>NC_135590.1:7336666-7965833 GCF_965152235.1 Eretmochelys imbricata
ACAAATATGTGGCAAACGTCTAATTGTCATGGAACCACATATCATGTTGTCAAGGTTCCTCCCCCACTCTGAACTCTAAGGTACAGATGTGGGGACCTGCATGAAAAACCTCCTAAGCTTATCTTTACCAGCTTAGGTCAAAACTTCCCCAAGGTACAAAATATTCCACCCGTTGTCCTTGGACTGGCCCCTACCACCACCAAACTAATACTGGTTACTGGGGAAGAGCTGTTTGGACGCGTCCTTCCCCCCAAAATACTTCCCAAAACCTTGCACCCCACTTCCTGGACAAGGTTTGGTTAAAAGCCTCACCAATTTGCCTAGGTGACTACAGACCCAGACCCTTGGATCTTAAGAACAATGAACAATCCTCCCAACACTTGCACCCCCCCTTTCCTGGGAAATGTTGGATAAAAAGCCTCACCAATTTGCATAGGTGACCACAGACCCAAACCCTTGGATCTGAGAACAATGAAAAAGCATTCAGTTTCTTACAAGAAGACTTTTAATAAAAATAGAAGTAAATAGAAATAAAGAAATTCCCCCTGTAAAATCAGGATGGTAGATATCTTACAGGGTAATTAGATTAAAAAACATAGAGAACCCCTCTAGGCAAAACCTTAAGTTACAAAAAAGATACACAGACAGAAATAGTTATTCTATTCAGCACAATCCTTTTCTCAGCCATTTAAAGAAATCATAATCTAACACATACCTAGCTAGATTACTTACTAAAAGTTCTAAGACTCCATTCCTGGTCTATCCCCGACAAAGACCAGCCTATAGACAGACCCACAGACCCTTTGTTTCTCTCCCTCCTCCCAGCTTTTGAAAGTATCTTGTCTCCTCATTGGTCATTTTGGTCAGGTGCCAGCGAGGTTACCTTTAGCTTCTTAACCCTTTACAGGTGAGAGGAGCTTTCCCCTGGCCAGGAGGGATTTCAAAGGGGTTTACCCTTCCCTTTATATTTATGACACATGTCTACTTGGAATTTCTGTGCAACAGTAGGCATCGAAATCAAATCCCCTGTTCTAAAAGCACAAATTCCTAGCACTTGAGCTAAGGGGGAACTCTCAATCAGCTGCTAATAGTGTTGGACATACGACTGAGAATGGTGCAGTTCAGAGTCCCACCAACAGTGGGCAGTGGTGACACATACGCACTGATCCGTTCATTCCAGTGCTACTGCCGTGGCCACTGCAGGATCAGGTCCCTTCAAGGCTGGAGACTGGGCCACTGACTCTCTCTTTTTATTAAACTAATGAAGTAAGATCTCTCCGCTGTAGAGTCAGCATTTCCACACGATACAAATCAAGAGTGGGTGAGGTCCTTTGCAGCAGACCGTAAGTCTCCTGGATCAGCAACAGGAACAAGTCCGTTTTTAAGGGACCTGCTAGCAGGTAGAATCCTACCATCTGGAATCCACCATAGTTGCAGGGAAACTCACTTCTGCATTAAAACTAGGTTTAGTATTTATTATTATTTTGATGATGGCTGTGCTTAAGGGGTTATGGAAAGCAGGGCCCCAAGGTGCTAGGTGCTGGACAAATAGAGTAATAGACAGTCACTGCTCTGAAATGCTGATATGACAGACAAAGCTGTGGAAAAGGGCTGTAACACATTAGCAGAATGACAGGTGGTAGTGGTGTTTAGATGAAGAGAGAGAAGGGGAATAGCACAAAGGAGGGGGGTATGCTGGGCAGCATGCTCAGGGCAGGTGGACTGAAGCTGAAGTGAGGGTTGGACTGAGGGCGGGGGCTGGAGCAAACAGCTAATCAGCACATGAGAGAGAACTCTCCGGAGTCAAAACTGTAGAAAGCAGCCTGGTCACATCAGCAGAATCCTTGCTGCTGATCCTGCTTCTAGGTTTGCTCCTGCCATGTTGACAGTTGCAGGTCTCTGGGGGTAGGATTAGCTCGTTCCTGCAATTTTTCTTCCCCACAGAGGGCTTGGTGTGTTGGAGGGGTACTACAATGGCCTAAGTACCTCTAGAAGGTGGGAGTCACCCCTGCAGAGCTTTGTGTTGGGGTGCACCTGGCATGGAGCGTTAGCCCTGGCTGAGCTCTGTCTTTCCCTATTACTCCCTCCATGCTGCAGGACCCACTGCGGCTGCTTCTGTGTCTGCTTTGGCTGACTTGAGAGTTGCTCTGGGCTCTGGAGTTGGTTTGTTCTGGAATCTTTCTTCCCCAAGCTCACATGGCTTGAGGGATGGGAGAGCCCCGTTTGGGTCTCAAAACAGGAAACTCCTACATGGTTTAAACTGGAGATCAATGCTGATGCCTTGCTAAACAGTGATTACAACATTCCACTGGCTGTTTTTATGTTTAAGCAATAATGATTAATCGACGTGCCGGATCTTTCCTGGGAATTAATCACTGCTCTCAAAAGGGGATCCAGGAGTATCAAACAGAAATGAGATCAACCCTAAACTGACAATTACCAGGGCTTTGAACATTGGTAAGAACTGTCACGTTCAACAAAACTAACACAGACTGACAATGGGCTACTCTGTGCCCAGAGGTCTGGAATAAAGCCACTAGGGATGCAGAGGTTGGGAACAGAAAGCAGTGAGTTGGGAGCTAGATATTTTCTGGATACACTTATATCATTTCAGGAAGGATCCAAGGTCTAAGGAATCGTTACATCATCCCATCTCTGATAATTGATGGATTGATAGGTGGTGGTTCTTCAACTGCTAACAAGTGTCTGTCTACGGGCCCTTGGGAAACCCTAACGGAAAAAAAAAAAAAAAGCCAATCCCCAAGACTATCCCTTCAACACACACATATCTGTACAATAACACCTAATGCTGCTCTACCTCCTTCCAGCTGAGCAACACAAAGTGCTTCTCGAACCCTCATTAACCTTCTCAACATGCCTGTGAAGAAAGAAAATTATCTCCATTTTACTGATGAGAAATAGAGATTAGTGAGACTCCTCCAAGGTCACAGAGAAAGCGAGCAGCAGAACCAGGAAGAGAACCCATCCGTTCCCACCCCCTATTCCAGTCGATCTATGCATTTCCCAGATCAGGCAGTAGAAACCAGGAGTTCTGATTCCCACTCCCTGCTGCTCTGACTGCTGGATACCAGTCCCCTTTGGTGCATGAGAACTCAGGACACTATCTCCTGCTCTGTGCCTGAGAGTACTAGGGCCAGAGGTGTTTCAGGCCCATTTGGAACGGGTCATGCATATAACTCTGAATCACAAGTGAGCCGGCATGACTGGTGGGAGCCCCACGGTTCGGTGATTGGTTATGAGTCTCCCAGACCACAGTCATGTTGCACTGTAACTTGCTGCTGACCAGTGAGATATGGGGGTTGTGGGAGAAGAAATATGACACCTCACAAAGACACAGAGGGCTGGAGGGTGTGGGTAATGCATGACTCCTCCAGCTGGCAGGGGACACCAGGGAACTGTCATCCCTCTAGTCTGCAGGAGGCCCTAGGGATGTCACCCCCCTAGTCTGCAGGGGACACAGGGGAATTGTCACCACCCAGCCTGCAGGTGGCGCTGGAGGTGTACTGGGGAGACGACTGGTTCCCCACCAGGTCGCAAGAGACACTCTCTCTTTATTTCTCTATGATTCCTCCCCCGTGAGGTGACTGCGAGCTGTAAAGCACAGCGCGGGTGGCGTGCGAAGGGCGCGGTTGACGGCAGCGAGTGTCGTAAAAGCCCCGAAAGGACGACGGCGGAGGGCGCGGCGGCGGCGGGTCGCAGGTGAAGCTCCTGGGTTGCAATGGGGGGTGGGTCTGTTCCGGGGTGTCGGGCCCGGCCTCTGGTTCTGGGGAGCCCCTCCCCTGCTCGCCGGGTTGTGGGGGGCCGGGCCCAATGAGCTGGGCGGTCAGACTCCGGCTCTCCCTCCCCAACCCCCGCGCAGCCGCGGGGTGGGTGTCTGTGGGGCTGCCGGCTCGCCCCACGCTCCCGCCCCGCCCTGTGTTTCTGCCGCTGGGGGTGTATGTGGAGGGGGGAGTTGCCCCAACCCCCACCTGTGCTTCGTCCCGCCCCCCGGGGTGGGGGTGGGGGGTTGCCCCAGCTCCTGGCCCCGCCCCCCGGGAGTGTGTGGGAGGGGGTGCCCCAAACAATTTTCTTAGTCTCCTCCTTCACCCCCACCCATTGTGGAGAGATGTTGGTTCTTTTTCAGGCAAGGCAACCTGTGAAACTAGAGTTGGTTGTAGCTTTCTGGTTGTTACTATTACTAATAATTAGCAGTACTCGCCTGTATTCGCTAGTGGTATTTCTTGCTGCTTTTTGCAGCACTCAGCAACTCCTGATCCTGTTCTTCAGAGATGAAGAAATCTTTGAAGGATAACTGGAAGTTTATCCATATATTGAGTTTCATTTTAATTAAATCTACGCTGCATCTGTTCTGTTTGTCAAATCATTTATTTCCCATTAAGGAATAATATTATGTCTGTAAGGACATCTCTGGTACAGTAAGTACAAAAGACACAACTGGGAACAAGGTTTTTCAGGTTTTGTTTCCATGCTTCTGAAACATACCCACTTTTTGTTGACAGGTTTGGAAATGTGATGTCTTGATATTTCAATCACGTCTCAGCTGGGTGCAGAACTCATACGGCTGATACGTGTTTATGATTTCCTTCTTTTTGAGTGCTTCCATTACAGTCTTAAGGTCTGAGAAGCTAAGCTTCTCATATTGCTCAGTGGGCTTTAGGTTCATCATTACACTGTCTGAAGAGAAATCAAACTAGTTATCAATATACAAAAACATAGGGTCATAAAACTTAATGAAGTATTGCTTTATGTTCACCTTTTGTTCTGGTTGTGTTTTTCCATCAGTTTGGTGTGGAATCTTAAAAAAAATCTTAAAATGGTACGTCTCTGTGTACACATCAGTAATGCAGAGCTTTGATTCTTCTAACTTCCTCACAAGATTGTCGATACAAGCCACACTTGGGGGCAGGGGGAGAACACCTGTAAATTTCCACAATGCAGGTATACATGCCATCTTCAGTGAAAGCTTTATTTAAAGTTACTGGGCAAGCGTCAGCTAATGACTTGAAGCAGGCTTTAATTACAGGCCAGTTTCTCAAAAGGCGGTCAGCTGCTGGGTTAAGGAATAGCCATCTTCTACTCACATGTCTCGAGTACTTCTTTCCATTCAATTTCAGTAAACTCAGAAAAAACCTTCTCTGCACGGTGCAGGCACAACAACGTGGTTGTAAATCTTCCAACACAATCATTTCTACAATAACTGACAGCGGACCACTAGCATGTTTGCAGGTATCATGGGTTGTGTATGCAAGGCAGTTTGCCTTCAGAGTGCAGTCATTTTCAGCACATAACTGATGCACCTATGAACTATGGGAAACACAACTTGGTGTATTATCAGCAAAGTATGCAGTAATACAATTAACGTTAAGCTGGTGTTTCTCCAGGCAGTTCTTTATAGCGTGATGAATGCCACTTGCAGACTCATCATTATCTTCATAAAAATCAAGCAAGTTGTATTGAACACTATTTGATGTGATAAAGTATCCCAAGCACATTAGAAACATCTTTCTTTTCCTTTTATTTGAGGCATCAGTTGCTGCAGAAAAATACAGGGGGTGTTGTGTTGGCACTGGTAATAAATCCAGTAAACAATTCATCACTGACTTTGGGGCTAAAACATTGGTCACCAGTAGCTCTGCCTTGATTCTTTCACAAGACTGTTAACAATATTTCAATCATGAAACATTTCACTAGCAAGCTTATTGCCACTGTGCATGCTGTTGTAACTAAGGCTGTGTTTAACTATATGGTAGATGGTTGTAAAAGTTATTAACAGTACAATTATACAATTTAGAATTTATATAGTATAGTCTGTTCCCTTAATAGCCAATAGTGTAAATAGACATAGAATGCGCACTTGAGGCCAAATACAGCAATCATTATTGGGTTAAATTCCCTGTGACTTCAGTGGAAACTTAGCCTGAGAAAAAAAGTGAGTAAGAACACAGGGCTTATCTTACAGACCAGAGCCACACTGTACAGTGTCACAATTGTTAAAGATCAGGCAAACCTAAGAACATGCAGAGAAATGCAAACAGAGGAAGGTACCAACATCCTACATGTCACATATAAAAAAGGTGTTGAAAATTCATGGAGATCTATTGCAAAAATGCAATCATAAAGTATGTTTAACTCACATCCAACGCTTCTGAGTGCAATTGCCCTCTGGTCTGCCTGCACTAGGTGGGAGATCAGAGACAAGGAGAATGAAGAGATTTACAAGGGCTTGTGAATAATAACCTCCAAGATCATACAATCAAAAGGTTTGTATATAAAAAAAAATCTGAGTGTGTGTGTGTGTGTGTGTGTATGTGTGTGTATATATATATATATAAATAAAAGCAGGTCCGTGTATAACTTTAACTGAGTCTGGTGTGAAATACTATTTTATCAATGCATTTTATTATGAATGAACCTTGTGTACAACAGGAGCCATCCATGGAAATGCCATTGAGTGGACATTTTTATAGTTTTAAAAAATGATTCCAGAACATTTTCCTCTCTGTTCATATGCTAAAGAGGTTAGCTTATATTATTATATCTACCTGCCTTCCCTCAAAAAATAGATAATATATTTTGGATGAATGTTTAACTCTTGCTTCTGTTTTTGTGAAAATAAAACTTAAATGAATCACTTGGGAAAAGTATTAAATTGTGCACTGAAAAGCATTGATTGAAATACCTGCTTTCATATGCTTCTGTTTTACTGAGCTAAATCTCTAGACTAGTCTTATAACCACTATACTTTATCTCTGTCCTCACTTCCTGCTCAGCCATGCCATTTTGGAATCTGCAAGATCAGCTGGGAATCAATGTGGACAAATGGATGCTGCATCAAAGCTCAGAGCAGCCCTACAAACGGGCAGCTCTGTGCCATGCCTTTGAGAAGGAATGGATTGAGTGTGCCAGTGACATTGGGCAGATTCGTGCACGCAAGGAATGCAGACCAGAATATGAAGACTTCCAAGAATGTATTAATAGGCACAAAACGGTAAGAAGATTCGAGGGAATGTATGTTACACACAGTGTGAACACTGGGATAAATAATAAGGGCTATGCAAAATTTTCAGTCCAGTACAAAAAACAATAACCATACACCTGTCACTAACCCCTAGGGCCCAACTTCTACCTCCAGATAAACGTCTGAGATTCCTAGTGACTTCAGCGGGAGCCTGAGAGCAGAATTTGGCCGTAGAAATGCATGGTTAGCATGCAGTGAGAAATTTAGTATTCTGTAGAGACAGCAGGGCAGAATATCATCAGTGGATTAGTCCTATGTCTGACTCTCAAAACTTTTTTTTTTTTCTTGGAGATTTTGTTCCTAGTCAGTGACTGGTTATTGTTGAGTTGAGTACATTGTAAAGTCTGAGCAAATAACCTTGTAGTTAAATTCAGACATGGAACTCTTCAAACCTTGACAGTGTTTGTGTTTATTTATAAACCAGATCACTCAAAAAATGCTCTCTTCAGTTCTCTTTCACTGAGGCAACAGATTGGTCAGCTCAGCAGGAAACCCAGTATGTCAGGTGACATTTCTGCCTTGGCTAACTGAGCTACAGAGCTTGTGGAACATTGCAGCATGCTGTCTACTTTCCAAGAACTTGAGCTGTGATTCACCCAGCTTCCTGCTCCCCAATGCAATAATCCATGATTCAATAAGGAAAACATGGATTTGGGATCTTTGATGGGTAGACCTGTCTTCTTAAAAGGATGCCAAGGACTCTAGTAATTAGGGATATCAGATAGGCCATTCTGAGTTATATTTCCCAGTTTGTCGTACTGTTTTCTGACTCCAAGGTCTCTAATCCTACTGTAGTCACAATGTGCTTGTACCGTGGAGTTGTTATAAACAAAAACGTTGCCCATTAAGCTGATACACACATCAGTTAGTAACAGGTAACTGAGCATATGTTATAAAAAATAGTTTCCCTAGAAGGATATTTAGTGGTTATATAGCACTGTACATTTTCAAAATGGTTTACGAACGTGAGCCATTACAACGCTGAAGCTGCTTAGATAAGGTTAATTCTGTCTTATGGCAAAACAGTGACAGATACGTTTACAAGGGCAGCTTATGCGTAACGGGGCCATCACTGACAAGTTATTGAGGACACAGGGCAGAAAGGGACTTCAAGAGAAGTAGTAAGGTGGAAGGAAGTTTAGTGTTATTGCTTATTCAGAGCATTGTAAGCAAATAACAAAAGAGGTTAAAGGCTGTGGGGTGAACTCTCAACTCTGAATTTACCCTGTGGTTTCTATGAAAGTTGTATCTTAACTCAAACCCTGTGATTCTTAGTAATAAATGTTTATCATATGGTAGCTGAAAGACCCCAGTTGGGACTGGAGCCCCATTTTTGCTAGGTGCTGTACAAACATAGAAAAGATAATCCTTGTCCTGAAGGGTTACGGTGTAAAGGCAAGACTTTCTCTAGTGGTTGCAAGTGTGTGCATGGTGCCTTGTACTTAGGCACATTAGTGACTCCCTTCATGGAGAAGTCTGTTTGGATGCAGTTTTCGTTGCAACACAAAATATACTGGGTTACTCAAATATCCCCCATACTGTGGCCCACTTTATTTACTTGTTTGTAATGTTTTTATTGGTTTTTCTTTTTTTATAATAAAAAACCCCTCAGTGCAGGACCTCAAAGCAGGACCAATCTTTAGTCCTTAACTCATTTGTCTTTGGCAGATAATGCGTTTGAAGACAATTGTGGCGCAGAAGAAGCAGCTGATAAAGGAAGGGAAATACACGCCACCTGAGCACCACAGTGGCAAACCGGAGGCCAGGCCTTGATCTGTTGCTGGTAACGCTGAGTCCCTCTGACAGCAGAGCTAACCATGCATCACCCTCTGTGCACATGTTGTGGGAATGAAACTCTTCTGTTAAAGTTAGCCCAGTTATGCCCTGTGTGCAGCTGTTCTGCTGGCTGTCTCTCTCCTGCAGGCCAGCCATGCAGAGTATATATGTTCTGAATAAAGGACCTGTCACCTTTTAGATTAAGTGATGCCAGTGTCTGTAACTGATCAGTTCAGAAATTAAATATCTCCTTTAGAAGCCTCCTCTTGGCTCTGTCTTGTTTTTCCCGAGGCGTGGCATATGGGTTAGTGTCCTAAGTTTGAGGGGGATCCTAGTGTAAAATCTCCTGTGCTGACATTTGGGGCCTGATCTGCAAAGACGCTGGCTGCCCACAATTCCAATTGAAGTCCATGGGAGCTGGGAGCGCTCAGCATCCCTAAAAATCAGCCTGTAGTTACCTGCCTTCCCTTCGTTACTTCTGTGTCCTTTAAAAGCCCCTGCCACATATCTTAGTCACACAGAAAGAACAATGTGCAGATTCCCCGATCTGTGATTCCAGGGGATCATTACTCATCACCAACATTCTTCCCTTCGAAAATATCTTCATAGCTCTGTACCATATTCATAGTTCTACCATAAAGCTTCAGTGCCCAAATCATAAACTCAGTCCAATCATAAGTCAAATTTGGATCCAAACTTCCTTAAAGTTCAGCAATTTGGATCCTGAATTCTGGGGCAGGTCCATATCTCTGCTTTCTCCATGTGCTGTTAATTGGACCCAGCAAGAGGAGCACGAGTATACATTTGGAGTCAGAAGGAATCTGAAAGATTGACTGGCTCATTGTCTTGTTTCTTGTTTTGTGTCCTCAGCAGCTGGAACACGGAGCCAAACTACAGCATTTAGAACAGCTTCCATAAGTCAGGACCTTCTGTTAGGGCGTGGGTGTGTGCATCTAGTGCAGTTCAGCGTGTTCAAGATTTACAACGGGAATGACGGTCCATTTACAGCCCGCTCAGTTTCTTCATGTGCTATGGGATCGGTATATACAATGGACATATCAGGGCCCTTGAACATTTAAACTGGGTAACAGAACTTCATGGTAAAATATAACATTTGCATTAAGATGCAGAAAGTGTTTGGTCACTGTAGAGAGACAACATGGGTGAAGTAATATATTTTATCACTGTAGATTTCCTCCTGGCCTACCACCTGCAATTAGTTGATTTTTGCTCGGTAGCAATAAACGTTTGCTTTTAAACCTTGTGTGTCAGTATGGTCAACCTGAAGAAGAGCCCTGTGGCCCTTGAAATCTAGTCTCTTTCACTAGCAGAAGTTGGTCCAGTAAAAGATATTACCTCACGCACCTCGTCTCGCACATATCCTGGGACCAATACAGCTGTTAAGTCCAATCAATTGTGAGATTTCACTTTGTGTTCTGCGCTCCCCGAATGGATGACTGGCAACAGTCCAGGCTGGCTCTGGGTGTCTGTGGCAATTCCACTTTCTACTGCCTTCTACGTTTCTATGCACAGTGACAGCTCCCATTCAACACTTAGGAACTGAGGCATGGTACTCTGGTTTCTTATCTTTTCTTTACAAATGTGAAAGCTTTATTTTTGTTCTTCATTTGCCTGAACACCTAGCTGGTTGTGGAAAATGGTTAAAGCAAATGTGTACCCGAGAGCATAGAGGGCAAATGTCTATGCTTTAATCTTGGGCTTTTAATACCCAGGGAGTGGGATTTTAATGTTTCATCTTTTATACATGGAGTCTATGAATTTCTTGATCCTCTCAGAAACCTACAACTAAGTTGATGCATGATATCAACACTATAAATTACTGCTGACAACCAAAACGTTGTTTAGAAGGTGATAAAAGCTTCTCATTATTTTTGATTGAGGATTTATTGTTCTTTAATTCTCTCTCTGCTGATCCCTGCATTTGTCCATTGTTCAGCAGGATATTAAGCCTTATGCATTAGCATTGAGATACGAACAGGCTCCTTGGTCTCAAAGAAGCTGATGAAAGATGGGTGAGAAAAAAAGGGACTCATTTATCTGTTGCTTGCAGAAATGTCTTTTAAGGGGAAAAGAACTCCCAAGTTCACAGAGTAAATTGATTTATGCTCAATTGGTATTTTCTTATGTTTGCTGGACCAGGAACCTTCTAAACTACAAGTCTTGTTAAAGGAGCTGGCATTAAATGCTTGGGAGGAGAGCCAGCAAAAGAACTAGATAAAGATATGAGGAAGCATCTACTAAGCCAGCTGTGTGGTCTGTAAATAGCTCTGTTAGGGGAGAGGCCCAGTCCTGCTCTCCCTCCAATATGAAATTGATCAACTAATAAAGCTTCCTGCTGCACACTGCGAAGTCAGCAAGAAAATGCAGCTTGCCTGGATCTGTAAATCTCCCCGCTGCCTACAGAGAAAAGCAAACAGCTAATTATCACTGTCTTCAAACACCTGCACCTGTCCTGGGCCTGGGTGGGTAGTGTTGCTGGAGGAACAGTTACTGGGTAAAGTACAAGTTGTCTCTTAATGGGACCAGGGCAGATCAGTGAATTAGTTGGGGATACAAAGCCTTTCCTCTCAGGCTCCTGGCTCATGGGGCAGATGGTAGAAAGTTGTTGCACTGAAGTCTATTGGGGGGTTGGTGAGAAATGAGTTGGGGGTCTCAGGCCAGGTCCTACTGGACAAATGCCCTCATCCCAAAAACTCAGGCTCCCCAGCCCAATCAGCCCTTGGCCTCTCTGCTTAGACTAAGAACCCTTGAGGTGACACACATGACCAAAGCCAGCCCTGGCTTAAGCAGGTGCAGGCCCCAGATGGATTGGTTTCTATAACCCCTCTGGATTTCTGCAGCAAACTGTTTGATCTGATTAATTTCTGTCATTAACCACATGGTGTAGGATGGAGACATGCTTTTCCCTGGCAGTTTGTAAGGCGAATGGAGTGGGAACCATTAGGAGGATGGAATGCAAATAGATACCCAAATCCACAAAATTTGGATCATGAGCTGGATCCGGCTTTCAAACAGCCCAAAACCCAAGGGTGGCTGCATGTGGAATTTGGAGTCAGACCCGAAGGCACCTATGAGGCTGAAGCACTTATTTTTGCTCAGCACCACATCCCTTACGTTCACATGGTGACGAATGTGCCTCCCCTTACCGTGAACTGTGTCTGAAAATAATGTTTTGAATTAAATCTGGCCTGTCTCAGCTTTTTTTGTTGTCGGTGACTCAATTGCTGGAAGGAATGATGTAATTCTGATTCTGTCCTGACCCGATTCTGATATGTTTTACGCTAGCATAAAAGAGGAGTAAATCCACGGAACTCAATGGAGTTGTACTGGCATACGATCCAAATCAGGCTCTGAGTATGGAAGCTCGGGGTAAGAGACAGGAAAGCTTTACCTAGCCGGATTGCATTATATTCTGATAATCCAGAGAAGAACTTTCCTGTGTGATGTTTTCAAATATGAAACCTGTTTAGTGAGGTTTTATGTAAAGGCGGTGAAACTTATATAATAGTGCTGACATTCAAGTACTGGGCCTCAGATACAGAGGAGAGGGGAAATATTTCATATGGAAATCAAGGAAAGCAGATCAAGGAAACAGACATCAAAAGAGCTACAAGAAAAAATAAAAAGAAATGCTTTAAAATAGAAGCTTCCCAGTGTGTTTCTGTGTTCTTTGTAAGCTCCTTGAGCAGAGACTGTCTCTCTTACGGTGCTGAGCATACTGTGTTCATTTAACAAATAAGAAGAACCACAAAACTAAAGCACAGTGCTGCAAACCAAAAAGCACCCCCCAACTGGTGTAATATTTGCATTGGATGGGGTAGTTACAATGTCCTGGAGGTCTGGTGATGATGTGTCATGGGTAGTGATGCATGTCACACATTCTGGGTGTTCAATATGGGTCATGGCACACCGGTTGCTGAATATTTAGCAGTACTGAGAAGCTATAAATAGGGGTATAGAGAGAGAAAAATAGGGGACTGCTTTTAACCTCATTTAAATGCATTGGAGTGGGAAAACTTTTTGGAGAAACAGAGTTGGGGAGTGATAGTTCTTTTGCTATAAAGCCCCCCCTCAAGACAGGCACAGCTGGCCTATTGTTATATCTATTATGGCAACATCTAGGAACCCCAATCAAGGATCGGGGGCTTCATTGTGATAGGTGCTGTACAAACAAGTAAAAGAGTCCTTGAGCTTACCACCTCAACCTCCACCATGTGTCTGGAAATCAGCATGCAAGAAAGAGAAATCCCATCGTGTGGAGAAATCCTCCAGGACTTGCATGTGAAATATTCCATTTGTCTGACAAACTGGCACCAAAAAGAGATAACGGGCAGGGGGCGGCGCTCCAAACAATAGCTTTGCAGTGAGCCACTGGATATGAGCCACTGGTGTTCTGTCTAGCCCTGCTCAAAAGACAGGGACAGGGGAGTTGTCTGACAGTCCCCATAAAGATAACCCTTTTGTATCTCATTTTGGGACCATCATATCCTCCTCATTGGTAATGATTTTTATGTAATGAGGCCTCCTCCATAGATGTGAGCCATGCTTTGCAAACACAAAAACAAGGTCCTTGTCCAGAGGTGCTTAATGTTGGACACAGACAGAGACACCATATAGGACAATAATTCCAACACAAGAAGATACAGAGAAACGGTTGGTGAGGAGGCTGTTATAGGAGGCTTTGGGAAAGGAGTGGGTTTCAAGCACAGGTTTGAGGGAGGCCCACTTGATGACTGTTCTGATGGCATCTTCATCACAGCGCTCGTTCAATCAGTTGCATCACGAGTCCCTACAAAACCGTGCTTATAATGGCAACTGCAACTGACTCATAACTAGAATGGTGCTAGTGAAAACAGGCATGTGCAACTGTGATAATTGCTACTTTGCTAAATAAACATCCTGACAGACTCTGGAAGAGAAGCGATGTGTCTAAAAGGAGCAAAAAGTGGCAAAGAAAAAAGCGCAAGGACCTTGCAGTGTCAGAAGTGGCAATCAAGGCTAGTCCAGGTGTCGAAGGAAATATTTAAATATATCTAAATACTCCTGTCTCCCAAGTGGCTCTTTAGATCATTCCACAATCGAATTGCTCTGTCAACAACTGTTAATGCAGCAGAAAGCTAGTGGTAGTGATAGCAAGAACCAAGAAGGACTGAACCATTCGTGTCGGTTACAGCTGTATTTGAAATTTTAGTTCATGAGCAAAATAAATGAAACCCAGGGAAAAATCCCGGTTCAGAGAAAGATAAAAATACACCCAGGCAATTCCTGGAAAGATGGAGAAAGTATCTTTATCTCCTGATGGGTGAGTTGCAGCATTGTGGAAGTTTGATTTGAAACACAAATACTAGGAGTGAAGATCAGCCCGTTTCCTTAAATGACAGGAAAACGTTGGCCCTGAAACTCCCTGGTTGAACACCAACAGGCAAACAGGACGTTTAGGGTCCCCCAACTTTTTGTGCAAGTCACAAGAAAAATCCTAAAAGGAGGATGTTTTCAGTGTATACTTTATATGAACTTACTCTTCCGTTTTTGCTTCATTGGGATTTTATTGGCTTGAACCTAAAGTATGAAACCCTAGACATAATCTAGAGAGACCCAGAAGGAAGGCAGAGAGCTAGGACAGTGCAAAGACCTCTCCTCAGAAGTCCATCAGAAATCCTTGGAGATTTTTCTTTTATAGCTCTTAATGTGGATACCAGCCATCCACAATGAGGATTCCCTGAGGAAGCGGGACATAATATACTCGGAATTTTAGGGACCAGTTTTTCCAAGTCCTTAGCCACATGAAATCAGCTCATATGGAGCTAGCTAGAAACCCTTGGAAAAGATTTACCTTCTCCTAGGCCTTGCCTACACTAGAAAGGGATTGCTGATATAGCTACAGCAGTCTGTCTGTTTATCTTACTGGCAAACCCTCCTAGAGGAGATGCCGTTTATACCACCAGAAGTGTTCTTTTTGCTAGTATAGCTTATACAGTTCCCCCATCAAAATAAGCCCTTCTTCTTCTTCTTCTTGCCACTTCCCTATTTGGGGTCAATAATTTTTTTATAGCCTCCATCCAAAACATGATTGTATGCTTGGCTTTCATGCCAATTTATCTCTCTACCATCCTCTGATATCCCGTCCGTGTACTGAGTCTTTGACCTCCCGCTTGGTCATCTTCCATCCACAATCATTGCAAGGGCCATCCTGCAAACATAACTCTCAGGTCTCCACTGGACATGTCCATATCAACATAGCCTACCTTGCCTCAACTTGTCTTCAACTGGGGTAACCTGTACTGGGCCCCTCACAGACTCATTTTGTTTCTTATCACAGAGTGTCCAACTGTTTGACCATCTCATCATCTTCATTTCCAGAGTGGAAAGCATACGGATTTCTTTTCTTTTGGCCCAACAAGTCTCTGTTCTGTACAGTAGGATGGGTTGAATTACACTTTATAAACTTCGTTTTTAATTTTAATGATATCTTTTTATCACAGAGAACTGGGATTGGCTCCTACCATTTGACTAAGCAGCTTTGGTACAAGAAACAAAGCTATTCTGGGAAAATGAGTTTTTTGGCTGGTATAAGTGTGTTTACACTAAGTTTTTGCCGGTATAGCTATGTCGGTTAGGACTGTGATGCTTTCACTCTCCTAACGACATAGCTATGCCAGCAAAAATGTCAAGTGTTCGATCCACTCACACCACTTTTCTCTAATCCCACATCATCCGTTAGCGGATCCCCAAGTCACACAATTACCAGGGTGACCTCTACAGAAGCTGAGACTGCCTGGATCTAGTTTAGGTATTTCTAAGGCATCTATCAATGTGGTACTTAAGCATAGTATCATCCTCAGTGGACTTCCTGTGATGTGCAGTGGCAGTCAAGAAAGCTAACAACCTTTAGAAAAGGGATGGATAAGACAGAAAATATCAAAATGCCTCTATATAAATCTATGGTATGCCCATGCCTTGAAAACTGTGCTAAGTTCTAGTTGCCCCATCTCAGAAAAGATATTTTAGAATTGGAAAAGGTGCAGAGAAGGGCAAAAAAAAATTATGAGGGACATGGAGCAGCTTCCACATTAAGAGAGATTTAAAAGACTGGGACTGTCCAGCTTTAAGCAGGGATCTGACCGAGGTCTATGAAATCCTGACTGGCGGGGAGAAAGTGAAGAGGGACGTGTCATTTACCTTTTTACAGAACACAAGAACCAGGGCTCACCCAATGAAATTAATAGGCAACAGATTTAAAACTACCGTAAGAAGTCCTCTTCCCACAGCGCACACTCAACCTGTGGAACTCATTGCCAGGGGATGTGGCGAAGGCCAAAAGTATAACTGGGTTGAAAAAAGAATTCGATATGTTCATGGAGGATCAGTCCATCAATGGCTATTGGCCATGGTGGTCAGGGACACAACCCCATGTTGTGGGTGTCCCTAAATCTCTGACAGCCAGAATCTGGGACTGGATGACAGGGGATGGATCACTTGATAATTGCCCTGTTCTGTTCATTCCCTCTGAAGCAACAGGCACCAGCTACTGTTGGAAGACAGGATACAGGGCTAGATGGATCATTGGTTTGACCCAGCATGGCCATTCTTATGTTCTTAGGAAACTCCCAGAACAGGTTCTCTAGTACTGTCTGGAACAGATTTTCCATGATCTGGAACCACTCAGAACAGGTTTTCTGTGATTTGACACCAGGTAGTGTAGGTTTTACATTACTAGGTGTTATCCACAGCTAACTTTCTATAACCTGGAACTAGATGGAATACACTTTCTTCATCTCACAACTAGAGAAATGTAGGCACATCTGAACCTCAGGCTCCCGCCGGGACCCTGGGGCATTGTATTTTGCCAGCTGCGCACCCACTTGTGTCTCCTGCCTTTGACCAATAAGGTACGTTCTGACCTGGCCATACTCGTGGGGAGCCATTCTGGCTTAATACACACATTCCTCCTGCTCCAGAAGCTGTTGCACTAGTGTTCCTAGATGTGTCCGTGGCTTCCCAGCAGCCACTTCCATTTCTATCCGCCTCTGAGACAGAATGTGAATCATTTATAAAAAGGGAAAGGGGAGAAAAAAGAGACAGGTTTGATATGTGGAGCCTAGTGAAGTGATGAACGAGAGAGCCGCGGGGACAGATCCTCAGCTGGTGTCGATTGGCATAGCTCTATTGAACTCCACAGGGCTAGGCTGATTTGCACCAGCTAAGAGTGTGTGACCCCTGGAGTTCTGCACAGACACCGAATTTGTCATTTCCTTACCACGTCACTTGCAGTTGGCTGCAGTATTACTTAGTAATGATCCTGCCAGCCGAGCGTCTCAAAGGGCTCTACAGACATTTGTGAATTAAGTCTGACAAGCCACCTAGGATGGAGGTAAGAATTCTATTAATTTTCTGCACACCATTCATGACTTTATAGGCTTCTACCATAACCTCTCTCAGTCGTCTCCTTTCCAAACTGAACAGTTCCATTTTTTAAAATCTCTCCTCCTGTGGACTCTGTTCCAGCCCCCTCATCATTTTTGTTGCCCTTCTCTGTCCTTTTTCCAAGGTGCCAGCTCATGCCAACGCCCCGAGGCCTCAGCTGAACGTTGACCAATGCAAATGTACTTTTTCCAATTCTAATATATCTTTTTGAGATGGGGCAACCAGAACAGCACGCAGTATTCAAGGTGTGGGCGTAGCATGGATTTATATAGCGGCACTGCGATATTTACTGTCTTATTATCTGTCCCTTTCCTAATGGTTTCTAACACTCTATTAGCTTTTTTGACTGCTGCTGCACATTGAGTGGATGCTTTTAGGGAACTATCCACAATGATTCCGAGATCTCTTTCTTGAGTGGTAACAGCTAATTTAGACTCCATCATTTCGTATGTATAGTTGGGATTATGTTTTCCAATGTGCATTACTTTACATTTATCAACACTGAATTTCATCTGCTGTTTTGTTGCCCATTCACCAAGTTTTGTGAATTCCCTTTGTAACTCTTTGCAGTTACCTTTGGACTTAACTATCTTGAGCACTTTTGTATCATCTGCAAACTTTGCCACCTCACTGTTTACCCCCTTTTCCAGATTTGTGACAATGTTGTGTCAAGCTGTCTGGAGTGGCTCAGGAGTGTGAGTACCAACTTCAGGACAGACTGTGAAGAAGCAGGACCCACACCCCAAATTGATTGTGAGTTCTATATTTAGAATTCACCAACCAAATGTCAAGTGTGAACTCCTCGGGCACTATCACAGCCTTAACATGGTGTCACAGACAGTCTCTTTGGGTACTCGGATCTATCTCTCCACCCAGGTATGTTTGCCTTTGGGATACATGGTCCCTTGCACCAAAAATCACAATAATAGTCAAGTTACTCCAGTTCCCAAAGGACCAGTCACTTACCCCAGGTCAATTGCGCTTTAGATCCTACACCAAAGACAACACTTGTAGCCGATCTTATAACAAATTAACTCTCTTATTTCCTTTTCTTGGTTAATAAATCTTTAGTTATTTACAAGGTTAAAGCAGGTAAACAGACACACACAAGTGAGTTACAGTCATAGGTTCCAAAAGGTGGTAGAAACTTCTATAATAAACAAACTCTATATGGCCTTTAGGGCTAACCCAGGCCAAGCACCAGGGAACTTTTACTTATGCTTAGAAATCTTGCCCTCCCAAACTCCAAGCAGCATAAAGACCAAGTTTCTTCCTGTCAAGGATTTTTATTCCCTTCCCCTAGAGTTCAAGCTGATGGGACAAGTCCACCTGCACCTCTCCTCTTCATAGGTGCAGGGGGAGCAATCAACAAAGTCTTTTGTCTTTTGATGTTCCACAATGGCTTTTCGGGTGTCTATGATCCTTTTGTTGGGCAGGAGATAACACTTGCTGTGGCAAACTAGTATTTCACACTTGGTAATGCTTCTCTCCTAACTGGGGCGGGTTACAGTTTCAGAGCAAACACTTTCACAATTACAGAGAAAACACTTAAATACTGCCTTATAACATGGATACAGGTATTCATGGGTGGTGGGTGAACCCCCACTTTGGGAAGGCTAGCCCACAGGCCCCGCCCCTTCTGCCTGAGGCCCCACCCCTGCATGCTGGATTCCTGAAACCCACCCCCCCATACCAGGAGGAGCCCTGAGGCCCCCTCCCCATGACCAGAGGAGCCCCAGCTCGCCCACCCCAGCCACCCTGTGCCAGCCCCCCCAGCGCCGGGCCAAGCTGCTCCCCCCACCCCGTCTGAGCGCTAGGCCAGGCCAGCCCCGGTGCCACACCGAGCCGCTCCCTCCCACCTCCCACCCGAGCACCAGGCTGAGCTTCCCCCGCCTGAGCGCCAGTCAGAGCTGGCGACCCCCTCCCACTCTGTCCCAGTGCCCGGCCGAGCCGCCTCATTCTGCCAGCAGTGGGTGGGGGCCTCGGGGAAGGGGCAGGGCCACCGTGGACCAGGTGTCTGTCGGGGGCAGCTGATCAAGGGAAGGCTTAGCCTTCCCTGGCCTATTATACCCACGACCCATGCAGGTATTATAAGTGAGATTAATGCATACAGCAACTTACAAGCATTTCATAAAGTCTAAACATTAAACACATTCTTATCAATCTAACACCTATTTGACCAGCACTAACAAACAGGTGAGCCAGACTGGTTTCCAGCTCTGCATTTGTCAGTGTTCAGTTGAGGCCCCAGATCTTTGGCATGAGCTGGCACTAGGTCTGCTAGCATCACATATTGAATAGCCCTGGAATCCCGGTCAGATCCTTGGGAGACCCCACTATTCACCTCTCTCCATTGTGAAAACTAACCGTTTATTCCTAACCTGTATTTCCTGTCTTTTAATCAGTGACTGATCCATGTCCGTTAACTGCTTATTTTGTTTGAGAGCCTTTGGTTAGGGACCTTGTCTAAGGCTCTCTAAAAGTCCAAGTACACTATATCCACTGGTTCACCCTTGTCCACGTTTGTTGACCCCCTCAAAGAATTCTAACAGAGGGGTGAGACATGATTTTCCTTTACAAAAGCTATCTTTACTCTTCCACAACAAATTGCATTCGTCTATGTGTCTGATAATTCTGTTCTTTACTATAGTTTCTATAAATTTGCCTGGTACTGAAGTTGAGCTTACTGGACTCTGATTGCCGGGATCGCCTCTGGTGCCTTTTAAAAAGGCCGCATTACATTAGCTATCCTCTTGTCTTCTGGTACAGAGGCTGATTTAAGTGATAGGTTACATACCACAGTTACTAGTTCTGCAGTTTCATATGTGAGTTCCTTCCGAACTCTTGGTTGAATACCATCTGGTCCTGGAGACTTATTACTCTTTAATTTCTCAATTTGCTCCAAAGCCTCATCTATTGACCCCTCAATCTGAGACAGTTCCTCAGATTTGTCACCTAAAAGGAATGGCCCAGGTGTGGGGAATCTCTGTCACATCCTCCTCAGTGAAGACCAGTGCAAAGAATTCATTTAGCTTCTCCGCAATGGCCTTGTCTTCCTTGAGTGCTCCTTTTCCCGTTGATTGTTTGGCAGTCTTCCTGCTTTTAATGTATTTAAGCATTTTCGCTGTTAGTTTTTGGGTTTTTTGCTAATTGCTCTTCAAAATTTTTTTGGCCTGACTAATTATACTTTACGTTCCTTTCTATATTCCTCAGTGGCAGTCTGGAACAGAACCCAGGTCTCCTGATTTCCAGTCTAGTGCTTTATCCACTGGTTCTCAACCAGGGGTATGTGTACCCCTGGGGGTACATCACCTCATCTAGATATTTGTCTAGTTTTACAACAGGCTATGTAAAAAGCATTAGCAAAGTCAGTACAAACTAAAATTTCATACAGACAATGACTTGTTTATACTGTTCTATATACTATATACTGAAATGTAAGTACAATATTTATATTCCATTTGATTTATTTTAAAATTATATAGTAAAAATTTGAAAGCAAGCAATTTTTCAGTGACAGTGTGCTGTGACACTTTTGTATTATTATGTCTGATTTTGTAAGCACGTAATTTTTAAGTAAGGTGAAGCTTGGGGGTACGCAAGACAAATCAGACTCCGGAAAGGAGTACCGTAGTCTGGAAAGGGTGAAAGCCAGACTAGGCCCAGCTGCTCTAAAGAGAGATCAAACTATCTACCTATCTATCTTATTATAGTTATTAATATTTGTATTACAGTCATACTCAGGAACCCATTGTGCTAGGTGCTGTAAAGACAAATAACAACGAAGACACTCCCTGCCCCAGGCAGCTTGCAGTCTCAGTGTGAGACTGGATGAGACAGGCAGACAAAACAGACCGACAGATGGGGCAGCCGAGGATGAGGTAAGAAAATGAACAGAGCTGAGCAGGAAAATAAAAACGCTGTCTGATAACGGCACCCAGCCCTGTGGTGTCTGAGCACCTCCCAAAGAATATAGCAAAAATAAAATCAGATGAAAGACCTGGAGCTGGTGTTACAAAGGCACCTCATGGGTTTTACAAAAGTGCAAAGGAAATGCGGTGCCTGGAGCGCTCAGGTGCTTTCGTAAATCCTAACACCTGCCTATTGGCATCTTTGAAATCCCTGTGGAAAATCTGATTCTTTGGAAGTCTAGCTTTCTTCAGTGAGGTGGCTAAGACATGAGAATACCTGCTGTACGCTGACCCAACCCCCCCACCCCCACTGTCTCTAGTTATAGGGGATGCTGGGTGCTGATGTGGCACATGTATCATCCCACTCCATAAGCCTGAGCACATGACCTCCCCGGAGCTTTTTTATAACATCCCCGTGCTCGTTAGTGTCCTGTACTGTCCTTGTTCGCCCATCGCGGGGCACAGGCGGATCTTTACCAGATGTTGTTTGCAGGAGAAACAAAGGGAAACGACAGGCCTCCCAATACAGAGGCAGCAGCCCTGCTTCCGAGGCCAATGTCTGGGAAAAGGGAGGGAGTCTTATGCCACTGGAGGTTAACAAACTTGAGTCCCTAGCCCGTAACAGTAATGAATCCCAGGGTCAAGGGCCCTCTCCTGAGAACACCCTTTGTTGTTATTATTATTCGTTTGTTTCACTGTAGTGCCCGAAGACTGCAACAGGACCAGGGCTCCATTGTGCAAGGTGCTGTACAAACACTGCCCTCAACTCCCTGGCATTCAATATTGAATAGAGGGACAGTTAACTTGAGCACCTACCTGATTTCAACAGCCACTGTGGCTCAGGGAGAAAGCCAGGTTCTCAGATTTTGGAAGGTAAGTGCTAAGTCATGTAATATTGTATGTGTAGCTTCAGCAGTCCCATACACAGGGCTAATATAATTTTCTCCGACTTTATATATCTTCAGTAGCTATATTTGGATCTGATGATTTTGCTTCCTCTCCTCTGTGCTGACTGCTCCCTCCCTCTTCCCATCAGCCTCCAGTTAAATATCTGCAAGAAAATGTGTCACTTTTATGGCATGTTCCTTTCCCCAGGTCATCCATACTCATACACCATTGCTTTATTCTGTACAGCATCTTTCACTGTATTCCCCAGATAGAGACAGGTAATGAATTATGTGGCACAGGAAGAGAAAAGGGCCATTTTCAGATGAGATGTGAAAATAGATGAGGCAGAGGAATAACAAGAGGACAGGAACTGCCCAGGAGAAGGCTCTCATGCTGGGAGTGGTGGCACTGTGTGCTGAGACAGAGACAGCTGGCACGGCGGGGCTGGGGCTAGAGAGAGACAGGGTGGGTAGGTCCGGCTGGACCATGTGCGATGAGACTTTAAAGGAGGAGGAGGGTGGTTTGGAATGATGAACAATGGATATATAAACCAAACATCAGTCCTCTTATTGACTAAAACTAGGAGGATGTGTGGAGGGGACCCTCTTCACACGGCTCTCCCCTCCGCTGTAGGGACTCGGCTGCCTCATGTCCCCATCTTCCCCCACTCCCCGGCCCTCACGAAAACCTCCTCGCTTGTCCAGGGATCTGCCCTGATGGAAAAGACAAACAGTGGACAGGCTGGGGGAGGAATAGGCAGGCCGGTGAGGGGTCACACATTGTCCACCCTTGCACCCAGATGAGCTTACCCATAAAGAGACAATGCTGTGGGTCTGTTGCCTTTCCCACCAAGCCCACTCCGCAGCGGGGATCCTCCTTTAAAGAGGGGCCTTGGGGTAACTGCAGCCAAGGAAGGCCTGGTAGCATAGCTCCAGCTGAGCCACACTGCCAGGCCCCAGGCCCAGAGCTGATAAGGACACAGAGCTGCAGCAGAGGCCTGGGGCCAGCATGGTGATGATGCTTGCTAGCCTCTCACTGATCCACAGGGGTCTGCAAGGTGGATGAATGGGGCGATGGTGGGTGAAGGTGGATGAATTGGGGGATGGTGGATGGAGATGGATGAATGGGGTGGGGCGATGGTGGGTGAATGTGGATGAATAAGAACATAAGAACACCCATACTGGGTCAGACCAAAGGTCCATCTAGCCCAGTATCCTGTCTTCTGACCAGCCAATGCCAGGTACTTCAGAGAGAATGAACAGAACAGGGAATCATCAAGTGATCCATCCCCTGTCGCCCATTCCCAGCTTCTGGCAAACAGAGGCTAGGGACACCATCCCTGCCCAGCCTGGCTAATAGCCATTGTTGGGCCTATCCTCAATGAACTTATCTAGTTTTTTTTTAATCCTGTTATAGTCTTGGCCTGCACAACATCCTCTGGCAAGGAGTTCCACAAGTTGACTGTGCGTTATGTGAAGAAATACTTCCTTTTGTTTGTGTTAAACCTGATGCCTATTCATATAATTTGGTGACCCCTAGTTCTTGTGTCATGAGAAGGAGTAAATAACACTTCCTGATTTACTTTCTCCACCCCAGTCATGATTTTATAGACCTCACTCATATTCCCCCTTAGTCGTCATTTTTCCAAACTGTACAGTTCCAGTCTTTTTAATCTCTCCTCATACGGCAGCTGTTCCACACCCCTCATCATTTTTGTTGCCCTTTTCTGAACCTTTTCTAATTCCAACATATCTTTTGTGAGGTGAGGCGACCACATCTGCAGGCAGTATTCAAGATTTGGCCATACTATGGATTTATATTGAGGCACTCTATGGGGTGGTGGGCAGAGGTGGATGAATGCAGGAGAGTGATGGTGAGGGGATGGATGAGGGATGAATGCGGGGATGGTGGGTGGAAGTGGATGAATGGGTGGGAGGATGGTGGGTGGAGGTGGATGAATGCGGGGAAGGTGGATGAATGGGAGGACAGTGGGTGGAGGTGGATGAAGGTGGATGAATGGGGGGAAGGTGGGTGGAGGTGGATGAATAGGGTGAGGGTGCTGGTACATGCTGGGAGGGACGGGGAAGGGGAACAGAGCAGAGGGCAGCATGCCCTGGGGGCAGCTCCAGTTTCTGCCCATAACCCAGACTGGCTGACTCTCGGGGGAGGAGGCAGAGGTGTGCGTTATTCCCCTGCCCGCGGTGGGTTCGGACTCTGCCTGCCCCATGGACACAGGGGCGAAGAGGAGCCCATCCTTCTCCACCAGGCTGACACCCCCTTTCCCCGCTTCTCAAGCGCCCTACAAAGAGCCAAAGGAGAGGTGAAGCCCCCCCTCATTTTGGGTTGTGTGGAGCCCCTTTCAGGGCACTGGATCTGCAGGGGTCCCAGGAAAACATGAGGGACAGCCAGCCCCTGGGTACTGTAGGGAGTGCTCCGTGCCCGGGGAGCCCCCCGCTGCATGCCAGGCTCCTGGGCCGGGGGTGCGGGGAGCCCCCCGCTGCGTGCCAGGCTCCGGGGCCGGGGGTGCGGGGAACCCCCGGCTCCGTGCCAGGCTCCGGGGCCGGGGGTGCGGGGAGCCCCCGCTCCGGGCATTGGCTCCCGGGCCGGGGGTGCGGGGAGCCCCCCGCTGCGTGCCAGGCTCCGGGGCCGGGGGTGCGGGGAACCCCCGGCTCCGTGCCAGGCTCCCGGGCCGGGGGTGCGGGGAGCCCCCCGCTGCGTGCCAGGCTCCGGGGCCGGGGGTGCGGGGAACCCCCGGCTCCGTGCCAGGCTCCCGGGCCGGGGGTGCGGGGAGCCCCCCGCTGCGTGCCAGGCTCCGGGGCCGGGGGTGCGGGGAACCCCCGGCTCCGTGCCAGGCTCCGGGGCCGGGGGTGCGGGGAGCCCCCGCTCCGGGCATTGGCTCCCGGGCCGGGGGTGCGGGGAACCCCCGGCTCCGTGCCAGGCTCCCGGGCCGGGGGTGCGGGGAGCCCCCGCTCCGGGCATTGGCTCCCGGGAGGGGCGGGCAGAGCAGGGGGAGGTGTCTGCGCTCGGAGCGCGGAGCGGGGCTGGGAGCGGCGATGGGCTGCACACGCTCGGATGCTCCTATTCTTTGGGGGGATTTATTTTCTCCATCCTGCCTTGGCAGCGCCCCGGAGCCAGCCACGGCCGGGTGAGCGCCCCAGGGGGCCGGGCGCGGAGCGGGGCGCTGGCCCGGGAGGCCGCCGCCGGGCGCGGGGGTAAGTCCGGCGAGCGGGGGGGATGCGGGCGGGCTCCTCTCCTCGGCTGGGTTCATGGCAGATCCTCGGAGCCCAGGGGCACCTCTGGCGGCCCCGCCCCGGGCCGGCGGGGAGCGGCGTTTGCGGGGCTCTGTCCTTTGCCGCGGGGGACCCGCAGGTCGATGGTTTTGCCGTCGATAATGTGCCGCTGACGAGGCTGGGGAGTGGGGGGGGGGTGTGGATTGGGGAATGGGTGGGGAGTCGGGGGGGGGTGGATTGGGGAATGGGGGGGGAGTGGGGGGGTGGATTGGGGAATGGGTGGGGAGGGGGCTTTCCGCAGAAGCAGCCTGGCCCCTGGCCCGATCTTCCCGTGGTATGCACCCAAACCATTGCGAGCCATGCACATTGCTCCCCTCCTGGCACCTGCTGGATTGCCGGAACAAATCCAGTTAATGATCGCCCCGCTATTCCACTGGTAACCCCCGCTACCGCCTCGTCCTCTCCGCCCAGAAGAGCAGCCTCCTTCCCCTGCTATGCAAACAGGGCTTTCAGTCCTTATTCCTGGCTGCCCCTGATGTGGGTGTGTTCCCAAGCAAATGGGGAGAAGAGACATTTTCCCTCTATTTCTCTTAGCATGGCAGATGCAGGCGGACAGTGCATACATGGGCAGGTCCATATTGTAGAGGATAAACAGCAAAAACAAAATTTTTGCTTATCATTGGGAGGTGAATGACTCATGACATTATTTATTTCTCTGGATTTTTGTTCTCTTTGTTCCTGTTTCGCTGATTACATACAACTGCTAGGGCTAATACTGTCCTCCAGAGAGACAGCGTCTCCTCCATTACAGATTTTAGGAATCAGGCACGTTTCTTTCCCCGTGGTTCTAGAGAATGAAATGTGAGTTGTTTAAAATATGTCTTATGGCAAAGTGCCTATTTGCTCTCTGAATGTACATTGCACAGACTCACTCTCCACTTAGGATAGGAAGCCGCTACCAATTTGTTCCTATAATGTTTAATAAAGTGGATTTTTACAGCTGCTCCCACTTTGGGGAAGATCGGGGACAATGGATATTTCTTAGTAGTTTAGATTTTAAACCTTCTTCTTGTCAGATTTTTTTTTTTTTTTTAAATCTGAGTTTGCTTTGTTGAACTGAGCAAGGTGCATAGAGCTCCGATGGTACCAGCTTATATTTTGGGGGCCAAGACAAGATGATGGTGTTGTACTTCCTATGCGGAGCCCTGGATTGAAGTCATCCTGTAACAGAAAATGGCAAACTGAGGCAATGGTGTGTAGGGCACTGCTGTGAGAAAGATCACGAGGCTGCTGTTCTGGTTAGCACCGACAGGCCACTGCTGTGAGGAAGCTCACAGCTTCTAGGGGGAGGTTCATAGGCCGGGAGAGCTACACGGTACTGACAGGGCACTGTTGTGAGGAAGCTCACAAAATTCTGGGGGGCAGTTCATAGGCCAGGAATCGTAGCTGGCCCTTACAGGGCACTGTTCTGAGTACACTCCCACGGTGATTGTTCTGCTTAGCACTGCAGGGCCCTGCTGTGAGGCAGGTCACACTGTGGCAGACTGTAGCTGGCACTGCTGTGAGGAAGCTCACGCTGCTGGAATTCTGGCTGTTCTTGACAGGTGTCTGCTTTGAGGAAGCTGCCGTTCCAGCTGGCGTTGTCTGGACGTTGTTGTGAGGGCCCTCACGCTGTTACCCTCCTGCCTGGCTTGGGGCAGCTCTGTGCTGGTTGGGTTTTTGGTGGTGTCCTGAGAGCTGAGGAAGGTTGAAGGGCTGTTCATGCCCGGAACAGACACATTACATGCAATAGCAGCGTAAGCTTATACTCGCATCATCCTGCCTTAAGCCTGCCCTGGAGTGACATCTCTCAAGGTCTCCAGGCCTAGTTCAGCCTTTGCTCGTTTCTGCTGAGACTGCCAACATGCATGCCATTTCCACGGGGACCCTGAGTGGGGGCCCACGCCAGCTAATTTCCCATAGGCGCTGAACAGCCATTAGGTTGTTAAGTGCTCAGCACTCATTACCTGCCTGTGTCAAACTGGAACAGGTGGCTTGGACCGGAAAGGATGCCCATTGCAGTGCCAACCCCCTGAGCCACCCAGTGGCCACGTATTGGTAGGACCGCTTGGAACATCAAGAGAAGGTTGCTAGTATCTTCCCATGGAGCTGAACTTCATGTGTTGTTTTATCCACCCACAGATTGCTGTCCTTGAAGAGTAGCGGATCCCTCTCGTGTGGGCCATGTCTTCCTCTGACGAAGAGACCCTCAGCGAGAGGTCATGCCGGAGCGAGAGGTCGTGCCGAAGTGAGAGGTCCTACAGAAGCGAGAGGTCGGGAAGTCTGTCTCCTTGCCCCCCGGGCGACACCTTACCCTGGAATTTACCTCTGCATGAGCAGAAGAAGCGGAAGAGCCAGGATTCAGTGCTGGACCCAGCAGAGAGAGCCGTTGTCAGAGTAGCTGGTAAGGAAACACGGAGTACCTAGGAATTAAAGCCATGTCTCTATTGTTCCCTTTATAACTGTCCCCTGAATCTCGTCATGAGGCCACCATCCTTCCATGGAAGGTCAGATATGCCTTCTTTTAGAGCTCATCCATGCTGCTCCTTGCGTCAGCCCAGAACGGCTGCCTAAGAGCCATCCCAAGTGCCCCACTCCCATAGGACTCATTGTGCTTCTCTGTAGCGCTCCAAGCCTCCTGCAAGCCCTGGGAATGAGGGACCCAGATTCAGGTTTGTGGTGCCACCAGAGCACTGGACTGGCCCCCTCATTTGAACGAAAGGGAGTGAAACCTAGCTGCCGTCAGTGGGTGTAGGGTGATACAAGAGGCCCATGTTCAGAGGTGGCCTGAGGTCTCTCAAGCCTTCTGTGCTCTGGAAGAAACGGGACCCTGTCATTCACCGTCTGTGCAGTTCCACCAGCAGTGGAAGCCAGACTGTAGACAGGCCATAGGCGTCTTTACCACTGTGGGGTGGTGTCAGTGGTGGAAGATGTTTAGTACCTGAGGCTCGAGTATTTTCACTACAAAGCCAGTTTAGATAATTCAGTACCTGAGCCTGCATGTGCCCCCGTCTACCCTCTATCTTCCACCATTTCTGCCGCTGGTGGGGCATCTCCAGTAGGGAATCATGTATCCCATTGTTTGCCCGTGTAGACACAGCCTCAGTTCCGTGGCTGGTAGAGTGCTCAAGCACTCTACCGCAGAGATGCTAGGAGATGATGATGGTCCTTCAATGCCCCCACTGATTGGAAGAGCCCTTTCACTCTTTCCTTCAGCCCTGGGCCATGAGTCTGGTGGTGAAATTAAATGAACAGGGGGGTATGGAGGAAAAAATGCTGTTTCTTGGGACAAGGTGGCCACCCATCCCTTCATTCAAGGGAGATTCCTGATTTGCACAGGTCTGCTCCATCTCCCATGAGCTGGGCTTGCATGGCCATTTAAAACCTGAGTATTTGAGCCAGCCTCCTCCATGACTCAAAGACCCAGCCTCTGAGATGCAGCATCATGGTTTCATAACAATTACTTGGTCTGCCGGGTCACATGGAGCTGGGTGTCCCTGGAAAGTGGATGTGAAATGAAATGCACAGTTGATGGTGTTCAAACTGAGCCATTTGCAAGGGGATTGGAGGAATCAAAACATTTGTAGTGGCTCAGGGGGCATCCTTGGGGGCAGTGGTGGCAACTACCCACCCATCAGTGTGGGCAGGGGCCTAGACAGCTGGCAGTCAGAGGGTGGGCATGCAGTGGTTCTCCTGCTGGCTGGTTCTCTATGGGCAGGGTTTGTTCCTGTTTTGTTTGTATCCTTTTGACCATATGTTTAATTGGTGGCAGGGCACCAGGAGCATTTCTCTTGGTTTGAGTCCAAATGATTAAATAAGCAAATAAAGGGCTGAATGGATCCCTGGTGGAAGAGGTCCCCTGAAGTCCATGCCCTGACCCCAGGGAGGGATTTGTGGTTCAGAAGGTTTCTGATTTCATTCCAGTTTGATTCAGTCGTGGTTTTTGCTGTGATCCTCTGGCTGCTTTCACATTCCTGGGACACTGTGTCCCCTCGGGCCTGTGGGCCGGTCTCTGGTCACCAGACATTGCATCCGATGGAGCCCACTGGCTGCTCACACGGCACTGGGCACAATGTGCAGTGCAGCCTATGGGCTGATCTCATGTCACCCAGACACTGTCCAGTACATTTGTGCAGATGCCTGAATTTCTGGCCCTAATTCTGCACCCCTGTCCTGTATCCTGCAGGGGGTTCGAGCAGGCCGGGGAGAGGATCTGATATGTCTGCTTCTCCCTGGACCTTCACTTATAAAAAATACAAAGCGTTAGGGTCAGGGATGGCCCAATATGGGGGTAACTTTTACATTTTGTTTTTAGGGCGTTTGTGGGGGACCCTACTCCACTCCTGGTCTGAGGGTTAAGCCCCTGCCCCGCTGCTGCTGACGTTTGAGAGGGAGCCCCCTAGTGTTTTCTCACGGCAGCAGCAGGAGGGAGGCAGCTCAGCTGCTGGGGAAGTTAGCCCTACAGCAGCAGTACGGCTTGGCCTTTTCCAGCTATCTGCCTGCCGGGGTGTGGTGCTGGGGGGTAAACAACCCCTTCCCCGCCAAGCTGTATGGTGAGGGGGATGGTTTCATTGCCTGGGGAAAAAAAGAAACAGCTGCCAGAGCCTTTGGTCTCCCCCACCCCCCTCCGCTGGCAGGTTCTCCCCTCCCTGCTGGATGGTCCTTTGATCTGCTCTTGGAAGGGGAGAGAAAATGGAAAGTAGGACTGCGATTGTCCCAAGTGATTGGTGATTCTGGAGCACCAAATCGAGACACCTTGAAGGGGCTTGCTTTGAAGAAAGTGCTGAGCCCCTTTCCCTGAAAACCAGGCCCCTTGCAGGTGTCTCAGGTTGGGCTCCAAAAGTCACAAGTCATTTTGGTCTGTGTCTGATGAGCCCCGCCCTCCACCACCCAGTCCTTTCTCCCCCAGCTGGGAAAGTGAGTCCGTCCCACCCACCTGCCCTACCTATCTCTTGGGGATGGGGAGGAGCAGGAGGGGGGCCTCGAGGTGTGTGTGTGTCACAGGTTGGCCTTAAGGGTCTGCTGCTGATTGCTGAAAACAGCAGCTGCCATGAGGAAACCCTAGGGGACTCCCTCTTCGATGTCATTAACAAGGGGTGGAGCTTATTCCTCACATCCAGTGAGGAAGGGTCTAAAATACCCCCAAGTTAAAATAAAATCACTTCCATTTGGCTCTTGCCAACCTTGTCCCCCTGTAAGGCAAAGTGGGGTCTAGGATAGAGCCATGCTTTAATGTCAGCCTTAGATGGTGGACACTTTGGAGCAGAGACCATCTCTGATCTATGTCTGTACAGCGCCTAGTACAATCCGGCTCTGGTCCATGACTGGGGCTCCTCAGTAGATCTGATTGGAAGATTTTTGTTTATTGATTTAGACAAAATTTCCCGTAGGAAAAAATGTGAAATTTTGTTTTGAAATGAACATTTTATCTTGAAATGAAATTTTGAATTTTTTTCTAAAGGAAAATTTCCAAAAATGAAAAAAAGGAAAAAAAAAGCACATTTCCATTGGATGGGAAATGTCAGGTTTCAAATTTTCCTGCCAAATGAAAATTCCTAGTTTCGGCCAGCTGCACGTGGTGTTACTGTAATACGAATAATAAATAATGATACTCAACAGCCCCTGGGGAACAGAAAGAGTTAATCCATCTCTGTTCTGGGGAGGGAGATGCAGCCTGCCAATCAGGAAATCCCCCAGCCCCACTTGGAAGGCTGCTTCATGGTGTGAGTTTGTCGTTTTGTTCGCAAATGCTGTTGAGGTGCCTGGAAGTCCCTGGACAGGAGGAACCGGCCACTTAAAATGATAATTCCTGGGACGGGAGGTAAAATCAAGTGGCAGGGGTGTGGGAAAGCCCTGTCCTAGAAACACTGGGCCTTGGAGGCTGGAATATGAAAATGGCTGGAGGAACGGATGCAAAGTGTGGCCCTGATTTTGGGGGGCGCTGAGCAGCCACAATTGAGTGGACACAGCACCGCTCAGGATTGGATTCTGCTAGCGCTGTGTTCCTGATCTGCTTCCCTACAATGTGAAATAAAAATCTGGTCCTGCAGAGTGCTGATCCCTCCTGCAAGATGATGAGCGCCTGCCATTCACAGTGGAGTTGAGGGTTGCCCTCATTTGGGTCCCAGCTGAAGAGATGAGAAATGCTATTTCCCCAGCTGTGACTTTGCTCTGATCTTTCCTTCCATTCTGTGATGCCGGGGTCTGTCGTCATGCTGGGTAGATCTAGCCCGTGATTAAAGGAAAGAGAATGTCATATAATCTGCTTTTATGCAGATTTCACATTAAAAATAACTTTTGAGTTGCAGCTAGACCGCACTCAGCAGGGAAGAAAGAGTCAGAAGCAGTTTCATGTCACTGGATTTGAAAATGTGTTGAAATATTGATTTGGGTTTTTACATTATTTATTGGGATCTTTGCTGGAGGCTGCACCAAAGCATGAGGAGATGTGACCTCCACATCTTCCTGGGATGGGTGCCAGTTTGGAATGGTGTCAGACACCTGGGTTTCCATCCACACTCGGGGCCATGACCCAGGACAGATATCAGAGGGAATTTTTTTGTAGCTATTTCAGTGAGAGTGAGCACCTCTTGGTACAATCAGGGTGGAGCTAATACCAAATTACTACAAAGACAGCTGCCTGTCATTAACAAAGCCCATTCTCATTTCACAAGATTACTGGTGCCAGGATGCGGCTCTGTCCCTATCCGCCCCCCACCAATGACTGGGATCCCTGGGTTAGTCATTTGAGGAGGGGGTGTTGAATCAGCTCCCTGAAATACATAACTCTCCCCCTGCAATTGTATGGATTCCAGTCCTTCAGTCTGCCAACAGCAGCTTGTATTCATCGCCAATGGGATAAGTACACCCTGAGCCACCCAAGAGAGCACAGTGGGGGTGTATTACAGCCGTGGTGGGTCACAAGATGAAGGCAGAATTGTCCTGGATCAAATACTGGATTCTGTGGCTTTCACAGGTGATATCAGTGGGGCGTGAATGAGTGTCTGGTCCAAAAGACTTTCTGGGTTCAGGGACAACACAACTACTTGCTACTTGTGTCCTCTTGCCTTCTGTGTTCACCTCTCCTCCTCCTTGCTCTCTTTTCTTCTCCTCTCTTCCATTGCCTTCCCCATCTCCGCCCTGCTCCCTTGTCCCGTTCTCTGTTAGGGAGCACGGAGGCCAACTCCGGAAACAATCTGGGCCTTGGAACTGTCGCTCTGTTCCCCAGGCTGCAGGGAGCAGAGAACGGATTACAAAGAGCAGTCCATCAACCAACCCAGTGTCAGGGCAGCACTCAGGGCGTGGCTCACTCTCCACACCAGATGCCTCTGTTAATGAAGCAAGGTGTGTCACAGGGCTCCAACAGCAGAGGACCAGCAGTCAGGTTCTCTTCCCAGCTGTTAGTACAGACTTGCTGTGTCTTTGAGCATGTCACTTTAGCTCTGTGCTGTTAACCTGTCCGTAAAAGGGGGATCTTAATATGGCCCCAGCTCATGTTGGGCGCCATGAGGTTTAATTCATCCTTATTCATAGAGCGCTCAGATAGCAGATGCTGTAGCTGCACAGAATATGATTATTACGTACTGTCTCTAGTGCAGTCGCTGTGCATGGTACTTTACGGGGATGAGATGGATCCTCCGTCACTTGAAGACTCTGCAAAGAGACAGGATGTCTTTCTAAAAGATACACTCTAGTTCATCCACAGAGTATTGGGCTGGCAGAAGGAATCACTGGGTGAAATTCTCAAGCCTGTGCTAGGTGGGAGGTCAGACAAGGGGGTGATCATAATGGTCCATTCTGACCTTACAATCTATGGATCTGTGAAATAAAAAGGACAGTCGCTGCCCCAGTGAGCTGAAACACAACAAAATGACAACCTGCTTTGGTGGGTAGGGGACTGGGCAATGGGCAGGAGATGCTAGGAGACAATCTTAGGGGTGGAAACTGCTTCTGTGCCAAGCAGACCACAGACTTTGTGTCACTTTGTTTACTGCTTGTTAGTCACATTTTTGTAAATGTCTTTCCGGGTGGAGGGGGGCGTGATTATTGTTTAAAGGCTTGACAGGAGCCTCGAGTGCGGCAGTTCTCAGCCGATAGGTCTCAGGGCTGTCCACAGCACTTGAGGTGCGTGGGTGAATGTGTTCCCATTCCTCTTCTCCGCTCTTCCTCTGAAGCGTTTTTGCTCAGGTGCTGTCGGGCTTCCTGGGTGGTGCTGGGCACCTTGACATTCCACTGAAGGTGATGAGCTTTCAGGAGCTCACGTGGCAGCATCTGGTCACATGAATGGCTTGTAAACCTTAGCGCCCACACAGAGCGGGAAGTAGAACAAAGGATTCTGGTACCTATCTGTGGAGGTGTGGCTGGGAGTGGCTTCTTGTGGGTTCTCCAAACGAGACAGGTTTAGAGCCTAACGTCCTTTACAATTAGCTCCTGAGGCCGAGGCTGCTCTGTCTTTTTTCAGTGGCTTGGCGTGTTCTCATGCTCATGGCAGCGAATGCTTCACTTTGAATTGAAAAGACCCTTTGATCCTAAACCTGTTTGGACTTGCTCAGCCCGTGGGCCATATTCTGATGTCAGGTTTGCTGGTATCAGTGTGGAGTAACTCCAGAGACTGACTGCCTGGGAATAGCTCTGGATTTACACTGGACTAACTGGGGGGCTAGAGTCATGAATATATTTAGGGCCTAACTGCCTCGTTGGGTGCCGAAGTCCAACTCTTAGGCACTACTGACAGTCTCAAAGCCACTGCTCAGCTGCTGCCTGAAGTCCCCCTGTGCCTAATTTTCCACTGGTAGGAGGGAACAAAACTGCCCAAGTCCTGACTCTGCCCCACAGTTAACAAACTGCTGGAAGCCCCTGCAGGAGCATTCTCAAACTAGGCGTTCTTCCCCAACCTATGTCACTGGCAGGGCCTGATTGGGGCTCAGCGCACGCCTTCAGGAGTGAGCCTTGCACAAAAGACAGTGGGGGCAGGCCCCGAATACCCATTAGCTCAGTGCTTTGAGCACTCCCCTGGGGTGTTGGAGACACTGTAGGATTTGGAGCAGGGGTTTGAATCCAGGGCTCCCATCCCCCAGGTGAGTGCCCCGGTCCCTGGGCTACAGAGTCAGTCACTCTCTCACCCAGTAAATATGGAATTATTTAGACAAAGTGGAACAGCTCCCAGAGGAGAGATTGGGACAGACTGCCCCATTAGAGCCAATAACCTGGTGGCTAGGACGCTCACCCAGGTCCAAGTCTCTGCTCTAAATCAGGCGGAGTTGGGATTTTAATCTGTGTCTCCCATCTCCCAGGTGCTGGCCCCAAGCATCCTGCAGTGGGCTGGGGGGGTCTCTCTTGCAAGAAAGGGCTGATCTCGCTGAGGCAACTGACTCCGGAAGAGGGTTCACAGCTGAGAATCCCAACTGGTGGGAGAGGCGCTATCTCTGGCTTGTCAGTCAGGAGTCAATGGGAGTTAGGTACCTTTGTGAGTCTTGCCCCTTTCCTCTGCATTTCTTTCCTGGGTAGCTTAGGTGGCTCCCTGTTCAGCTTGCTGGCTTCTGGGAATAGCTTTGTTAGTTGCCTAACTCTCCCCATGCATTGTATGTGGAGCCTGGGGACCTATAAAATGATAGGGTCTAAACTAGCGGTTACCACTCAAGAAAGAGATCGTGGAGTCATTGTGGACAGTTCCCTAAAAACATCCGCTCAATGTGGCGGAGCAGTCAAAAAAGTGAACAGACTGTTAGGAACCATTAGGAAAGCGATAGATAATGAGACAGAAAATATCATAATGCCGAAATATATATCTATGGCACGCCCACACCTGGAATACTGCGTGCAGTTCTGGTCTCCCCATCTCAAAAAGATATATTAGTACTGGAAAAGGTGCAGAGAAGAGCAACAAAAATGATTGGGGGTGTGGAACAGCTTCCAGACAAGGAGAGATTGAAAAGATCGGGACTGCTCAGGTTCAAAAGAAACAACTGAGGGGGGATATGAAAGAGGTCTAAAATCATGAATGGTGTGGAGAAAGTGAATAGGGAAGTATATTTTACTCCTTTATATAACACAAGAGCTAGTGGTCACCTGATAAAATTAATAGGCAGCAGGTTTAAAACAAAAGGAAATACTTCTTCACACAATGCACAGTCAACCTGTGGAACTCATTGCCAGGGGATGTTGTGGAGACCAAAAGTATAACTGGGTTCAAAAAAGAATTAGATAAGTTCATGGAGGACAGGTCCATCAACAGCTACTAGCCAAGATGGTCAGGGTTGCAACCCCATGCTCCAGGTGTCCCTAAACCTCCAACTGCCAGAAGCTGGGACTGGACGAGAGGGGATGGATTACTCGATAAATTGCCCTGTTCTGTTCATTCCCTCTGAAGCACCTGGCGCTGGCCACTGTCAGAGACAGGATACCGATTTAGATGGACCACAGGCCTAACCCAGCATGGCCATTCTTATGTTCTGACTCTGGGATGAGGATTGCACGAGGTGGCAGTAGCACCTAGCCGTTAGGAGTTGCAGTGCTAAGCATTGCATGACCAAAGTACGTTTGTGAATCTAACCCAGAGAGCAGAATGTAGCCCAATATCTACGTGCAGGGAGTGGGGCTGGGATTGAGAAGACCAATCCTAAAGGCAAACAAGGGCAGCAGTCGGGCAGATACACGAGAGGCACTGCTGGCATTTTCCAAGGGTCCTTGTTTCATCCACATTCACAGTGACATTTGGACTTCCTTGTCATTCCGAAGTTCAGTTTTAATCTTTATCCGAGTGGCTTGGTCGAAGCCATTTCAATACACTCACTTTCCACAGCAAAATTAATTGTTCAATTAACAAAAATTAAAGAAGCTGGTTTAATGCAAGCCCCAGGGATGTGGGAATAAACCTGATTATTCTTTGCTGGTTGGTGAGATGCAGATTCTGCCTAACGTTAGGGAGATGGCAGCTTTTGAACAGCTGCAAGATGCCCAAGGTGGAATTAAAAAAAGCCAGCTAGTAAGCAAAGCTTTTTCATTTCCTTGTGACTGTTTTTAATTCAGTTGTCTATAAGTCTACTTCCATATACACCTCTAAAATCAGAGCTTGCTTTCTAATGGGAGGCAAACAGCAAATCCGGCCTGTCCTAAAGGGACAGACGGTCTTTCCTGTTCCTTGCTGGGAGTGGCAGTGCAGGATGAGCGAGCCAGGTTTCCACAGGCAGGGAGGGAGAGAATTCATATGAGAAGAGCTGATATTTCTTGTCTCTGCTGTGAGCAGCCAGAGGAGCTGGTTTAAATGAAAATCTGTCAGGGTGGTTGTTATTTTGCTTGTCATGGACGGTTGTCTTATTTCATTACTCAGCGGGCACACGAGCCGTTCAGAGATTTAGCTGCAAGGACATCAGTACCAATGCATGAAGAGCTGCCTCGTGCCATCATAAGCTCCTGAATTTAAAACCTCCGCCCCTGTGGGAGGCACAGCCATAAATGTAGCAGTGCACAATACCGGAATACAGTGTTAATTACCCTCGCTGATTAAAGCACTAAGGTAAAGCAAGCTTTTAGTTAGGGTTATAATTTGTCTGCCATGGCCCATGTGCTTTCAAAGATGAACCAGAAAGGTTCTTAAAAAAATTAAGGACCTCAGATTCTAGGGGAAGATTCCTTAAGAGGAAAACAGTCTTCAGAGATTACAGCTGAGTGAAATTCACTTAGCTCCGTTCAGACTCCATGGTCCTATTTTGGGTCCCAGTGCAGCAAAGCACTTAAGCCAGTGGTGTCCCCTTAGCAGTAACAGAATGAGTCTGCGCCTCCCTGGGCTGGGAGCAGCCGCTGGGGGCCAAGAGCCATGGCTGGGGGTTGGGACTGGGGATGGGGCTGCTGTAGGGCTGCCAACCCTCCAGGATTGTCCTGGAGTCTCCAGGATTTAAAGATTATGTCATGTGATAAAACCTCCAGGAACACGTCCACCGAAATTGGCAACCCTAGTGGAGCGGGGCTGGGTGGTGCTCCCTACCAGCCCCCTCGGAGGCCTGGCCTGGGCCCTGCTGCAGCCCCCTGGACATTCATCTGCGCCCCTGTAGGGGGGCACGCCCAATAGTTTGGGGACCACTGACTTAAGCACATGCATAACTTTAAGCAAGAGTACTCCCATTGAGCTCAATGAACTTAACTTTAAGCATGTGCTTTAAGTGCTTTGCTGTACTGGGACCCAAGAGCATACACCTCAACATTTTCAGAATTTGGGATTTCAGCACTTCTTTCCAGTGAAGGCTGAAATGCCAAAAGGTTGCATGTTTTGATGTGAAAACTGCCATTTTGCTAGGGGTTGTTGATGCAAATAAATAAAATTGGCTTAGTGTAAAAGCTGCACAAGAGAAGACTCATGTCTGTGATTAATATTTTGCAAGGAAACACAGAAACCATGAGGTTTGCCTCTTAACAAAATCCACCCAGCTCTATTTTTCACTCTGCAAAAGGAGGCACACCCAACTTCCTGTAAGGGATTCTGGGTAGCGTAGTCCAACAATCATTCTGTGAGCTAAGCACTCTAATTGGAACTACCACTAGAGAGCATTTTTCAGAGTAGCAGCCGTGTTAGTCGATGCAGTGAGCTGTAGCTCACAAAAGCTCATGCTCAAATAAATTTGTTAGTCTCTAAGGTGCCACAAGTCTGCCTTTTCTTTTCACGAGAGAGCAGATTTACTGTACACTAGACTCAAACTTGAGGAATCTGAGTAGGCACAAGTGCACCCTTCCTCTGCTTCTACTCCTCCCCTATTTGCTCTGTGGCGTAATGGAGGGTTTAGTCTCCCTGACTAATAAAGATTAAGTTTTAGAAACAATTGCATTATTGGGTGGGACTTGGAGATTAGACCCGCAAGAGGGGTGTGGTCTGACACACAAACCTGGGGCTGCGATCTCCTGGGTTCTTTTCTCAGCTCTGCTGCTGACTTACTCGTGTGACTATTGGCTAGTCAGGTCCCCGCTCTGTGCCTCAGTTTCTCCATCTCTAAAGAGGCGTTGGCAGGGACAGGGCTGGATGAGGACTCATTCGTATTTCCAAAGTGCTCTGAGGACACAGCATGTGAAATGCAGTTGTTGTTCTTTCAGCTGGTTCAGGGGCTGATGAATCAAGTGCTGGGGGCGTTGCTGCTTTCGAGGTTTCGTGCTGGGTTTAAGCCTCTAAGAGCAGGGAAGACAAGGAGTCTGGTGGCACCTTAAAGAGTAGCAGATTTATTTGAGCATAAGCTTTTGTGGGTTAAAACCTCACTTCTTCAGATGCAGGGGGTGTATTTGGGAGCGAGGGAGGGATTACAGGGCACCCAGCTCTGTGAGGGAAGGATTAGCGCACTTGGAGATGCTCAATGTATGGCAAACACAGAAAGCAAAAGGAAATTGTCTGCTCTGTGGCTTAAAGAGCCACAGGGATTGAAGTGGAAGGCGGCTTTTCATGTTGCCACGGTAACCCAGATGGCTGAGTAACCATTCTGCTGGTTGCCATGGTTACAGAGCCCTGGAGCAGGGAATGTCTCTCGGGCTGCCTGCCCCCATCCGGGACACCGGGTCCCAAGGTGTGCGTGTCTCTGACAGGCCAAGGCCAAATCTTACAGCGGCAAAAAAACCAGCAACCCACCAGGATTTCTCCAACTCCCAGCTCTGGAGCAGGGGTCTGGATCCAGCAGAAACCTTCTCCTCTTGTCAAGGCACAAAACTGTCCAGAGAGGCAGAATGAGGTGGCATGGCTGGGGACGGGGTGGTGGTGAATCTGACAAGAAGGGAAAAAGTCTGCCATATGAAAAGGGATTAGCCGAGCGGAGCCAGGCCAAGGGGCGGGGCCCGGCCTAGTGGCAGGAGACTGATTTCCTCCATCTCATCTTGGAAACCAGCATGGCGAGCAGGCTGGCGATGGGAGCGCTCTGCTGGCCAGTGGGAGACGTGGGGTCAGGAGCAATTTCAGGGTGGATTTTTGTTTGTGGAGCTGCCTAGGAGGGGCACAGACTCAGCCACGAAGTGCGTATCCACGAGAGAAAGGGGTCAATGGCCCATATGGCACCCTCGCAGCTTTGCGAGGACAAGTCCAGACCAGAGATTATGTTGCATGTGTGGAACTAGGCCAGCAGTTAGCAAAAGAGTCCCTGGTACCCAGTGAAGGGGTCAGGAAAAGCTGTAGCGGTTCCTGCCCCAAAGAGCTTACAATCAACGCATGAGACAAGATATAACAGATGGAGACAGAGAGACAAATGGGGGAGTGCAAGAAAATGATGAAATAAACCCAACTAGTTGTAAAATGATTCTTGATACATTTATGAAGTGGATTGTGTGATGGGGTTTCTTGCAGTAGCATTGGACTAGTCTTGGTTCTTCCAGTCCTATGTCCCTAATGGGCCCATCTCTATCTATGCCCTGGATATTGCCTTGAGCAAGTGATGACAAGCAAATTGCTTCAGACTCCCTGCTGGCAGGGCCAGATTAAAGAATGTTGCAGTCCTGTGCACTACGGCAATTGGGGGCCCCACCTTCCCTGCCCTGGGGAGTGGGTGGGTGGGAGGCCCGGGGAGAGAGTTGGGGAGTGACCCCGCCCTGCACTCACCCTGCAGCAGCTCCTGTCCCATGGGGTGGGGCTGGCTTGGTTCCTTGCTGGCCATAGCATGCAGGCGGGGCCCTCCTCCTGTGATGCCCTGCCCCCTTCCTGGCCCTCAGTTGTTTTTGATCTTTTGTGCGTGGGTGGGTCCCCCATGGTTGTGACCTCCCCTTAGATGGGGGCCCTGTGCAAGTCAGTGCACATTGGTTAATCCAGACCTGCCTGCTAGGGTAAAGAGGGAATTTGATTACATATTTGTTTGGTCAGGAGAGGAAGGTGTGGGCAGCATGTTTGGCTGTCCAAGAATGGTTGTGGGAGCTGACCTTTCCAGGGGATGGGATGGGGGCTGGTGGTGCCCAGGAAAAGTGGGAGTAGATCCTATGTCTGGCTGCCTAGGTTGGTTCCATTTTCTACTGCAAGGAGTAGGAGGAATGTCATTTACTTTACAGTGCAAAAACTCAAAGCACCAGGAAAGAGGGAATGTGGGATCCAGTGAAGAAGTCCCTCCACAATTGTCTTGTGCCCTGGCCACTTTTCAGTGACAACCCTTCTGAATTGTCTGGATGCCTCCCATAATCCCCAGTGACCTCTGATGATTGTAACTGTCTCTCTTCTATGTTCACTCATGCTTCTCCAGAGAGCAGCTGGTGATTGAGTGAAGATTAAAGCCTGGGGTGGGTTTTCTTGCATAACCCAATGTTCCCCACTAGGTGCTGCTCAAGCTGCATTTCCTTTTTCTTTCCACACCTGCTGAGTTAGTCAGAGGGTGTGGGAAGAGAAACATTGTAACAATAACCATGTTTCAGAGATTTGCAAGGGTCTCCAAAAAACAGAGCCACAAGGAACTGGAGATCCTGTGACTTTGGGGTTTTGCTGCATATTATACTAGTCTAATTAGGCTGTGGGACAAAACTCAAAGGATGAATGTGAAGGTTTTGCATCAATGATGATCTGGCCTGAATTCATGCCCCACCCTGGTTTTTGATTTTGCAAAATCAAAAGTGGACTGACAAATTATTTCAAAATCAATCCCAGACCGAGGAGGTTTTGCAAAACCAACCCCTCTGGTGTTTTTCCAATTGCTAGTGTGTACACTCTTCGGTTACACAAATAGCTTCCAAGACTCAAAGGTAAATAATAGTGTCAGCAACCAATCTGACCTCTGCCTACCCATTTATCATACTGAGATGTTAATTTCAAAGCCTACCTGGACCATTTAGAAGCCAGTGTTATTAAGACCAGGCCATCTACCAAACAAACACTCAATTGGAGTTAAGGCACTTCGAAAACTGAAAATCATTGATTATCTGCTGCTTGTTTTCCCTCCACTCCTTATTTTCCTATGCTGGGTTCTTAGCACACCAGCCATCCCAGACAGGACTTACCTGTCACACTGCTTATTTAATATGAAACCCTGTGCTGGTATGATACCTGATAGCTAGCTCACGAAAGCTTATGTGCTAATAAATTTGTTAGTCTCTGAGGTGCCACAAGTCCTCCTTTTCTTTTTGCGAATACAGACTAACAGGGCTGCTACTCTGAAACCTGATCTATTAAACCATCTCCTGACCAATATGCCTTATTACTGTCACTTACACTTTGGCAAGACTTGTAGAATATGTAATGCCAATACAGACGTTTCGAGTTGAGAAGGTGTATGTGTACTGCGGCAAGCTTATGTACAAACCATCTGGAAGGGGGCGCTGGGCAGCACGCAGCTATATTTTCACAGCTGGCCTCTAATTTTTGATGCCTCCATTTTTGGGTGATGAAATTTGAGGCACCATGGAACTGATTTTTGAAGAAGTGCTGAACACCAACATCTCCCATTGACTTTTTTGTTTGGGTGCTTAGCACTCTTGAAAGTTAGAGCCAAGTTATCTCAGTTTGGTTATCACCGAATTGTGGTGATAACCAAAACTGGTGGCCTCTTGTTAAAGTTTGCAGAGAAGCACTGAGCTAGGGAATGGAAGCCTGAAGCCCAGTTTGTTGCAGGAACAGTGTGCTAATGTTTAGGCATTCACGCCTGCTAATGTGCCATTATTAGCTTAATTTGCATATACCTGCAAAACTGGTAAATCTCCTCACTGTATTTTCCACTGAATGCATCCGATGAAGTGAGCTGTAGCTCACAAAACCTTACGCTCAAATAAATTGGTTAGTCCCTAGTACTTCTTTTCTTTTTGCGAATACAGACGAACACGGCTGCTACTCTGAAAACTGGCTTAAAGTTCCCTGTTCTGTCAAGGTTGAAATGTCACTTGAATCATCCACAGACCTGGGGTGCAAAATATCACCAGAATCATCATGTTTCTGTTTAATGCAGGTGGCTCCATAATCCTGAAAGTAAATTTTAAACAAACAGGGGCAGAATAATTTCATGGAAAATTACTACAGCATTGGTGCAGGTATTATTTATTTTTAAGCCCTGAAAATGTGGCCAGCACTGTACAAAACACATAGGTCAGAAGGTCCTCACCCCAAGGAGCTTGACCAGTGAGTAATTCCAGTGAAGTCAATGGGAGTATTGTCAGGGTGAAATTCTGGTTCTGTTGCTGTCAGTGTGGCTTTTGCCATTCTTCTTAGCATATGCGCATGCTGTCAGTGTGGCTTTTGCCATTCTTCTTAGCATATGCGCAATGTGCTTCAAGTGGCACATGACCAGGATTCACATCGAATTTGGTCCACTGGTTGGATCATTAGCTTCCCTGGCTTGGGCTGGGTACTGATGGGGAGTGCAATGTGAACACTGATCCATGCCCCCCGCCCCACTTGCCATTGACTGCAATGAAGCCAAAGTTTCACCTACAGTATGTAAAGTTAAGCATGTTTATGTCTTTATAGGCTCTCTGATCTGCATGGATGAATTGTGCCAAGGCACAAGGCTCTACCTACATGGATCTGACTGCAGGACTGAGCCTATATAAGCAGTGTAGGGAAATGGAAAATTGCTAATCTGAACCCAAGTTCCTCTGGGGATTTTTAGCAGACAGAAACTCTGCCCCAATATGACTTTAGGGTCCTGCTCTTTTTTCTGTCCCAGCTGCTGACCCTCAGATTTCAGGCAGGCTATCTTTAAAGTACTCCTGTTTCTCAAGCCAAACTCACAGGTTTTGACCCTGATCCAGAGTCTGTTCTTTTCTCCTTACCCCTTCTCTCCATTTCTGCATTTTGTTATGGTCCAGGCCTCTAAAATATTTTTTCCTTAACTCTCCACTGAGTCTGGATACTCAAAGTGCTTGTCAATCTAGGGTGTGTTCTGTTCTTTTCTTGTTTTTATATTGCTGCAGTTCCTTCTGTGGTTCTGGTCTGTGCTGTATGTTCGGGCTTAGTTCCAGTACTTACCCTTGTGACAAGGGCTGGATCTCAGTCCAGTTCTTTTCCATCTCCATTTCTGATTCCAGAAGTAGAGTCCCCCTAGGTTCAGGTTCCGATCCCTTTCTCTCTTCCATCGGTCCGATCCCCTTCACTCTCCTTTTCAAGGCCCCACTGTTTTGGACCTGCAACTCCCAGGCTCTGGTACCTCTCCGCTCCCGGGTTCTGATCCGGATCTGGCGCCTCTCTCCTCTCCCGGGTTCTGATCCGGATCTGGTGCTTCTCTCCTCCCCCGGGTGTGATCTGGATCTGGCGCCTCTCTCCGCTCCCGGGTTCTGATCCGGCTCTGGTGTCCTTCCCCGGCCCGTGGGCACAGCATCAGCAGCACCCCCAGCTCCCATCTCCTGGGCAGCCCCCGACCCCCAGCTCCGCCGCCCCCTCCTGCCCCTGGCCCGGCCTTGCCCCCCGCACGTCCCCGGCCGGCCGCCAGGTGGCGCCGCCGCTCGGCTGGGCCGGGCCGGCCGGGCCCGGCGGGGGTGGGCCGGGGGCTGGGGCCGAGCCGCGGCTGACAGCGGGAGGAGCCGCCGCCGCCGGCCGGGCGGAGGGAAGAGGCGCGGCGGAAACGCGAGCGGCGGACACCGGCCCTGGCCGCTGCAGCGCGCGGAGCCGGGCCGAGAGCGGGACGGAGCCTGCCCGCAGCCAGCCCGCCGCCGAGGCCCGGCAGGGGAGCGCCATGGCCGGCTACGTGCCCGGGCTGCTGCCGGCCAACCGCAGCCAGGAGAAGGAGTTCGTGCAGGCGTACGAGGATGTGCTGGAGCGGTACAAAGGTAGCGGGGGCGGCGGGGCCCCGGGGCCAGAGAGCCGGGGCTGGGGGAAACAGCGGGCGAGTGGCCTGAGCCCGGAGCCCGGGGCGGGCCCGGTTCCCCCCCTCCCGGTGGGGTGGGGAGGGAGCCCCGGCCTGCCGCAGCCTTGGCCGGCCGCTCCCGCAGGCTCAGGCGCGCCGCTGCGGGGACACGGCTCCATGTAGCAGTTTCCGCCGGCTGCTCAGCCTGCCCGTTGCCCCGGGCCCTGTCCCAGCTGGGAAGATCAATGGGGCAAAGGCTGGGTTGGGGGAGGAGGATGGAGCCCCCAGCTCCCAACTCGGCCCCTGCCTCCTACAGGGACTCTAGCCTGGACGGCTTGTTTGTCCCCCCCCCCCCCCCGTATCTCACTGGAGTAATGAGCATTGGGGGGCAGCTCCCCTGGCTGGATCTGTCTCTCCTTTTATTATTCATCCCTGCGCACACAGTCGCATCATCGGGGGTGGACGCTGGCCCCTTGCGATCTGCCTTTCTCTTGTAGGCTCGCACACCTCCCACGAGCATCTCCTGGGAGGTGGTGATGGCGCAAAGCCAGCCAGAGGCTTGTCTGTGGGAATCCAAAGCCATAAACACTTTATGGGTGACTGTTATAAACAGGGTCTCACTTTGTGTGGCTTGGTCAGTTTGTTTATCAGAGATAAACTCTTGGATAGTCCCAGCAAAGATGCTCTGCTTAGCCGGAGGGGGTGGCACCGGTAACCCTAAATTACTTCCCACCCAGAGGGGCTGTCACTGAGGTAGCTTCGTTTAAGGTCTCTTTAAAAGGAGGGTGGTTCTCCCTCCCCACGCAGTCACTAGTGAGTGTGTGGATGCTGACGTGAGGGCCCTGGATTTCTGAAGCCGTTGCCTGCATCTTTTAGGCAGCTGCTGGGGGTGTATGGCACAGGCAGTGAGTGTGCAGTTTTGATGTACATCGTCGGCCTCCTTGTTGTGCGCGTTTTTATTTTTCCCCGCAGAGATAGACTTGTCTGTGAGCCCAGATTTCTGCCCCACAGGGCTCCTATCACAGTGTTTCTGTTTTGTAAGTTTTGCAGCCAAGTCTCTTGAAACGGGGACTGTCCTGTCCAAAGGAGCCAGGCACTAACAGCATATGCTTCCGTTTCCTCTTTGCATGCTGAGACTGGGATATAATTGATTCTCCAGTCCTCTGATTCAAGGGGTGCCATTCAGAAATTCCAGAGGTGAGGAAAACACAGCTCCAGTGTCTATGCTTAACAGGGCTCTGGGAATAAAAGCCTTGTACAGCGTCTGGGAGTATCCTCCCAGAAAGGTGTCTAATAATGGAATCTGAAGATTTCAGTGCATCGCACGTATTCATTAGTTAACCCCTGTAACCGCAGTGAGGTAAATGCAGTAAACTGCTTGTTAGGTAGAGAAACTGAGGCCCAGATAACTTGTTCAGTGTTGCAGAGAGCCAGTGGCAGATCTGGGACTAGAACCACAGAGTCTTGACTTTAAGTTGAATAAATCCATACCACTTTGTACAGACTATTATGTTGCAAAAGGAAAGTAAAATCACAAGGCTACCTTTGCCTGCTCTAGTCTGACTCAGACCTACTAGTGAAGGTTGATAATCCAGGGATGGGCAATTGCTCACCCCCACCCCATTAGTTAGCTTTCATGCTCAAACTGTAAATTGCTCTATTTAGTGGACATTTGAGACTTTCCTGGCAAAGATGAAAGCCCCACTTAGGCTAGTGTGGTTGGCTTGCTGGCTAATGAAAGCCAATAGCTACCTCGGCAGGAATTGTCAGTGTAGAAAGTGACCGATTCCATGTGGGAATAAACCTGTTTACGATGCCTGCTCAATGAAGGGAAATTAATGTTTAAACTGTAAAATGGCCTTTTTTCAGCATGGCATTCATTGCTTGGCTGTGGGGGCTGGGCAAGAGAACGTTACATTCTCCCTGGAGAGTCATAGGGCCTGTTCTCTCACTTCTTTCCATTCATTCTCCCCTCCCCCCCACATTTTGTGATAAACAGTTCAGCTTCTCCTGTCCAGAACCAGTTTTCCACTAGCCCCTTCCTCCAGTGGCGAATTCTCGGTGAAATGTGAATTGAGAACGTGAATGTTTGAGAGTGGATGATTCTAGAGCATATTTGAGGTTGTCGTGTGTCATCTGGCCTGCAGGGTGGAGCAGCTGATGAGATTATAGTTCCACAGAGTCAATGAACAGGCTCTGACCCCTCTGGGCTTTCGTTTTGTCTGGGTGCAATTGACCCCATGGTTCAGTGGCAGTGATCCTTCTCTTTGGAGGGCAGGGAGGAAGGACACCTGACGTTGTTCAAGTTGACAGCCTGCGTGAGAATGTAAATGCCTGGTTGAATCACTCGGAGAAATCTTTCATAATAACAGTGAGGTACTTTAAAAACTGCTATTAAAATTAATCTCAACCACAGCACCTTCCATTCAAGGAGCAAGACTGGGCAGGTCTGGGTGCAGTGAGATCTGGAGTACAAAGGGTCCCTATGTGCGTGTACCTTCCCTGGGACGGATGTTTCAGGTGCTTTTGTCCCATTTACAAACCTTGCCTTTATCTGGGTAGTTTGGGTCCATCAGAGCGCAGTTTCTGTGATCTGTTACTTTTCATGCCTTTCATTGTAGACTGATGAAAAGAGCTCAGATGGACAGATCTAGACATTGTTGGCACTGGGTTTTTGCTTCCCTCGTAACTATGCTACTTCAGTATGCAATACTTTTTCGCTAGGGGTTTGTACCAGTGGCTAAAAATCTAGTTTACACAACAAGGCGTTAGTCTGTGAGCACGGCTGATGGAAGGTGACGTGATTTGTGCTGCGTGTCGAGTCAGTCGAGTCAAAGCCATGCTGGGTCAGTGGCCTGCACCGCTTTAACCTGCTTCTGTTTGATTCCTGGTCTGCCGTGGGTGGTGATGTCCATACAGTAGTGGGGGAAATGTTTGACTGAGCGGAGGTGTGAACTGAAGGCATTCTGATGACTAATCGGCAAGGGTGGTTAGCCTGCAGCATGACTGGTGGGAGTGTTAAGGAGGGGAAATGACTGGCAGATAATGACAAGGCCCAAGTTCCACCCTGCTGTGTTGTGTGTGGTACCAAGCTGTTCCCATTGCCTTAGTCCTCTTGTGTGCTGGCATCCCAGGGCTCTGAATTCAGAGCTGCACTTTTGAAGCCAGTCACCCTCTACTAGAATGGTCCCAAAGGTCTCGGCTACCTGAGGAATAGCCGAGGGTGGCCATAATTGAGAACAAAAGCCCCTAGACTCACACCAGTTAAAATTCCACAGGATACTGAGGGGTGTGTGACTTGCCTAACCCAGAGGTGCCAATACGTTGTCCAACTGAGAACTGTATGGGCGATTTCTCAGGAGCCCCAGGACCACACCTAATATGCACAGAGTAGGGCAGATTTCAGCCACCTTTGTCTCATTGCTTGGCTACCCACATCAAGATGGAGCACCACATGCTGGGCCATGTAGCTTCTGCAGGCCATGTGTCCGTGATAATGATGAAAGCAGCTCTGAGCGGCTTTACAGAGCTCCACGTGTCACACCCCTGAGCCAAGGCATTGAGAGATGTAGTAGTTAGGTAGCTCTTTGTCCCTGAGTTACTCCCTTTGGATGCTGATGCCATGACTCTGAAGTGGCATAGAAAACCAGAGAGGTAGCTTCCAGAGAAAAGGGAAGTTTTGGCCAACTTTCTGCTGATGAATAATAAAATATTATGCACGTGTGCTAGGCAGTGTCTGCGGAGACCAGCCAGCAATGAGCTATTCGAGGTAATGCCACACAAATGTACGAGTGCAGAGCAGAGTGGGTTCTGTGTTCTGATTCAAAATCAGAGTCATGTTGGAAGGAGGAGATGAGACTTGGATTCCATGATAACATTTTGGTATCATAGAAATGTAAGGTTGGAAGGGATCTCAAGAGGTCCTATAGTCCATTATCCTCACACTGAGACAAGATTAGGTATACCTAGACCACCTCTAACAGATGTCTAACCCATACTCCTGGGGGAATTCTGCACCACTGCATGTGTGCAGAATTCATGTCCCCTGCAGATTTCTTTGCTTCCCCGCAGAAAAATGACTTTCTGACAGGTAATTTGCAAGAGCAGTCACGCACCACTCCCTAGCTGCACAGGTACATAGTTTCAGGCAGCTGGTGGAGAGGTAAATCACTGTAGGGCTGGGGACATCCCAGACTGTGGCTCCTACCCTGAGCCAGGATCAGCTGCTAATCCCAGCTAGTCTGGAAGCAGGAGAGGATGGGACTTCCTCTTCCCTCGGAAAGGAGTGGCTGGGTCTGTGTCAGTCCCACTCCCAGAAACCTCCCCCAGCTGCATGAAGCTCAGCATCATCCTCTGCTTCCAACCCTCATCGCTCCTCAGCTGTGCTCCCATCCGCCCAATCCCCGTGCATCCAGATCTCCCATACCCAGATGTCACCCCATACACCCAGAACCCCCCTTGTCCTTCATACCAAACCCCACCCCATTGAACCTCAACCCCTGCATCTGGAGTCCCCTGTGCCCAGACCCCCTACCTCCGGACCCCTACCCTTGCACCCAGACCACCCCACATTGAGCTCCCTGCACTCAACCCCCCACTCTGATGAGCCCTGCACCATCCTGACCCCCCACATCCAGACCCCCATGCCACTGACCCCAATTAGCTGCACCCCACCAAGCCCCACTCACCCAGCACCCAGACCCCCCTGCTGAGACTCCCTCGCCCAGGCCCCTCTACTGACCCCTGACAGCTTTCACTTGGAAGCCCCTGAAGAGTCCCAGTGCCCCTGCAACTGGAAACCCCACAACGAGCCTCTGAGCATCCAGATCCCCCCACACCGAGGCTCCCCACTGAACTGCCTGCACCCAGATTGTCCCACACAGAATCCTCTTGTCCCACTCCTGGATCCCCCCTCACTGATCCCCTCCACACTTGGATCCTGTTTGGTTGAGCCTGCCTGTCCCACACCTGATGCACCTGGCACAGAGGGGCAGGACCCCAGGGTGTTTCTGGGGCAGGCCCAGACCTTATGCAGAGTCAGGGTCAGGTGCAGCCTCACCACTGAGTCCATGTCCCCAAGATGGGTAGGCTGCAGGGTGATCTCCCACGGTCATGCACTGCCATGCTGGAGCCTCTGCATTTATTTATTGACAAATAAAACTTGCAGAATTTTACAATATTTTGCGCAGAATTTTTTGATATTTTGGCACAGAATTTTTTATTTTTTGGCATAGAATGCCCTTAGGAGTAAACCCATGCTTAACAACCTTCAGGGACAGAGATTCCACAACCTCCCTCGGTCACCTGTTCCCGTGCTTAACTCTCAGTTAGATGTTTGAAGAAATGAAGAGAAGTGTTGCATTGTGAGGAAAAGTGCTGCAAATGCAAAACCGTTAGTTACAGTCCCAGGTTGGCCCAGAGAGTCATGATTCATGTTATTGCATACCTTGTACCACATAGCATTAAACGTCATTAGCATGTATACGGTGCTTTTCCTGTTCCAAGCATTTTAAATATTAGCTAATTAATCTCCACTAAATCGTACCTTGGTGGTAACTATCATTAGCCCCACTTTACAGATGGGGAAACTGAGGCAGACGGGGCAAGTGACTTGCCCAAGGCCCACAGAATGGATCTGTGTTGGAGTCAGGATTAGCATTTGGAGGTTCCTAGCCCTCTGTTCCCAGGGAGGCCATTTCTTTCCATGGTTTATTCGATGCTGTGTGGTCTCTGTTCTGTGGCAGGCGTACATTGGTTTTTCACTTGCATTGCTCCCAGTTACCCCGGGCGGCTCTGTAGCATCAAGAACTGCTCTGCCATCGACTGGAAGGAGCTCTGGAATGCCCTCTGCTAGGAAGGTCAGTGAGGCTGATCTTTGCCCGCAGTGCGTTGATGCTTTAATTACAGCTGTTTGGACTGGTATGAGAGGTGATGACATGGTCACCTCAGTCGCCTAACCTCCCTCCTCCCTGGCTGCTTTGTCGGGCAGTGGCAGTCCCCCTTTGACGTGGGGATCCCTCCAAGGGGAGGCAGATTGTTCCAGTAAGGACCCTTCAACATTAGGGGCTGCAATGCCCGGTACTGCCTCCCTGGGGAAGGGATTGCGCTGGCTGATACTGGAGGAACAATACATATGTTTTATAGACACTGAGCAATGCCTAAGGCCCTTAGCCTCAGCCTACCTCTCTCCTGGTGCTTGAGCGTTCTTTCCAATGGGCTGCTGCCCTACTCTGTAGTTGGCCCTCTCTTCCTCTTGACACCCATAAAACAGCTATGAGAGAGAGAACCCTGTGCTGGGGTCTTGCCTTGACACTGCAGGACCAGGGCATTTGGATTTTGATGCCTCTCTGCAGAGGTGAATAGGTCACTCAGCTCCTCCAGTCTGGACTAGGGGGAGGGCAGCCCGTCTCCTGACTTTGGAATAGCTGTAGTAGTGATTATTTTGTCCTGCAAAGATCAACACAGTCCCTTCCTGGTGATGAAAGGACTGTCTTGGTTGTGAGTATTCTTTGGAGCCTGCAGGAGTGGGCTGGCCATGTGGCAATGGCTCCCCTCTCCTGGATGGGAAGTGGTGGTTTTCCCAGCTGCTGAGTGTTGAAGACTGAGCTGAAATCTCTCCCCCTTCCCCCACCTTTTTTTGAGACCCTGTTTTGAATGCGCCTCTCTCCTGCAGGAACAGTTGCAGCAGCTGTATTGCATGCCCCTACCCCAATAGGTGTAGGGTCAGCCATGCTTTCCCGACAGTAACCGTGGTATGGGATTTGCTATAACAGATCAGACCTTGCCTCCTCGAGTCCAGTACCCTGTCCCCCAGTAGCAAGCACTGCCTGGTGCTCCAGAGAAAGACCTATCTCCTTAGGTAGAGCAGACAGTTGTGCAGTGCTGTGCGTGGGTCACAAAATTGTCTAGCCCCTTCCTTTAAATCCACCCCTCCTGTTGGCCTTGGTATCCGCCTGCAGCCCAGAATTACGCGAGTGACTATGTTCCAGCATGGAGGGGCAGCGGACTGAGGGACTTCAGAAGGATGCAGTGGCTTTGAGATTTTGTGTGACCCTGGTATGGCTGTGTTGCCCAGGCTGTTTGAATCAGGGGTCACAGCAACTTGTGCTGGGGTGTGAGCCTATGTGCGGCTTTTATTTTTACTCAGGATGGAACTTGAGGTGTCTATGGAAGACGCTGTTTTACTCTTGTTTGTTTTGGGCAAGGCAATAACTGTTGTGGTTTGTTCTCGTGACGGGGATCCACCCTGCCTTGCCTCCCCAGGTTCCTGCTGCCTTCCCAGTATAATGACCACCTGTCTAAGGGGGAATCACGTCCCCTGAGTTCTGATGTCTCTAGACACAGTTTCTCCTATTGCTCTTTTTACTGTGTGTGAGTATGTGTGTGTGTGTGTGAGAGAGAGAAAATATATTTAGGCCTGGTGAAAAGTGCCAGATTATCAGCCCTAACGCCTGCAGGTCTGGCTTTAGCCACAGAACTGGTACAATTCTGGGCAGTAGTGGGAGTTGGTTACTTTCACATTGCCTCATCCAGGTGTCTCAACCCTGATCTGCAGAGATCACCTTGAGGGGGCCAAAGCAGTGTCCACTCTCCAGGACCTGTTCAGTCCGATTGCTGCCAGTTGAGGTGGTTAGTGTGTCCTCTAGAAGCTGGACTGAGACCCACTGACTCACGTCATGTCTGTGTGTTCGGTCTTCGTATCAGGTGCCTTCACAGTGGTCATGGTGAACCTGTTTGCCTCCCTTTGCTCAGACAGTAGGTTTAGATTCTGAGGCAGATAGACGTGGCATGACTCATGCTGGGAGTGGAAGGTGCGTTGCCAGTAGGTGATTCAGAAAATCTTTGATCTCTCTTCAATGGCTGATTTAATAGATTGCTGGCAACCAAAGTGTTTAGAAATGGCTTGTCCTGTTGAGTTTTGTCACAGTGCTACACCACCTAAAAAGGGGTATGTGTGTGTGACTTCTCATCTGGGCCTTTCCTCTTCTCCACACTACCCTGAAGTGTGGGATGATCTTTGATGCCTCAGATCTGCTAGTTTCTGACCATTCTCCTCACAAGCTAGTCACATTTGATCAGCTCTGTTTAGGCTGCCCTGGAGATACCAAGACAAGCCAACATGATGAAGAAATCACTCCAGCCTCTCTTAAGAGGCGAGCATGAAAAGAATCTCTTTGTTGACTCCTGCAAGTGCGTATAACTCGATTGTTTTGATACCACAGTGATAGGTGCTGTATAAATATCTAAAATGGATAACTCCAGTTTGTGGCTGCAGCAGGAGATTTCAGTTTCCATCCGCAGCCGTCTCAGGAGCACATGGAGTAGAACTCTGAGACCTCTCTTCTCTGTGTGGGATGCAGTTTAAGGAGGCTCATCCCAGTTTTGCCGTAAACATTGGCACACTGCAAAATCTGAGCAGGCACCAGTGCTGGCCTTAACAGAGGTCAGTGTGAGAACAATGGTGTTAAAAGGAAGAGGGATGGGACTCTGTTAAACCAGTTCCACTTACTGTGGCCGGCATAATTTTTGTCCAGAGGAATCCCAGCGGGTTTCATGAACAGGGCTCTTTGGAAAGAGGCATTAGCCCTGTTGCACCCCCAGTGTTGTGAAAGCTTTGGCGGCCTCCCCTGTTCTGAGGAGGTTTTTGGATTCTCTCTCCAGGGTCATGAGGGTATCTGATTACCCTGGTGAGTGGCAGCGTGCACCTGAGTGGGTCTCTGCTGCCGCCCAGCTGGGTTCCTGGTATGGGGCAGTGTTCCCCTGCCAACACGAGCGCAAGCTGCTGTGTTATAGAGCGCAGGCAAGCATGGGCCAGGGACAGGAGTGCAGGATTAGGGGAGGAAATTGCAGCCAAAAAAAAATATACTCGATGCAGTAAGCAACTTTCTGGTTGCTGGGGTTAATATAATGCTCCTTGGCAGCCCCAGTAAAATCCCCTCTGTCCATGCATGACTGGTCCTCTGAAGCTTGTCCCTCATTTTTCCTTTGGCACCTGCCGAAAGATGACGTGCTCCATCCCTTAGGTGCAACCCCCTTTTCAAACTCTTTCTCCCAGGTCTGCAAGCTAATCTGCTGTGCGTCTCAATTCTGCTCCGGCTGATTAGTGCCTCTGAATGTGTTGTGAGGCAATAGGGTTGGGATTCACACACCCCACCTCTGAGCTCAGCCGGAGCTGCATACCAGAGCACCTGAGCCACGACTTGCATTCCCAGGTTTTGAGTGCTGAAAGATTTACAAACTGGAGCAGGTGTGTCTGACTGCAGTGAGGTCATCGAACATGGTCTTTCCTGTTGGCTTTGGCAGGTTACAGCGAAGTCCGTCGTAAGCAGCTACCCATGAGAACTTGGGGGGAGGAGGAAGGGTGAAGTGGTCTTGAGTAAAGACTGGACAAAATTGGATTGGAAATCCTGGGGGATATGGCAAGCGGGTTGCTTATTGGAAGTGAGGGAAGGTTTCACTCTAAGCAGTGCATTGTGGCAAAGGGAATGATGAGTCCCTCAGCAACGAACCATTCTCTAGGAACAAGGCAGCAGCTTAAGTCCCTGAAAGCAGCAATCAGGATGGCTGGCAAATCACGGTACCAACACTGATTTGAGCAACTCGGGTTGCTTAAGAAGAATCGAGTAACTTCCTCAAAAAGCAGCGTGTCTGTTGGGATCGCGTCATTCGTTGCCCATAGCTGTTTGGCTGCAACTTTTAGGGACGCTCTGCTCTCTCCACCCACCTTTCTGAGTAGAGTTAAACTAGCGAGGCTGAAATGTTATTGAGATGTTCTGTGTCTGTTATACATGCCAGGGCCTTCAATTTTCAAGTCCCACCTGTCTGAGAGCAAGGTGGGGGGGGGGGGGCTTTAAAGGGAGGTGGAGGGAGAGTGGGTTAAAGAGACAAAGCAACAAGTAAAGAATGTGGAAGGAGAATAACACATGGATTGTAAGAGACCTTCAGTAAATCATTACTGCCCTTCTCCGGGAAACTAGGTGGTTCTTCGGAGCTTTCACTTGAAAGGAGCCTCAGAGTTGCTGGGTCCTGCCGGAGGTTAAACCATTGAACCTAGTGCTGTAATAAATTACCTTGTGACTACAATGTGGTGCCGGTTTAACCTGAACTGGGCAATTCCCCTTACAGCCATTTAGGGCCCTCTTAGCAAAGCAGGTGCTGGCGCAAGGGTTGCTGGGGATGTTGTCATGCGGAGAATCGAGGAAGCTGGATAATACAGGCCTCTGTTCCAGGAGGAAGATGAATCCCCATGTAGATGTATTCTGTGAATGCCAGGCTTGGGGTGGGGTGGGGTGGGGTGGGGTGAGGGAGGTGCACAGGGCGATGGTGCCCAGCTCTGTGGGGGAAGATTAGTGATTGGCCTGGCTTTGTTTTCCATCAGTCAAATGTCTTTGACAGAGGATGATTACAGGGAATTAATTGCTTGTTCCTGGTCCGTTGCAAATGTTCCAATACTGAGTCCAGTGATTTTCTGAAATAAAGCTTAGACTTTCTTTTTCTGTCTGTCTGTCTTTCTAGCATCCTGGTTAATATTCCCCAGGAAACACACGTGAAAGCAGCACCTGGGGTATGCTTCAGTGTAGGGATGGGATTAACAAAGCCTTTTCTGCAGCCGGTGCTCCCCTCAGGATTGCTTGTAACTGTCTCATCGGGGCGAGGGGTGTGTCTGCCTGCCCTGGGCATTACCTGGGCAGTGTTTCTTGGCTGCCCCAGTGGACTGTGGTGCACAAGATGTGTGCTTTTCCTGGACATGCTCGCTGGGGACCTGTCTCCTTTCATTTAATATCAGACGAACCCCTCTGCTCATCCCTGTCTCGGTCTGTCTGCTCTGCCTCTAAACATTTCTAACAGCCTCTCAGGCTCCTCTCCGCAGTGCACTTTGTTTGCTTCATTTGGCACGGGGCTGCCTCATGAAGTTCTGCAGCGGGGAGCGGATCCTGTCATATGCCAGCTGAGCTTTCCAAGGCTGGTGAGGCAATCGCTGGCTGCCGGTCAGGGCGGGGTGCTCGGTAAAGAGAAGCAGCGGTTGGTGTAATGATAGTGTACGTTGCACACCTTGGGGTGGAGGAAGGAGACTTGCTGGGAGCGGAACAGGGTGGGGGTGGCAGCGGGAGCTGTAATTACCAGGACTGGTTACAGCCTATCCTGCTGAGTTTGGCGCTTGTGAAGAGCCCTCTTGAAGGTGTCTTGGGCTGAGAGCCTTAGAAAAGCTACGCTGTACAGTGACCTAAACGTGAGGCATTGTGAGACGCGCAGGCTGGCCAGAGAAAACCAGCTTCTTTCCTACCAGCAACAGGTTGTTCGTGCCTTTCCCACCTGCAGCAAAATTGCACCAGCCACTGCTGCTTTTGTCCTGTGTGATTATTCAGCGGGGAGGTGGTGCGGGGTGCATCAGCTGCCCCGTTCCTGAGCTGTCAGTGGGATCTGGAGGGTGTGGTGAGAGGCAGAGCAGGCTCTTTCCTGCCTGCAGAGGGAATATCAGCTTCCTCAGTGATTGCCACCTGCTCCTACTGTTGCAGAGCCCATGGGCCTGTGTGTCAGCAGCATTTTCACTCCATAACATACTCCAGCCTAAAGGCCTCAGGGTGGCTTTCTCTGGACCCCACTCGGTCACTTCCCATTCAGCAAGAAGGGGGTCACCAGTGCAGCAGTACCAGGCTTTCATTCTCTGCAGGGAGCTGAGCTCACTCTGCATGGCCAGCAGTTCAGGGAGCATGAGACTTTTTTTGTAAACTGCTGTCCTCAACGTGGCAGCACATAGCGTAGGAGATGCATGTGGTCTGAGCGAGGCATTAAGAGTCAGGATGCCTGGGTTCTAGTCGGAGTTCTGTCACTGTGTGGTCTTGAGAGCCTCGGTTTCCCCATCTGTAAAGTGGGCATAAAACTTCGCTACCTCTCAGAGCAAGGCAGCTGTTTGGATTGAAAAGTGCTAAATAGTAATACTGCCTTATTACTTATTGCAAGTGCCAGGTTACTGGGACATCCGAGCTGTTCTTTTTGGGGTGGGGGGGGATAGTTCTGGGGAACACACAGTCCACGTGTTCTCCATTGTCTCTGGAACTACAGATGCTGATGCTAGAAGGCTTGGCTTTTCTAATATAGGGGTTATGAGACCTCTTGTGGGAATTCTTCCTGGTTTGCACCTGCTGAAGGTGGGTTGGGGGGAGCTCCTTGGGAGCAGTCATTGTTCAGTACTGTACCTCTCCTATAAACAGTGCACATTGCGGTGGGTGTTTGGGCAGAGCTAACTGATGTCTCTGTCCTGATGGGATCATGTCAACTCCAGCCCACATGGTGCACATTTGGCTCTGGAATAGGGAGGATACATAGCAACGTCTGCGCTAGGCCTCAGATTTGTATCCCTTCATCTCTCTCCTTCTGAATCATTCTACCTGCAAAAACATTATCCTTTGATCTTGGGGAGCTGGGCTTACTGAATTCACTGGGTTTTTTAGGAACTGACCCTGAGCTCTCTTTGGTTCCAGATGATTGTCTATGGGCATTGCTGAAAGACTGCTGCTCTGACTCCTAGAGTTGTCCTTGCTTGTCTGGTGGGCTAGGATTGTTGCCAGCATTCAGAGCAGTTCTAAAGGCTGAACCCATAAAGAAAGAAACCCCTAAAGAGAAAGACCTAGGGAGACTGTTCTCTCTCCATCAGGCACCCATTGAGCACTTGCTGAGCAGGGCAAATGTTTGTGTTAATCAACTGGGAACTTCCACTCCACTTTAATAAAAGTTTGTTGTTTTTTGTATGTGAATTCCTTCCAGCCTTTGGATTCCTGGCATAGGTTACATCTTTCTGCAGACTTACAAGGCACTCTGCAAAATGTGAAGTTAGGCCTGTTCCCTGTCCCAAAGAAGTTTCAGTCTAAGCTTAATTGGCCACTAGCTAGCTATAGGTTTCAGAGTAGCAGCCGTGTTAATCTGTATCCGCAAAAAGAAAAGGAGGACTTGTGGCACCTTAGAGACTAACGAAGTGCCACAAGTCCTCCTTTTCTTTTAGCTAACTATAGGTAGGAAGGGTGTGGAGAGAGGAGCAAGGGGAAAAGGACTTCTGGGCAGAAGGGTTTTAAGCTGGATTTGAAGGAGAAAGGGGGAAGTTTGGCAGATGATAAGTGAGCGGCTGTTCCAAGCATAAGGGCTAGAAGGTGTGAAGCCGAGAGTGGTAGAAGGGGAGACTGAGGAAGCAGAAGAGAGGGCAGATGGGAGAAAACTAGTGCAGAGATGCAGGTAGACACAGAACTGTGGTGGGCTCTGACCTTGGGGATGGAGAGCTTGGATCTGTGGACACGAGCTGTGGGGACATGAGTGAGTTGGCAGCACGTGCAGGGGATGTGGGTTTTGGGGTGAGGCTAGCTTCTGTTTTTTTCTGTGTCCTAATGAGCGAGGATTTTATATGGGTTTTATACAGTCCCTTGAGTTCATATCTGCCCTGTAATTTCCTCTGCTTGTCAGAGACCCTGATCAGCTCATTCTGGGCTGCTGGGCTGTGTCACTTAGGAGGCATAATTAATTTTTTCTGTGTATGAAATGTAGCTGTTTTTCCATTTCCTAGTTGATTCTGTTTCCCTCCAATGAACTTAGAATGCCCTGCTAGAGACCTTCAGGGTCTGGCCATGCCTACAAGGGGGCTTTCTTGCACACCTCTCTGCTCCTCCACTTTCTGGGGCAGCTTGGCACCTGTGAAATATACCTTGTGGAGCTTTATTCCCGTTGGCACTTCCTGCCCCTCTGACACTGCAAGCAAAGTTCAGGGTCACTGGAATGTATCAATGTGCTGCATTGCACAATGGAGAGAGATGCTGGCGCTTAAAGTGAACAGCAGGGGACCCCTGGGTTGTGCCAGCTCTGCCACTGACTGGCTGTATGATCTTGAGCAAGTCACAGCACCTGTCTCTGCCTCAGTTTCCCCATCTACAAAATGGGTCGAATTTCCACCTGCGAGGGTTATGTCGCATGTGTCAGCAATGTTGGTAAAGCATGCTGGGCCCCTTGGGTGAGCACCTTCCTGCATCGATTCCCCCTTCCACTGCCTTTGCTTCTCACCTCGCGTCTCTACCGCTTTCCTCCTGTTTGTCTGGAGTTCTCTCATTAGTGAACCTAAGGGGCTAGATGGTAAGTTTAGTGGCATATTGAATGACTCTCTAATGAATATTTAAGAAGTTCTCGTCCTGGCTTGTTCCTTTGCTGCCTGTGTGTCTGTGACAGGAGTGAGACCAGGGAAGACGAAATGAGGAAATACTAGCCGTGGCCCTGCTCCGTCTCCTGTGGGCTGATGATTTGTGGCCCGCTTTGGCTGTGGTACGGTGGGTTTGTGGGGTTAGCGGACTGGAGTTCCATGGGCTGTCTGTTAGCAGCACAATCTGCTCTGCCTTGGCAGGGCCTGAGTGTGGCTGCGACCAAACGGTCTCCTTCCCAAATTCTTCGCACACAGCAAAGTGCAAAGGCCTGTGGGGCAGGACGGTTTTATACTGGCGGTCACTGCACTGGGGCCAAGAGCAGAGCCTGAGAGAGCCTCTCTGTTCTGAGCTACTTCTCTCTCCATCCCTCTGTCTCTTCCCTCCTCCCCAGGGCTGGGTTTGCCCTATTCTGCCCTACCCCGTCCCCCTCCCCATCTGAGCTTCTACTAACCTCTCCCAAACTCAGCAAGCCTCCCTTCCCCACTACCTAGAGCCTGAACCAGGTGCAAGTGAGAAGAGAGAGTTTTTTCCTTCAGCCACAGACCTGAAAGGGGTTTTTTACAAAGGAAGGGAAGTGATATCAGTATTGCTTGCCCTCTTTCATAGAGGGCAAATGCAGAAGCCCAGACAGGGAAGTGACTTGCGCAGGGTCCGTGACAGAGCTGGGACTAGAATCCAGATTTCCTGAGTCCCAGTCCAGGTCTGTTCACAGGCTCATGCTCCCCCCTCCGCCCCAGAGGCGAGTCTCCTTTTCTTTCACTTCTCCACCCTCCTTCTCAAGCTGGTTCTGCTGCTTCCTCCTCTGTCTGCAAGACCCGCAGGCCAGGTCGGTGTCAGAATCTTGTGCCAGTGCAGTTAGTGAAATGATTTTTTTTTTTTTATACAGCGTTTCTGCACCAGCCAAAGCCTTAGTGTAGACACAGTTTATACTGGCATAAAAGTGCTTTGGCTCTTGTAGCTTACTTCATTCAGGGAATCGGTAGAAGCTAAACCATCTGTAGCATGCTTTTACCAGTATAGGTGGTACCTACACTAGGAGGATTTGTCGGGATAGGTATATTGGTATAACCTTTTTCTGCTCCTCTCCCCTCCACCCCTTCCGGCCTCAGATGCGACACTGGGGCCATATAGCTATGCTGGTGCAGCTATGCCAACAAATCTTCTCTAGTGTAGTCTAGGACCTGGTCCACACTTGGATCTATGTTGGTTAGGGACGTGATTTATTTTACTGCCACAGATAGGTCAGTAGAAACCCTGGTGTAGACACTATTATGCCATTATAACTGTGCTTACACCAGTTAGAGGAACCAACATAATTGATCAGCTGTACCAGTATAAACCCTTTTACACCGGCACAACGGTGCTCGTGCTAGAAGGTTTTGCGGGTCCAACTATACCACTATGACTATACCCTCCTCATGTAGACAAGGCTCAGGCTTCCCTTGCTGCTCTGGGCGTTGCTTATCTCTGCCCTAGGTTCAGAGGAAGCTCTCTGCAGCATGCTTACTCTGAGCCTTTCCCCAGGAGCTGTGTCGCTCTGGTGACAATGTCATTGGTGCTAAGTCAGGGAAGTTAAATCCATTCTTGCTACCGTATCCCGACCCTTAAAGGTGACTTTGGTGGGGCTCTGGAGATCCATAGCACCGAGGCTGCTTCCAGGTGTCACCTGTTGAGCAAGGTCAGTGGATTCAAGATAGTTGTGATCACTCAGGGGATTATTGCAGGTGGCTCCGTTGGAGCCAATATCAGCGGACTGGGATATTTCATCCTCACCGGCTGTTTGAGATGCTTTTGATTCTTGCTGCGGAGGGCAGTTGTCGGGCTGGGAGATCTTGGGATTCCGCAGGCAGGCAGACAGCTGGATGTACAGTAGCTATTCCAGAAGTCTACAGGCTCCCTTCCCATTTCTTCTCATCTCTCCCCTTCCAGCCTCTCAGACGGTTACACATGGGACGCTGAGCAGGCCATAATATCCTCTGCGCGGAATCGGCCGCAGCTTTCCAAGGGCAGCTGGAGCAATCTCTCCCAGCCCTGGAATTTCAGTCGCTCCCTTGGAGTTTGTGCTTATGAATGGGATCTGGCAGGCTTCAGGCATGCTCCGTTAACCCTTTCTGGACCAGAGGGGCGCAAACAACCTTTCACTCAGACGAGAAGGCACAAACACAGCTCACGGAAAGTGACTTAAATGCTCCGGATGAGTTGTTTAAACCGTCTCAGAGAACTGGGGTGTCCCGGCAAGGCTGGGAAGTGTGAGGGCAGAGTAAGGAGTGGGGAAGAGTCCAGCACTGTCCTCTTGCACCCCCATAAAGGATTGGGGAGGGAAGGAGTTCAGTTCTCATTCCTTTCCCCCTACTCATGTATCCTCATAGCTGAGCTGTCTTCTAGCACCCCACCCCTCCCTGTGGCCATGGAAGTCCTGTTCCTACTAGTGCTGTTTCAAGCTGTTTTTGGACATGATTTTGCCCGAGCACGGTTGTGGCGCTTTGAGTTTGCACTCGGCGCTAACTTATTTACTCACCCTGCTGGAGCTGCTGCGTGACTTCAGCTAGGTCAGCTGCTCCCTCCGTGCATGGGCCTCCTGAGCAGAACTGGGGGAGGTATGGGGGGGGGGTGTCTCCCACCAGCTGGTCAGACCCAGTAGTGGGAGCTCTTGTGTGGAACAGCCGTGGCCATCCCCGCCCCGTCATGTTGACTAACCCTGCTCAGTAAGACCAGCAGAAGGTGTGAGATCGAGAGCTGAGGGAGCCTCATGGAGAATGCCTGATCAGCAGCTCCCTCCAGTTCATAAGAAGGGAGCTCCAGTTTGAGCGTATCTGCTGGCTGCAGCCATATGGCCCAGGGCAATGGGCGTCTCCTACACAAACCTCTCCCAGAGGGTGTGGGGCTTTATGTGTTAACACCAACACCTTGAATTGCACCTGGAAGCTTATGGGTAGTGCAGAGTCTAATAACTAGCCTAAGTTGCATGCATGTCTGGTAATTATGCAGAGTTGTCATAGCTGTGTCAGTCCCAGGATGTTAGAGAGAAAAAGTGGGTGAGGTAATATCTTTTATTGGACCAAGCTTGTCTCTCTCTCCAACAGAAGTTGGTCCAATAAAATATATTACGAGAGCCCTGCAAATCTGTGGAAATCCGCTGGATAGCTGCGGACCATGTTTTGCGGATTGCAGATTGGATGCGGATACAAATTTTGTATCTGCACAGGGGTCTAGATGTTACCTCCCCCACCTTGACTCTCTTGTAAACGGCAGTCACACTTCCTGAATTGAGTGCTGCTTTAAGTTCTGCCAACTTTGTCTCCTCCAATGTGGTCTCCGTCCCGTCCAGACTAAGTCTCAACCATCTAGCTCTCTTCCGAGCCTTAAGTTCCTACAGACACAACCATCTAGCTCTCTTCCAAGCCTCAAGTTCCTGCAGATAGCAGTTGTGCATTTCATTGCTCCATCTGGAGTGAGGGAGCAAATGCTGAACAAGAGGGGTAATGACACGGATCTATGGGTTTTAGCTAGCAGGGTTCCCTCTGGTCTTTGTGAAAATGGGCTTAGAACCCTTCAGGAGATGAAGATGCGAGAGACCTGAATCCAAGTGGTGAATGGAAACCTGTCATCTGGCCTCTCGGCGTCACCTGTTTGGAACTGCACAAGTCTGGGTGCTGCTTGCACTGGGCTCGTTCCTTGCTTTAGGTCTCCTAGGCGATATTTTGCCTTCCCCCTCCCCGACCTGTTGGAGCCTGAGGACCGGGGCTGAGCAGGAGCACTCTCACCAGCTGCTCTGCAAGTCACTGACCTATTTTCCTGTTACAGTCGAGTGTTTGTGAGCAGGGAGAGGAGGGGAAAGTGAAGCCAGGCTGGAACGTTTAGAGTTACTTTTTATCATTCCGCGGGGCACAACGTTAAAGTGTTCAACAGGGCCCAGGAGAAAAGCGGGCTGAGGGCACCAGTCACTGTGGTAGCCTCGTCCTGGTTCGGGTCATCAATAAAAGCAAAGAAGTCAGCCAAGTTTCTTTCTCCCTCTAGGTCAATAGTTGTTGTTGTAGGTAACTAGTCCTCTGCTTCCCTCATTTGCTACCACATCTGGTTGTGTTCTAATCTCTCTTGGTCGGGAGGCGGGGACAGAATGGAAATGAATAAAACGGGAAATTCCCCTGTTGGTTCTGGAGAGCTTTGGGCGCTTACTGGATGTAGCCTGCTGGTGGCATTGGGATAATGGGTTGGGTGGCATCCCAAACCTCCGGGGAGCGGCGTTTTTTTGAGGGGTGGTGTTGAGGTTTAGATCCAATCTGCATATGGAAATGAGGGCATCTGAGCAGGGTCTGAGGAATCCTGGGAGACCCGGAGTGGGAAACCTCCTCCAGTTTTCGCTGTGGCCTCCTGTTTTGTCTCTTTTTTGCCCCCTACCCTCCAAGCTCTCTGTGCTGTCACATCTCAGTTTCCTTCTTTATTGTAATGAAAGCAAGTTTGTTAGTAAGAAGCAGCCTTGCCGAGGAAAATTCCATTGTTCTATTTTTAGTGGTAACTTGGCTTCTTGAAATAACTTATTTTTCCTCCTTCCTCTGCCTAGAGGCAATGGAGGAATGTTGCCGGGAGCTGAGGGCCTCCTAGAGGGAGAATGGGAGGAGGGTGTCACTGAAGGTTAGGGGGACAGGGCCGAGGCTGCTGTATTTCAGTAGTTATGACTATATCCAAGTATTGTGTGCCTTAGGCACCTCTGCTGGCTTTGTCCAATGCTTTTGTGGTATAAATTCACTATGTCCTGGTGGAAAGGGGGGTAAATTACGTGTCACTGGCTGCATGGAGCCTGGAGCAGTTGCTCTATTCCCTGTTCCACATGGCCACTCGCGAGCGCTCAGGTCTGCTCTCTCTCATGAACATGAATTAATTCCATCCCTTACCGCTGCAGATCAATAAATCAATCCCTGTGTTAGGGCAGCTTCCCTTACTGTGCAGCAGATCTTAAAATCTGTGTCGCCCTGATCCTGGGCTGTGGTTGCTGTGAGCCTCCCTCAGTCTTTGGACTAAAAGTAACATTTTTGGGGGAAGAGGGTGGGGTTCAGTTTGCTTCTTCCCAGTGCAAAGGAGGCGTAGAGGGAGTGGTATAGACAAGTTGTCTGACCTGCACATGCAGGAGCATCAGAACTGCAATACAGGGTCACACCAATGGCTTGTCTAATCCCATCTCCAGCACTGGCCAGTACCAGAAGCTAGAGGAAGGTGTGTAAACCCCACAAGGGACAACTTTGCATTAACTTGTACCTTAGGGGATGTCAAAGGCTGCATTCGTAGCTTGTGCCAAGAGAGGATGGACTATTCCAGCTGTGCTTTTGAGTGGGAGATGCAAGTCAAGGAGGGGCCTGTGCATTTGCAGATGGGAATTGTTGTCCAAAGGTGACAGTATCTTGTCTGCATCCCTGCCTGGACTCTGTTTTGTTCTGGGTCCGTACAGTGCCTAGCGCAACGGGGTCCGTGTCCGTGACTCCTATGGTTCTACGGCTGTGCAAGTAATAATCTGTGTTCAGAGGTCAGAGGGCTGCTCCTTTACCTTTCACACAAATAATGCAAACCGAAACATCACAAGCCTGTGCTGTTATCAAGTTTAGTGTTGAAAACAGTAAGCCAAGCTGCCGGGCCAGCCTCCTGCTGAAAGCACGTGCTCCTCTGAAGCCTGGGAGACTGCTAAGACTGGGACGGTTTGGAAGGATAACGAATTAATGTGAAGCATGTACAGAGCTGGTGGCTGAGCCATGTTTCTGGGGGTCAGAGGTTCAGAGCTGGCCTCTGCCTACCAGGCTGGTGTGAGCTGCAGAAACTCTCACAAAGAACCCGTTGTTAGAGAATCTGTAGAAACATTTCCTAAGCTAGTTGTGAAGACTGGAGATGTTATGGTTTTGCCTCCCCCCTCTGCCCCTTCTGTTTTCCAGTCCCAGAGGGAGATCGGCCTCCCTCTCCATGTTGCAAACTTGCTTTCCCTTAAGCAGACCAGGGGGACAAGGTGTAATTCAACCCCTCCATCTGCTCCCTATGACATTCCTGCCTGCACCCCAGACAATGGTGGGGGGAAGGATCATTGTTGTAGAACAAATGGACTGTTAACATAACACCTGCTTTTGTCACTGTGGTTTTTAGAGGCGCTGGAGCAATTTTGGCTCATCCCTTCCTGGACAAACAGCTGTTGTGGGGTGAAAGTGGCAACTGGCCTCCGGGATTTGTTCCATTTCAAATGAAACTGATATGGTCTGCATGTGTCTGTCTCTCCCTAGGCTGCTTGGGAGCCTGTGGTGATCCCAGCTGGGTTGTGGATTGAGGAGGGCGGGCAGGAGGGAGGCGAGTCGATCCCATCCCTGTTGGAGCTGTGGCTGCCAGAAGGACAGGGACCAACTTCCACTATGAATTCCTCTGTTCTACTATGCTGATGCTTTGTCACTGCCTTTTCCTCTGTTGGTAAAATTTGTACCAGAGGGAACTGATTTTACTCCAGTGCCAACCTGAATAACTCAGTGCATTATGCTCACTGCTCAGAGTGAAATATACCACACAGGTTCTTTTAAGGGGGAGGAAGCATCCCGACCTGCTCTGTGGTTAGATCCCACAATGCCCTGTCCTGTCTGCTATGAATAGCCCCTTCCCTGCGTGCTGTGCTGACCTGCCTACTGATTTGTGTTGCAGAGAGACACGTGGGGTTGCTGCCCTGGGTTTGTGAGTCACTGGGGCTGATGCTTTCAGGGTGTACCCCCTGGGTTAATGCTAACTCGCCAGACCCTTTTCACCCAAACTAGCCCTGCAATCTTTTTGGCTTCTGTTATAAACTGGGATGGAGCAGTCATGCTTGTGGGGCCTGCTGGGGGGGCTGCAGATCTGGGGTGTGTGGAGTTTCATCGTTCTAAGGCCAGGAGGGACCATTGGGATCATCTAGTCTGACCCCCTGTACAGCACAGGCCAGAGAACATTCCCAAATTAATTCCTAGGGCAGAGCTTTTAGAAGACCATCCAGTCTTGCTTTAAAAATTGTCAGTGATGGAGAATCCACCATGACCCTTGGTAAATTGTTTCAATGGTTCATTACTCTTAGTGTTAAAAATTTATGCCTTATTTCCAGTCTGAATTAGTCTAGTTTCAACTTCCAGCCATTGGATCGTGCTAGACCTTCCTCTGCTAGATAGAAGAGCCCTTTATTAAATATTTGTTCCTCAGGTAAGTATTTATAGACTGTGATCAAATCACCCCTGAACCTTCTCTTTGTTGAGCTAAATAGATTGAGGTCCTAGAGTCTGTCACTTTGAGGAGAGCCCTCTGCGACTGCGGGCAGCTTCTGAATATCTGTCTATCTACAGCAGGGATGAGCAAACTTTTTGGCCCTAGGGCCACATCAGGTACAGAAATTGTATGGAAGGCTGGGGGAGGCTATGCTTCCCCAAACAGCAAGGCGTGGCCTGGCCCTTGCCTCCATTCCAGCCCCCCAGAACTCCCACCTCCATCCAACCCCCCCAGCTCCCCACCCCTGACTGCCCCCTGGGACTCCTGTATCCTATCCAAACACCCCTGCTCTCTGCGCCCTGACCATCCACCGGGGACGGGTATCCCATCTAATCTTGCCCCCTGACTACCCCCGGGACCCCCGCCCCATCCAATCTCCCCTGCTCCCCTCCCTTGACTGCCCCCCTGGAGCCCCCCCCGGCCCCTTATCCAACCCTCCCTGCTCTCCCTGCCCCATGTTACCTGTGGGGTGGGAGAAAGGGGGGGCTCAGTCCTTTCCCTGTGTGTTTCCCCTGCTCGTTTGGCTTCTCTCCCTGGCAGTCGGGCAGGGTTCACTCCCTGTCTGGGCTTGGGGACAGGGGCCAAGCATGCTGGAGGTGGAGGGAGGCCCTGGTTTGCTCTGCCCCTGTCCCTGGCAGCAGGGCCCAGGCCCCTTGACCGCCGCCCCCCCCTCCCCCGGCTCCTCACCTCACCCCCGAACTCCCCCTGACCGCGCCACCCTGGTGCACCAGGTCTGGTGCCACTAGAGCCGTGCCGCCCAGCCGTAGCTGCAGTCACGATGCCCTGGTGCTGGGGGAACCGTGACTGCGAAGGAGGGAGGCGGGGAGGGGCCAGGAGCTAGCCTCCGCCCGGCTCACCACGCGGCGGGGGAGTTGGGCTGGCTCCTCTGCAAGCCTGTCCTGACCCCGCTCCCTGGCAGGGGAGCTCGGGGGGCCAGAGGGGAGGGTCCTGCGAGCCGGATGTGGCCCGCGGGCCGTAGTTTGCCCCCTCTGATCTACAGCGTCTGTTCGCGTGCCCATCTCTCGTGGTATCCACACATCGTGTGCGTTGCTAAAGAATAACCGTGGTTCAGGCGGAAAGGAATGTCCCTGCTCTGCTGTCCCTGCTGCTTCGAGTCGTTCTCGCGGGTTTGTCTTCAGGAGCAATGCTATCCATGCCCGTTGTGCGCACAGAGCTGTCTCTTGTATGGCACCCTACAGGTTCATCCTGTCCTCTAGCGACGGGGCAGCTTGGAGGCATGCTGCGGCCTGGGGCCGGCCACTGAGTGTGTGCATTGTTCTCTGGCGCAGTTGTTCAAATGTCTCCTGCTTTGCGTGGCTTGAGGAAAGACGGGAGAGGGGTCACCGACGGCTGTAATCTCAGAGAAGGGTTTTGTGGTTGATAAAACTAGAATCGCCAGAACGGGACCTCTCAACAGCTGTTTGCGCCGTTATTTAATCTGACAAAATCCTTTGGAAAGGAATTAGGAGGAAATATGAAGCAAGCGACAAACCAGCATCCAGTGCCTTGGACACCACTCATTTCAGAGTGTAAAAATAGTCTGTTACTGTACAGTGATCCACGAACCTTCAGCACCAATGGCTATGAACGAGGAGGCGAGGCACTGACAGCATCAACTGCCAGAGCAAAGCTCAGTCCATCCAGGTCCTGAAATGCTGGTTATTGTGTAATTCTGCGGAGGTACTTGGTATTTACAGCCTGAGTAAGCAGGCAAGGTCCCTGCCCTGAAGAGTTTACAGACTAGCTCAGAGACTTTCTGGAAGGAGCAGGAGATAGGGAGGAGTGGGAGCCTATTCTGAGTGCCAGGGCTGCATGCAGCAAGGTGTAAGGCTGAGTAGGAGAAGGGGAGATGAGGGGACCAGTAAGGAATGGGAGCAGGTTATGGTGCATAGGGTGGATTTTTTGATTCCACCTCGTTCCTTCTGCCCTGCGCTTCAGGGCTCTTCAGCAAACGATCGTGTGTTCGTTCTCTCCATCTCTCTCGGGGTGGGTTTCATTTGATTGTTTTGCATTTGGTTGAGTTTATATTTGATCACATTTCTCCTGTTCAGTTCCACTCTGGCCTCTGTTCTGCTGAAGGCGTCGAGTTACGAAAGGGGAACGTGCGGCACGCTCCAGAGCTTACCCTCAGTCGCATTCCACTCAGATCACTCCAGGCTATTATTTGTTGCCAAAATTCTTCGAAAACAAGTAAATCTCCTTTTTGATTTTGTAACTCTTTCGCCATCCATGCACGAGGGAGCATCTCCCTGAAGCATATGGTTAGCGATGCGGCCTTATCGGATTTCCATCCACAAGGCACAAGACAGGAGAAGATAAGCAACTGGCAAGCTTTTAGTGTGCTTCTTTATTACAATACTTTGCCCCTTTGATGACACGCTTCACATCCAACTCTTTCTTAGCACTTTATAAACATTTGTCATTCTTATTCCCTGTTAGCCAGGGGTCCTTATTGCCGTTTTATTGAATCACTGAGAACCAAAGTGACTTTCCCATGGTTTTCCCAGTGACTGCAAGACCAAAGGTTGCAACAGAAGCCCGGAGCCCTGTGTTCTGACTAATAAGTGCATTCCCTCCCTCCTCCTCCTCCTCTTTGACATTGCACCCATGAGTTTTGCTTTCCTTTTTACAGATATATACAGACATAAAAAAATAAAATAAAGAAACTTCTCCCCAGTCCACTTATCAGTCAGCTGTGCTCTTGTGTGCAATATCTCCAATACAAATGGTCCTTGAAATCCAATGCCTGTGTGTGGGAGGGGGAGAGAGAGAGGTGGATGGGGTAGAACCAGCCAGTTACATGCAGGAGGTTGGTCTGTAGTTTCATGGCTAATTTGCACAAAGGGGGCTGGCTTAGGCTGGGGAGGTTTTAATGCACTTCATCAAATAAGAAACCACAAAGGGCCCCTAATGCAGTGAGGCTCTTCGGTGACATCACTACGGAAGGGTGGTCAAAGTGCAATTCTTGTGTGAGTGACTGGCTGTGGATGCGGAGCAGAGAAGAGGAGGATCCGAGACAAATCAGGGTCTCTGCTTTCTCAGCACTGTGGCGCTATGGTCACGACTCCTCACGGCTGAAGCGGGGCAGGCTCGGCAGGGCAATGAATGCGGAGAAGTACAGGAAGTTCCTGGATGGGCTCAACAACCTGAAAGGTATTTGTAGACCTCCCTGCTGGGCATGCAGAAGGGGACAGGCAGCTGCACCAGCACCCACTGAGTGTCTGACTGTCTCGTCCTTTAACTTGCAGGACTAGGGGGTGTTCGCAACCGGTGTTCTTGGGGCTGAATAGAAGACAAACAGTTAATGAACAGGATTGTAGGAGGGGGAGCAGAGCGTAAGGAGTTCTGCTCTAGTGTATTCCCTGGGTCCCTGGCCGTGTCGGGCCACCTGCTCTCTGTCATGCATTGGGGAAAGCCAGTCCTCCTGGGAGACCAGGGACTTTCTGGCCTCTGTTTAAGGCAGCTCTGCATTCTCTGACCATAGGAAGCAAGCAAAGGCCTTACTGTGCACCAACCTATGACCCTGTCTTATTTCTTGCGTCTGTCTCTTGTATTGATTCTTAGTTAGCAGTCGATGCATCTGATGAAGTGGGTTTTAGCCCACGAAAGCTTATACCCAGATGCGTTTGTTAGTCTCTAAGGTGCCACAAGGACTCCTCATTGTTTTCGTTAGCAGTGCGTTAGAGTTGAAACATGGAGCTCTCCAGTGGCTGAGACAAGCAGAGGCTGCGTTAGAAATAACACAGCCACACACACACACACAAAAGCTCTGTTACTGTAACTCTTTGACAAGTTGGATGTGGAGTGCAGACCGAAGGGAGTTAGTGGGGAGAGGTTCCGCTGAGTCCCCTGCTGCACTCAAGGTGGTTTGTACAACTTAAATGAAGCGAGCTCTCTCCTCCCGTGGCTTTGTGTCTTCTGCTGGTTGAGGATGTGTTAACCAGGCGCTTCTATGTGTGTGATTGCATCTTGGTGTGGTTAGGGGATGTGTCAAGCTCTGCTCTGAATCAGAGTATGGCGGGCAAAGGGAGGAAACAGGGGCCTTGGATTTGCAATTTGGCACCCACTCTAGTTCCTTTCACTTCCTATGTGGACTGGTATGTCCCCCGGTACTATAGTGTTTGAATGCCTCACAATCTGTAATGTGTTTCTCCTCCCAGCGTCCCTGGGAGGTAGGACAGTGCCATTACTCCCATTTTACAGGTTGGGAGCCAAGGGACAGAGAGCCTGAGTGACCTGCACCACGTCACAAAGGCATCGAGGGTGGAGCAAGGAATTGACGCTGGGTCTTTCACGTCTCAGACTAGCACCCTAACCACTGGGCCATCCTTCCTCCCTCCCCAGAGAAGCCTGGATGTGGTGATTTTCTCTTTCCAACTGCACAGGGCAGAACACTCAACTTCCCCTAGCGGTTTCCTTTCCTTCAGCTACTGACTGACTGTCAGCTCTGTTTCCCTTCATCCCAAGGTTGACTGGGGAGGCTGGGAAAGGAATCGGTTAACTGGATATTTGATCGGGCTCTCTGGGGCCTCTGACAGCAGGTGGCTGATAGGCAGCGAGAGAGACGCAGTTCCCCATAGAGAGAAAGTGACTGATGAAGCAACCTAGCCTGCAAGTGAAAGGAAAGATGGGGGAGAGGTGGCTGTGTTTGTGGTGGCTCTCCAGATGATGGTGGTGGTTCGTAGTCTATGAATTGAGGGTGGGACACAGAGGTGGTACCTGGGATTCAGGATGTCAGCCTGCACTTGGAGGGAGCTGGCGAGTTTTTGCCAGTTCCTGTAGGAACTGCTGCTTATCCTTGGCTGCTTCGCCCATAGCAGCTCACTCCTGCATGTCAGTCACGATACAGCCGGGGCATCTCCCTGGTTCAGCAGCGTAGCCTGGCCCCGGGGGAACAGCCCGGGCATTTCTCTCTGGATCCAGCAGCGGATGCATGCTTAACTCTCCCGCCCCTCCGTTTCCTGCTGACTGGGTGTGGGCAGAGGGACATCCCGCAACAGGATCTGACTTGGTCCTGGCCTGTGGCAAAGCAGAGTGCGATAGCTGGGGCTGGGTAGTCACCCTGTCTTTATTCCGGCTATGGTCAATTGGGTGGGTTAGGGAGGTAGCAGCGCTCTGAGCTTTGTGGCACTAAGCAGGAGGGTGTGGATGGGCCTTGGGATTTAACTAGAGAGAGGGGAACAATTCCGGTGGGATTCAGCTGCCTGTCCGCCCATGGCGGTTTTATTGGCTTCTCCCTTTACAGCACTTCCTCTGTACTTCTGGGCTTTCCCAGCTGATCCTGGGGCCTTGTGTAACAAGTGTGAGTGAATTCCATGTTTAACTTAGCAGGGAGCCAAGGGAGATGTCATTGCAAAGGCTCTCGGTATCCTCACCTACTTTCCCTTGCTTGGCTGTACAGGCTCTAGGCCCACAACTGCCAGGGTTTGGTGTTGATCACATGAGGGGTTAAATCTAACCCCCTTCGTGCTGCGACAGCTGCCTGAGTTATCGTGTCCAGGAGTAACGTAACGCACGTTTTTATGCTGGTGCAGTGTCCATCATAAATTTCTCCTTATCCTCTCTGCAGCTGGCACTGGGAATCCATGTAAAACGAACCCCATACTGCTCGCTGCTGAGCAAGGAGGCGCTGCAGCTGAGGCAACAGGCGGACCCCTCGCTGGCTCTGTCTCCCACCCCCCGCGGCCAGCACGCTTCCTCCCATTCTTGAGCGCTTAAGCAGCTGTAGCACAAATGGGCGTTGGGCTGGGCCAGGGTGCTGCCTTGCTGTCGGCTTCAGCTGGCTGCCTTGAGTTCTTAGGTCATTCTTTCGGGAGTGGGGGCGTTTCTCCTTCTTAGCTATCTCTTTCCCTTGCTTCTTGAGCCTCCCCCTTCTCATAAGCCTGGCTGCTGCTGCTGCCTCTGAGCTGTGGAATAGAGATGGGAAAGGTATTGGGGTTCCTGCTGAGTTTTGGGGGAGATAAGGCCTCTGTCAGGTTACTTCTATCCAAGGCCCTTCCAGTTTTTCATTGGCGCATAGTCCTGTAGAACCTTGCAGCCTGTTCTTGGAGTACTGTGCAGAGAGAGAAGTGGAGGACGCACGTCAGCAAGCTGTTGCGGGTACTCGAGTCATGTGTTTCCATCCTTGTTCTGGGGCTCCCTGCTAAAAACACTCCGATCCTCAGATCTTGTTCCCCGTCTCTTGATTAGAGCAATGCAAAACATACAATTGATTTGTCAAATTTAACCCATTTGTGTGGGAGAATTGCATGCGAACGTAGATTTTTAAAAAAAAAAAATATTTTTTTTAAAACAAATTCCTTGGTTGCTGGGAGGTATTCAGCTATTTCACAGACATAATTCAGCCTTTGGGCCACTCACAAACCAGTCAGCAAGACTGCTCTTTTGAATATTTGCTATTCAGGCTGCATTATTGATCACCAAGGTCCCACAGTATTTCAGCTCCTTGACCAGGTGACTCCCAAATCCGCAGGAAGCTTTCAAGGTAACTGTGCTTCATGCGTGAGCAGTGCCGCCAAAAAATGTATGCACAGGAACACGCCATGCTTTCCTTTTTTCACAAACCTTGCTTTTGCAAACCAAAATATGCTTGTACAAGTAGCAATAAAAAATAAAATAAAATCCTGCACAGAGCAGATCTGGAGTTCTTATTCAACCAAGTGTCTGCCTGTTTTGCATCCGATGAAGTGAGCTGTAGCTCATGAAAGCTCATGCTCAAATAAATTGGTTAGTCTCTAAGGTGCCACAAGTCCTCCTTTTCTTTTTGCCTGTTTTGTGTGTAGTGTCCGCCCAGCCCTGCTCCCAGGAGGGTAACAAACGCACCTTGTTTTTACTGTGCCCCCTTCTCCCATCATCCTCTGGAGACATTAATGCCAGTTTGAGGAACAGGTAGATACGAAGAGCTCCACAAAGGCTGAGAGGAGGAGGTGGAGAATAAAGGATGACTATAAAGGATCTATTAAGAAAGTGAAAGAATTTCCTTTGTGGTTGTGCTCAATGCTTTACTGTTGTTCTGTATTCAGGTGCCATGGTGATGGGGCCCTTAGAAGTACCGAAGAGGACAGATACAGACACATACTTGTCTTACTCTAGTTATTTTGTTTGTTAGTACCCGGAGTCTTCCTGTCTGTCTACTCCGAGATATTTGTAACGCACCCATCACCATGGTATCTAGGTGTTAGCTGTAGAGCCTGGGTGCTCAGTGACCAAATGCTCCCATTGTGCTGAAACGTGGCACTCGGCCTCTTCCTGTAGCTGCAGAGCTGGGACAAAGCTGGTGAAAAGCAAGTTTTTATTGCTGGCGAGCTGCACCATCTCTATTCATCTGCCAGGGAGGTACAAGCAGCAGCGGATATTGGGGTTGGGAGCATTTCATATGTAAATGTCCATGAGTGCAGTTCTCTGACCCCGGGCAAGTTGCCAGCGCAGCTCTCGGTGATGCAGAGTTTGAGCAAAGGGCTGGAACGCTTCCCCTCTCCCCTGAGACCCAGGGCCTGCTTGGCCTGGAGAGATGCTGGAGGTAGTAGCATGGCTAGCTCCTTTATTGAAGAGTGGCTCCATTCCCGCCCCGCTGGGGACGATGGATGCCTGTTCCTTGACATCTCCGAGCCATGCAGAACTGGGGTGAGCCTTTTGCCTCAGTAGCCACTGCAGTTCCGATTTGGTGCTTTTTGAAATGCATCCAGCTGTCTGCCTTCTCTGCCTGGGAGGAGAGAGGGAGCCCTGCCTTTCAGGCAAGGTGGAAGAGATGGGCTGTCCCTCTGAGCCTGCGGTGTCCTGTTTCCTTCCCTTGTTGGAGCAGGGGGCCAGAGGAAACAGGTTTTCCTTTAATAGCCTCGTTTGTTCTTAGACTGGAGATTGTTTTGGAGAGTGGATTGGATAATGTGTAAGTCAAGGAGCCTTCCCTGAAAATGTCCTGTCTCACATTTCCCAGTGCAGCCGATGGACGCTGCCCAAGGTGACTGCCGCCACAGACTTAGCACAGGGAGGCTGACTACGAATTTATTACAGGGTTAATTTTATCTCCCATGTCACAAGCAGCAGTTTCACTTTCTCAGAAGCTTGTGGCTTGCTGGCAGCCAAATGTAAACAGGCACTTTCCAGGCCTTTCCCAGCATGCCTTGAGAATTGTCCGAATAACTTGCTCACTTAATTGGTCAGCTACAGATGGACGGGCCGAGGGTGGTGGGCGGCAGTGGTTGCTGGCCCAGGAAGGTTTCTGATTTTTCTCCACGACTAGCCCCCCGAGCGTGGAACGGGGGTGTTCACGTACGCAATCCACTCGCACCTGGGCAGTGATGGAGCTGGCATTGGGGACAGCTGAACAGCACTGACAGTCCAAACTTATAGTGTTTCTAAAAGTTGCCAGAATGACGTTGCCTGGAGACTGCCGTCCGTGCCCAATGCATACCAGGCTCCCCTACCAGCGTGCGTCATCCTGTCCTGGAGGGGACCACCTCTTGGATGGAGATGTAATCGTCTCTATGGCCTGCTCAGCCTCTCTCTCTCTCTCTCTCTCTCTCTCTCTCTCTCTCTGCTGAGGCCAGTGGCAGATTAGCCACTGGGTGAATGGGGTCCATACCCAGGGGCCCCTGGCCAACTTGGGGGGCCCCCCGCACCCCAACCCACTCTGCCCGTCCACCGTGCACCCTGACCCAGTTCCCCAGCAGGAGTGCCAGGCCTGTGGGGGAAGCTCCCATGCCCCGACCCAGTTCCCCGGCACACCATGCTCCCTAGCAGGAGCTCCAGGTGGGCTAGGGAAGCCCCCATGCCCCAACCCAGCTCCCTGGCAGGAGCACCGGGTGGGTGGAACGGGGCAAGCCCTGCCCTGAACCCACTCCCCGGCAGGAGCACTGGGCGGGCTGGGGAAGCCCCCGCGCCCCGACCCAGCTCCCTGGCAGGAGTGCCAGGTGGGGGGACTGCAGGCGGAAGGAGTGGGGAGGGGCCTCCACTTGCTCTGGCCCAGGGCCCCACAAATCCCTAATCCACCGCTGGTTGAGGCTGATAGCAAAGGGAGGCATTGGCGGTGGCATAGGCTCTGGCTTGAGACCCCTGAGCCACTTTCACAGAAGCCACCGAATAGCCTGCAGATGGTCATGACTTTGTTGCCACAAGCTGGATTTGACCTGGGGACTGAGAGGTGAAAGGCTCTGTCTCTCCTCTTCAGGTCCCCTTGCACGGCACTTTTTATCCTCTGCCTGGGTGGGATCTAAGATCACAGTCAAACCTGCGTGTTCTTCAGAGCGAGAGCTGTTCTTCTCTTCCTCCTCCCCCATGATTCGAGTGACAAGAAGGAATTCTTCTATAAAATGTGTCTCTGTGAATCTGCTGCTTTCAGCCCTGCTGCTAAATCTGTGCCTTGTAGCACTGGAGAGGGGTCAGAAAGGTAACCAGTAGTTTCTGATGAGTCACTCGTTCCGTTTACGTGCCCTTGGAAGAGGAGATTGCCAAATGCTCGGAGTGATGCTAGAGGGGATCAGTAGCAGCTCCCCTGTGCCATGCAGGGTTCCAGGATGAATCTGCTGTCATGGGGGATGAAACCCCCCATCTGTTCTCCGGCGACAGCACCATATGTTCAACATGGTGTCCCCTTTACAAGCCTAGTTGTCAGGCACTGCAGAATCCTGCTTTCCCCCAGATCCAGCTCTGTGGAGAGAGAGAGAGAGAGAATAATAATACCTAGACCAGCAGATCTCAGAGCACCTGGCCAAAGGAAATAAGTATCCTTACCCCATTTTACAGAAGGGGAAACTGAGGCACAGAGCCATGAAATGACTTGCTCAAGGTCATCCAGCCGGCCAGTGGCAGAGCTGGGAATAGAACCGAGGTCTCCTGAGTCCCAGTCTGGGGCTCTATCCATTGGGCCAACAATAACATGTCATCTACTCACACCAAACAACTACTTGGTTGGACTTGCTCCTCTTGTTTCCAGCACCTCATCCGCTCAAAGCTGACCTTCCAGAAGTGGCCCTCCTTTGATACGCCTCAGTTGTGTGTCATGCTCCAGGCTCAGGGTAATGGGTGACAATAGCCCTGATTAGTCTTGCATGTCCTGGCTGCAAGCAATTCTAGCAATAATAGCTGGGAGGGAGACGGGCAGGCCACGTGGCTGCGGTTGTACATAGCTGTGATTTGGAGCGCTGAGGTTTCGTAGGAGTCTCTTGCTCATTCTGGGAGTGTGGAAAGGGTGGAATTGTGAATCCAGCATGAGGAGGGTGTTCCTGGGTCTGCTAATAGTTGTAAGAGAATCAAGGGCAGTGGTGGAAGCCGCATCGTTTGGGCATTGACCAGTAGGCTGGTTGAAGGACTAGAACATTGTAGGCAGTAAATGCTGCAAGTAACCTCTTGGGAAATGAACTGAGTCACCCATTTGGTTTCTTCTGTGAAGAACATTTTCTTTGTCTTAATGCCTTAGTGGAGGGGAAAAAAGGGAGCGTGGAATCCTGTCTGTCTGGGCCACTCTGATCCTGACACACAGCGAGAAGTTGCATTCTGACTTGGCACTGAATTCAGCCACTGAAAGCCCCAGAAGGGGAGCGGGGTGATGCTAGCTGAATGGCTGGCAAATGGGGACGGGAGAAGGGGGAAAGAGAGTGGCAGGGGGCAGGTCAGGCCATCTCCCCTGCGTTCTGGTGTTCCCATCAGTGTTTACTTTGGGCCGGTCATGTGATAGCTTCGTTGACTTGGAGCACTGGTCCTGTGTCTGCAGTTGAGCCATGCAAGGTGCTGGCGAGTGATAAGAGGTCTGAGCTGGAGATCTCTCCGAGCCAACACTGGGTGGGGCCCATTTTTCTCTGAAACATGGCACGCAATTCCGGCTCGTTCTACCCCAGCATTGTGTACTGGTGGGACTGGGTGTTATGGAGGAGTGTCGAGTGTAACCCCCGCCTAGCGTTCTGATTGGGGAAGGGCAGGAGAGAGAGAAACGGGAATTCGACTGCTTGCTGCGGCTAGACGGATGACGATGCCCATCAGCACTGGGGACGTGCACCTGCCGTATCCTGTCTGCTCAGTTGTTTGCTGTCCCCGCTCACCGTAGTATCTGAGCAGCTTTCATGTGAAAACAGGACAAATAGTTGATGCAGGAAAAATTCACCTAATGTGACGGAGGAAGGAGCTGAGTCACTTGCTTGTTGCCTGGTATTTTGGACCGAATCGAACAGATGTCACCTGTACCACATAGGGTGTTTTCTTTTTTGTGGGGAGGCGATAAAGTGATGGGGTCTTGGATGCAGGCAGAGGGGCACCTGTCAAAACGAAGACGAAATCTCAGAGTGACTTTGAGCTTTTATTACGGTTTATTGTGTGCCTTGGGAGGGTTAAGTTCCATCCTTCACAGGCCCTGGAAGGTGCGAGTGTACTGCCGTGACGGCACTCTGCAGGCTCCTGTGTTCCTGGCGAGGTGCTCACCGTGTCTGGGTTCCAGAAAAACCTTGATGATACTCTGGATCCCTGGTGTAAATGCTCCAGATGGGGAAGATATGCGCATCCTGGAAGGGTCTGGCTGAGCCCTGCAGGAACGTGCCATGTTCTGGAATAGGGCTAGGGGGACTGGATCAGCCGGTGCTGCTCTAATGAATGATGCTGCCCTGGTGCTCTGACAAAACAGGCAGGGAAATGTTAGCAACTAGATGATTTAATTTGTTTTTTAATGCCGATTAAGTTTCGCTGCAGGAGAGCGGATCTGCAGGGAACGGAGATTTCAGCCCTTTTTATTTATTTTTTAATCTCAAATTCCTCGCTGCCATGACACTTCAAGGCCTAGTTCAGAGAGGAGCTGACTCTAGCACCTGGAGATTAAATACAGTTGAAAATTGGCTGTGAAGTAATAAGTGAAGCCCAAGCTGAGCAGCACATACTCAAACAAAGGGGGCATGTTTCTGCTCCTGGAGAACAAGTGTGGAAAGAACAGGACTTTCTATTTCAGTCAGAGATGATGCAAGAGTCTGAACCTTTAACTGGCATCTTAAGTCAGATGCCAATGTGCTGATGCCTTGCATTTAGACAACCCTTTTTCAAGCCAAAGCAGTTACAGACTGTATATACAGAGCTGGCTTTGCCTACCTCTGGAACACAGCAGCTGTTTAACAGTGTAGGCCACGAAGGGTATGTCTACACTACACACTAAGCCTTGGCCTGTGGGACCTGGCCTTGTGGACTTGTTGGTTCCAAGCCTATGTTTGAGTGTTCACACTGCATTGCAAACCCCGGGTTACAATTGCTGGACCTGGGTCCCACAGCCATGCCGGTGTGTACCTACAGCACTACGCAGACCTTCTGACTTGGGTCTGCAACTTGACCTGTGTCCACACTGCAAAATGATGGGGCTTGGACTCCAGTCCCAGTGGAAATCAGGCTCTGACCCACCTCCCAACCAGGCCTAAAGCATGGGTCCTGATTGCTTGATGACCTGAGTTAGACTGATTTGTGTGTGGATAGAATGGGGCTTGGGCTCAAACCTGAGTCGCAGTGCAGGCTTAGTGCACAGTGTAGACATGTCTGAAGTGAAGAAGAGCACAGCATTCCAATTAGTCACAGATGCGATAGAATTTGGCCAGGCCTTCAAGTTTTGACACCTGCTCTTCTAAGAGTGGCCTGCTTTCTTTTGTGATTCCTGGCTCCTTGCTGACGTATTGGTTCAGTACTGATTCAAAGGGAGGGAAGAGTGCCATCTATTAAATCAGCAGCATCTTCCTGCAGGTCTCCCATCGAAGTAGTAACCAGGTTGGACACTGCTTAGCTTGTGAGGTCTAATGAGATCACAGCTCAAGGTTTTATGGATGCTTCCAATTTATTAGTAAGGGAAAACAAGAGCCCCACGGGAGTGCGTGTGTCTTTTTTGACCTCCCTTTCAGGTTGACGCTTTGCACATCTTGCATCCTGAGCAGGTTTCATGTATGTTGTGAATTTTCCCACATGCTGCTCTACCCTTCACTTGAAGAACAAACCCTCTGCTCAGACCCAGGTTTAGGATGCCCAGCTGGAGCTTGTGGAAGGGCAGTGATGGAGTTAATGACGTTCTGCCTGTTACAGGAGACCTTCTGTCAGTTGTCCTTTGTTGGTAGGTCTCTTAAAAACACACGTAAGCGCGCACACGCTGTCTCTTCACTTGTTGCATTGCACCAGTGTTTCCAAACAAACTGCAAGTGCTACCCTCTTGTCTGAGAGGTGGGCAAGGGGAGAAGGTTCTGCTGGGGCTGGAGGAGGGTAAAGCCCCTTTCCCAGGCACGGTTGTCAGCACAAAAAGTTGTTAGAGGGCAGCGTACTTTTGCAAAGAGGCAGAAGTGATTTTTGACTCGCCAAAGTGCCCTGTGTGTTCTGGCTGAAGTGGGCTTCCTGTGTGGAGCGCAGTATAAATATACAAAGGAGCAAACGCACCCAAAACAAAGTGCAGATAGTTCCCACAAGCCTAACATTTTCATATTTCTTTCGCTGCCAAGAAGCCTCTGGTCGGCGTTAGAATAACAGGCCTGTTTGTGCAGACACCAGGCCTTTTGTTAGCCAGCAGAAAAGGGGTTTTGATTCAAGCAGTCTCGCTCTTTCTCCTGGCTTTCCTGTTTCCTAAGCTGCTGTGGGAAGGTTGCTGTGGAAAGCCTGGCTCTGGGCGACCTCTGAAGATCCTGCATTGAGAGACGCTGCCTCGGTAGCATGGGGAGGGAGGGAAGCGGCCTGACATTACTTGCCAGTTCATTCAACCCTGTTGGGGTGGAGGGAGGATAGAGAGGGAACAAGTGAAGGTGGGAATGTCTTTTTTTGAGATTCCTCAAGTCTACCTGCTCCTGGCAGCTGGAGTGCAGAGGACTGTGCTCTGGATTGGATATCTAAAGCCCTGTCCTCAAGAAGGGGGTCTGGCTTGTTCTCCCCCAAGACAAGGGGGATTACAATGCTCATTGGGTCAGCCATGGGACAGTTCAGATAGGACCCTCCAGTGTGAAGGCCCTTGGTAGGCCAGAAGGGGATTCAAGGAGGCACCATTTCCTCTCTGTTGTTTGGCTTGAATGTGCATTCTGGACCTGGACGGGAATCGGGATGCTTTGGGCTGAGTTTGGATCAGTTTCCCCATCTTAGCTGGCCGCATGGCGGAAGCAGCCGAGTCCAGCTAGGGGGCTGTTAACTGTACCTTGTGGTGACCTGTCTTTGCATTAATATTCTGAGGCTTGGGCTAATATTCTGAGCCCAGGCCTGAGCGCCAAGAGCTCCCACGCTCTAACCCTGGCTCTGCCACTGGCTCCCGCTGTGGCTGGGAACAAGTCACTTCTCTACTTTTGCATCATTTTTTCCATCTGGGCCTGGCAGGGACCTGGGGGGGATTAACTGGCCAATAGCTGCACAGTGTTTTGAAGCCCAGGTGCTATATAAACGCTGAGCAGTAGTATCTTTATTACGGTGTGGATTGAAAAGATGGGCAGTGCCTCTGGAAAAGTCCCGTGCTTCCTGCTTTCCCCTCCTCTAGGAGAGATGCTGAGCCAACCAAAGTAGCGTGAGCACTGGGAGAGCTGGCTGTGGTGCCCAGTGTTTGTTTTGCACATCTGTGTGGCACAGACTTGTGCAAGTGGGTGCTCTCAGTGCAGCCTCCGGTGGGAGCTTTTTTTGCTCAGCAGGACGGATGAGCTCACAAACCCCACTGAGCGGGAGCATTATCATCGTAAACGCAGTTAATTGAGGCAGGAGGAGCTATGCCAAAGCATTGAAAATAGCACAAGTGGCTGGTCTCAGACCTCCTGCCTTCCAGAGGGACCCCCCCAAGCTGGCAGCTTTCAAAGCTCTGGTGAAAGCTGCGATTAGTTTCTGGAGATCGAGGCCTCTGAGAGCCACACAAAGGATCAGACTTTGCTGCCGCTTTCTCGGAACTTAATTAATTCCCTGTCAGTCTGCGTCCCTCTTGTCTCCAGATTCTGGCACTGCCCTTCCCTCCCCCATCAGCCTGTTTTTTTCCTGTGTTCCTGTGTGCATCTCGAGCCCCTTCACCCTTTCTTGCCCTCATAGCATGCATCTTGCTGTACTCCTCCTCCTCCTTCTCTTCCTCCTCCTCAGCATGTTCTCCCCTCTTCTTGCTCACTGTCATCCTGCATCTGTGTATTACTGTCTGCATCCAGCCCTCCCTCCTTTCTGTCACTCCACATCTCCCTCTCTCTCCCTCCGGGTCCAGAGCCCCCTCACTTCTTTGCTGTCTCTTTTTCTCAACCTGCTTCTTTCTCTTTATCCCTGTGTGCACAGAGGACTCCCCCTCCCCTTCCTCCTCTGCTCATTTCATTGGGTTGGAAGCCAACTTCCCCTGACCTTTCTTTGTGATTCCAGGGAGTAGATGGAGACCTGGGGTGAATAGGCAGGAGTTCCTTGACACTATTTGATGGGCAGACATAGCGCGTGACTTCCTGCCAGCTCAAGCATCGTCAGAGCTAAGGAACAAGAGGGGGCTTGAGAGATACAAAAGGGCTTAGTCATAAAGATTGAACTCTGGCATCGGCAAAGAAATCTAATGGGTCTATGTGGTAATCTGGGGTGGTGCAGAGCTCATAGATGCATAAAGTTTAAGTCCAGAAAGGGACCATTTGCTCATCTAGCCTGGATTCCTGTATAGTGCAGACCATTACATTTCATGCTGGAGGGTAAGGGTTGAGGCCCGTGTGATTTCAGAGAGGACCCAAAGTGAGACGACCATCTTGCAGGTCTCCTAACTCCTGTGCAGTAATCCGGGATGGTGCAGGGCTTGTGGCCAGGAACAGTTTGCCAGGCCTTTGCAGTCCGAGAGAAGATGACCCAAGTCCTGGCTTGGGAGAGAAGCAAGCCGTATGCAGGGATCCTGGAGACGCTGTCTGTGTTGTGGGGAAAGCCGCAGTGGTGTGGGGAGGCGCTGCTGCACCAAGGTGGGGTGGGCACTTGGAGGTCTTTGGGCAGTGGCTGACGTTTCACTTGCAGAATGTTTTCCCACTGGCCCCCCTCGAGCACCAAAGCCGTGAAAGCTCTGAAAGGAAAGGGCGTGCAGGGAGCTGCCTGTGGATGAAGCATGCAGGCTCTGGGGTCCGAACTTGCACCATGTCTGTCATGGCGCTGCACTGCTGCAGGGAGGGGAGCTGGCAGAGCTGCCGATGCTGAGGCAGCCCCTTGGAAGCCCAAAGAATCTAGGTCATGGAAAAGCAAGTTTCCCCAAGAAAAGGAGGTTTGAGCAGCTTCCTGGAGCCTCAGGGGATGCTGGCTCCTCTCGCGTGTGTGCTCCAGTTTACAAGCTGCAGGGCGCTAGGGACCGGGTGGATTTTCCCGACATGCCTTCGGAAGAGTTCCCTTTGTGTTGCTTTTGATAAGGAAAACGGGGTCCTGCCAAGTTATCGTAACACTTCCTGTGGCTGTGGGGTCACTTATGAGAGGTATGACCTAGGGGAAAGCGCTCTGTGGGGTGAGCAGCTGTCTGCAGGGAGAGTCGTCCTTGTACTGCGAGGATCGGCACCTTCCGGGGGAAGAGAAGGCAGTATTGCAGAGACCCCCACGCGGGAAGGGTGCATCCTCAGTGGGGACTTCTGGAAGCAGTTGGGCTGTGCAGCCATTCACAGCCCTGCATGCTAGTGGGCAGGATCCTCCTCTTCCTTTCTCAGCCGCTGGGAAGGAGGGTGGATTTGTAGTGGCTCCTACTACCCCGTGGCTAGCCATGCTACTCTGTGTGCCGAGCTAAGCGCTGGGCGTCACTGGGCTCTCTCCGGCTGCATGGCCTGTTACAGGTGCTGCCTGGTTATATGTTCTCTCGATAGATAAGGAAATACAACCAGTGTTTCCAAAGCTCATTTTCAGAAGCTCGTCTGGCCAGTCTTTCCCACTTTTCAGGCTCCTGCCCCCCTGTCCCTGTGAGATCACAAGCAAAAGAACAGGACCATCCAGACAGCCCCAGTCTGGATTTCACATTCCCATAAACCTCTCATAGAATCATAGAATATCAGGATTGGAAGGGACCTCAGGAGGTCATCTAGTCCAACCCCCTGCTCAAAGCAGGGCCAATCCCCAATTTTACTCCAGATCCCTAAATGGCCCCCTCAAGGATTGAACTCACAACCCTGGGTTTAGCAGGCTAATGCTCAAACCACTGATCTATCTCTCAACTGGAAATCCTTGCTCATGTGTTTAGGGATTTCTCCTCCTCTTAGCCCCATGCATCCCAGATAAGCAGAATCATTGTCTTACTAAATTCCCCTGCCTAGACATGCTGCCAGCCCCGATTGCAAATATTCTGGCTGTTCTGAAATAGTGGCCAGCAGGACTGTCCCCTGGCCATCTCCAGGCTGCTCCTGGAACAACCTTCTTGAGCTGGTACACCAGGCCCCACCCCTCTTCCTGTAAGTCCCAACCACATCTGCCATGGGCCCCTGCAACAAAGAGCTCACCAAGGGCATCTGTGTGTGTACCACAAACAAAACACAGCATGTGCCAGTCATCCATCGCGTGTTGGATACCTTCCCCCTTGCCTTTCTTTTGTATTGTGTCCTTTAAACTGTGAGCCGGATTCTGCTATACCACACCTACCCGAACAGAGCAAACAGTTCCCACTCGGTCTGTAGAGAGCAGGCAGGAGACGTTGAGCTGGAAGTTGCAGTGGGCAGTGCTTAAAGTGTGTGGGGGTCACGAAGGGTCACAGACCCCGCAGTGGTTTTAAATCAAGCCAGGTCACGGCAGGGGGCACTTTACACACTAGCTTACCAAAGCTGTTGCTCCAGGTTAAGAGAGACCTCCCACTTTTTTCAGACCACTGGAAGTGATGGCCTGTATGGCTGGCTTATAGTACGTTTCCAGTGTGGCCAGAGAAAGGCCAGGCACTTCAGCCTGGTCTACCTTTTGGCATGAGACAGGACACAAGTATTGCTGGGTAAATACTGTCCAAGCCGATATCTGCCCAGGGCAGAAAGCCCTCCTGTTCTTGAAACTGTCTCCTTCCCAGGAACCCCGAGAGCTCCCTGGTCTGCTCTGGCTGTCCAGCACCATTGCTGCCAGCATGGTCAGACGAAGGGTTAACGGCAAGTTTTGTTTTTAGAGAATGATTAAGCCGTGTCCAGGTGGTGGCTCAGCTTTGCTGTTTGCTTTGTGGAATGAAAATCATCAGGAATAATGTTTGTTTCCAGCTTTAACACAAACCATTTTATCTCTCCAGCCCTGGGCCGCCTACCTTCCCTTTCTTTTCAGCAGCAAGGTGAACCTTATTGCCCTCTGCTGCATCTCTGTCCTTCCACATCCCTTTGTTGCTCAGATTATCCCTGTACTGGCTTTTTGTAGGTGGTGTGGGGGCTGGTCTCACACAGGTGTGCTCAGGAAGGTTAGCTGGAATTGTGGGAGAAAGGCATTGTTGACGTGTTGTTACACCGTCATGCACAAATCAGTTTCACTTATTGCTTCATTTCAGGTCCAGCCCAAAGGGCAACGGCCACCAGGAATCTGTCCCACAGGAATCCCTTTGCCCTACTCTGGGAGCAAGCTGCCTCTGTACCCCAATCTCTGAGTGCTGCCCGCACTGGGATAGTTCCAGACCTCCCGGCCCCTGAGTTGTCTCTGTCTCACTGGTGAGGGTTAGAGCAATAGAAAAGTAGGGCTCGACGGGACCTCGAGAAGTCATCCAGCTCCCTGCACTGAGGCAGAACCAAGTAAACTCAGATCGTACCTGACAGGTGTTTGTCCAACCTGTTCTTAAAAACTGCCAGTGTGGGGAGTCCACAACCTTCCTTGGAAGCCTATCCCAGAGCTTAATTACCCTTAGAGTTAGGAAGATTTTCCTAATATCTAACCTAAATCTCCTGACCTACAGATTAAGCCATTACTTTTTGTCCTTCCCTCCCGTGGACACAGAGAACAATTGATTCCCATCCCCTGTGTAACAGCCTTTAACATATTTGAAGACTGTTATCAGCTCCCCCCTAAGTCTTCTTTTCTCAAGACTAAACATTGCCTTTTTTTTAAACCTTTCCTCAGAGGTCAGGTTTTCTAAGCCTTTTATCCTTTTTGTTGCCCTCCTCTGGCCACTCTCCCATTTGTCCACATCTTTCCTGAAGTGTGTTGCCGGGAGTTGGACACAGGACTCCATTTGAGGCCTCACCAGTGCCAAGCAGAGTGGGACAATGACTTCCCGTGTCTTACCTCCGACACTGCTGTTAATACACCGCAGAATGAAGTTCGCCTTTTTCGCAGCTGCATCACGTATTGACTCATGGTCAATTTGCGATCCACTAGAACCCCCAGATCCTTTTCAGCAGCACTACTGCCTAGCCAGTTGGTCCCCATTCTGAGTTGTGTGTTTGATTTTTGTTCCTAAGTGAAGTACTTTGCACTTATCTTTATTGAATTTAATCTTGCTGAATTCAGACCAATTCTCCAGTTTGTCAAGGTTATTTTGAAGTCTGATCCTGTCCTCCAGAATGTTTGCAACCCCTTCCAGCTTTGTGTCATCCACAGATTTTTATAAGCATACTCTCCAGTCTATTATCCAAGTCATTAATGAAAATATTGACTAGTCCTGGACCCAGGACTGACCCCGTGGAACCCCACTAAATACACCCTCCCAGTTTGACAGCAAACCATTGGTAACTACCCTTTCAACCAGTTTTATACCCACCTTATAGTAATTTAATGTAGATCACATTTCCCTAGTTTTCTTATGAGAAAGTAATGTCGGACTGTGTCAAAAGCCTTACTGACATAAAGATATGCCATGTCTATTGGTTTCCCCTGTCCACTAGGCCAGTAATGCTGTCAAAGAGGAAAATTAGGTCAGTTCAGCATGATCTGTTCTTGACAAATCCATGCTGGCTATTCCTTATCCTCTAGGTGCTTACAAATTGATGGTTTAATAATTTGTTCCTTGTCTTTCCAGGTATTGAAGTTATGCTGACTAGTCTATAATTCCCCAGATCCTCTTTGTTCCTCTTTTAAAAGCTAGGTTCTATGTTTGCCCTTCTCCAGTCCTCTGGGACCTCACCCATCCTCCATGCGTTCCTGAAGATAATTGCTAAGTGTTCTAAGATTGCTTCAGCTAGTTCCTTATGCACCTGAGGATGAATTTCGTCAGACCCTGCCAACTTGAATGCATCCAACTTATCTAAATATTCGTTAACCTGTTCCTTTCCCCTAATAGTTAATATTAATTGTGTTGAGTATCTGGTCACCATTAATTTTTTTAGTGAAGACTGAAGCAAACAGGCATCAAACACCTCCACCTTCTTGATGTCCATTTTTAGTTCTCCATCCCTGCTTAGAGGACCTACACTTTCCTGCATATTTCTCTTGTGTGTCTACATTTCCAGCTCGAGAAGAGACAGCTGCACTCTGAGCTAACATGCTAAAAACTGAAGTGTAGCCACAGTGGTGTGAGTGGTGGGAAGAGCTGGCAACCTGAGCATGTGTCTAGAGTCTCGGATGGCATCGTATTTGGGCAGCTAGCCCTCCCCTTGCTCACGCCACCCTGGCTCTGTGTCTATATTTAGTGCACTAGCCAGATCAGAGGTAGCACATGTGTCTCCTCGAGCTGGAAGCTTCAGCTCCAGTTCGAAGTGTGGGTGTACCCAGAGTCGCACTGGCTTAACTAAAAGTGGGATGTTGCACTGATGTAGTTAAATCAATGCAACATTGCACCTGTGGTTAAAGCACTGCAGTTTGTGTGTGTGGACTGGTCAATTTCATGTTGGAAAGGGAAGTCTTTTAAAAATATAATAGTTATTTTGGTGCCAAGCGCTGGTTGAAAAGAGGAATTGATGCTAAACGTGTCAGTCCTTATTTCCAGCAACTTCCCTGCCAGAGTTCCTGTGAGTTCAGGTTTTTTTTAATGTTAACCACCGGTTGGACAGCTGGCAGGTTTAGCTCTTAATGTCCGAGGGCTGACGTTGCTGCTCAGTTCGGAGCATGGTGGGCTGGTCAGGCTTGTGGGAGTGTGGGAGGGAGCATTCCCTGTGTGGTGCTTTTAAATATTTTCTACTGTCGGACGGAGGGTGTTTTGCTTTCTGTCTGGTTGGCCTTTGTTGGTGAAACTGTAGCCCTTCAGCTGGCCCTGTGTAGGGATCCTTGCAGTTAAACATTCACTCCTAATGTTCTTGCAGTGGAGCGGAACATTCAGTTGAAAAGCTTGTAAGCGGTTAGTAAAAAATGGCTGGTGCCTCCTGAAACCGTTTTCCCTCTGCTCCTGCCACAGGTAAACCCTGTCCAGCGCTACCTAAAGCAGCAACCAGAAAGAGAGTGGGGGCGAGTGAACGCCTTGCAGCTTGGATTTTGGCTGAGAAGTGCAAAAAGTAGTGAGAAGCATCATGATTTCACAAGCGCCCGCAGTTACTGCCGGGCCAGGATTCTGAAACAGAGTCTGCATTTGAGCCCTGGGTCTGCAAGGTCACTGCACCGAGGTGCATAATTCCCATCTACGCTGGGAAGATTTCCTCCCAGACCCATAAAATGTGCTTTGCTACCTGTAGCTTTGGCTCAGCCAGTTGTAGCGATGGTGAGAGTGCTAACATGGCGAGGTCTCCAGGTATTCTGCACTCTGTCATCTAACCTTGCTCAGACCACATGGTGGTCTCTGGCACCTTACCGACACAAGTGCTTCAATGTTGGTGCTGTCACTTGGACAGAACTGGGGGGCAGCAAATGTGTTTGTTAGGCATTTGTTCCAGTGTAGGTAAGGCTGCTGGGAGAATGCATCTGAAATCGGGGGTAGGCCACACCTTGCTCCTTTGCGCTCTTTCCTTCGTGTTTGTTTGGTGGTGACATAAGTGGAGGAAGACAGAATTTTTGTCTGTGCATGTAGGAATTAGTGATTCACCTGCAGTAGAAGGAATTTCAAAGAGAATGCACTGGTGGGTAGTTGCCAGACTAGCAGGCCCCAAGGGAAGTGCTGGCCAGGGTCTGCTCATCTCCTGTTTAACAACATAGATCATAGGGAATGTCAGCTTTGTTCTCTTCATTTTCTTTCCTGTAACTCCCGCTATGGGTGCCAGGGGTGGTGTTGGCTCGTGTGCCTTGGAATGGTTCACAGTCCTGTCTCTGCTTGCAGGAGGGTGTAGTGTGTGTGAATGTCAGAGAGAGCCAGATGGTTTGCTGCACTGTGTGTGTGTGAGAGAGAGAGAGAGAGAGAGAGAGCGAGCCTGCCTTTCTGAGGGTGCTTTGTCTCTTGTTCATGGAGGTGTCTCTTTTGTCTTGCTAGCTCTGGCTGTACCTAATGACAGTTGCTGTGAAGGTGCGGTGTTTGCCTTTACTCATGTTTAGTTACTGCATCCTACTGAGGTATTTAGAAGCCCAAGCCAGAGGCGCTCCGCTCTGCTGATGCGGTCCAGGGTTGCTCCTCTCAGCATCTCTGCCTGGGCCGTGGCAGTGGGTGCATGGTCCTGGGCATAAAGCAAATCCAACCTGAGTCTGGCACCTCCTTCCTCATTCCCACAGTGCTAAGTAGAAACCCTGATGGCAGAAGGGTAGATGGGTTACGGGTCTGCCTGAGGATGACGTCTACAGGAGTGGAGAGGTGCAGTCATGCAGGGAAGAGATCAGATTCTTGGGCTTTTCATGTGTGTTAGTGAAGGTTTGGAGTCCTGGAATGGGTCAGGTGCTCGGGTTGCCAAGTTGGTGCGTTACGGGGTATGCAGAGAACTGATTATTTTTCTTTCTGTGCCTGTGTAAGGTGTGTGTTTCTGTCCAGTGACCTCTGAATGCTGAGGGGCAAAGCCCTGAAAAAACAACTGCCTTAGGCTGCTTTGTTTCCCAGGGTTGGCTTGGCACTTGCTTGCTTCCAGCGGGAAGACTTCTGGGAAGTGAAATGATGTCGCTCTTTCAGGATGAGCTGGGCATTCCTGATGTCAAGTGGCCCCTTCCATCCTGAGTCCCTTGGTGGTTCTGATCAGCTGCCATAAAATGGCAGAGACTCTCAAAATGCCTCAAACCCACTGGATATGAGAGCGATCCAGGGAAAGAAAAGAGAGGCTCTGTGTATATATAAAGTCTGCTGCAGTTTCCACGGTATGCATCTGATGAAGTGAGCTGTAGCTCACGAAAGCTCATGCTCAAATAAATTGGTTAGTCTCTAAGGTGCCACAAGTACTCCTTTTCTTTTTGCGAATACAGACTAACACGGCTGTTACTCTGAAATCTTTCCGGATGGGAAGCCTGCTGGTCATTCTGTCCAGACAGTCATGAGTTACATCTTCGGTCAGCACCATTGCAGTGTCAGGACTAAAAAAAAGGCCTGGAGGTGTGGAAAAGATGCCAGAGGAGAGCTGAGTCAGGAGACATGAGTTGGATTCTGCCCTTGTGCTGGTGGCTCATCGTTCAGCGGCTGCCCACGGCCCTTCCTGCGACCCAGGCTGGCTTCCTGGAATGAAACAGGGGTACCTGGTAGCTCCTTGGGGGAAGCGGGAGCCATTGTGGTGTTTGTTTGAGACGCAGGCTTTTGCAAAACACAACACCCCGTGTCAGATGATTTTGTTTAAACGGCTCCCTCGCAAAGATGCCAGACTGAATGGTGAACCGAGTATTCTCTGGGTGAGCCGTGGAATGACTCAGCTGTGTGTGATTCCTCTCCATTGTTCTGTGTAGTGAAACCTCCCTGTCAAATGAATACAGCAGCATCAGTATCATCCCTGCCTTCCCCAGCCAAGGGACAAGAATTTCCCTAGTGTGTTCGTGGCTGCTTTTATGTTCAGCTTGATACACTGGAGGAGATGGAGCTTTTTTGTATAGTCTCGACTAGTTGTGCTTATTGAAAAGGGCCGTTGTGTTCCCAGGGTGCTGCAGAATTGAGATCAAGAGCTGAGGGGGGAGTCGGGGTTACCAGAGTAACTGGGGGCTGGTTCTGATGGGAGCTGTACTGCAGACCCTTGATCATCTTTGGTGGGGTTTTCTTTCCACCTCCATCCATTTAATATGCAGCTCCGCTGCTAGCTAGGCACCAGCCATTGTGCAAATGTGTCAGGACTGGAAACTAGGCTGAATCTTTCGGCTTCTGTGCTAGTTCTCTTCTCTCTCGTCTCCATCCAGAAACAGGAGCTGTTTTCTGACTGTTTCCCTGAATCAGAGATGCTTCGGTTTTTGGTGTTTCTGCGGCGCCACCTGGCTGCCACGGGCGGGAATGCACTGAGCACATGGGCATTGGGATCCCTTTCTGTACTTTATTAATATACCTTTGTTTACATCCCTTTCTGTGCAGCATACTAGGTAAGGCCCGGCTCCTGCAACCATCAGGCAGGGGGTCACTTCCTGTGTCTGACGCTAGGTTGGGCGGGAACCTGCTACAGCTGCCTTGGACCGAGAATGCACCTAGGTCCCTTCCCCATGCAGCATACCGGATGGGAAGTGAGTCCATTGCAACCATAGGTTGGGGGCAACCAACCGCTTGCAATAAAGAATATGGTTTATGCAGAGAGCTGCCCTGGGCTTGGAGTATGTAGACCCTCATTACAGCAGCCCTGGCTCCTGGGGCCATCCTTTGCTATGCAGAAAGGTGGGCAGGGTGGCTTAGGGGCTATGGAACATCTGCCCCCTCTCTGTGTGAGGGGCTGGGAGCAGAGCTCCTGTTTTTTCAGGGTGGTGATTGCTTTCTGGTTGCTTTGAGTTGCTGGCAGGCGACTTCCCGAGTCATATAAGGAGACGTGATGCTGCATAAGCCGACAGCCGCTGCGGGAATGCGACGGGGAAGCATGACTCACCAGGAAAACACACAGTAAAAGGGGGAAGACTTGGCCTGAGCCAAGGTATGACTCTACTCTGGAATGGAAAGACTGCACTCGGACAGGGGATTGTTCAGTGGAAGGGAAGGCCTGTGGCTGCTTGCTCTCTCTCGAGGGCGCAGAGCAAGCTGTGCTGTGGGGGGATCCGGCTCGTGCAAAGACTGACAGTGGGTGGGATGGCCCGTCCAGTGGTGGCTGAAGCCTGGGATACCTGGTCAGCTGTCCCAGTCTCTCCCTGTAGGCGGCACTGTGAGGCAGGGATAACGTGGCTGGGCTGGTGCATGAGACACAGGCTCCCTGACCAGACTGCCGTCATCCTCTGCTATCTCTCCAAGTGCCTCCGATTGGGGAAGTGCCTAGGGATCAGAAACACCAACGTTAGAAACTCAGGAGAGCGCTGTACTTATCCGTATGACATGCTGCATGGTCCAGTGGTGATGGGACTCTTGTGCTCTGTTCCCAGCTCTGCCGCTACCTTAGCGTGTGGCCTTGGATGAGTCTCTTCACCTCTCTGTGCCTCGGTTACCCCTTCTGTAAAACGGGGGCAATGCGACCTTCACCCAGAAGAGCTGCTCTGTTAAACCCTGTGCAGTGAGACAGAGCGGGAAATGGGTTTGTCTTGTGTTTTGTGCTGGGAGCATTCCCACTGGCTGTTATGTTAGGGCCTGATCCAAAGCCCATTGAAATGAACGGAAATGCTCCCATTGACTTCACTGGGCACAGCCTCAGGCCCTGGTCTGTAGGGGACGGATGGGAGGCAATGTCGTGCAATAAATAGAACACTGGACTGGGGCTGAGGAGGCCTGGGTTCTGTTCCCAGCTCTGCCACTGGTCTGGCTGAGTGAGTCACTTTATAGTGCTATGCCTCAGTTACCCTCTGTTGTAAAGCGCTTGGAGTGCTAGGGATGAAAAGCACGAACAGCAGCTAGGGGCGGTTGTGGTGGTGGTTTGTGCTTGTGGGGTGCATGTCCTCCTTAAAAGTCCAGCCCTGGCTCCCATCGGGACAGAGTGGGACTGGTGAAGCGTGCTGAGGTTCTCTGATGAAAGGCGGTATTTTCGGGCAGAGGAGGATTGGTTTTAGATTAGTCACAATGCATTACGGATGTGTATAATGACAGAATTCGGGGACCGAGCGAATAGTTGCAGAAGAACACTGTATAATATAAAAAGAAAAGGAGGACTTGTGGCACCTTAGAGACTAACAAATTTATTTGAGATAAGCTTTCATGAGCTACATCTGATGAAGTGAGCTGTAGCTCACGAAAGCTTATGCTCAAATAAATTTGTTAGTCTCTAAGGTGCCACAAGTCCACCTTTTCTTTTTGTGAATACAGACTAACACGGCTGCTACTCTGAAAACTGTATAATATAGAGTACTCCACCTAGGACTAGCAGAGGGAGAAATTAAGAGACTGTACTTGGAGAAAAGAGATGTGTTGCAGGTGTGGCTTGAAAATCCATGGGGAGTAAGGCTATGACGGGAGAAAAGGGGCCACTGGAGGGCAGAGCGTGGTAGGAGGGGCCACGCTTGTTAATGTTGGTTCTATGGGCGAGACAGTGTCCTGCCTCTGAGAAGGGATGTGCAGGGTGTAAAATAAGCTGTCAGGCCCCGCTGAGAAGCACAGGCCCCTTGTGGCTGTGAACCTGGTGACAGAACCCAGCTGCGGCTCCTGGATTGGTTTGCATTTGGAGTGTGCTCCGGGCCTGTTTTAGACAACGCTGTAAGTGCAGAACAATCCCATGTGTGGAGTCAACATCTCTCTCCTCTCCTTGGGTTCTTGTTTAATTCTAAGATGCACATTCTTCCGCCATCCATTTCCTTTCCAGTAGAACGACTGCCGTCTCGGCCCAAGAAGCCGCTGTGAAGGCAACTAAAATTAGCAGTCTGTTTTTGTATGTGTAGCGTGGTTTCCATGGCTGGGCGGTGTAAGAAGGGCCCTGTCTGGCACGGCTCCTATCACTGCCACCGTCTGAGCACTACTGCCGGGCTCTGAATAGGGCCTGGAGCGTCCAGCTGGCGTTTCCGTAGCCCCCTGAACTGGCTCGCTGAAGAGTGTTTGACAGTGTGTGACAGCGGAGTGAAAGATAAGATTTCTGTGACTTCCCGGTATTTCCCGCGTCCTCCTTGTCCAGCGTCACCCGCAGCCAGATGAATTACAGCCTGTTATCGGTTTCCTGCAGCAGCCAGAAAATGCTTGAAACTCGCTTACGCTGAATGCGGTCGATATTTTTATTTTATTAAAAGAGAAAAAGGAAATGGAGTTAAATTGAGTGGAATTAAGTGCACTCTGGTCCTTTCACTCAGCCCCATGCAGTACGCCCACTCCAGACGGAGCCGTGCTCCTGTGAACCAGCATTGTCCCTAGTCCAGACTCTGCAGAAGAGTGCACTGCCCCCTTAAGGGCATAATTCATTCCTTTGCGCTGTGCTGTCCCTCCCGTGCTGGCTGGAAGGGCCTGTTGTGGACATGGATCAGCTGGGGCAAACAACTTGCTGCAGGCTGCAAATAAAGGACACAAGGGGTTAGCAGATTAAATGTTCACATCCACTGATACGTCTGCTACGGCTGGTCCTCCCTCTGAAACCCGATTGGCTGCTCAGTCAGCCTGTCTCTTTCAAATCTGGCCTGGCTGTTCCCATGGGGCTGCGGTGAGCGGAGATCGTTGGGCCTCTCCAGAAACGTGGGCACTCTGCCCACTGCAGGCGGACACGACGGCATGGCTGGAGGATCCGGGAGGATCTCGGACTTAAACTGCTGCCCTTCTGTGCCCTCTGGCGCTGTGCTTGCTCAATGCCATCTCTGCTGCAGGTGGCAGGGCCCACAGGGGAGCTGGAAGTGGCAGAGGGTGGCACAGCGCACAGTATCTACTTATTGTATTGTCTACATCCCTATGTGATGGAGCAGTTAATTATACACCACAGCAAAGAGTCAGAGCTCCCCCTCCCTGCAGCTGGCTGCCTCCTCCCTCCTTTACTCCCTGCCTTCGTTCCCTTATTGCTGCTGCTATTGTCCTCCTCTCTCTTATTCTCTCTCCCTCACCACCTAGTCCTTCCCCACCTTTCCATTCATGCTGCGCTCTGTCTTCCTGTACTTTCTCAGCTCTATTGTTCTAAAGCCAGCGTGGCCCGTTCTCGCTGTTTTCATGTGAGTCTCACAACATTTGGTGTTTCGTGCTTGCCGAGAGACACTTGAAAAGGTGACCCAGACACTAGACAATCAATAAAAAGAACCCACCATGGGTTATTTTGAAAAGTAGTAGGGGCTTAAGCCAATTTTATGATTTTGGGCCGTCTGACTCAGATTTTGAAAAGCTCGGGGTTGGCAGTCCGGTTGTTTGTGAATAGTGCCATAGGTACGCACACACACGGGCCATAACTCAGCCCATGGGAAGGCCTCCTAGAAGTGTGTGCAATTGTCTCCATTCCAGCCTTTTCTCTGTGTTACACAGAGTGAATTTCTTTGACCTGGTGGCTGTTTCTCTGCCACGCTGCTGTTCCAGCTAGTCTGGTGGGATCCTATGAGCTTCCTAAATTCTCCGGGTGTCTCCTTCGTTCCCTACAGCTTGGACTGCGGGCTCCGTCACTCTCAGGGAAGCGGCATTGCGTGGAACACCATTGGGGGCACGTAGATGGAGCTCAGCTCTCTGCAAGAACAGAACCTGGTGGCTAGAGTTATCTTTCATTTCACTCAATGCACCTGCCTTTCCCTCTTTCCATTTCTAGCCTTTGTCGAGCACCTTTCCGTTCTGTTTCTCCTCTACCAGGTGCCAGAAGCTTGCTGTTTCCAGTCCATATGGAGGCTCTGCCCTCCTGGGCAAAGAGAGCTCTGCTAGTCCTGGCCAGGTGACTCTGTTGCATAATTGCACCTGCCTGAGGCCAGGCTTTTTGACCCAGCTGTGTATAAATCAACAGAAGGTGAGAGAATTGCAGGAGTTTCTTAGATGCATCGGTGTTGCTGCTTTCAGACACTGCCTGTCTCGTTGGACAACTGCTGTACGCCTACACCCGTTTTGAGCCTTAACTGTGGAGGGGATCCATCAAATTCAGGTTTAAATCAAGGTACACACACTTGGGTTCCTGCTTTCTCTGCCCTCTGTCCAAGAGACTGACAGCATCATCCGGACAGTGCCCTGATGAGCACCGTGTTCCTTGCCTCCCTCCAGCGGGGGGTGATAGCAATGCTGGAGAGGCTAAAACAGCTCCACATATGGAGTTTGGCTACGACAGAAAAGGGAACACCCAATACCTCAGAAGTAGGAGGTGGATGTAGGATCACCAAGGAGGGAGTGGGTTTTTTTAGGGCGGCACAGAGAGCTAGCAGTAGGCTGGAATTAAAGGGACAACATAGACTGAAGATGAGGAAGACTTTCGGACAGGTTGTTCCTCTGAAAACACCCAGCGCTGTAAAAAAAAGACGATCACAGACACTGTGGAATAGTCCCTCTGGGAGTGGGGAAGGCCTGTCTCTTGGGATAGTTGAAGTCAGACAGAACAAAGCTCTAGAAAACATCCTACAGCAGGAATGACCCTGCACTTTGCCCCATGGTGGGTCTCCACATTAAGTGGGTAGGAGGAAGTGAGCCCACGTTTTGATTCAGGGAAGTTCCAAGCATCTACTGCATGCAAGTCTCCCCGCCTCTGTGTTGCTGTGTATGAATGAAATGCCGCTACTCTGTGTAATACAGAATAATGGTTTTGCCGGCTTTGGCCGCACACTGAGGTTTTGAGGTTGAAGTGCTGCTGGGCCGGCCCGGCCTCTGGCTTTGGTTGAGGCTGTTAGACTGATTGAGGCTCTTTTGGTTTAACAGTTGTGTGCAGCATTGTCACTTGGGCTGATTGAATCAAACCTGAGACAGATTCTGACCATGTGGGAAGCTCTAAATTCTCGGTCTTAGTGAGCAGAAGTTCCTGTCTTAATTAAGTTGTAGGCGAGAGCAGTCTGAGTTAGTGGTTTCATTCACTGTTTCTTGCTTACAAGGAACAGGCTTGCGTGTTAATGGGATGGGGAGAGCTTTCCCCTTCCGTTCAAAAATTCTTCAGAAGGATCAACTGCTGTTTCGTCATCAGACCACTTCCTTCAAGTTTCATCTCAGACCAGAGCCTGAATCTGTTTAAAAAAGAAAAAAAAAAAAAAAGGGTAGAAAATCCACATTGAAGAAGAAACTGGTTGTTTAGAGGGTCATGTGTTCAGTAGACTTTGGAGAGGTTGCCTTTACTGGAGTGAGGTTGGAACAATTGGATATCGGAGTGTATGATCATCAACTTGGGGGGTGGGAAATTGAGCTATATCCCAGAACTGGGGTCTCCATTCTCTCTGCCTGTACTTACAAAGATGAATGATCTGTGAGAGCTTAAATATTGGGGCATCAGGATTAGAAACGGGATCCCGATGTGCGGCTTGTTCTTGAGGCTAGACTATTTGGGATTCTCTGTCCCAAATAACACCTGTGCAAAGCGAAGGAGAAATGAGAATTCAAGTAATCAGAGGACATTGTTAGATACTAACTCTTAATAGAATGACTTCTGCGCAGAATGATGTGTCTCATTTTGCATGTTCACAGTGCATTCATGGCGAATTGGACATCAGAGAGACCCAGTTAAATGCCAGCTATGGTCAACTACTAAAATAGCTGAGAGCACGAAGATTAATACAGGGGCAAAAATGAGGGTGGTATGTGCTCGTTCCCATATTGCCGCTCCAAGCAGAGCGATTAGAAATGGATCTAAACTGGAACCTTTTATCCAAACACTCTTCCCTCTAAGCCTTTCATGGTCCAGATAAAATGGAACATAGATCCAGACTAAACCCTACTTCTGGTGTTGCAGATCACCGCAGATTCTGTTGCAGAGATGGGGGAAATCCCAGCTCTTATCTGAAACCCTGCCCGGAACTTTGGGGTTTCTGATGACACTGAACCGAGATTGGAACCCCGCCTTGCTGGTACAACCCTAAAGTTTGATCCACCTATGCGATTTTGCAAACCCAAACTCCAGTCTCTTTGGCCCATCTCTAAGGATTACATTTCTCCCAGCTGTTTCCTCTCTTTTCCATCTGTTCCCTATTGGGCAGCTTATCTAACCACTCTGGGTAAGTGGTCTGTCCCCATTTTTATTCATGGAGAGGTTTAACACCAGCATGGTGTGCTCTGTATTTTCCTTCCTGGTTCATGTATCTTTATGGAAATTGTCTCTAATGTACAAGATTAAACAGGAAATGTATGAACTGTAAATGACTCTTCCAAACAATAAATCTCTCCTAAATGCTACAGCCTTTAGGGTTAGTCCTCCTCTCTCAGCTTATTGTCCAACCCTGTGCTGTGAAAGGCACCACCACTTCTACACAATGGATGATGAGGAAGAAGGGCCCCGTGGACATGAGTGAGAATTGTAGGGAGAAGTGTGGAACAATGGAGAGCCCGGCTAGCCAACCTGGTATTTTTGTGTGTGCGTGTGAGAGAGAGAGAACTGCAAATGAAGCTGCAACTGCTTCACCGCTTATGTTACTGTCGCTTGGAGCAGGATGTCCTGACACTAAAATGATCAGATCTCGGTTGTTTCCTGTTCATGACCAGGAGATGTCCTTAAGACACACACACTCTCCAGTGGGCTCCCAGCCAAGCTATTTGAAACAATGGTGCGCTGTCTCGTAGCTTGCCTGGCACCAATTCAGAGGGCGAATCTGCCTGGTGACTCAGAGTAGCCAGTGCAAACAAAGGGTGCAGTGTCCCTCCACTGTCTTTGAAAGATACCAAACTGCTACCTTCGTTTCTGAATCGGCTGCTCCTTGTTCAGTGCTGGCCCCAGAGCTGCAACAAACTGGGTTTGTCCTACAGCCAATTGGTGTGAGAGAGTTTATCTTTAAGATAAAGGTTTGGGAACACGATGGGCCAAATTCAGTGCTGATGTAAGCAGGGTGCAGTTCTGCGGAAGTCGGAGGAATCGCCCCAGCCTACTCCAGTGATGGAATCAGCCCGAGGCCGGCATTCAGCACGCATGCAAATGTTTAAAAGTGATCTAATAACTGTGTGTTCCCCCCCTTCTCCTCTTGAACTTGAGTCTCTGATCCAGGAGCCAGGTGAGTTTCTGACCAGGCCAATCTGGGCCACTGAGACAGGCCTCAGGCCTTGAAGGCTGTATCCCGCAGGCGGACGCTGCTCACTGTTCTGGCAGAGTTCCTCCTCTTTCCCTGGCTAGGCCCGTGTTCGCGGAGAGCAGGCATTCCAATGGGGTTAGGCATGGAAATTTAGGAGCATGACGTCCCTCTCTTGAAGGGGGGTTGAAGTCAGATCACTTCAGCACGTCAGTGGATGCCAAGGAAAGATGTTTGAGTCACTTTCTCTCTCCCTCTCGCTGAGCCCTGTGTGGAGAGATCCGGGGCTTTATCTAATACTTCGGCTATAACTGTGCCTGCCTAGGGAGGGGGCGAGGGCGACTGGCTCAGGAGCTCTCAAGAGGGAGGGTTGCCTGGTGTAAACCGACAGGAAGTTTCTGTAGTTACCGCGGGTGACGGCTTTCTGTGAGCTCCACGCCTGCCTCTTGCTGCCTTTCCCTTGTGATGCTCAAACCATGCAGCTGTAACCTCAGCAGAAAAGAACGTAGAGCCGTACCCAGAGCCCAGGGCTTGTGGAAACGGGACGGAGGCCTCCAGGTTGGGAAGAGGTGACAATGCCTCTTTTGGATGGGACCTTTCTGCCGCCCATGGTCGTTGTTCTGAGTCATGTTCTTGGCATCGCTGGGATCTTGTACTTGAGGAGACGGAGGAGAGAAGGTACAGTTCTTCCTGCCCTTAGAGTATCGGGTTTATATCTCCCACCTCCTGCCTCCCTTCGTCACGCTTTGGCTGCGAGCAGAGTCCAGGAAGTCCCCAGAAGTGCGAAGGGGGTGGATGGTCATGTGGCATGGGCCTGCAGGAGGGGGAGAGTGAGGAACCAAGATGGCTGTCATCCACTTGTTAAAAGTGTACGGATTTTGTTCCTTCCTCCAGGAAGTGGTGGTGATTCCTGATGGCATTTGAGACACAGGGCTGAGTTCTGCAGCCCCGTGTGGGGTCTAGCATCATCTGGGAGCAACAGCTTTGGTAAAAGAGTGCACACGCTTTCCGGACTGGCTGCTGCTTCTGGTGTCTCCCAGCACAGGGAGTTACTCTGAATTTCTTGCTTTCTGTTCTCCTCTCCCCTTGCGGGAGGCAGCATCTCCTCCTGCTGTGGGGTGGAGTCAGGGCTGGCACTGTGAGAGTCCGGGCACAAAGATAACTACATAATTGTTACTAAACTTTCTTCTGATCTCTCTGCTTGGGTGTGAGAGGCGCAGGAGAGGGAGTTGCTTGGAAGCACTGGGAAAAGAGTGAGGGTCTCTGAGGAGGCTTGGTGTGGAGAGGGTGGATGGGAAGGGAAGGGGCCGTAGGGGCATGCTCAAAATGTTCATTGTGCCATTTTCTTTTACAGACAATCCATTCCAGAGCCCTTTGTTACAATAAAATAGATGTTTGTCAGAACATACACCACAGAGCGTAGTCCTGTTGTGGGGACACAGTTCTGGCAGGACTCCTGATTTTCAGTTTATGTTCTGCCATTGACTCACTGTGCAGTTTTGAGGCTGTCTGCCTCAGTTTCCCAAAATAGGGATTATATGAGCCCATGTCACACGGCCATGAGGATTCATCAGCTGATGATAAAGCACTTTGAAAATGTAAAGTCTTAGACAAGTGCTAAATATTGTCCTATCTTGCACTTCCACACTGTCCTTTTCACTCCAAGCCAGTCTTTTTTCTTCTTCTGGATGTTTCCTGTTTTCTCTCCCCTCCAGTCCATATCTCTGCCTCCCATCCTTCTCCCCCCCAACCCCCCCACTCCTTCAGCTTTCACTCTTTGTCCATTTACATTTCTTACCCCTCCAAGGAAATTGGGCTTCCCCTCTCACCTACATTCTCTGCAGTTAGCATGTCCAGGAGGCAACCCAAAAGGACTCCTTCCCATACTCCGGGAGGTGGGAAGAGGCTACCTACCTTTCCCGGTTCCCTGTGTGGCTACCATGCCCCAGCTGTTTGGTGATCTCTCATGGGCAGGTCACCAGGTAGAGCAGTATAGAGCGACAGCCCTTTACCTGCCTGAGAGGAAGTGGAGGAACCAGAGTGCAGCCCTATCTAATGGCTGGGGATGGTGAGTGATGATCCTTGCTGCTCTGGCTCAGAGTCTGCTGAGCAGCAGCTATGGCATCCCTTAGCAAACCTACCCAATCCAGGTGCTGAGTAACAGCAATTAACAGATGCACGGAGCATGTTGCTGAATAACATGCTTATTGTAAAGATGGGTCTGAGCTCCCAAAGCTTGGAAGTGTTTGGATCTGGGGTTGTGGTTTTCAGCCTGTTACAGAGTCTGGATCAAAATTTGGATCTGGATCAAACCCCTCCAAAGCTTGGTTTGGGACCACCTGTTGCTCATAGACTGAAATGGCTGACAAGTTGGACTTCTCAGGGAAAGGAGGGCCAGGAAGTGAGTGGAGTGAGTCCCCAGGGGCAGTCAGCCTGTACACACTAGGTGGGAAGGCCATCGTGCCTTTCTTGTGAATGAACCTCACAGCTTTCTAGTCAAATGGATATTTTATTATGAGAACAGGGTGTGTTGTTTTCTTTTCTGCACCTAATGCACCTAGAAATGGAAATGCTAGATTGTTAAACAGTAATAATAATTCAGTCCATTCTCTCCCTGCACACTGGGTCTATTTTAGCTTTTTATCCAAACACAGCAGTTGTTCCCATGTTTCTCCTATCCCTTTCTTCCGGTCCCATGTATTTCAATGGAGTTAAAAGGTGCAGCCCTGGTTTTCTCCTCAAACATCCTTGTTGATGGTGCTCCTGTATTGACTGGAGTCGCACCATTGTCACGTCCTTGCCTGGGACTGTTTTGTTGCATACATGCAGCTGAAGCATCGGTTACGACCTGCAGCCACATTTCGCTCGGTTTGCCCACCTTGAGTCTTTTCCTGTGTTACTTCCTCAAAAGCTGCACGTTGGCTCTAGGCCGTGGTCCTGGAGCCAACGGCTGGGGGATGGTTTTGTCTCACCCTGCGTATTGCAGTGCACCAACCCTTTTGGTAACATCTCAGAGTATTTCTTTCATTCTTCCAAAAATTAAACCTAAAAGGCCATTTCCCAAACCAGATGGGTGAAGACACTGGTTTCTAAGGCATCAGGGGGGAAACACCATATAGATTGGCTTAGACTCCTTGAGGTGAATTTTGTCTTCAGGTTCTCTCTCTAGCTGGGTTTGCATCAGTGACTGACAATGGAACTAAATGCCTTCCTTTGCATCTTTTGTACACTATACAGTATACGCCTCTAAACAGAGCATTAGCTGTAATGTCTCTAGTTAACCCAGTCACCCTTCCCCACTTAATCTTTTCAGTGTCAAAGCTGCCTCAGACAGATTTGCTTGGCAGTATGTTTGTCTCCACACCACGTGTGCATTTAATTTCTTTAGAGATACTATCTGTTCCCAGTCTCCGAGATCCCAGCATAACTCAGCAATCTCTATTCTTTAGTGTATCAGAGGAATCTGTTCCTCCTCTTTTAAAAACTATTGCACTGTAGGTGATGGAAAAAGTGAGCCGCATCTGATCCATGTTTTCCTTTACATTAATAAACAGCCTAATTTTCCCTTTTTGGTATAGATCATGTCTTATCCTCCCCTAGCTCTGCATATTGCACACTCGCTCCCTTCCAAGCCTACAGGAAGATCGGGGTAATCTCATAGTAGCTTACCTGGTATAAATAAACTCCTCTGTTGCATTTACATCCTCTGCCATATAGTTATTGTACATGCCTTCCAACTCCTGTCTCTCTGGCATCTCTTGCTGGCTGATTTTCCACCAGGTGTGTTTACATTTTTTCCAGGTTGAATCACATTATTTCCCATCCATATTTCTAAACTCTATATCCTCTTCATTTAGCTCTCTGCTTTCAGTGGTGTTCATGCCACCGTTCAAATTAGTAGCAAATACAGGTTTTAATCACCCCTGTATTCCTGAGCCATTCCATTTCCCCCCATATTCCAGAACAGTTAAAAGCTGACCTACAAAATAGAATATATGCCCTTTTAAAATAAGTTTCTATAGAAGGGCAGAAGAGTTTTTCCCCAAAGTATTTTTTATTCTTGCTTGTTTTTTACCTTAGTCATTCAAATCCTCTAGACTGAAAAATATGGTGACTGGAGAACTAGTGAAATGGTGACACCACCCAAATCCAGAGCAAAACTTGAGCAATTGAGAGGAGGTGGGATTTTTAGTCAGATGTTTAAAACTTTTGTTGTTTTTATCAACATCTATTTAAGAAAAACTTCCTTGGGTCACTGAAGTTAGTGAACAGCACCACTCCTTCAGAGAAGGAGTTGTTGCTCAGTAGCCAATCTTGGGGCTGCTGAGAGATGCTCCGGCGAAGCTAGGGGAGAGCAGACTTGGTGTCCCTGATATATTTAAGATTAGAACAAAGCACTTCTGCATATATTTCAGGCTGCCTTTCTCCTCGATAAAGAAGCCCCAAAGGGCAAGCTGAAGTTTTAAAATCCTGTTCACGTCTCCTTTAAGTAAAATTGCCTGCCTGCCCAGGTACTCAGTGGATTTCTCCAAACTGGCCAAATTTTGAAAATTGACCCGACTGATAAATACAACTCCCGCTCCGTCCAGGGAGGGCGAGACTCCTCCTCAGATTGCCATCAGTACTTGAAAGAAGCCAGGGAGCCCAGCCATCGTGTGGACAATGGTGATAGCTGGCAGGCTTGGAAGGCGTTTTTCTGAAACAAATGGGGAAAAGCTGATGTGGGGAGCGACAGCTTAGAAGAGGCTAGTTATGAATTGCTTCTGGCAGGGAGAATAGGCCACAGGCCTTCCTTTCCCAGTGCAGAATTACTGTCTCTGCAGCCCCTAGTGGGGGTTTGGCTTTGTGTTGGGAATGCAACTGGATCTAAGCTCTTCTCCTTGTGGCAAATGATTGGTCTGCGATGTGCCTGTTGAAATAGTGTTAGGAAAAACGTGTACAGGGACGTCCATGCAGGGCTCACTCCCCTCACCTGTCCCCCGCAGAGCAGAGCACACCTGAACTTTGGGATCGGGATCTGAAAGATAGAAAACTGTATGCATGAGCAGTGTCAAATCCTTCTCCCTTGTGTTGGTCACAACTCGAGTCCTGAAAATCTGCCAATATCCACATTATATTCACAGACCATTTTTGCAGCTCTTGGATCGGATGCAGATATGAATTTTGTATCCATGCAGGGCTGTAGTCACAATCTTGACCAGGAGGTGGCTCTGTTGTGGGGGAGGGTGTGAAGAGGAATTCACCCTGTTCATTTCAGTCTTGGTCTTCTCCCTACACCACTCCACCAACCCCAACCTGGAAGGCAGGGCCCTCGTCTGGGGTGAGAGGGAAGTTTAGCTTTGACTTTCCTAGCTAGACTCCATTGCTAGGGAGAGAGGAGAAACCTTTCCTCTTGCTTTCCCACACTGTACCCAAAGAAGCTCCATTTTAATGCAGCTCAGGTTCTCTCTCTAGCTGGGTTTGCATCAGTGACTGACAATGGAACTAAATGCCTTCCTCCCTTAAGGGTGATCATCTCCCCTCCCCAAGCTCTGTTACTTCTGGTGACTGGTAGAGCTGTCCGCACTAAGGATGCCTGCAGAGGTGAACAGATGGTGCCTCTCACTTGTCTTTGATCTTCATTTTAGCACCTTCCTTGGAATGTCCTTGGAATGAGATTTGATATAGAAAAGGTAGAGAGGAGGTGGCCATGGCCAAAGCAGCAGGGTTTCATCTATTAAATGATCAGGAGGACAGGAGTGCTTGGTCCAGCAAAGGCTCTGACCTCCGGAACAAACTGCTAAGTGAAGCCCGGTTAGTACATGGAGCAGCATGAATTTGTTTCCTGGAATTGTTGCTTGATGCTCATTTAGCCCAGATTATATCTGCTGGGACATTTGTCGGGAGTTTCTCTTAGGTTCTGTCCACAGTGGGCTCACAGCTGTGCCAGCCACACATAATTATATTATAGATTGTTATAAACAAACAAAAACTCCTTGTCCATGCCAGTGAGATAAACTGTTATGCAACTGTGCTTAAAGCTAGTCTGGTTCTGCTCCAGGCGCGGTTGGTGTGGAAGGATTCCTCTACAGCTGAAAGCATTATACATGAAATACACACCTGAAAGAATTTTTCTGCACCAGTGCGGCTCCACCAGCATGCAGCAGAGACAGGAGATACAGGGCCTTTTTACCAGAGTGTCTGACCCTATCCAGCTGAGCGTGCTGCGTGCTAAGGATTCGCTCTAACTTGGGTATTTATATGGCCTCAGATATCTCAGTATCTGAATGCCTCCTGATTCTTAATGTGTCTGTGCACATCACACTCCCGTGAGGTAGGGAAGTGCTGTTTACCCCTGTTTTACCGATGTGCAACGGAGACACCGAGTGGATGAGTGACTTGACCAAAGTCACATGTGGAGCAGGGACTTGACCCCACATCTGCCAAGTCCTAGGCTGGTGCCCTACCCGCTCACCCCTCCTTTCCCTCTCTATGCTTTTGACCATTATATTTCAGATGAATTAAGGCTATCAAATTTTACTAGACTCAGTGCCAGGATCTATCTCGTTAGTTTCCTTGGTCCTGACTGGTGTCCTGTATGACATTTCTCTGCTGCTGGAATCTTTCTTCTGCTCTTGTCCTTTCCCTGCATGCTGGGCAGGTCGCTGACAATAGCAGCTTTGCTTTGCCCCTGCCCGCTATTCTCGTCTGGAATGCAAGGCCCGTTGATTGGATATCTTCTGGGTGGTGAGGGAACAGGGCTGGGGTGGCCAGAGGAAAGCCAGCCAGAGAGCCTCTGTTAGGCAGGAGGGAGAACTGAGAGGAGCGGAGGGGGAGCTGTAACAGGTTGCTTATCAGGGTGACTCTGGAAAAGATTAGCCAGCGAGAGATAAGCTTTCAATGACTTAATATTGTTAGCAAGAAGTAACAGGGCATTATTATTAGCTCTTGGGGTAGTTGTGGTGGGGGAGGTGTAATGTAATTAGAATTAAAGAACTACCGAGAGGTGGTAAAACAGGGCAAAAGAATCTTCTGTGTGAAATTATGAAAGCACACCAGAGATGAGAGATCCAGCTCAGGAGCTACTTGCCTGCAGAAATCTCCAAGGGAAGGTCCCTGAAGCTGCCCCCTGCAAACGCTCCACAGGAGAAGAAAATCTAGAGTTTTACTCGACCTGCCTGCTCTGGTCTGCCCCGAGCATGCTGTATCTGGCTCCTGGGCAAAGTGTCTTTTCCTCTCTGGAGAGGACGGCAGGGCTCAAACCAGCCTAAGGTCTGAAGAGGAATTATATTTAGACGAAGAAAGGAAAGATCAGCTATAAAGCAGCCCTTGTTATCTCTCCTGCCACCGTTCTGAGTTTGCTGTGTGCAGGATCCCAGCCTTCAGCCAAAGGGTTTGATGCTGAGCTCTGGAACTTGGAGGCAGGGGAAATCATTTGTGAAGAAGCCGCTGGCTGGCCGGTGTGGATGAAAAAGCCCTTTATTGTTCTCTCACGTCATAGTTTGCGAGACTGGTGCAATTAACCAAGAACTGAAAAACAAGTTGGAAAAACAAACCAACAGCCTGTGTGCCAGGTTAGTGCAGACTCTGGGCCTTGCTGCATTCAGGGCGCTGCTCTCAGGCGCGGTGGGACAGTAAGCTGGACCTATTGGGCTTTCAGATGCAAAGCTGATATACTGGAAAGTCACCTCCCAGGTACGTGGAGTCAGTGTGACCTGCACTGTGAGCTACCCCCTCTGCCTTCCTGTTATGGCCTGGAGCTATGCGGTTCTGTGAAATGCCTCTTGCATGTTTCAGGAGCCTTGGAGTGGAGAGTAACTTTCTTTTTCCTGGTTGTGTGGAAGAACAGCATCAGCCTGACAAGTCAGGGGGCTTTGTCTGCAGCATGTGGGCACTGAATTTTCATATTGATTGAAGCCCCCTTCTGCAAGGGGTTCTAGTCTGCATCTGCCTGGGTCAGAGAAGACACTGGGGACTGTGACTGCTTCACACAGGATGTTACCTGATGAGGACTAGCCTAATGCATGGCTCAGCAGGATATTAGGCAATGTCTGTGCTGATTCTGAATGATCAGTGGCAAGTTTAACTGCCCCAGCGGTGGCTGTTTGGGGTTTTGCAGGCGCAGGTCTGTTGTGCCCAGTGGCTGTGTAAAGTTGTTCTACAAGGCAGTCCCCTTTGCTTCTGGATCTTGGTGCTTCCCCTGCCATTCCAAGCTGGGAGCGGCTGGAAGAGTGACAGCCTCTGGGCTCTCCTGTTGATGAGGGGAGAACTCCTCTCCAAGGGGTGAGGAGAACCCTGAAAGAGATCCTGAAAGGGAACTGTGTCTTAAAGCAGGCGGTAGGAAATGGTGGGAGGAGCCCCAGCGGAGACCTGAAGAGACATTTGCTTGGGACAGACCCAGCCAGCACGCAAGACTGACTTGAAGATACTTTTCCTGTTTCGGTTGTGGAGGATGCCAGTGCAAAAGCCCCGGGGCGCACTGAGGACCTAGCTCTGCTGGCGCTGAGAGCAAGCAGTGGAGATGTGGCACATCTACAGAGGGGAGAGGGAGCTGAACGCACACCTGGTGTGCCGGATGTGCTGCATTGGTTAGTATCTTGAGTCTACTTCTTTAGTGCCTGGAGGGCTGGAGAGAATCTGAAATGCATTGCTCTCCTCTGACTCACAGGGAGGAATCTGCTACAACGCAGGCGTCTTCTCATGCTTTAACCAGCCTGGGTTATCGTCAAGGTCTTGATAGCATGTAGAGCAGGGCAGGCAGGAAGAGATGTGGGGCTGAGGGCTGGGCTTTGGGAGAAGGGTGGTATTTCAAGCAGGGGGGAGAGTATGACGACTCAGTTTTATATCTCAATAGTTGGACTCCAGTGCCCATTAGCTGCCCTCTTCTGGGTCCGTATGCTTCACTACACTGCTTGCTGCTTTACCAGGAAGCCATGCTTAAGCAATAATCTCACATGGCAAGGGCAGGGCTGTATTTTTAACAGGCTGTTGGATGTTTTCAACTCCTGATTTCCTGGCTGTGCTACAAGGGGGAGGAATAGTTCAGAGGGGTAAAAAACCTGGAGGACTCCATTTCGGACCCGGCTGCAGTGACATTGCAGTGCCGTTGAATTTTCTCACGGCAGCCCCCAGAAAAAATACATCATAAAGAAGGCAGGAGGTATTCCATAGGAGATGGAATGATACTGACCAGGTTTAAAAGGAATGGGGATGTCCTGGGAGTATATAGATAGTCTCTGGCACAAGAGCAGACTGTGCAGCTGGTTGGAGTGTGGGAAGGGAAAGGAGATTAAAAGATGAAGATGGTGCTTACAGACCTTCCAGCCTTTTCTTTTCTTTTCTTTTTTTTTTTTTTTTTTTTTTGGAGGGGTGGGATGGGATGAGGTTTCTCAGGCTTGTGGGGCTGCCTCCAAAATCTCAGGGCCTTGGCTCTGTGGCTGTGTCAAGTGCTGTGACCACGGAAGAGACTAAATAGCATAGAGTGCTATAGGGTACTGTCCGGTCAAGATGCAAATCAGGCCGGTCACAAATTGTCTGCTATCGTCTGGAGGAATTTTAAGGGAGGGAGATGCTTGCTTGCTTTTTCTTTCTGTCTTTAAGAAATAGTTTGCTCCTCTTCTTAAACTGGTGTTTGGTCTCTTCCTTGTGTTGAGAACTGGCTTCCTGCGTATCAGTCAGATCTCTCCCCAGAGAGCTACAGTAACTGACTGCCCCTCCTCCTCCTCCTGCACTGACTCAGTAACAGCTTATGCCCAAATGAATTTGTTTGTCTCTAAGGTACCACAAGGACTCCTCCTTTTTGCTGATACAGACTAACACGGCTGCCACTCTGAAATCTGTCACATTGGAATCTGTGGATGCTCAGAAATCAATACAGGGACCCATTAAGGAAGGAGCCACTTACTGCTGGATGAAACCAGTGCAGGGAACTGGCCTGGAGCAGTTACTGAGAGTAGTGAGGATGAACACAAGTCAAAGTGAACTGTAGAGGTCTATGAGCCTTCTTCCCTCCCCCCATTGCCAGCAGGGAGGCCAAGGGTCATGTGCACCATGGGGTCACTGAATGTGAACACTGGGGGGGGGGTGGGGGGGTTGGGCTGAAACTTGCACTGTTCACACACTTGTGCAGACCCACGAATATGCATGCCCACTGTCACGGGTGCACTGTCCATTTTGCTGTTTACAGAGGATCTAAACTCAGTGTGCGTTGTTATGTGGGTAGATTGGTTCAGACTGGGTGTTTGACAGTAGTCTGAGCTCAGCTGGATCAGAAAGTGATGACAATAGTCTCCCACTCCCAATTCAGTGGTAGGACGGGCAACGTGGATCTTCTGAGAACGGGCCTTTCACCAGATTTATTCTCTGGAATTAGGGTTGCCAATTTTGGTTGGATGTATTCCTGGAGGTTTAATCACATGACGTAATCTTTAATTCCTGGAAATTCCAGGACGATCCTGGAGGGTTGGCAACCATAGGTTTAAGATAACAAATAATCAGGACCTTAAAACCTGGGGTTATTTGTGCTCATGGTCCTCTGGCACTTTTCGTAAGAGTAGGGATTTGCTTTTGTATTGCCCCAAATTTAAATTCCTTCCCCCTCCCCCCCACAGCAATATACCATGTGCCTTTCAGCTGCCACTGTATGTGTGGAGTTTGTGTAGCACCTTCAGGGGGAGAGGTGCCTCAGACATGTAAAGGTCACTAGTGCAGTGCAATGCCACTCGGCCCATCTTATCACTAGTGAGCAGCTTCGGTGGGATTTGGGCTGGCCAGCAGATAAATGTGCCTCAGCAACTCAGTGATTCATCTCTGTCATTAGGTTAGATTGTCCAATGCCCATCCCAATGGGACGGCAACCAGGACTGGGGCCTCCAGGTGCTGTTGTAACAGAAATATGAATAGTGCCTAAGGAAAGTGGTGGAAGTCCTATCTCTTGGGAATTTAAAAACAAGGCAGGACCAAGTCTTGGGAAATATACTAGAGGGAGCAATCGTGAAATGTCCAGGGAGTGTGGGTGTGGGGGATGGATGGATGTTTCTGTCTGCAGTGAGTCCAGAAAAGTTGAGAGTGCTGGAGATGTTCAGGACACATTTGAGACTCTCACATATCATGGTGATGAGCACAGTGTAAATACCTGCAAAGAGAAGGGTGCTGGAAAACAACACCCATCCCATTTATAGAGGATGCTCTTGAGCAGAAGGCAGAGTGGAGTTTGGTCTTTGTAGCAGGGATGCTTCAAGGTGTACAGGGAGGTTTTCAGGAGTTTTTGGAAGAGGACTTGGGGAATGCTTGGAGAACCTTAACTGGGAGGATCTTGTAAGCATTAGGGGCATTGGGAAAGAAGGGCTGGGGGGTGAAGGAGACAAAGGGAGCATTTGCAAAGAGGTGTAGGTGAAGTTGAAAACGGAGGTGCAGGCAGGGGTGGATTTGTGCACAGCTGTGAAAGTGAATAGCTTGTAGCTGATGCTGGAACGCTGTGGAAGCCAGAGAAGGGATTGGGGTTTGGATGAGACCTGGTCAGGGCCATGGGAGAGGGTAATCTTTGTTTATATTATTCCATGATCAGGCTTAGTTCTGATTGCCTGAAGCATTTATAACCCTTATCAGTAGATAACATTCAACCACTCAGGAATCTAATTGTCTGCCAGAGATTTGCTTGGTGCAATGCCAAGCATTGTAGGAGAGGCAATGTGGCCTAGTGGAGGGAGCACTGGCCTGGGGAACCTAAAAGACCTCAGTTCTGTTCCTAGCTCTGCCACTGGCCTGCTGGGTGACCTTGGGCAAATCACTTCACTTCTCTGTGCCCCAGTTTCCCCATTTGTAGAATGGGGCTAATACTACTGACCTTTGTTAAAGCTCTTTGAGCTCTACAGATGAAAAATGCTACGAATCATTATTGCTGCTTGTTTGTGGTGTTTCAGTAAAGCCGAACACAGGGAAGCCACCACTTACGAATGTTGCATACTGCAGAGACTGTGAAGTAAGCACCCTCTAGGTGCTGCCTGCCCTGGTCCTGTACGGAGGCGCCAGTTTTCTCTCCAGATTAAACTGGTAAAACCAGAAAATCCCATTTGAGGCAGGAGCTGGCAGAGCTGCTGAGGGGATTTACCCTGATCCCTTTCTTCTTTACAGGTGTGATAAAGAGAGGGGAAGGGAAGGGAGGAGAGTGTTTTGTCTAGAGCTGTAGTTCTCAACCAGGGGTCCAGGGCCCCCTGGGGAGCCACGAGCAGGTTTTAGGGGGGCCGCCAAGCAGGCCAACATTAGATTTACTGGGGCCCAGGGCAGAAAGCCAAAGCCCCGCCATGCAGAGCTGAATCCCTGGGCCCCACCGCCCAAGGCTGAAGCCAAAGCCTGAGCAATTTAGCTTGGCGGGGCCCCCTGTGGTGTAGCGCCCTGGGTCAGTTGCCCTGCTTGCTACCACCTAATGCTGGCCCTGGCTTTTATATGCAGAAAAACAGTCGTGGCACAGGTGGGCTGTGGAGTTTTTATAGCATGTTGCGGGGGGCGAGGGGGGGCTCAGAAAGAAATATATACCTGGTAGATCTCGTTCTCTCGTCAGTGTGATTGCCAGAGACTGCTCACAAGAGTTTTCCAAATAACGTCCAATGTCTGTTTATTCTTCTCCTACCTGAAGTAGTAAAGGGTGGGTCCTGCTGGCCAGTTCTTATGCTTGTGCTTTTGCCGGCGTCTATCTCCTGGATTGTTCTCCCCTTTGTTTAATGTATCTTTTAACTGAGAACTGGTAGAACAAACCCTGCCAGACGTCTCCCTCCCATGTTTCCATTTGAAGTTTGATCTAACCCCAATTTCCTTCGTGGGAAGAGCATTTAGTTCCCCCGTTGAGCACCTGGGCCTCAAAACCAGGAAACCTGTCAGAGGTTTCTTTACAGAAGTCTTTAAGGTCTCAGATCTCATTAGTGCTGTGGCCCTTTTGGTGGGACGGACCTGTCGGATGTCCAGCTACAAGGAACTGCATTGAGAAGTGAACCGTTGGGTGTGTGTGGGGATGAGCCAGTTGCTCCTGCTAAACTGTTGGGACATTAAAGCTCTCAGGGACCCAGCCAGGGTGTCCCCGGCTGAGCTCAGAGACTGAAATAAGCATTCAATCTTTAAAAGCCAATGAACCAAAAATACAATGAAAGAATAAGCTGCTAATTGCATATATTGGCAGACCCAAGCAGGGCCTTTGAACAGATCTCTGTGTCTTTTGAACATAGGTTCAGATCCTAAAGCCAGAAGGGACCATACACAGTGATTATGTAGTCTGATCTCCTGCATAACACAGGCCCATGAAAACTCACCCTCTCTGGAGAGTTGGGGAGAGGGTGTACCTCTACTGACAAGGGGGTCCAGGGACTCAGTATTGGAAGAAGCCTCTCTTCCCTTTCCTAATGAACCCCAGTATCGCCACACATTAGTGAGGGCTGGGGATGCCTCGTGGGTGCAGCATGTTACACGAAGGACAGTGAGATTTCTGGGTCTGGTAAGTCTCACGGTCTCCTACTGGTTTCTCTGTGCTATGCTGGTATGTCATTCCACAGGCCTGGGCCATGACAGGTTCTCCTCTTCCTCTGGTGCAGCCTGTGTGTTTCTCCATTGCCATGTGGCTGTAGCTAGTGGCAATCTGTTGGATTATTAAGGGAGAGTCTTATTCCTATAGCTTCTCATCCTCTTCTACTGTCATGTTTGCTTAGGGAACCTCACTGTAAGTGACCGAGCAGGTACTGTAGATGGGTTCCTTAAAGGAATTTCCCAGTTAGGGGCTAGAAATTCTTTATAGGCCCTTTCGGAAGAGCCTTATACCCTCACTGTGCTGGTAAGAGGCCCTGTCTCTGGGGAAGGAGAAGTACGTAGTGGTTATTCCCATTGTAGCAACTTGGACATCACCTGTTCAAATCAAACTTGTTTTTGCCCGTCTGAAACTTTTAAAATGACCTGGACATTTAATTTCACCAGGGTGAGTGTGTTAGGAGCATTTTTCTCCGTGTGGCTGTTCAGTTGTAAGCAGAGCTGGGAGGAGGAGAGAACTGACGTTGACATGTGGGATAGAGGGAACGTGACTTTGTCGATTCATTTCGTGTGCCTCTGTAGGCCCACTTACACTTCTGTGCTGCGCTGTCCATGGCTAACCCGGGACGAAGTAGCCTCCGTTCTGATGTGGGGTAGATGTGCTCCCAAGGTCTCCGATTTCCGGCCGCAGTGGTGCAAGGAGATTTTAATTCTTACCGGTACACATAGGTGACGCACGGGAGGGACACAAAGGGGGGCACCAGCTAAAGGGGGGCAAGTGACCTCCCCATGTGACCCTTCCATGTGACTTCTCCCTGCCCCCGGCCTGAGGCCCCCGCGCTCTCCCCATCCCACATTACCGGGGGTGTGTGTGCGCGTGAGTGTGTTCTGTCCTGCTGCGCTGGACATGGATTTCTGAGCCCCAGGGCTCCCCCAGGAACCGCAGCGGCAAAAGGAGCAGAATGTGGTGCCGCCAGGTGGCCCCACGCCAGCAGCTCCTCCGGCGCGGCTGTTCTGCCCCCGGCCCTGCCCCCAGCCCTTCCACGTAGTGGCGTCTCCTGTCTGGGGTCTGTACAGCCCTGCCAGAGGACAGGGCTGGGGGCTGGGCTGGGGACGGTACAGCCGCGCCAGAGGACGGGGCTGGGTGACGGTACCGGTACAGCCGCACCAGAGGACGGGGCTGGGTGACGGTACCGGTACAGCCGCACCAGAGGACGGGGCTGGGTGACGGTACCGGTACAGCCGCACCAGAGGACGGGGCTGGGTGACGGTACCGGTACAGCCGCACCAGAGGACGGGGCTGGGTGACGGTACCGGTACAGCCCCACCAGAGGACGGGGCTGGGTGACGGTACCGGTACAGCCCCACCAGAGGACAGGGCTGGGGGCTGGGCTGGGCGGCGGTACCGGTACAGCCCCACCAGAGGACAGGGCTGGGGGCTGGGCTGGGGTGGTACAGCCGCACTAGAGGACGGTGCTGGGTGACGGTACCGGTACAGCTGTGCGAGAGGAGGAACGTAAGGCGCTGGCTTCTGGGAGCGGCGGCCTTACGTTCTGCTCCTTTCGCCGCTGTGGTTCCCTGGAGAGCCCTGCAGGTCTGACCATGTGTCTTTCCAGTACGGCGTACCGGTAATAAATACTTTAATGGTACGGCGTACCTGACTGTACCTGCTTACTTGCACCCGTGTCCTGCGCGTTCCTGGAGTAGTCCCAGCAGAACATGGAAGGAGGCTGTTAGCAGGGTGTGGTGGGATCCAAAGGTGGGAGAGTTGGGCTGAATGGGGAAGGGGTGTGTGGCCAGTTGGTGAGATTTCACCTGAGCAACGCTAACTGAGACCCATCTGTGTGTTCTCTTAACAGATGAACGGGACCGAGTCCAGAAGAAAACTTTCACCAAGTGGGTCAATAAGCACCTGATGAAGGTGAGAGTCATGCCTTACTTCGCACAATTTCCTAACTCGCTCCGGTCTGGCCTTGCCTGTTCTGGACCGGCACTAGCTGGCATTGCTTTGGCCTCGGAGAAGAGTTCTGAAGGGGTTTAGAGGTACTGGAACGTTTGCTTGATCTGACCCCCAGGGGCAGAACTGGATGTTACGGCGACCTCTTGGGACTGTCCTAAAGCATTCAGCAAACGTTCCCCTACCATGTCATTAACCTCTGAATTGAAAAATCGTTTGCTCCAGAAAAGAGCATGTAAAAATCTTGGCAATGACGCCCTGAAAGAGAACTGTACCCCACGTCTCCCTGAAATCCTTTGGAGAGGGGGTGTTTTGGGAGTTACCATGCATGGTGGGATGAGAGGGACTGTTCCCCCTTCCCCTCCCAAGCTCGCTTGTTCCCCTTTATTCATAGAGCCGTATTGGTTGTTCCACTAGCACCCTGCCCTTCTCCCTCTCAGGGGAGGGGCCGCTCCTTCCCAGAGCATAGACACCGGCTCTTCTGTGTTTGGGCCCGGAGCCCTCCTGAGCACCTTGCTTGACGTCTGGCTTGCTTGAACGAGAAATTCTTTGGTGGCTGCTGCCCAGTGCAAGCTGGTGCTGCCAGTCAGATCCTTCTGTGATGGCAAAACGCTGTGAAAGAGGGAAACCAGCGGAATACATCGTGTCATTGTTAATGCTGGGAGGCCGGGCAGATCTCTGCTTTTATCCAGAGCAGAGTCTCTTTCTCTGTCTCTGTTTCTTAGCAGAAAAGTGACAGAAAGCTGCCTTTGGGACAAAGTCTCTACCCATCAGATCTCTTTCCACCATTCCCCTCTCTTTCCCTCCTCAGTATCTGTCTCTCCTTTCCTGCCTTACACCATTGTTCTGCTTTCTAGAGGCAGCTGGGCTCTTGGTTGAGTTTGCGGTGGCAGGGGTACTATTAGAATTCTGTAGACCCCCATCAGATGCCAATGAGGGGTGACACAGGAGGAGCTGGGGAGCCTGAGATCCCACAACACAGTGAAGGATTTCAGAGGCAGGGACGCTGTCACCCCTCCGTGAAAGTTGAGGATCTAAGTTGATGTGCTCAGCTCCTGGATCTTTTCAGTCCTTGGGGCCGTACTGCTGTTTCTCAGACCCCGCTGCTTGTTGCACCAGCAAAAGCGGAGGCTGGTTTCTAAGTGGTGGTTTGGTAACCAGGGAGTTGCAGTGGGCTGTGTGTGTAAATGAGTGAGGTGGGAAGGGGCTCAGGGGTTCTGTATCCGGGCAGGCTGCCTGACTGGTTAGCGATGGCTTTGTAAACTTACTGGGATCCTGCCTGTTGGAAGGTGTCCGGTACCAATCTGAACAGAGCGGTGACTAGTCTCTGTCTTTTAAAAGAAAGACGTTTGTCGCCGAAAAGAGTGAAGAGCCTGTTTCCTTAGTTCTGTCCGTTTTCCAGCTGCGCACCTCTGCAGCAGTACACAGGGCATGGGGCTTGCGGCTGAGATCAGAGCTATTAGCAGGCCAAGTCAGTAACTCCAGCTGTTTGTACTAAACATTGTTGTGTCCGATTTTATTCTGAGCCAGCCACATGATTGATGGTTTTTGTTTTTAACATTCAAGAGGCTTGGAAGATCCTTTCTGGGGAGAATCCGGTACCTTTTCCCACCCACTGGTGCCAAGTCACTGGAGCCCCCTGATTTACCATTCACCATGGATGCAATAGTCACTCAGAACTCCAGGTTAAAGTTCCTGGAGCCCACACGCAAACCTTCAGTTGCTTTCTGGGATCTCTGCCTTCACTGTGCATCAAATTACCTGTTCAGAGACTGTGGCCTTCCAGAAGACTCCTGGCAGCTCTGCCTGTTTGTCCATCACTGATGGGATACACACCTCTACACACTTACATTCATGTGAACTTGATCAGGACCAGGATCTAGATGGCTTAACACAGCCAGTTCTGCCATGAAAGATTGCTGGGTTTGAATCCAGGGGTGCCCATCTGTTATATTCTGTGCAGTGGGGCTGGTCTCTCACGTGTTGTCTGCAATGGGAGGTTTGTATCTTGAGTAGCTAAGCAGGGTTAATGCAGTATTTTGAGGTGCCTCCCAGTCATCTTGGTTAACTGCCAGGTATTTTTTAATTAATGTTTTCCATCAACTGAAAGTTTTTGGCTTGGACTTTAAAGGTGTTGCCATTGTACTTTTCAGCCTGCTGTGGACTGCGGTGAGGCCAGGGAAACTGCAGGTCTGTGCACTAATCTTTAAGCTGCACGCCTCCCCCACCCCAAAAATAACTTTATGGGTAAAGAAGGCAGCGTGGGAGTCAAGTCTCTACTGACATTAGCCAATGCCTTATACATTAATTAGAGAGAGACAATCACCCTATTCACACATCCCCTCCCGCAACAAAGAAAGGGAAAAACACCTGACTGCCCTTAACAGAAGGCAAACGCCATGTGACATTCCTGGAGGATAATATAAGCTGGTGTGGTAATGTTTTAAAAAATTGTGTGAGAGAATCACTGCATTATTTATTATTGCTATTAGAATGACAGTAGCACATGGGGACTCAACTGAGATTTGGGGTCCCCTTGTGCTAAGTGGTGGTGTAAATCCCTGCCTCAGAGTTTACATTGTAAACAGATAAGACAAAGGGAGGGGGAAGGGAAGGTTCATGAGCCCCGTTTTGTAGCTGGGAAACTGAAGCAGCAAGAGACTAAGTAACTAGCCCAAAGTCATGAAGAAAATAAGTGGCAGGGCTGGGAGTTGAACCCAGAGTCTCAGTCCGTGTGTGGCAAAGGTAAAGATTTGGTCTGACCGGGTTGCCAGTGAGTTTTGTGAAGAGTGGCTTATCTTGGAAGAAACAGGAAAAATTGGCTCCTTTTGCTGTCTTTTTAACAGGATACTCCTGCTGTTGATGTGAAAGCTGCCATTACACAAGGCCCAATCCTGTACACAGCTGCCATTTGCTCTCATCCCCTTGCTTTATAGCAAAGTGGCTGCATGGGAACCTTTTAGAATTGCATGGAGTAATGCTGGCTTTATAGTGATCTGTTCTGTGCCTGAAATCGGTAACTGCCTCTGCTGGGGTCCTTTGGCAATTGGAGCCCGATTCCCATAGAGAGAATATTGGAATAACCATTTTAAATGAATGAAATCCCTGAAAATGCACCCTCCTTCTCTGCCCCGCAGGTGCGCAAGCACATCAATGACCTGTATGAAGACCTGCGAGATGGGCATAACCTGATCTCTCTGCTGGAGGTTCTGTCAGGAGTGAAACTGGTGAGTTTCCAAGTTTGCTTAGCCACCCTGCTGTGGCTTTCACCACCAGAGACTGGATCCACGTACTGCCTTCTCCTCCTCGCTGCCTTCTGCTGTGCTAGGCTGACCAGCGTTCCTTGTCACATCAAGGCCTTTGTTGGTTTTGTGTTAAATTTATTTTTTTACATCTTCATCATGCTGGTTTCCTGGATAACACCTAACTATGTGATTAGGTTAAAGGTGCCTAGGATACAGGTGTATTCAATCTCTTTGTGAGGCTCATATGCGTTTGGGACTATCTACTCAATACGCTGGGTGAAGACAAAAGGGCAGGTTTAGCGTCACTTTCCCCTCTCCAAGAGGGGATATTAGCTTAGCTTCCCCTCCTCCAGCGCTGCCTGCTGATTTTCACAATAGACCACTCTAAATATTTGTTTGTCTCTTTTACAGGCATTGGTTAACATTTTCAAAAGGACCTAAATGGCTTAGGAACCTGAGTCCCATTTTCAGAAATGACCTAGGTGCTTAACAGCCTAAATCTCACTGAGTTTCTGTGAGGCTTAGGTGCCTACGCCGCGTAGGTGCTTTTGAAAACTTTACTCGTCGTGTCCAAATCATTCCTGGCATTAAGGCCATTGACTTCAGTGGTGCACGAGCAGGGATGAATATGAGCCTTTCTGTCTGTGGATACATCGACACAGCGGAAAAAAAAGAAAAACCCAGACCTGCAGTGGTGAGTCTCTGAGCCCAGGTCAAGTGACTGGAGCTCACTGGGCTTGTGCTGTAGGGCTAGAGACAGCAGTGTAGGTGTTCGGGCCGGGGCTCTGAAATCTAGCAAGGAGGTAGGGTCTCGGGGCTCGTGCTCCAGCTCTCGAGGGAGTGTCTGTTCTGCTACTTTAAGCCCTGTAGCGAGAGCCCAAGTCAGTTGACCTGGGCGAGGAGATTCACTTGTTGTTTTTGCTGTGCCGACCTGCCCTATAAGTTGAAGAGGAGAACTGAGACAATCTGACCAGCTTCTCCAACCTCCTTGGGACTGCCAAACATATTCGGAAACGGTGCTTAAATAGAAAAGGAGGACTTGTGGCACCTTAGAGACTAACCAATTTATTTGAGCATAAGCTTTCGTGAGCTACAGCTCACTTCATCGGATGCTGCTTATGCTCACGAAAGCTTATGCTCAAATAAATTGGTTAGTCTCTAAGGTGCCACAAGTCCTCCTGTTCTTTTTGCGAATACAGACTAACTCGGCTGCTACTCTGAAACCAGTGCTTAAATACTGCTGCACTGCATCTCTGTGTATTTAAATAACAATGGTGGTTCAAGCTGAAACTGTTTTTAACACGGTTTGTCCAGCTAGTGTGGATGGGGCAAAACTGATTTACGTGGTTATTCTATGCCTTGACAGAACACATTTTTGGAGCAACTGACTCGGGATCTCGCTAAAAATAGCAGAATAGACATTCCCACTGGGGCTGGAGCCTGAGCTCTGACACCCTACCTCCTCGCCGGGTTTCAAAGCCCTGGAGCCATCCCTGGCCCAAACCTCTACACTGCTGTTTCTAGCCCTACAGCAGGAGCGCAGTGAGCTCAAGACACTTGACCTGGGCTCAGAGACTCGCTGCCGCGGGGTGTAGGCACAGGAGAGGGCCATACTAGATGTTTTTTAGCTGGAATGGTGTTTAAAGACAGTCCCTTAATTCAGCAGATGAGATCTGTGTGAGCCATGCTTTTTCAGAGGTGTACACATGACCATTCTAGCATGAAAGCTGGGTGCAGCTCCAGGCACGTCCAAAGATAGGTCTTTTCAGAATCTTACAAGAATTGCCTAAATGTTGAAAATCAGTGGGGCTAGGTGCATCAGTGCAGCTGCAGATAAACTTGCCTTGAGCCATTTAGCTGCCAGTTTGGATTTTCCTGCTTGTGTTCATTCTCAATTTAGACACCAGGTTTCTGGTGTCCATGCTTTTCCATCTATTTTCTTCAGTAGCATGTTAGGCTTTCCTGTCATGTGCTTTGCAACCACTCTACAAGCTGGATCTGTAGAGGTAGATAGTTCTGCAGGATGCAAACATCTTCCCTTGCATCTGGGGAGAGTAGAATCACTTGCCCCTTTTTTAGGCCAACAAGCCTAATTAGCTCTTGGAAGATACTTTTTTGGTGCAGTAGCGCAGCTCGGAGGGAATTATTTTAGTAACCCCTAAAATAGGATCTGTGAGATGATGTGTGAAGTTACTCAGCTGCCCTCCTGAAATGCCAAGCTACGCTTTGTGGGTGTTGGATTTAGATGCTTCACAGGCCTATCATGTCCCTCTCCACAACATTTTTGATTTTCGGATTGAGTTTTATCCTAGGGAAATCTCTCTGCTTAGGCACCCTATACTGAAAATCACATGGAGGTAGGCAGAAGTGGTTGGACTGTTATAGATACTGCGGTATCGTTTGCTGCAGCTAAGACAGGAGGAAATCTTAGACTATTCTGCCCTAAACGTTGATGGCGCTGTCTCATAGGCTTTAAGGCCAGAAGGGACCATTACACATGACCTTCTGTATAATACAGGCCATAAAATTTCATCCAGTTACTCCTCAGCTGAGCCCAGAAACGAGTATTTGACCTAAAACAAGTTGTCTCTGAGTTCCCAGCTCTTTCAAAATCTACTTTAGCTCTTGCCATTGTGTCTACCTCTTGTGTCTGAATCAAGCCCTGGTAGGGTCCCCAGGGGAGACGCAGGCAGGATCCAGGATAACCAGCTAGTCTTCATGTTCCTTTTCAGGGGAGGGAGGCTGGTGAGCAATGTGTTTCTTTTTCTTTTCCCATGTGCTGCATTTTTAGTTCCTTTCTGTTTTTCTGTGACTATCCCACTGGTGTTGTCTGTGCCACGTTTGTTAGCAAAAGGACCCTTCAGGCCAGAAGACCCTCCGCCTGGCAAAAGCGCCCTCCTGGCGTCGCACGAGCAGTGAAGAGCAGGAGGAGGAGGAGGATGGTGATGCAGTAGGTTGACTCCCTCCTGGGAGCAATGTAATACAGACTGACACTGGAGTGCCATCAGATAGTCCAGATGTAATCAAGCTTTGCATAGGGCACACAGGGTACGTCTAGACAGCAAAGAAAAACCCGTGGCTGGCCTGTACAGGCCAGCTGACTCGGGGCTGTTTCATTGCTGTGTAGGCTTCTGGGTTCGGGCTGGAGCTCGAGCTCTGTGACCCTCCAACCTCTCAGGGTCCTAGAGCCCGGGCTCCAGTTTGAGCCCTGATCTCTACACAGCAACGAAAGAGCCCCCAGCCCAAGCCCCACGAGCCTGAGCCATGGTGTCTAGTTGCTGTGTAGACATACCATAGTGGCCTCTGGCCTTCCCCTCCCTCTGGTTCAGGTGGGTTAATGGAGAATTTGCCATAGCTCCTTTCCACTAGCAGCTGGTTCTTGATCCCGGATAATAAATTTCCCGGAAGCACGTTAGAATAGAGGAGTGATATGTGGGGTGTGTACCTGAGAAGTGGAGAGTGAGAAGCGAAAATGAAAAGGCAGCTAATCCCATATTCCTTCTGGACAGTGCTTTGTTAAAGTTAACTGGATTATCTGAGAGTGCATTACAGTGTTGGTGGTCTGCAGTGTGAGAATGCTGACCCACTTGCTGTGAGAGCATGAAATCAGTCTATTCACGGGGATGGGAAGGGCGCACGCTCCTAGATGAACCCCTGGCTCTCACGCATCCCCAGATAAAGCCGCTGGGGTCCTGCACGCTCTTGGATGGGACATGGTGTTCTCTCCACTCACACGGCGCAAACAACCTTTAGGATGAATCATCTGATGTTTGCTAACAGTTCTCACTGCATGGGGATGCTCTGCCTTGTGTACCACACCCATGTGTACTGGGTGCAGTGGCTTTGCTGTCAGACAGCAAGGATTAACCTTGCATGATAACAGATCTGTTTTTAAGCAACATATTCTCAGTGTTTCTGATGTGGAGCGGACCCAGCTCCCGGCAGGCCCAACCTTACCCAAGCCAAGGATTACCCAAAGGGGATTGCACCTCCCCCAAGTAAGAACGAGAGCATTCTGGCTGGTAGAAATGATCACATTTCTTACCAACCCTCTCGATCTGGGCTGTGTCTTCCTTCTCTACAGCTCTCTTCTCTGCTCCCCCTCCCGAGCCACTCTGGCAGCCGCAGTGGCGTGGCACAGGAAATGACTCGCCTGTTGCACCTCTCTGCCAGGGGCTGGAGCATAGGGAGACCTTCCTGTGGCTTTTGTCCTAAAACAAAGAATGAAACGTCCTTTGTCTTTGCTGACCCAGAGAGTCTCTTTGCTGCTCCTGATTCCTCAGACAATTCACTCCTCTCGTTTGTATTTAGAAGCCATTGCTTCTTTTGATTTTCCCAGCCCCAACTCCTTTCCTTTCTTATTGATTCATTGCAGAGCTGGGTTTGTGTGCTGGCTCTGAGCTTCTGCACCACGATCCGCCCTTCAGCAGAGCTCCTACCTCTTCCCCAAGCCCTTGTTCAGCACAGAGTTGCTATTTGTAAATGAATCGGATTAAATGTAGGTGTTGGAGCTGGGTGGGGCTGGTGACTGAACGTGACCGTTTGCTCCTGGTTGGATCACAGGCTCTCACTGGAGCAGCCGCCCCTCCTTGTCCATTAGAGAGAGATTCAGAGCAGTAGCCCAGCATGGATGCTGCTGTGTACATTGGTCAGTAGCCTGACTGTGATTGGTCAGCTCCCTTGGAGACAGAAAACACTGGAGTCCATGTAGCAGTGAAACAGACACAGCTGGTCCTGAGACTCTGCTTTCTCCTCCAGCGGAGCAGTCCCTGCCCTAATAGCCGATTAGCTATTGCAGGACACACCTACCATTTCAAGGGTTGGCAAATCACAAGGCTGCTGTTGCTCTCCCCTGGGCCGGCAGGACTCCCCCACCTGCAGGCAGGTTGGCAGCAAGGTGGTTCACTTTATCTCAAATTGTCCTCTCCCCTGTTCAAGCAGTTGTGCTGGTAGGTGAGTATAGGGTGTACACCCAAGCACACCCCTGTGGTGGAGCGGGCTGGCCGGACTGCAAGAGCCCTCAGTGGCTGTGGCTGTCTCCGGTTTAGCTCTGTGTGTGGGCAGCACTAGCTTGTTGCCTGCAAAGGCCGGGGAACAAAGTGTGATACTGAAACTAGGGGCAAATGTTGAGGTCACAAGTCGGTGTCTGTGGTCAGGACCATGGGTCGATGGATGGGCTGGGAGCAGGAGATAGTTATTGGAGGGTTTTCCTAGCTCCACGCCCCAGCGTAGGGGATTTGTGGGATAATAAAGACCCTCTGCATAGAACAGGACAGTGTTAAGCAGCCAGAAGGGGGCAAGAGGACGTGGCAGTGTATTAGCAGGAAAGACAGACTCATGCTGGTGGAGTATGTTCACCATATCCAGAAATCTTTATGATCTGCATCTTCCTCCTTTCGGCCCTTGCTTTGCTGTTACGGTGGCGCACTCTGGGAGCGAATTGTTGTCTCCTGCTCACATCTGTCTGTGCCTTGGCTGTTAGGTTGGGGCTGAGAGAGGAGGAAATGGCCGTCCTAGGTGGCACATTGAATGCGGTAGGCCAAGCAAGTGTATTGAATGTCGTGGTCTTTGCTTAGACTTAGAGGGAACATAATTAGGCTGGTGGTTGGAATGAAGTGAGCTCCCCCAGTCCTCCGCGAGAGGGAGGGTCTCTCTGGGTTCCAGTACTTCCTGTAGGAGGCTTAGGAAGTGCACCTGGGGGAAGGGGTGGAACTGGGTCTGTGCATGTGTAGCAAAGACGCCCTAGTTCTGCCTCCATGGGATGGCTGGACTGACGCACTGCCTCTGTTTTGCAGCCACGTGAGAAGGGCAGGATGCGTTTCCACAGGTTACAGAATGTGCAGATTGCTCTGGACTTCCTGAAGCAGCGACAGGTAAGAGCCAGTCTGATGCTCACAGGTCACATTCCAGTTTTGAACGTATTCGGAGTGTTCTCACTGCACACCTGCGGGGTGTGCTCTGGTTCCTGCTGCAGCTTGCGCCATGGGCATCCAGTGGGGCGTAACGAAGCACTATCCGTTTATTTCTGCTGGGCCCATCCCTAGGGCATCTAGATGCCCGTCAGTGTCAGTACTGAAGAGAGTACCTTCCCTTGTGGGCGCTGAGAGCCCTCAGTGCTATCCACGCCTCCTGGGGGGAGGGGGTGGTGGTGGTCAGAATAGGGTGACCAGACGTCCCGATAAAATCGGGACTGTCCCGATTTTTAGGTCTTTGTCCCGCGTCTCGACCGATGCATGGTCGGGAAGCCATTTGTCCCAAAATTCTGGCTTTGGCCACTCCGGCGTTTGTTTTTCGTTTTGCTTTGGGAACTCTGGCCGCTGTTGTTGTTGTTGTTGTTTCCCCCATGTGTCCCGATATTTTCTCCATTAAATCTGGTCACCCTAGGTCAGAATGAGGAGTTAGGACTCTTTCTTTCCAGGAAGCCGTTGCAAGTGTCTCAGATGGATACAACCCCTAGAGCCCCGCAGGCTTCCTGTGTCCCAGGAACTGACTTGGTCAGCTCTGAGTGCACTGTATGCTTGGGAGCTCTTCTGGTGTCCTTAGGATAATGTTGGCACAGGAACAGATGTGTGTGACCTGGCCATGAATAGGTTTAGGCTAGAAGTTAGAAGACGGTTTCTAGCCATTGCCGGAGTGAGGTTCTGGAACAGCCTCCCAGTGGGAGGATTGGGAGCCAACCAAACTAGTTTGAAGATGGAGCTTGGTGAGTTTTATGTCAGGGTTGCCTGAGATAACTAGGGGCTAGATCCGATGACCCAGGAGGTCCCTTTCGATCCTATGTTTCTCCCCCTTCCCAGCATTCAGGAAGTGCTGGGCTCCTAAGAGGTCCGTCTGGTCTCTGTCGGGCATTTCCTCAAGTGGATGTAATAGACCCTCCTTCTAACCAGCCAGAACTCTCAGCCCCTAAGCAGAGGGATGTTTCCAGCAGTTCCTGCGGCTCACGGGGTGGGGAGTTCTGTCCTGCCTGTTCTGTCAGTCTTCAGTCATGACACACTCATGATGAATGACGATGCTGAATTGTATCGGTTGTGCCGAAGCAGAGATTAACTCCTCTGGCTAGCTGAAGGCGCACTGAATAGACCTGCCCTTCCCTAGGGAGGGCGCGTAACTTAACGGCTCCCTAGCTTCTTGGTAGAGATGCAGAAATGTTTTGCCAGAGGTTCTAAGGAGCATGTTTCTCTCTACACACACACACCCCCACACACCCACCCCTCCCCCCCATTGCTCCTCTTCAGTGCTATGGCATCGCAGCAGAGTGCATGCTGGGACACGCCTTACTCCGAATGCTCTCTTAGTGATGCCCTGGAACGTCAAAGGTGCAGAGTTTGGGGGTGGGCGGAGAAGAACTGCCGGTGTCGCAGGCTCTTGCTGCTGAGATCCTGTGCCTGGAAGTGGGGAGCATCACTCACCCTCCCGTCAGAGACTCCCCTCCTTCTGGGAGCCAGATGGTAGCGGGGAGGGGCCGTTGAGACAATGGAGGGCAGAGAGGAGTCTGAAACAAGTGGAAGCTGTGAGTGGAGAGCTGAGAGGTAAGCGGGAGTATCCAGACCTACCGATGCACACCCCGGTTTCTGTTTGCTGGTAGCTCTGAAGATGGTGGTGATACTTCATGTATTTCTGGCAATCTTTTATGCCGAGCATCTCAGCTACGCACACTGGCTCCCCCTCAGAAGGCTCTTGTGAGATGGGCGAGTAAAATCCCAGTGTAGCCACAGGTTTGGGTATCAAGAGTGGGTTTCATTCCCTGCTGTGTTACAAGCTTCCCATGTGACCTTGAACAAGGCACTTCACCTCTCCCTGTCTCCCCAGCTGTGAACGTGGGGATCACAGGTGCTTGCCTGCCTCTTGAGGGTGCTGTGATCTCAGGCTTAATTCCTGAGCTGATTGATTTTTGCGGTGCAGGTGGGGGTGATTGGGTTTGGGTGTGCTCTCCTAGCTACGTGATGTGCTTTGTAGATTTTAAATTATGCACAAGTGCCTGAGGCTGTAGGGGCATGACACTCTTTGTAGAAACCGAAATAAGAAATGCTAGTAAAACACGTGAAGGCCCTTCAGCAGAAGGCACTAGGGAATTGAAAAATGGTTATTTCAATCCTTCTTTTGCAGAAAAGGCAAGGATTGATTTTTTTGCTCCTCATCACCCAGTGAGTCAGTGGCAGGGCTGGGAATAGAATGCTGGAGCCTTGAGACCCTGTCCCATTCTCTGGCCAATTGATTGCACCTGCTAGGTGCACATGACTGGTTTGGGGAGGGCAGGGTGGTGGTGGAGTGGTTGGAGAGAAAAGTCCCTCCTGTCTTTGTTGAAGCATCTGATTTGAAGTTTTGACAGTCCCTGGTGCTTCCCCACAGGTGAAGCTGGTGAACATTCGCAATGATGACATTACAGATGGCAACCCGAAGCTGACCCTGGGTCTCATATGGACCATTATTCTCCACTTTCAGGTAGGGAAGTGACTTTTTGAAGGGCACAGAGCGGAAAAAGGGGCATGTTGAGTCCCAAGGGCTCTGGCATCTGTCTGGAGAACATGAGTATATTTAATGGTAATGCCTTCATACAGGTTGGTCAGGAAGATTAGCATATATAACAGTGTCATGGAGACCAGGCCAGAGAGAATAAGAATTCCCTTCTCTGGTCATTTACATAATTAAATCACTAATGATGGATTATGTGTGCTGTGGCCCTTTGATTGGCACCAAGGTTATTGGCAGTTGCTATTTGCTCAGCTGAGCTGGAAAGCTGAGCCCTCCAGGGCTCTTCAGTGCATTGAGCAGGGGAAAGGGGAGAGTAGATTTGGAGAAGGGTGTCTGGGGAGTGTGTGATTATGACATTCTGGGATGCAGTCCAGACCAGTGAGGAGCTGGATCCCCACTTGCCCTGTAACCTTGGGTGCCTTGCAATGCTTTGCTGCTTTAAGTCCCAACCTGGGCCCTTTGCAAACAGCATGCAGGTCACCCCCGGATTGTCTGTGTATAGCTGCACCCTGCCAGCACACTCCAGTCACACTCTGACTTCCACCAGCCTGGGTTACCACCTGCAGTGACCCCAACATACTCCCAGTTCCAGATTTCCTCCCAAAAATATGTGTTCTGCATTGTCCAGCCCTTTCCTGGACAGTCCAGATATTGGAGGTCAAGCGGTCAATGTACAACAGTCTGCTACCATAAATGGAGTTACCCTCATAGTTCAGTTTAAAGACAACACTGGCTTAGTTTTGATTAAAGAATAAAACACGTTTATTTAATTACAAGGAGAGAGATTTTAAGAGATTGCAAGTTCAAGGCGTTAAAGTCCGAAATGGTTAAAAGAGAAATTAAGAGAAACTTCCCAGTAACTAAATTTAACCAACTAGACTTGATACAAAGTAAATTCTTACCACAGGTTCCCAGCAACATTGCTGAGAACATTCTCAAGTCAGGATCTGCCCCCAAAGGGCTGGTTTCTTTTGTCTTCTTTGATGAAAGAGAGAGATGGATAGGGAGAGATAACATGGTGTGTTTTTGCCCCTCACTTGTACAGTCCAGTCACCCTTTAAAATGCATTTTCCTGAGGGTTACCCCTAGATAAAGTTCATTCCAGCTGTGAAGAGAGAGACTTTTTGGTAGTGAAAGAGGTTCCATGATGCTGTTTGCTAAAATGCAGCTCGGTCTGTTCCTGCCCCTTTGCTGTCTCAAAGACCTTGTTTACTACTTATATGTAAATTGAGGTAAACACATATTCCTTTAAAAAAAAGAAAAGGAGGACTTGTGGCACCTTAGAGACTAACCAATTTATTTGAGCATGAGCTTTCGTGAGCTACAGCTCACTTCATCGGATGTATACTGTGGAAAATACAGAAGATGTTTTTATACACACAAACCATGAAAAAATGGGTGTTTATCACTACAAAGGTTTTCTCTTCCCCCATCCCACTCTCCTGCTGGTAATAGCTTATGTAAAGTGATCACTCTCCTTACAATGTGTATGATTATCAAGGTGGGCCATTTCCAGCACAAATCCAGGTTTTCTCCCCACCCTCCCCAACAAACCCACTCTCCTGTTGGTAATAGCTTATCTAAAGTGATGACTCTCCTTACAATGTGTATGATAATCAAGGTGGGCCATTTCCAGCACAAATCCAGGGTTTAACAAGAACATCTTAGGAATGGGGGTGCGGGGGGTAGGAAAAAACAAGGGGAAATAGGTTACCTTGCATAATGACTTAGCCACTCCCAGTCTCTATTCAAGCCTAAGTTAATTGTATCCAATTTGCAAATGAATTCCAATTCAGCAGTCTCTCGCTGGAGTCTGGATTTGAAGTTTTTCTGTTGTAATATCGCAACTTTCATGTCTGTAATCGCATGACCAGAGAGATTGAAGTGTTCTCCGACTGGTTTATGAATGTTATAATTCTTGACATCTGATTTGTGTTTAAGATAGGACGGCTTAATCACTTCTGCCTAGTTGGGCTAAGTGGGTTTGAACATGTACTGCCAACATCATTCAGGGGGGATTCATAATTTTACATATAATGCTGCTACACACATTTCACCTTGATATTGACGCGCGAGTTATTAGTTTTCACAGTACAAGGCATATTGTGTACAAAGATTATTACGATAGTGTGTCGGGTTTGAATATAGGGTGCATTTGGTTACAGCGATCTCATGTTTTTACAGCAACTTTCCTTCCAAAAGCTCCCTGTCCTTCACACACTCTCCTCTATGTATAGTTTGTACAGTCAATTAGTAATCGCACCTCCTTTGTCTCGGGTGGAAGACAGCAGCTGTGTGGCAATGCAACTTGGCAGTTCAGGACGTGAGTGGAAGAGAATAGCCCGTCCGTCTGAGGTGGCAGGAGGAATTTAGGTTGGCAGAGTGTAACTGCCCAAGTGGGAGTTGACCATGACACTGAGATTAGCACCGCTGTTCTTACAAACCACATCACAGGGTCTCCAGTGCCACAGGCCGTCAGGGCATCTGTCTTAGATGTCAGCAGAAAGGCAGCACGTGCGGCAGCATAGGGCCCTTAACGTCACGCTGGCGCGTTGGTTCTGTGTCGGCTCGGATCCCCATGTTCGAGGCTGAGCAGGTGCGTGGGGAGTGCGTCGTGCCAGGCATGTGAGCTGCTGCCCTGACGTGCTGGCTGTGGGATTTGGTGTGACTGAGTGTGTTAGGTGGAGCCGCAATCTCAGAGCGCCCGGGTGCTGTCAGGCACGGCACTGGCATGCTGGTGGGGTCGGGATAGAGGGAACGCCAGCACTACGGGGTGGCCTCGGGAGCTCCTGTGCTTCCTGCAAAGCCGGATAATAGCCCTTTGTTGGCAGCCGTTTTCCATAGGATTTGAGTTTTCCTCACCGAGGCTCTTTGGGTGGACAGATGAGTTTCTGAGTGGCATTCCTCACTGCAGAGCTCCTCTCGCTGTGGGTGACCATTGTTAACGGGAGTGCTAGATCCACACGCATGTAATAGGGGTAATCCAGCCCCCCGCTTTCCCACTGACAGGAACTGAATCATTCTGCTCTGCGAGGGCAATCCCAGCGCTAGCTGACTGAAGACTAAATTGGTTCTGTGGAGTTTTATTTGTTGATGGCGGCCCAGTGGCCACAGCTGCCTGGGAGGAAGCAGAAGGTTTTCACAGAGCAGGCCTCTCTGAATCCAGCGCCTTGGAGCCACCTGTAACAAAACCAGTTTTGCTTTCAGTTCTCGGGGCATATATGCAAGTCCAGGTGGTGTGTATTAGCATGTCCTGAGCAGTCCTTGCCAGTCTCCCTTGGCAGCTGTTGCCCTTCTGTGATGCAGGGCACTCTGGAGCTGTGTTGGGGTCACTGACTTGGCTAATTATTGCATTTCTGCCTGTGTGTATAGATTGTGATTAAGTTTTTGCCTGTCTTATGGCTGTGTTCTTGTTTGGTTCAGCCTGGGCAGCTCTCTAGGACAGTGCTACTCAAAGTGGTGGTCCATGGACCGGTGCTGGTCTGCGAGCCATCAGCTGCCGGTCTGCGCGCTCTGGAAAAAAAAACTTGCCGGTCCCCCACATCAGAGAGCTTGAGAAGCATGTCTCTAGGGCACGGTGTGTTTATACTGGTCGGCTCCCTGCTTCTGCAATCGGTGGGGTGGACGTGAGAGGCTGTATATTGATGAGGAATTAACACCACTTCATCAGTCACTTGCCTTCATTGTCAGTACAAGTGTCTGCCTGTTTCCGTCCATTTGTCTGCTTGTGCCTTCCGGAGGGGGCCCTGAGCACTGGCTAGAGGTGTGTAGTGTGAGACCAACAGGCCTTCGCTGCAGTCTCTGTGCCTGTGTGAACAAATTCCTGAGAACTGTTCAATTCAGTGAACCCACTGGGGAGACTCCTAGCGAACACTCTGAAAAGAGACAAATGATTTTTGGGTGCTCAGTTTGAGACATCTTAAAGGGGGCTTGATTTTCAGAGGGCAAGTGCTCAGCACTTCCTGAAAACCAGGCCCCTTTATAGTGTCTTAAATAGGGAGTCTGAAATCACTAATCTCTTTTGAAAGTGTTAGCCTGGGGTCTAAACAATCAAGGCCTCAAGTTAAAGGAGTCACTAGTTACTTGTGAAAATCCTGCTCCCTCTTTTAGAGTGAAACCTTCCTGGCTGGTACAAGGGGGGAAGAGCTGGAGCATCCATACGCGTTTCTGTGGTCAGCAATCTGTTCTGAACGACACCCTCCCTGTTCGCTGGGAAGAAATAGATGGGCCGCCTCTGAGCCTGGGCTTTGCAAAGTTTGAGGTGTTCACACTCATCTCTAGTCAGAGTTCACAAGAATGCACAGCTAGAGATGCGATGTGGTGAAGAGTTTAACATATTCCCTTCAAGCACCTATTGGTTAACTTGGTTAACTCTTGGGAACTTGAATCTTGGCTTCTGGGGGTGTGTTCTCAGGCCACTTCTATAGCAGATTTGCACTCCCTAAATTGGATGCACGAGTTTATCTATAAATCTGGTCCTGAATGTGTTGACTAGACTCTCACTAGAGCGAGCGCTGTGGCCTTTGGAAGTGTAAGAGTTGAGCAGGGTCAGAATGCAAAGCAGACTGATAACTCTTACGGGCATGTGAGGGGTCCAGCCTCATGTTCTTTTTCGGCCATAATTATTTCTTTCTCCTGTGTGACCATCAGCTCGGGCACTGACCTCACTCCAGCAGTGAGAAACAAAACGAGTGAATTCAAGCCCTAAGTAGAAGGTGAATGAACTATCCCTGTCTGTATGTGACCACCTCCTCTCCCTATTTCCTAAGACCGCACAAAGTGAGGTGCTAAAATTCAGAGGCGAGGATAAAAAGGGGCCCCTTGGCCAAATCTCCGACATGGTTCCTGTTTTTTCGGCTCGTTTCGGATGTCTCGGGGGACGCTAGGTGGTGCTGCTGCACTGCAGTTGGCCTGAAGGAGCCGGGTTTCAAAGGGAGCGTACTGCAGTTCTGAGGCAGGCGGATGGGAGCGCAGGAGCCATCCCACGGCACTGTCCTGGAGCTGTTTCGGGCTTGCTCCCTCCGCAGTCAAGAAGTGAAAACCTACCAGCCGTGAGGATTTGTTGAGGATAGCTGGTCTGGCCCAGGGAGATTAAGTGCTTACAGCTGGGCCTGCTCCCTGGCCTTACACACTCCCTGTTGTACACTGCCTCTCTGCCTGGAATAAGGAGATTTCTTCTAGGAATGTAGCTCTATTGCTAACCCCTTAATCTCGTTCATGTCTTCCATATTTGAAAGTCCATAGCCCACTGCTGCAAAGAAACAGCCAAGGGGCAGTGCAGTGTCCTGTGCTTCGAGCTCCTGGTGCCATCTCTGCACTGCAGGCCTAGTGACCATGACTTGTCTCCCCGTTTGCTGGGGGGCTGGTGCAAACCCTGCTTGGGAGATGTGGGCCTGTAGTTTGTTTTGCCTTTTACCTAGAAGTGAACAAGCCCCTTGCTGGTTGAGAGGAGGCTTGGAAGGGAACGAATGAAACCTCAGCTCAGGGGCACTAGGAGGGAGCAGCCCTGGGAGCTGGTGTCTCTGGGTTTGGAAGGCTGTAGCTGGCCACTGAGCTGTTTGCTGCTCTGCTAGTGGGGTCTGTTTGGCGGGCAGAGGGCGGGGTGGCTGTTGCAGGTGTCTAGTGCGTGGCGTGCATTTTGCTACAAGGAAGGGAATGGTCAGAGCTCCCTGTACCAACCCAGCCAAATCCCCTCTCTCTGGGGAGGGGTGGGGCAGGCAGGGTGCTGGGTTTTAGTCCCAAAGTGCGTGTGTGTGTTGTGGAGAAGGTGAGCACTGAGTCCTGGGGGGGCTCTGGTCCCCATGGCGTGACTCTGCCTAGGGTGGAAGGATGCTGGTGTGACATCGGTGTAGTAGCACTGGGCAAGGGGGCTTGAGTTCCCCTTGGGGATGCAGGAAGAAGGTAGGATGGGCACTAAGAGCCCTCTGCTGCTCCGCCATCGGAAATCACACCAGGGTGTGTGCTGCTGACCTACCGTTTCAGCACCCAGAGACTCCCCTTCTCTAACGGGTGCCCAAGCTGCTCTGGATTCCTTGGCTGTCCTGTGCAGCGATAAGGACAATTAACCCTTTGGGGAGGTTCCACTCCCGCCGTATGCTCCTCCGCTGTGATTGGAGGAAAAGCAGCCTGCCTATGGCCAGAGTGGAGCAGTCGGAGGCTGTTTATTTGACAACAGTCAGGAATAGAGTAAACATCAGGCAGTGTGAGCAGACCCTCCGAAACGCCTTGACCGTAGCCCGGAGGAATCTGTTTCCGTGCAGGGGCAGGAATTTGTGGGCTTCCCACGCAGCGTTGGCCATGGGATTTTCTGTTAGTATGCGTGCTGAGTCTCCTCATCTTCTCCGTGCTTCTCCCTACTTCTCCCCACCCTTTTCTTTATGCTACCTTTGCTCAACCTCCCTTCTTCTGACTTCCCACCCTCCTTTCTCTCCCCCCACATCCTCCCCCAGCCTCTCTCTCCCTCCCTCCCCCCCCCCCCCCGATTTCTGTCTGGTTCTTGCTTTCTGTTTGTGTTACCGAGGGCAGTGCTCCAATTACCTCATATTTGGAGAGAGAAAGCTGCAACCAATCCAGTCTCTGTCTGCTTTTAGGTCAAGTGATTTCTGAACTGCAGTGAGATGCTTTGAATTTGTCTTGTTGCAGCTCCTAGTCTGTAAGATGGCTGTCTGGAACAGCAGCAGCTGGGAGAGACTCCGTGTGTGTGAGTGAGGGCGAGAGAGAGAATATGGGGGATCGCCCACAGTGCTCCGTGTTTTAAAATGTGCGTCTAAGCTGATGAAGCTAAGGTCAGGATTTATCCAGGGGCCTGGGACCAGCTTAGCTGCATTATTGCTGGCATTTTCTGCTCAAAGGAGATGGGGAATTCTCTGGGCTGCGTTAAGGAACCAAAAGAGCAGGCTGCTGGCCCAGGAAAGGCTCCTCTGTCCCCCCAAAAGAGGGTTCGCTTTAAACGGAAGCGGAGGGGGAAGAAGAGAACGGTGCCAGAGGCAAATCCCAAGGAGCAGCCCTTGCCTGGCGCGGAGATTGCTGAGGATGATGAGGCACTGGAGAAGTTCAAAGTACAGCCTCAGCAGGAGGGAGGAGAGGAAATTGCCAAGACCCTGCACCAAGGCACCTCACAGCCCCTGGATCCTAATCCCAGCTCAAGTCCAGAGGCACTGCCTCAGGGTCTCCTTGTACAGGTGAAAGAGAGATTTCAAGGGGAAGTCCGGAAGGCTCAGCTGGTGGTCGAGCACTGGCCCTCGGGGTCTGGGGGCAGGAGGGGTTCCCCTGAGGAGGGCACCACAGTCATTGCACGCCTGCTAGACAACCCTGCGGAGAAGAACTGTGAGAAGGCTGTGAGCAGGCTGGTTGAATTTCAAAGGACAGGAGCTGGCAGCAGCAGAGCTGTGCTGTTGCCTTTACAAAGGGAGACCGCAGTCAAAGACTACAAGAGGAGGGATGAAGACCAGCTTGTGTCCAGGTGTCACGCGGTGTCTAGAGAGGAGCCAGCGGGCGGACGCGGGCCGGAGAAGCCTGCAGCTTTGGTGGAAGCTGGCGGGTCTCCGGAGGTCTGGGATGCAGAAGAAGGGAATGAAAGTATTTCAAGTGCCACGTGGACAGGTTCGTGGTTCGTAGAGCCAGGCACCATCTCAGAATTGTCCACACCGTCGCCCATGGTGGACCAGGTGGAAAACCAAGGCTTTGAGAAGCCCCAGAGGCTGTCATTGTCACGGGAGAAACCTGCCCTCAAGGGGGGAGAGGGCACCTGGATTCAGCCTGGCACTAAACTGTCTGCCTCTCAGAGCGACTCTTCGTTCAGCGGGCCGACCATCAGCACTGCCCAGCGCTCCTCAGGATATGGGAGTGACTCGTCCCATCAGCCCACCAGGGATACTGTAGCCAGTCAGATCTCGGGGTCGATCTTGGAAGATGGCTGCCCACTCCCTGCACAAAAGGGCAGCCAGGTTCAGAGGGGCAGGACGGAGAAGGCCGTGAAGCCTTCTGGAGGAAAGGTCAGTGCTCGTATTCATTTACTGAACCGTCTTTCAGAGGCGGGGGGGATGCTCTCCTGAATATCAGTGATCCAGCCCAGCCCTCCATTTCCCTGGGAGAGTTTTCTTCCCAGTTGACTCCAGTCTGCTTAGCCCTGTGTCTAGCACTGTGAATTACAGCCATACATATGGAGAAGTGGCAGGTTAAAGCCAAGTTAGAATGCTCCAGCCTGAGGAGCTGCATGACTCTGATAGCCCTCAGGTGTAATTTGCATGGAGATCTGTTAGGAATGTCAGATGAGGAGAGCGGGGACTGCATGGGCTGTTTGCTTGTGGACTGACCCTGTTTGTACTTTGCTGCCTCTACCCTGTAATTTACCTAGAGTGTGCAGGTAAAGAGCTGGAGCAGCACTCGATGGAGAAGCAGGATGTGGGAAGGCAATTACTTGTGTTTTAGGTGTAATTGCCTGTGTGTCACTCGAGATGCACTGACTACAGTTAGCATGTTCACCCACTTTCAAGGGGTTGCTAACAGCACATTCCCTCCGATCTCACACTTGTGTGGCGTGCACGCTCCCCCCTTTGTCTGCATGCATTTAACATTTCTGTGAAATGTTGGCACTGATTAAAAATGGGGGAAGGGGCAGTTTGCAAAGTGTGTTGGTTAGGAAGGAGGCTTGTTAGAATGGTCCCAGAAACAGGTGCATTGCAGCCAGACAGGCCAAGGCAGCAACTTTCAGTAGTGATGTCCCTGGCATTAGTAGCACTTTCTAGCATTTATCTGTGTGTGTGTGTGTGAGAGAGAGAGAGAGACTTACCAAGTACCTTTGTTGACTGCTGTCAGTCTGTGGGGTGGAAAGGGGGCAGAGACCGGTAGAGCGTATAGGGAACATGATTGAAATGGTGGGAGACACCCCCTGATTCAGCCTCAAACCTGTAGCGGGGCAGGGCAGAGAGCAATTCAAACAGAGAAGAGCGACAGGGTCGTTAATCAGCTGAGAGAGGGAAGGTGCTAGTGTTCATAGAATCATAGAATATCAGGATTGGAAGGGACCTCAGGAGGTCATCTAGTCCAACCTCCTGCTCAAAGCAGGACCAATCCCCAACTAAATCATCCCAGCCAGGGCTTTGTCAAGCCTGACCTTAAAAATCGCTAAGGAAGGAGATGTCACCACCTCCCTAGGTAACGCATTCCAGTGTTTCACCACCCTCCTAGTGAAAAAGTTTTTCTTAATATCCAACCTAAACCTCCCCCACTGTAACTTGAGACCATTACTCCTTGTTCTGTCATCTGCTACCACTGAGAACAGTCTAGATCCATCCTCTTTGGAACCCCCTTTCAGGTAGTTGAAAGCAGCTATCAAATGCCCCCTCATTCTTCTCTTCTGCAGACTAAACAATCCCAGTTCCCTCAGCCTCTCCTCATAAGTCATGTGCTCCAGTCCCCTAATCATTTTTGTTGCCCTCCGCTGGACGCTTTCCAATTTTTCCTCATCCTTCTTGTATTGTGGGGCCCAAAACTGGACACAGTACTCCAGATGTGGCCTCACGATTGTCAAATAGAGGGGAACGATCACGTCCCTCGATCTGCTGGCAGTGCCCCGACTTATACATCCCAAAATGCCATTGGCCTTCTTGGCAACAAGGGCACACTGTTGACTCATATCCAGCTTCTCGTCCAATGTAACCCCAGGTCCTTTTCTGCAGAACTGCTGCCTAGCCAGTCGGTCCCTAGTCTGTAGCGGTACATGGGATTCTTCCATCCTAAGTGCAGGACTCTGCACTTGTCCTTGTTGAACCTCATCAGATTTCTTTTGGCCCAATCCTCCAATTTGTCTAGGTCCCTCTGTATCCTATCTCTACCCTCCAGCGTATCTACCTCTCCTCCCAGTTTAGTGTCATCTGCAAACTTGCTGAGGGCGCAATCCATGCCATCCTCCAGATCATTACAGGTGTCCAGTCTAGTTCCTGTCAACCCAGCATGTTTCCAAAGAGGAAAAGCGGCCCCACTTCTCCGGGGCGAAGGTGAACTCAGCCAGTTCGAGTCCATCTCCTCTCGGGCAGTAGAATCCTGCCCTGGTGCAGCAGTGCCATTTGTGGTCCAGGGGAACGCGAACAGAAAACGGAGTTATTGGAGGGAGTGCTGTGCCTCGGATAGTCAAAGGGGGCATCGGCTAGTGCAGAGGTGGGCAAACTATGGCCCGCGGGTCACATCTGGCGGGGCGGTTGGATGGGGCAGAGGTTCTGGGGGGCGAGCGGTCAGGGGTTGGGGAACAGGGCGGGTTGGATAGGGTGTGGGAGTCCGGGGGGCCTGTCGGGGCAGGGGTGTGGATAAGGGTTGGGGCAGTCTGGGGACAGGGAGCAGGGGGGGTTGGATAGGGGGTGGGGTCCCGGGAGGGCCTGTCAGGGGGCGGGGGTGTGGATAGGGGTCAGGGAGGTAGTCAGGGAACAGGGAGCAGGGGGGTTAGATGGGGGTGGGGTCCCGAGGGGGGCAGTGGTTAGGTGTGGGGGGTGCTGGGAGGGGGCGGTCAGGGGACAAGGAGCAGGGGGGAGGGGTGGATGGGTTGGAGGTTCTGAGGACAGGCAATCGGGGTGGGAAGTGGGTGGGGGTAGATAGGGGGCAGGGCCAGGCTGTTGCGGGGCACAGCCTTCCCTACCTGGGCCTCCATACAGTTTCACATCCTGATGTGGCCCTTGGGCCAAAACGTTTGCCCACCCTTGGGCTAGTGGGATGTATTTTGGACTGGGAAGGACTAGATGAGTGTACGCTGGGTTTTTGGCTTGAGGCCATGGTGATATAGGCAGGGTTGCTGGAAGAGATTGGTTATTGGGTGTTACGCTTGGGGGCAGTGAAATTGTCTCCTTGTATTTTGGGCTTGAGGCCAGAGGTCTCTTGTGTCTGTATTTGGAGTTGTGGGTGGCAGAAGATGCTGCATTTGTTTTGGGGGTTGCTTCAGATGAGGACGTCACTATTCTCTGCCATTTGGGGAGCAGAAGGGCCACCTCTGATTTGTGATGGACGTGAGTACCTCGGTCCAGATTCTCAGCGCAGTTTGGGCTGCTGGGGATGGGGCTTGGCCCATGAAAGGTAGGAATCAGTAGGCAAAAGGAGCTCGATGCTGAATATTTTGGCTTGTTGGGCCAAGGCCATTACCTTGATGTACTGGAGAAGGCAGCTCTGTATTTAGATGCCAAGCTCGGTGGGAGCAGAGCTGTCCTGATAAAAGTGGTTGATCTTTAAAAAAAAATTTCAGAGGAATTTTGTGAGCTGATCAGTGAGTAAGGAAGGTTCTGTGCTTGTGCTCCCGGTTCCATTTGCTCATCAGCCCCTTTCTCAGATTCCTTCGTGCCAAGAGCAGGCTCTTCAAGGAGGAGGTGGTACCGCCTCTCAGTATCAGTAGTACAGTGGAGCATGTGTGGGGCATGTCGGGATCCTGCGGATGCAGCTGCCTTTTCTGTCCCTTCTTCCAGCCTGGGGAGTGGGGCAGGCAAAGGCCTAATAATCTGGGGATGGACGACTATGTTGTTTGTTATTTAGATGGTACGCGAGGTGCATCGTGCATTTGTTGTGGCTGTGGGCATGTGATCATGTCAGTCTATCAGCCCGTTGCTTCAAGGAAATCCCTGCTTTGGGTCCAGAAGAGTTAACGCCAAAGCCGGCTGTGTGGCAGCAACCGAAAAAGAGCAGTTTTCTGTGTGATAAGCATGTCAGACTCCAGAGAGGGAGGTGAGCAGCGGCATACCAATTACATTACTGCTGCCACTCCTCTCTGTGCTTCCACAGAGTCTTCCTCAGATGTCTGGGGGAGGGAGGATCCTTTGCCTCCAGCCCTGCAGCTTCCTTTCTCTTCCCTGCAAGGGGAATCTTCACTGGAGCTGGACGCTGTGAGCAGTAGAAGCCAGGTGAAAATTAGGGCTGTCTAGCGATTAAAAAAATCAAACTTGATTAATTGCGCTGTTAATAATAGAATACCGTTTATATAAATATTTTGGATGTTTTCTACATGTTCAAATATCTTGATTTCAATTACAACACAGATACAAAGTGTGTACAGTGCTCACTTGATATTTATTTTTGATTACAAGTATTTGCACTGTAAAAAACAAAAGAAATAGCATTTTTCAATTCACCTCATACAAGTACTATAGTGCAACTGCTTTATACTGAAAGTTGAACTTACAAATGTAGAATTATGTACAAAAAAATCCTGCATTCAAAAATAAAACAATGTAAAACTTTAGAGCCTATAAGTCCACTCAATCCTACTTCTTGTTCAGCCAATTGCTCAAACAAACAAGTTTGTTTTACATTTTCAGAAGATAATGCTGCCTGCTTCTCGTTTACAATGGCACCTGAAAGTGAGAACAGGCACTGTTGTAGCCGGCGTTGCAAGATACTTGCATGCCAGATGTGCTAAAGATTCATATGTCCCTTGATGCTTCAACCACCGTTCCAGAGGACATGTGTCCGTGCTGATGATGGGTTCGGCTCAATAACGATCCAAAGCAGTGCGGACCAACACATGTTCATTTTCATTACCTGAGTCAGATGCCACCAGCAGAAGGTTGATTTTCTTTTTTTGGCAGTTTGGGTTCGGTAGTTTCCGCATCAGTGTGTTGCTCTTTTATGACTTCTGAAAGCATGCGCCACACCTCATCCCTCTCAGATTTTGGAAGGCACTTCAGATTCTTAAATCTTGGGTCGAGTGCTGTAGCTATCTTTAGAAATTTCACATTGGTACCTTCTTTGTATTTTGTCAAATTTGCAGTAAAAATGTTCTTAAAACAAACAACATGTGCTGGGTCATCATCCGAGATGGCTATAACATGAAATATATGACAGAATATGGGTAAAACAGAGAAGGAGACATACAATTCTCCCCTAAGGAGTTTGGTCACAAATTTAATGAATTTTTTTTGATGAGCATCATCAGCATGGAAGCATGTCCTCTGGAACAATGGCCGAAGCATGAAGAAACATATGAATCTTTAGTGCGACGCCAGTTACAAACGGGCCATGCGAACGCCTTTTCTCACTTTCAGGTGACATTGGTGACTTTCAGGTGACATTGTAATTAAGAAGTGGGCAGCATTATCTCCCGTAAATGTAAACAAACTTGTTTCGCTTAGCTATTGGCTGAACAAGAAGTAGGACTGAGTGGACTTTTAGGCTCTAAAGTTTTATATTGTTTTGCTTTTGAGTGCAGTTGTGTAACCAAAAAAACCCCTGCATTTGTAAGTTGCACTTTCATGATAAAGAGATTGCATGACAGTAGTTGTATGAGGTGAATTGAAAAAATATTATTTCTTTTGTTTATCATTTTTACAGTGCAAATATTTGTAATGAAAATTATATGAAGTGAGTACTGTACACTGTGTATTCTGTGTTGTAACTGAAATTGATATATTTGAAAATGTAGAAAACCATCCAAAATATTTAATAAATTTCAATTGGTATTCTATTGTTTAACAGCGCGATCAATCGTGATTAATTTTTTTAATCACAATTAATTTTTTTGAGTTAATTGCGTGAGTTAACTGCAATTAATCGACAGCTCTAGTGAAAATATTTCCCCTCCAGTAACCTTCCTAAAGGACTGCAGTGAGCGGGTAGCTCGTGATCAAGTTCCTGTGCTCCCAGTTAGTTAAGTTTAATGAAGCAGGGGGATGTTCAGGGAGAGAGGAGCACAGAAGGGAGCGACATATAAGGGCTTGATCCTGGACACATGATTTTCTGCAGCGCTGAGCAGGGCTTCAGTGAGGGGAGCAAATCAGCTGGTTTAACATTCTACAGGCACCTTTCCTCCACGGTGAAAATTTAGATTCCCCCTTTTGTTTGTCCCTGTCCTGCTTGAGTTGATGGACAGTAATTCTACTAATTGTGGAAAGCTGAGAGAGACACTGGCATAGTCTCGAACACATACACTCTGATCTACTCTATGATATTCCTAGCAAGCCAGTCTGCCTAAAAAGACCAGTGCTTGCACTTCGGTTTCTCTCGAAGCGCTATGATCAGTGTATTGCCAGCAGTTACAAGTTGTTACACACCTCCATCTAAGCAAGCACATTTATTCTTAAGGTAAAAGCATTACAGAAAAATCAGATTAAAAACAATAAAAGAACCTACACACATGCTAAAAAGCTTATCAGAGATGACCCCCCAACTCCAACCTAGGGCTCTGGTAGGTGTCAGTCCTACAGATCCCCCTAACTGGATTTTCCCTGTGGTTACAAGTCAATATCAGTTTTTAGATCAGGAACCAGAACAAAGGCCCTAAGTCAGTTTAAGCTTGGGCTATTTATTCCACGGTCCTTTTTCTTTGGGTCTCTGGAGAATCCCCTTTGAGCCAGAAAATGTGAGCCTCCCCAGGAGGCGGTACCTCTCTGGAGACGTTAATCACCCCTTGCTGGGTTTAATTCCTGCTGGAGCTGTGGTAACCCCTGCCCACCCCGGGGTGAATACAATCCCTGGCTCACAATGAGATATAAACTGGCCATACATTTAATACAATATAGTCTTCCAAAGATATTGCTCAAAGCTGCCCTGTCTGCCATGGTAGGCACTGTGCAGACACATAGTCCACGACAGTCCCTGGTTTACAGCCTAAACAGAGTAGACCTAAGGGGTGGCTGGACAAATAAGTGAGTGAGGGATGGGAGGAGAGCAGGCTGAGTAAACAAGCGGTCGGAGGTCAGCTGTAGGTGCTGTATGTTCAAGGTGATAATAGGGAGAAACCCTGACCCCTGGCAATGTCTAGCCAGTAACACTTAGTTTAGTATCCCCTATTCCAGGGGACTCTGTCTAGAGCTCTGTGTCTTGGATCTATGAATGAAGGCATTCATTGTTAGGCAAAAGCAGGGCGTTGCTGTCAGAGCTTGGGTGAATCTTATGCTGAAGTGAGCCTGGGAGTCTTCAGCAGCACAGAGGGAGCGCAGCTAGACTGTAAGAACAGGCCCAGTTCTGCAGTCTCCTGGCAGTAGATGGATCCAGTCCATGCCCCAGTACTTTACCCCAGAGTGCTCAGCCAGACACGATTTCTTGCTGCTTCTCTGAATTCAGCATGGGAGGAAAAGCTGTTCTGATAATCTGTCTGTAGTCATCATAGGAGGTAGAGATGCTCTGACTGGCAGTCTCTGTTGGAAGATGTTATCTGCAATGCTGACTGTAGCTGGGCTTGGTATACAGCCACCTAGCCAAGCAAGACTTTGTGCTTGTAGGAAAACCATTCTAAGACCAGGTTTAGCGGCTTCTCCCATCTCCACCTGCTGCTGATGCCTTGGAATTTGTTTGTTTTTCTGGAGTATCTTGTTCTCCATGCACATCCCGCAGAAAGATACATTTCAAACGGCTCAGTGTAAATCACCAAGACATGCTAACAGTGTGTGGGGTCTGGCTCTTAAACACAGGGGCAAATGAAGGGCATTCTTCTCTCTGTCTTCCAACACCTTCACCCCACTGCCCTGTCTGTCTGTCTCAGGTATTTCCAAAGCGCTCATCACTGTGATTATCTGGGTTGTGCTCTCTTGTGATGCTCTCTGGGAGAAGTGCAGAAACGATGACTTGTAGGTAGGCTGTGTTGACTGGCTGGATGAATTAAAGGGAAAAATTGCACTTCCAGCTGAAAATGTCACACTTACCATTGTTACAGGTAGCCTCTAAAATCACAATAACTGAAAGAGCTTAAAGAAAGGTATCTTTTCTTTGCTTTTTTTCATGTTGTTAGCTTCCTGCATTTGACAGCGCTTTGTGCGTAGTCCGTTTCACTGTTGTTGGTGCTTACCCTTCCCCTGTAACAGAAGCAGCAGGCAGGAGTGTGTACAGAGAAAGGGGATGAGCAAGTGTGCCTGATGGGGCTGCCCAGAAGACCCCACTAAATCTCACCAGGGGAGCAAAAAAACCTTTAGCTTTTTTTAGAATTAAAAAAAAAATGACATGAACGCATTTCAGGGGAGACTACTTACAGGGGAAGGGGATGGGGGTTGTTAAAAATCGGAATGCTTGATATTCATAGATTGCAGGGCCAGAGGGGCCCACTGTGGTGACCTGACCTCCTGTATAGCACAGGCAATAATGGTACTGCCCCCAAATAATTCCTAGAGTGTACGGTTTAGAGAAACATCCAACCATAATTTTAAAAGTGTCAGTGATGGAGAATCCCCCATGATCCTTCGTCAGTTGTTCCAATGGTTCAGTGTTCTCACTGTCAAAAATGTACACCTTATTTCCAGTCTGAATTTGTCTAGCTTCAACTTCCAACCATTGGATCATGTTAGATGTTTCTCTGCTAGACTGAAGAGCCCATTATTAAATGGTTGTTCCCCATGTAGGTACTTATAGGATAAAATCATGTGACCCCTTAACCTTCTCTTTGTTAGACTCAAAGAACTCCATCGATTTCATTTATCACTAGAAGGCAGGTTTTCTAATAGTTCTCGTGGCTCTTCTCTGAACTATGTCCAATTTGTCAACCTCCTTCTTGGATTGTGGGCACTAGAACTGGGCAGAGTATTTCAGCAGCAGTTGCACCAGCACCAAATACAGAGGTAAAATAACCTCTCCACTCCTACTCCAGGTTCCCCTGTTTGTGCATCCCAGGATGCAATATTCGTCCTTTTCAAAGCTCTCAGGCTATAGTATCCCTTTAACCAAACGTCCTTTGCTCTGAAAAGCCTTCAGCCGAGTTACGTGCAGCTACGCTGAATTTGCCCTGACCTCAGCTTTCAGCTGATTTTAGTCCGCACCGATCCAAGCAATTGTGGCAGTAAAAATTGAGGTGCTGTACGCCTATAACCTGTCTTTAGACATGGATCCCTGGCTTGGACTTTTCATATGAGACTAGCTCCTGAGAGCCCTTATACGGTGTGTATGTATCGAAATAAAATCTGCATAACTTGCCCAACAGGGTTCTTCCCGCTTCCAAAGTGCCGTGTCACCAGCGACACCATGTCTTTACAGATCTCCGATATCTACATCAGCGGGGAGTCAGGGGACATGTCCGCGAAGGAGAAGCTGCTTCTGTGGACCCAGAAGGTGACTGCAGGTTACGTGGGAGTGAAGTGCACCAACTTCTCTTCGTGCTGGAGCGACGGGAAGATGTTCAATGCACTCATTCACAGATACAGGTACGCAGAGAGGAGTCTGGCTTGGCTACGGGGGAGGTTAAGGCTCTTTGTTCTCTCTTTGCATTTAATAGTCTGCACCTTGAAATCCTAGTTCTGCCCGACCTAGAATAATGGAGGATGGGCGTTCTGCTTCGGGCCCCGCGTAGCAGAAGAAGCTGAGCACGCACACAGTTGCAAGTAGTGTTGGCCTTTTAACAAAGGGGAAAAAAGCTTTAAAACCAGATTATGGAGGCGCTGCTGTGCTGTAAATGTTGTCATTTCCCGCTCTGCTCTCAGTGAATAATAATACTTAGCACTTCAGTGGCACCTTCCATCTAAGCATCTCCAGGCTCTCTTGAAGCAGCAATTAAGCGGCTCACAAAACTCCTTGTGAGCTAGCTAGGCAAGTGGTATTATCTCTCTCTGACGCTTGCCGGCTGCACAGTGAGTTGGTGGCAGAGCTGGGATTAGAACTCAGCAGGGCTGACTCCTGCTCCCCCGCCCCTGGCTTTGACCACTAGACCACGCTGTTGAGGGTGAAGGAGATGAGCAAAAATTGTCAGTAAGGTCAAAGCATCATCAGATGTCTCCAGACAGCATCTGTCACCTGGATTACCCTTTGTCAGGCTGTGACTGACTGATCACGGGCAACCCCCTAAATGGAAAGGAGTGGGGTCATGAGTCACTCTGCAGAAGGAAGATGGAAAACAAGGGAGTAACTGTTTGTGGGGTTAGGAGTCCTAAGCAGTGTGTACCCCAGCACTGAGCTGGGTGTAGCAGATTCAAAGAACTAGCCAGGAAATCTCTGCTTTTCTTGCCTTGAACGTGAAGATCTTCTGGTCCTAATCCTCATTTGCACTTTATGTCCTATTGTAACTTTGCATACCTGCTTGCATGAACAGTGCTTGCTCCTGGCACGTTGGGGGAATCACTGGTGACCCCCTTTGTAGTGTTAGGAGCCTCCCTCCTCCTCCTTGGTCTCCATGTACCTGTGTATCTTGTATGGTTAGCGGTATCTGGCTGTGAACGCACGGTGCTGTACCAGAAGCAGAGTGTCACCTTGGCTAGGTGTGACGGTGGCTGTCTCTGAGCTGTTGGGTGTGTCTTACAGGCCGGATATGGTGGACATGGAGCGGGTGCAGATACAGAGTAACCGGGAGAATCTGGAACAGGCCTTTGAGGTTGCAGAGAGGCTTGGAGTCACCCGGTTGCTGGATGCCGAAGGTGAGAGACTATGGTGATTGGCCCATCTGGGTAGAAGATTACCTCTTCCCCTCTTCCCCCTCTGACTTAGATTTCTTTGTCCCCTTGCCCCAGATGTGGATGTCCCATCTCCAGATGAGAAGTCTGTGATAACGTATGTGTCTTCAATCTACGATGCCTTTCCCAAGGTCCCCGAGGGAGGAGACGGGATCAGTGCGATAGTAAGAACGGCTGCTTTTTACACCTTCTGACCCTGAATTCTATGGAAGGCGGGTCTGTAAGCACCTTGTGTCGTGACTGGGGGTGGTGTGAGTTGTCTGCCTCGTCTCCAGGAGAAAAGTTTGGAGGCTTCCATCTCCAACTACAAAAGATGGTGTCTCCAAAAAAAAAAAAAAAAAGGCAGTGGAAGTTTGTGCTGTTTAGCAGGGTTCTCCCAGCATGGAGACTGGAATCAGGAGAGGGAAGTGGGGGTTGGAGCTCATGTCAGCTTGCTGCTGCTGGAGCAGTGTGGGGCAATTTACAGTTTCCCCAGTCAGGTTGGGCTGCCCTTTAATTCTCCTGTGCACCATGCAAAGTCACTTGGTTCTCCGTGGGTACGTGTGACCAGCCTGAGGCGGTGCACTGAAGTCTCAGATCTGGGCAGCGGCGTAACCTAGCTCTGTTGTGCCCTGGAGACAGCAGCTTATAGCAAGGTCCTGCTTTTCCCTCTGTGCCGGTGTAACTGCATCACAAGAGGGGAGGCACTTTCAGCTGGGGTTGGGCAGCAGATGTCACCGGTCTGAGTCGCAAGGATGCATGTTCCGTTTGTTCTCTCCCCTGCTTTGGCTGGCAACGTACTGGGGCCCAGCTGCGATATTTTGCCTGTTGCTTTGTGTAGCTGCTTTCCAGCATTAGCACTTCAAATGGCTCCCCCTTCTCCTCCCAGGAGGTGGATTCAAGGTGGCTAGAGTACCAGAACCGCGTGGACTCCCTCATCCCGTGGATCAAACAGCACACGATACTGATGTCAGATACATCCTTCCCCCAGAACCCTGTTGAGCTAAAGGTAAGGGTTTCCTTGGAGTGTCTGGTGCCAGTTGTGGCTTTGGGCTTAACTGGTGGTAGCGTGAGATGGTGCCTTGGGCTGTGTGCTGATACAGCTGTCTCCCGTTGCAGGCACTTTATAATCAGTACATACACTTCAAAGAAACAGAAATCCCAACAAAAGAACAAGAAAAAGGGAGGATAGAGGAGTTGTATAAACTACTAGAGGTAAGAGACTTCTCAGCTGCGTGACTGGTCGCTGGGAACATTTGGTTTTTCAAGATTTACTGTACGTTCAGTCTGGATTTGTTTTGAAACAGAGAAACAAAAATGACCCTGAGGGTTATTATAATGCCAGCAGCGTCGCTGAGCCAACCCGACTGAGGCATGGGTGGTTCTGCTGCTCTGATCGCTGTGGTATCCTAGCACCTCCCAGCAGTGTGTTAGCCCCTTGGCGGCGTGGTGCAGAGAGAGTGGTCTGATGACCGAGGCAGCCCCTCTCAAGGTGGTGTAGGGGGAGCTACATTCAGGTTAGGGGTATGCAGGGCTATAACCAAGAAGACTGGTGCCCTCCTCTCCCAAGAGATGTCAGTGGAATAAGTCACTCAGATGCGGTCAATGGTGTAATACAGCGGGGTAAGAGACACTGTTCTACTACTATGTTTCCAGGTATGGATTGAATTCGGCCGCATCAAGCTGCCCCAAGGTTACCACCCCAATGACGTGGAGGAGGAATGGGGCAAGCTGATCATAGAGATGCTGGAGCGCGAGAAGTCGTTGCGGCCAGCAGTGGAGAGGTTGGTATTGAACTGTGGGAAGGCAGAGCTCGCTGGATCCCTGTTGAGAATTCTCTTCTGCCACCGCTATGGTGGCTGAAGGTGTCCCGGAGAGGCTCATGTCTCTGATTGTTTCTTTTGTCGCAGGCTGGAATTGCTGCTACAAATCGCTAACAAAATTCAGAATGGTGCTCTGAGCTGTGAAGAAAAACTCACTCTGGCAAGGAACACGCTGCAAGCCGTGAGTGTTGGTGTTAGTCTCCCAGGATCACCTCCTGCTTTGTGTCTATTGTCCTCGTTCCTTCCCTCGAACCCACCTCACTCGCCTCTATAGCCTGGCAGAGCAGCTGCCTTTCTGCTTAGACCTCAGCACCTCACCCTTGGGATGTTGAGCTTATTCTGAATAGGGCGTGGGGTTCGTGGTGGAACGGGAGCGCCCAGTACTGTGCTAGCTAAGAAGGTGAATGCGATCGTTGGATGTATAAGCAGGGGGAGCATCACGTAAGAGTACGGAGGTGGTGTTACTTTGGTATATGGCATCAGTCAGACAGTTACTAGTCCTTGTGTCCAATCAGGTGTCCATGCTTCCAAAAGGATGCTGAAAAATTGGAAAGGGTTCGGCAAAGAGCTACGAGAATGATTCAGTCTGGGAATGAATGCCTTATAATGAGTCTTAAGAGGTTCAATCTATTCTGGTGATCCAAGAGAAGGTTCTGAGGTGACTGGCTATGGCAAGTCTACAGGGCAGTCAGACGTGTGAGAGATCCAGGCTGGCTTTGGGCGAGCTAGCTTGAATGCCAAGAGCAGCGAAGCTGCGGTAGCACAGGTTAGCCGCTGGAGGACGTGCGCAGGGCCTGGGTTGGTCGTATCGCCTGTCCTGCTGCGGTCTCGCTGCTGTTTGAGCTGGTTCAGCCGTAGCTCGGGTTTGTCTACGCGTGCTGCGGTCACGCCCCGATTGCACCGTAGACGTACCTAAAGCATCGAGGTACCTATGTGGGGAAATGATTTCTGATCGTTGACGGCCCTTTAAGCTAGCAGGGAATGACGTAACCAGAGCCAGTCGTTGAAGCTAGACAAATTCAGACTGGAAACAAGGTGCACGTTTTAAAGGGAGGGTAACTAAATATTTGAATAACTTGTCTAGGGGTGGGTGGATTCTCCACCACTTGGAGTCTTTACAGCGAGACTGGATGTCTTCCTAAAAGACGTTGCACTGGCTCAAACAGAAGTTATGGGCTTGATGCACAAGCCAGTAGGGGAGGTTCTTTGGCTTGTGTTACGCAGAGGTCAGGCTAGATGATCATAAATGGTCCCTTCTGGCCACAACATCTACGAATCCTTTGAATGTTGAACCAGAACACAGCCCTCTTGCCTTGCATGTCCCTTACAGTACAGCGGGGATGACCTATCCCCCTGGTAACTCTGACCTCTCGCTGCAGGATGCTGCTCACCTGGAGTCTGGCCAGCCAGTGCAGTACGAATCCGATGTGGTCATGTACCTGCAGGAATGCGAGGGGCTCATCCGGCAGCTGCAGGTGGATGTGCAGATCCTCCGAGATGAGAATTACTACCAGCTGGAGGAGCTGGTCTTCAGGTGAGGGGCTGTGTGTATGAGGAAGCATCGCTGACTGGGGGATATAGACTGAAACACATTCATATGCTGCATTAAGCAGCAAGGTATGCGAGTCCTGGTGGTTTTGGCTGTGCCCAGCTGAGTGCGTCATGCTCTCCGTGGGCTTCCCGTGAGGTGGGATTCCTTCAGCAGATAGACAAACCCTTGATAAGCAGGATCCTTGTGGAGAACAGGTGTCATTCCATATATCTGCTGGAGTCCAGACATCGGTAACTCAGCTCCTGTCTTCCCTCCCCCTCTCTGCTCCAGGATCGTCCGGCTGCAAGATGAGCTGGTCACGCTGAGGCTGGAATGCACTAACCTGTACCGGAAGGGTCACTTCTCTACCTTGGAGCTGGTACAGCCGTCCACCCTGACCACTACACACCTGAAGGCAGAGCCCTTGACAAAGGGCACGCACACCTCCTCTACCTCCTGGTTCCGGAAGCCCATGACCCGGGCGGAGCTGGTGGCCATCTCCTCTTCTGAAGATGAAGGCAACCTCCGATTTGTGTACGAGCTGCTGTCCTGGGTGGAAGAGATGCAGGTGCGTGCGTGCCCTGGGCTTTAACTAGCTCTACAGGCCGATTTAGCTGCATGCATTGACACTAAAACAAAGTCAGAAACTGAAAAATGTGGAGGGGGTTTCTGTCTTTTTTTTTTTTTTTTTTCCTTTAAACCACAAATGTTGTGACGGTGCAACTGGTCCCTGGGGCACAGGGAATGCCGTTGGTTTCCAGATACTCTTGTTTCTGAGAAGTCCCTCTTGCCCTGAGCTGGGTTTGGTTTCCCATATTGATGCTCCTGCTGTTTGCAGGGAATAGTGGAAGGCTGTCTCCAAAGCAGGGCTCAAGACTAATTCAGCCTGACAAGCTCCTCCTGTTTGACGTGAGCATAGGGCTTGAGCCAGCTGCCCCTGAAGTCAGTGTGAGTTTGGACATTGACCTGAGCGCTGTTAGGGTCAGTCTCTTAAGGAGCACACTGCACTGGGGCTGGGCTTTGCATCTGTTGCTACAATAGTGAGCTAGGAGGTGATGTCACCTCCAGGATCCTGTGCTTTTGAGCATGCTCTTTGGGATGGCGAACATTGACTGGGCCTATTGGTGGCTGTTTCAGATGAAGCTGGAGCGGGCGGAGTGGGGCAGTGATTTGCCGAGTGTGGAATCTCAGCTGGAGACACAGCGGCACGTCCACTCCAGCGTGGAGGATCTGGGCGCCAGTGTGAAGGAGGCCAGGATGTACGAGGTGAGGGGACACAGACTTGATAGTGTAACTGAGGGCACTAGAGTTTGCCAGTGCTCGGAGGAGTGATGAGGAGGGGCATGACATCAGATCCTGTGAGTGTTTGGTGGCTTTTGAGTGTGAATACACTTGAAGCTGCTGCAGTGAGGCATCTTTGAAGGTATATGGTGCAGCCAGCTCTACCAGCACTCTCAACTATCAAGACTCATTAAAGGTAGGAGTAGAGAGGTTATGTTATCTCTGTATTTGGAACTGGTGTGACTCCTTCCAGAATGGTGTGTCCAGTTCTGATGCCCACAATTCAAGGAGTGTTGATAAATTCAAGAAGGTTCAGAGAAGAACCCCAAGAATGATTGGATTAGAAAACCTGCCTTCTAGCGATAGGCTCAAAGAGCTCAATCTATTGAGTTTAACAAAGAGGGGTCACTTAAATAAAGTTCATAACTATGTACATGGGGAGCAAACATTTAATAATGGGCTCTTCAGTGGAGCAGAGAAAGGGCTAACACGATCCAATGACTGGAAATTGAAGCTCGACAAATTCAGTCTGGAAATAATGTAGTTTTAACAGTGTGAGTAGTTAACAGTGTGAGTAATTTTCCAAGGGTCATGGTGAATTCCACATCTCTGACAATTGTTAAATCAAGGTTGGATCTGTCTCCAAAAGCTCTGCTCTAGGAATTACTTTGGGGAAGTTCTGTGACCTGTGCTGTATGGTCCCCTCTGCCCTTAGAATCTGTGAATCTAAGGTGTGTCCCATTGAACCAGGATTTTAATGTATCACCATTAGCTTATTCTGCAGGCAAAGCTCAAACCAAAGAGGCTTAAGTGCTGCGGCTACTGTTCAGATTTGATCCTCATTGATTTGTTGTCTTAAGCCCAATTTCTCATAAATTGTTCTTTTTATTTTCTCTTGGAGCCCTATTCCTTCACTAAGGGAAACCGCCTGATTTCCCTCTCCTCTTTCTCTCCTCTGCCCCCCCGCTCCCCCAACCCCCTGCTTCAGAGAAGAGACCACTTGCCACAGCTAGGATTCTCGCTTCTGGTCCTTACCGCTCAAGGAAAACTCAGGGGAAGTGGCTGGTATGGGGTGCGATGCTCTGAAATTGAAGCTATATACTGGCAACGTGAACCATTTTTTCCTTCTTAGGGTAAAATGTCTCAGAATTTCCGCACTAGCTACACAGAAACGCTCGGCAAGCTGGAGACACAGTACTGCAAGCTGATGGTGAGTAGGCATTATCCATGTCCACAGCATGCTCTGGTGCCTGAGAGTCCCACCCCTCCACCCAGCACCATATTCCCCTGGCACAGGATGCAGAATACAGGATCTATACTCTGCTGGTGGTGAGGATTGGGAGAGGGAACAGCAGTAATCATTGAGAGCTGAGAGAAGAGCAGACACGTTAGTGTCTTCTTCAGAATTCAGAGGAAACCTGTTTATGGCAAACCAGGTTATTTTGGCAAGGTTGGCCTGTGTGCTATGGAGGCCATGGCTTTACTCAGCCTGTAACCCTGAGTGTCCAAGGCAAAGGATCCAAATTTCCTAAGCTGTTCTCATTGTCCTTATTTGCTTGACTTACATGACATGAGAAATGTTTCCCAGTTTGGAGCAACTCGTCACAGCTGGAGTCATCATCTCGGGGGTGGTGGTTTTCACTTACACACTTTTCAGACATCTTCGTAGTACTGTAACTGTATGTCCTCAGCCCCCTTCAGGGGCACTGGAAGAGAGAAGAGTCTGAGAAGCATCCATTTATGGATCATGAGATGAGTGGGTTATTTCATGGAATGCAGGAAATGTCGAGCTTCCGACTGCGGCATCTCCAGAGCCTGTACGGGTTTGTGTCCCGAGCCACTGCCGAGTTAATCTGGCTGAATGAAAAGGAGGAAGAGGAGCTGGCGTATGACTGGAGTGACAACAACCCCAATATTGCTGCCAAAAGGAATTACTTCTCAGTGAGTATAGTGCAGGCACAGGGCACCCATCAGAACAGGGCTGCCTAGTTACAAGCACCGCTGATTACACTGGTATTGCTTTTCAATTTCTGTAAAATGTCCAGCTGGCTTACAAGCTCTCAAATTAAGGCTTCCCAGGATTCTGAGCTCCCACAGCTCAGCCCTCCGCTTGCCGCAGTCACGATCACCACTGGCGAACTGTGGCTGGCGTAGGAGGCAAAGGGACCAGCTAAATCTGTTCAGCAGGGTTTCCAGTTTTGTGAGCATGTAATAAATATCCGGTGGGGCAGGGTTAAAGCTGGAGTTGAAAACTTGGCTGCGAATTCCCTCAGCTCCTAGCATCTAGTTTTTGAACGATAACTTCCTGAATAATGTTTTATTTATAGCTGTATCCATTCAAAATTAAGGAAATTCCAAGGCAGAAATTCTCAGTTAAGGTTAAGGAGACTGCCCTTCAAGACAATATTAATAAGGTGTTACCATTCAAAACCTACATGCTAGGAACTGAAGAAATGTTCAGTGCTGTTCCCAACACCGGCTTTAACCCTGCCCCACATCCCTGCTCCTCTTCAGCCTGGCCTGGATATGTAATGACTCAAGTACAGCTTCCACAGAAATGTACGATTGATTTTGATTTGAGTCTTTGCTTGTGTCTGCTACTCAGGAGCTGACAATGGAACTGGAAGAGAAACAGGATGTGTTCCGGTCTCTACAAGATACGGCGGAGCTGCTGTCATTGGAGAATCACCCGGCCAAACAGACCGTAGAGGTAACTGATCACTTGAAGGGCAGATACGCTGGGGAGTTGGAGAGTGTCACGCCAAGCCATATCAATTGAACCCAGCTTATTGGGAGACATGCTGTAGACACACCACATATCCACCTCCACCCTGAACTGCTCTTATCAACTCCAAGTAGACGTAAACAGCTTTATTTATAAGGTTGCCTATTGTGAGGACAAGGGAGACACTTCTACACAGTGCCCTTCCCAAGATAATAAAGATAAATGTTTGTGTGTACCGGGCCCAGGCCCAAGGTCCTGTGGTAAGATAAGAGAGCCAGTGGCCCTGAGCTCGCTTTGAATTATTCATGGTTATGAGAGTGATGGAGCAAACATGTCTGTGGAGCAAAGGGTTCTTAGGGCAGGGTTTTTTACTGACAAGCCCCTCCACCAATTCCTGGGGATGGAGCGAAACTACCTTGGAAGTGCCACTTGAGGAGCCTCCTTTCTTTAATTTATTTCCTTTGGTCTCTATTCCAGGGCACTTCCCACGACATCTCATTACAACCAAATCCTTCCTTCCTTATGTGAACGTTGTAAGCTAGTTGAGTGAACTAGCCGAACACTGACTCAAGCCCCTTCGTTGACAGATGCACCTTGTTCCTTTGTTGTTGTAACTTGTGGTTTTCTTTGTATGTGTGTATTTTCCAGGCATATAGTGCAGCTGTCCAGTCCCAGTGGCAATGGATCAAACAGCTCTGCTTATGTGTAGACCAGCACGTGAAGGAGAATGCTGCTTACTTCCAGGTATAGTAGGGAGGGACAGTCCTGCGTTTCTGTCCCTGATCTATGGTTCAGAGACCCAAACCTGGTTGTGCACCGTGGTTATGGTATAGCATCAACTGACCCTGATGTTTGAGCCCCACAACGCACTTATCCTTTTGCAGGGCAGTATAGGCTTTATCCTGAACACAGCTTTAAATGAAGGACTTCTGAGTTTGTTCCCATGTGTTTCTTTCCCTTCTGCCGGGTCCTCTGGGCACTTTATATAGTGGGATGTGATTTCTCGCTATAGCCCAGGCCATGCCTGTGGTGGTGCTTACAGCTCCAACAGCACAAAGATGGAGAGAAATGCAGCAGAAACTTGCCTAATGAGATTTTTGGTTGGTTCCTTTCAGTGTTGCCTGTGGCAATGAATAGCCTTTGGTGTGTTGTATTGCACAGCTTTCTGTAATGCTTTTTGGCTTTGCAGTTCTTCAGCGACGCCCGAGAGTCAGAAATGTACCTGCGGAGTCTCCAGGACTCTATCAAACGGAAGTATTCTTGTGACCAGAACACCAGCCTGACCCGCCTGGAAGATCTGCTCCAGGATTCCATGGTGGGTGTTCTGTATAAGCCCCAACACCATGGGCTTGGTGCAATACACAATCAGTATTGTGGAGCAGCACTGCTTGCTGGCTTTTGTGTTACAGGGGAAAATGGGTATATTTGTTTATTCCTACAACAGCACAGTTAAGTTGAATGTTCTTTGCCTATCCTGTCTCAGGCCACTCTTTGCATTTTGATTGTGTGTGTCTGTCCGAGTACAGGCTGTGTGACCTTAACTGTGCCGCTTTCTGTTTACTGAACACTGTCTACACTAATCTGATTTTAATTTAATAGCTATAATGGAAGATCAGTGACTGCAGTAAAGGACTCTTATAGAGCACAAGGCTCTCTGTATCCTTGCACCCTTGCTGAAGGGAAGAGGAGCCAGCTGTGCAAACAGGCTGGTTAGAGACCTTTTATACCACAGGAAAATGAAGTCCAGATGTTTCACCATCACCATCTACCACACTATCTTTCTGTGCGTAGAAATACGGTGATGGGTGAGTTTTGTTGTCCAAGATGGTTACTCTGATCTGGTCAAATGCAGCTGGAGGCTGCATCCAGTTGGTTGTTTAGCCGGTGCAGGGAAGGATGGTGGGAAATGCTCACTCTTAATCCAGATCAAATCTGTCATTAATCTGTTATGCCAGTTCCAGAAAGTTGCTAACGATAAAATCAAAGCAGTGAGCATAAGGGTAATTGTGTATGTTTATATTCAGTAATCAAGACATCAGTAGCAGGCTGCTCTTTGGCAGATTAATCTTTAGGCCTCGTGACCTGATGCAAATGGAATAATATAGAGCAGTCCAAACAATAAGATAACTTTATAACCGCTCAGTGTAAATTGGTATAATAAAACACAAGGAGTGAACTGTCAACCAGCTACTGATTTGGTATATCTAATTAGTGCGGGCTTACTTAAGTATTTAATTGCTAATCCTCTGATAAAGTTTAAATGTTAACATTTATACACTTGTTCAGATTGGACTGATTAAGTACTAACGTATTAGTGGAGGTTAACAAACTCAGATGCATGAAATCCCATTGCCATATTCAGTCTCTTACTTATGGGATTCCTTTGATCCAGAGGTTCTGCAGCAAAAAAACATGGGTGCTGTTATTGGGGAGTCATGTAGGATAAATCTTCTGGACTCATTGTCCTCTCTTCTTAAGGGTCCGTGTGGCGCATTCCCTCCTCCCAGTTTCAGGTGGTCAGGCCCTTTGTAATCCAGCTGTACTAGCTGCAGGTTCTTAGAACTGTATCCACAAATACTAGGACTCTGGCATGATAGTGGGTCACTCCTTGTTTTGAAAAGTAACCGACGTCTCAGGAACGGTGAAGTCCAGCTATCTCCCTGACATGTGCTATTATTCTTTGGTAACTAATGAGTTAAAGTTGTATTTCTTCCAATCATGCTCCCTGGGACAGGCACAGGTAGTTTATTTAAGCACTTATTCTTTTTTTTTTAACCATTAAATAACTCAGACCGTTCACCCTTCCTAGTGCACTAATTGACCCTTTAATGGGCTCAGAGTGGAAAGCATGAGTGTTAAAGTTCTCTGTTGGATGGTTTTTCTGACTTCATAAGTCAAAGTGGGCTGGACCATAATAAATTATTCAGGCTGTGATTTCTGTAATGTTACCCACACTTCTACACTGGAATGGCTGTAGATTGTTTTTGAGGATGCTCTGAAAATGGAGAACCACTGCGATCTCAGAGCATCAGACCAGCAGTGACTGACAGAAACCAATTATGCAATATCATTTACCCCAGCTGGCAAATTTCTATCAAAATATCTAATAACTCTGATTGCTTCACCACTAACCGTAGTGGAAAGTCTTTAGTGAAGATATGTTTCTGAGCCATTTCTCTGGGATGTTTTATCTTCTTAACTCTTTGCACCTACATCCTGAGTGTTGTTTTTAAACGTGCCTTCATTCCTTGCTTTATAAAAATGAGGAATTAAACAGGGTTCTGCAGCCTTCCCAAAGCAGCAAAAAAGAAATTCCTCCTCAATGAGGGTGTGTCCTGCTGGTCACGGTTTTATACACGCTGCAATTTAAATTTTGTAGAAGACTGTTATTTTCTTGTCTCTAGCAGCAAAAGAAATTAATGCTCTGCATGCAGCTTGGTGGGGTGGGGGTAAGCAAGTGAGTTGTCTGGAATGGCACAAAAATGAAAGGAAAGATTCCAGCCCTGATTTGGGGTGTGTTCCCCCACAGCTGGGGTGAGAGGGACTCTCTTGGCATATCCATTCAGCTCTTGAGAGCCCAGCCCAGCCCAGCCCTGGAGAACCCTCACCTTTCAGGGGGCAAGAGGGTTGTTGCAACAACTCTAAGGGATTTAGTGGTTCTCTTTTGCCACCTGCACTAGACACACTTTCATTCTTGCCAGGATGAAAAGGAGCAGCTTATTCAGTCGAAGAGCTCTGTTGCCAGCTTGGTTGGGCGGTCCAAAACCATCGTTCAGCTAAAGCCAAGAAATCCGGACCATGTCCTGAAGAGCACCATCTCGGTCAAGGCTGTTTGTGACTATCGCCAAATCGAGGTGAGCTGACGGCAAGGAGCCTGCGGGCTTTGGAGTGAAGGGAGGAGAAGAATCCAGGCTTGTGCAGAGGGTTGGGGGAATAGTGGGGAAGTAGGAAACAGAGAAACTTGGACCACTTCTATGGCACTTGACGGTAAGAAACAACAGCGAGGTAGGGAGGGGATGTATAAGGAGGCGGGCAGCGCAATTGCCTCTTTTGAAATAGCTTCTCCAATGGTCCTGGTTTTTCTCTGAGCAGTAGCAAACGTTCCATTCCCATAGGAGGGTGGAATTGATACCTTCTAGCTAAAGACTTTCCGGGGTAGCATCCTGGCATCACTGAATTTCTCCTCCCTTCCTCTCTAGACAGCTCTTTGAGGTGATTCACAATTTACTTCGCTTTTGCTCGATTTTAAAGTGAGTTGGCTGAAAACCTCCTTTCCTCAGGTAGCCCTACTGGAGTCTCCCAGAAAGGGATCTGGCCACAACAGAAGGCAATGATGGGTCAGGTGTTGGAATGCAATCTTATTTTTGTTGCCTACGTAGATCACCATCTGTAAGAACGATGAGTGTGTGCTGGAAGATAATTCCCAGAGGACCAAATGGAAGGTGATCAGCCCCACAGGCAATGAGGCCATGGTACCATCTGTGTGCTTCCTGATCCCCCCTCCTAACAAAGAGGCAATTGACATTGCTAACAGGTAACTAAGCTCTGCAATTCACTGCTTGCTGCTCGCTGTGGGTTGGAATTCCAAAGCTAGAATGACCAAGAGATGCCTCTAGCTGTTTGTTATGTTCTGGGTTATTTATACTGAGACCATCCAGATCTGTTTTGATTGGGGGAAAGTTTAACCCCCCCCATCTTTGCTGGGAGTTGGGGCTTCATGTTGTTAATATTAATTGCAACAGGTGGCTAGCTCATTAATGTGGTGGGGCTCAGTTGCAGGTGATGGGGAGGGTTCAGGGGATTGGTGGTGATTTGGAGTCTTCTGGTTACGAGCTGAAATCCAGGCTTGGTGAGCTGTACCCAGAAGTACTTAGTCTGATGGCTGTTGGGTTTGCTGTTTCAGTTCCCAGTGGACCAGTGTCACAAAACCTGTTCCTGTGATCGACTCCCTTGCGACAGTATCAGCAGGGAGACCAAGGGTGCCTCATCTAGACTGTCTAGCCTTTTGCACTAGTGCAAGTCCCTGGTGTTAGATGCGCCTGCACCAATATAAAGCATGACTTGTGCTGCTTATCTTGGCTTCAAACGATCAAACTCATGGTGCAGCCTTTCCTCACTAGGGGTTTGCACCAATGCTGTCCACACCAGTGCAAAAACCCCAGTGTGGACAAGGTCTAAGTGGGTCTGGAAACTGAGCTACTCTCTAGGTAGGGATGAGCCATGAGGGCAAGGTGGTTCCCTTGCCCTGCTTGTTGTGTGGCTAACGAGGAGGTGTTTTTTAGTGACTTCACAAACAATAAAATTAATGGGAATGGGAAAAAAGCTGAACACCCATGGCTGGCCTGCCTGGCAGAGGGGCCAGGGGCCTCCGGGGTGTGGCTGGCCTGCCTGGCAGAGGGGCCAGGGGCCTCCGGGGTGTGGCTGGCCTGCCTGGCAGAGGGGCCAGGGGCCTCCAGGGTGTGGCTGGCCTGCCTGGCAGAGGGGCCAGGGGCCCCCGGGGTGTGGCTGGCCTGCCTGGCAGAGGGGCCAGGGGCCCCCGGGGTGTGGCTGGCCTGCCTGGCAGAGGGGCCAGGGGCCCCCGGGGTGTGGCTGGCCTGCCTGGCAGAGGAGGCAGCTCTTCCAGTGCTCCTGCTGCTAACTCCACAAGAACACGCGATGAAATATTTCTGGGTGGTTGGAGATGGCAACACGCAGGAGGGGGGATTCCCCAGTGAGGATCTAATGCATGTGAATGAGAGAGATATAAGGTTTCCGTCTGATTCTGATCAGGGCATTCTGCAAGCCTTCCTATTCGTTCTACTCGGTTAGGCTCGACCTTGGGTTGTTATCTTAATGAGCTAAAAGTTAAAGGCTGAATTTGAATAAGCACAGGCCTGGCTCCATGCGTAACTGAGCATGCTGGGGGAGCTGGGTAGTGATGGAACTGCTGTCCTGTCGTAGGGTCGAACAGCTGTACCAGAAGGTGATGGCCCTCTGGCACCAGCTCCATGTGAACACGAAGAGCCTGATCTCCTGGAACTACCTGCGGAAGGACATTGCCCTGGTGCAAGGCTGGAATATGGAGAAGGTACCATACAAAGCATCCCAACAAATCCATGTGTCCATGTCACTGCAGTGTAGGCTGGTCTTCTCCAGCAATGTAGAAAGCTAACTTGCTTTGGCATTAAGTGTAGTCCCAGCCGCTTGGCTGGAGTTGGAAATGATGCCAAGGCTTCCTCGCCTGGGTAGGGAATACAAGGAAAATAGTAAGAGATGATTCAAGGGTGAAGGGTTAGGGCAACTGAGGGGTCAGCCTGAGGGGCATAGTGTAAGACAGTCTGAGCTCTGGGGCGTTCAGAGCAAAGAGAGAAAGGTGCAATGACTGTAGCATCAGCTGTTTGCTCCTGAGCTATAATCAGCTAGGGTGTCCTAGGATGGATGCTCCTTTTTACTTAGGAGTGAACAGAGGTGGAGGTGAGAGGAATGAGGAAGCAGAAGAAAGATCCAGGGAAAGCAAACTCCTCATAATATCTTTCCTTGAAATCATGGGAGAGCTCTGTTCAGGCAATAAAGATTATTGTAGTGCGGGGGAGCGAGATAAAAACCCAGGCAAGGCAGAGGCCGTGCTGCAGCATAGCGTGACAAGAAGAGCTGTCCTGTCCGAGAAGGGGGGACTCACTAGTATCTGGCTCCAGGGGTGGCCTGGCAGTGATTGTCACCCTTGAAAAGATGCATGCTAGGAAAGGAGCGTGTGAATTAATGTTTACTGCTGTGTGTGAGAAATGGGGGAAGCATCCGGGTAATTTTCAGTAACTGGGAGCTTGGTCAGGGCAGTTTGGAGCCTGGTTCCTTCTAGTTAGTCTTTGGTTTTCCACAGCTGAGATCTCTGGCCCAAGGAGAGTGCCAGCAAGCCATGAAGAGCCTCCAGGCACACTATGAGGACTTCTTGCACGACAGCCAGGACTCAGAGCTCTTTTCTGGGGCTGATCAGCTATGCTTGGAGGAAGAAGTTAAGTCCTGCAAGGAGCACTTCCAACATCTGCTGGAGTCCATGGAGAATGGTGAGCTGGAAGGGTTAATAGACTGACATGGAGCTGTGGGGGCTGATAGAGACAAGGGATTTACAGGTGCTCTTAATTTTTAGACTAGCTTGTGAGTGTTAGCTTTGCAAATGGCTGTTCTCTTCTCTGCTGTTCATTCGAATGTGCGGCTTTTGTTGGGGAGAAATAGCACTGGCAAATGGTGCCAATTAGATCTGGGTAGTGGGGTCCTTGCTTTGCTGCTAGTGGTTAAACATTAGGTCCTCACATCTCTTGACAGGCCTTTGGCAAAATTGGTTTCCATCTGAGTAGAGACCTCTGTGTTCGCTTCTCTCTGGGCAGAAGAATGCAGCCACTTGGGTCTACAGTTCCTAATAGAGACTAATCCTAGGTGGTTTGTTTTTTTTTTTGGTATGTTTGTCACTTAACAGAGGACAAAGATGAGACCATTGCCAGGGCATATCTCTCTGAGCTAAAGAACATCCGTCTGCGCCTGGAGGAGTGTGAACAGAGACTAGTGAGGCGAATCCAGGCTCCAAGCAGCACCAGAACAGACGGTGATGCTATCCAGGAAAACACCTTCCACATTGCAGAGCAGGAGGTCAGTACTTCCTGAAGGAAGGTAGTGTTTGAGGGAACCCACTGTTGGTCTTAAGAGAACTGCTTCACAGGTCATTGATACCCTGGCATAAATTTCATATAGGGAACTCCCCTCTCATCTTCGCCTGCTTCACATAGCAATCTTGTAGATGGAACGTTTTACTCTTAGGTCAGAAAGACAATGAAGGTATCTTTGTTCTCTTGCCTCGCCGCCCTTTTGCATTTTACACCTTCACCCACCCCATGATGTCTCCTCGCTTCAGATCCCCAAGGGGAAAATGTCTGTGGTCATATAACCTGGGCCTATCCCTCAGTCCACTGGGCGGCCACTTGAGGAGAAATATAAACCCCCGGAAGAAATCTGCAAAGATCTCTCTCCTTTTTATGTCCTTTTTCATAGGCTGGCTGGGCAAACATCCATTGCATAAAGTCTTCCTTCTTTAAAAAGTTATAAAAAGCAACAGTTTCCAAAGCACTGACTGCAGGTGGCCTTTGCACCCACTGAGACCAGAGCATCCTGATCTGATAATGGAAAGGAATGAAGAAAATGGTGAATTCTGCAGAATTTACAAGCCCATTTAGACTTGAAATGATTCTGCTAAATAGAATTTTAAGCTGGAAATGTCTGATACCAGGCGCTCCTGCATCTTATCCTGTTCACTTTTGCTTCCGTCTCCTGAGTGTCTGCACTTTATTCTGATGTTAATTCTCTGTTTCCACACAGCGTATGCAGGAGGATTTACGGCACTTGAAGTCCGACTTGCAGCACGTTTCTGAGAAATGTGACAGCTTCCTACACAAGTCTCCAATTGGGTCCAGTGCCCCACACTTGCGTTCTGAGCTCAATCTACTGGTAGAGAAGATGGATCACGTGTATGGACTTTCTTCCATCTACCTGGATAAGTGAGTCAGAACATGCCTATTTTCTGGAGTTGAGAGAATTCTATATGGGCAGAATTTGCATGGCTCCCTTCTCTGAAACTGGGTGAGGGTGGGAATTGCTCTCATGCTTCTGAATGGGGCTTAGGAATGTCTAGGAGATGCTGCAAATTCAAGAGCTGCAAGGGGTGCCAGGCAGTGGTGCTCCAGAATATTTAAGTGTTAGTGTTGAGGTGACTCAGTGCTCCAGACAGCTGGGTTTCAGATACAGCATTCAACTGGGAAATGGTTCAAGTTGAGCTATCAGTCTGGCAAAATTCACCATGATGAACAATCTGTGATCAGGTGTTATGTGGCTGGGGGTATAGTACGTGGGGGTGGAAGTTGGTGCAGGGCTGGAATACCCAGGGCCATTGTAGGTCAGGGTTGAGGTGCATTGTCAGAGCTGGGTGGGAAAAATGTACAGAACACCTCTTGCTATTACAGCTTGCTATGTTCAGTGCTATTACATCCAAACTTCTCATCAGCACAATCAAGAGCTGAAAAAAGCAGGCAGTTGACAAGGGTGACCCTGCCTAAGAAGTTGTTATTATTTAGCACCTAGTAGCCATAGGCATGGACCAGACCTCGTTGTGCTAGGCTCTATGGAAACAAAACAGAAATATGGTTCCAGCCCCAAAGAGCTTACAGGCTGGGTATAAGACAAGAGACAACTGACGGATACAGACAGACAGATGAGGGAGTGCAAGGAACCAATGAAACAATATTGGCCAGCAAAGAATAGGGAAGGATGGAGGAGTTCTCACTGACTCACTGCTGTAGGACCCTAACATGACACAGCCAAGCATGCATTTCTTGTTCTGAGATACACCGTGAAAACTGTAATAAGGCACCTCCCAAAACACCAACAAAAACAGGTTCTCTGGCAACTTATTAATTGAAGGCCAGACAATATGTACTGGGAACATTGAGGTTGCTTCGCACTGGGCTTTACTTTAAGGGTGATCCTTAGAGCTGGTATCTGTAGTTTGCTTGCCAATAGTATCCCTACTATGCTTGTACTTCCCAAGCACTAATCCTCATGATAGCCCATGAGGGAGGTAAGCAGTAAGTACACGTAGCATTTATATAGCACTTTTCCCTTTCAGAGTGTTGTACAAAAGTAACTAATTATTCCCACTTTGGGGATGGGAACGCTGAGATGAAGTGACTTGGAGTTGCTGTTAGAACTGGGGTTAAATGCTGGTATTCCAGTCTCTCGTCCTAGAACTCAGACCACTAGATTATGCTGCTTCTGTGTTCTGTTCTGTTTGATCCCTTCCGTTTTACTTGAAGGTGTTTTAGAATTTCAGGGGCATATACAGGGGCTTGTGTTCACTGGCTTCTCCCCTGAGAATCTAGATTCCATTATGGATCTCTCTTCCTGCTATTCAAATGTGAATGTTGGGTATGATCCAGAGCGAGCTGTTCTGTTCCTCTCCGCAGCTTATGATCCAAATGACTTTACAATACAGAATATCCTCAGTTCGAGAAGTCACGTTTCTTTCTTGTCTTTACACGATAGGTTAAAGACGGTGGATGTTATTGTTCGTAGTACCCAAGGAGCAGAGTCCCTGGTCAAAGGATATGAAGTTAAACTGAGCCAAGAGGAGGCAGTCCCTGCTGATCTAACAGCTATTCAGTCTCACAGAGCTACATTACAGGTTGGTAACATTATGCTTCCAATAGCATCCAGTAGAAACTAGCATCACTCCAGTCTTGAGCTCTGGCACTCTCCCCTTTCCTTACTGAATTTGCATTGTGGTCCACCCCACCTGCTCGTTGGTGAGTGATTGGAGGCTTTAATTGAGTCGACAAAATCCTTACTGCTTTGTGAACTGTAGGTAGAACAGCTGCCTTGGCTTTTTTGCACGGCTGGTGCTAACTGCACTTGGCAGCCGCAGCGTGCGTAACTCTGCGATGCCAAATGCACCGTTATGACTTGCTCTGGGCTGGGCTACAGATCCCTACATTTTGCACCTCCTGGTCCTAGATCCAGCCAGATGGTGGAGATGATGGAGCTGATCGTTGTTCCTAAACTCCACAGGGCAACGCAAGGCAGAGCTAGATATTTCTTTCTCCTGTCTTAACTGTTCTGTACATTTAGCTGCTTACGTTTGATTGGAGAATTCCATGTTGTACATTCGCAACAGCAAATGCAGCTAAACTTTCTGGTCGTGGTAATATGGATTTAGCTGTCTTGTTGTTTGTTAAAGCAATGGCTCGGTGATGCGAAGAACAAGAGCGCTGTGTTCTCGACGTTGGAAGAGGATGTGGCAAAGGCTAAAATCACGGGAGAGCAGCTGTATCGTCTGAAGCAAGAGCGCAGCATGGACCTAGAGCGGTACCAGGAGAAGGGAGCCCAGCTGTGGGATCGCTGGCAGAGAGTTTGCTCTCAGATTGAAACCCGGTGAGTCACTCCCTTCTTGTGCTTGCTGCTTTGCTGGCTGTGCCTCTGATGGAAGCTTGTGCCAGACTTGGAAATAGCAGTTGCCTTTTTCCAGTTGTAACTTCTGCTCGCAGCCAGGGTGGCAAATGCCACCATTAAATATAGGAACTATTCCCATCTGAGGGAATGGCAGGACTTCGTTCTCTTTCTCTCTTCTGCTTCTGCAACTCCATCTTTTGAGTTCTTGACTCTCTTTCCCTGCTTTAACACCCCCAGCCTATCCTACAGCTCCCTTAGCAGCTGCTAACCTTTGCCAGGCTGATTCTGTGGAACCCCTTTCAGTTCTGATCTGGATCTTTACTGGTTGGAGACATTGTAACCCTTAACAAACCATAGCTTGGCTGGAAACACCCCTCATGCTCCCTGTCCTGCAGAGCTGTACCTGTGGCTTCTATAAATATCCCCGGGGAAGCATCGGCTTTAGCGGTTTCTCTGCATGTGGCTGGACCTGGAGCCATTGTTTTGATGCAATGATTTGAGTTTGGTGATGGTTTCCTTTTTGCATTGGTCCTTTCAGCTGTTCAGATCTGGAGAGTATCCAGGAGGTGCTGGGGGATTACAGGGAGTGTCACGGAGAGCTGATCCAGTGGATTGAGGAGACCACTGCCCAGCAGGAATTGATGAAACCTGGGCAAGCAGAGGACAGCAAAGTGCTCTCTGAGCAGCTGAGCCAGCAGACGGTGAGAGAGAAAATGGTGCTTTTCTAACTGGAATAGGGTTGCTGAAAGGAGTTGGACAAGTATTGTTTTTTTAAATAAATCTTTTGTCTTGTCAGCTTCAAATCTTTGTTCTCTTAAGGGCTGAATGACTCACGGGATATGCAATAATGTGTGTGCATTCATTTATAGCTTACCAGAGCAGCTGGCCCCCCAGAAGGGTAATAACTGAATGTTACCACTGTCAGCAGTTCATTCACCTGTGGTCTCCTGGTAGCGCCTAGTGGTTCCATCAGAGGCACCGAGGAACAAAGGGCTAGTGGTTAGGGTGCTAGCCTGGGGCATGGGAGACCTGGGTACAAGCCTCTGCTCCACCACAGATTGCCTGGGTGACCTTGGGCAAGTCACTCAGGGACAGATTTTTGAAGGTATTTAGGTGCGTAACTTCCATTGATTTCAGTGGAGTTAGGGGTTTAAATCTGGGCCTTAGCTTCTCTGTGCCTCAGTTCCGCATCCCCACAATGGGGATAGTAGCACTGCTCTGCCTCACAGGGGTGTGGTGAGAATAAATGCATTAAAGATGGTGAAGCGCTCATGCTACAGTACCTAAGGAAGAGAGAGATCTAGATAATACTCCCTTCTCATCTCCGTAAAATGGCCACAGAGGCTGAGCTACCTTCTCCACTCCTGGAAGTGCTGAGGCATGGTGGGACGTTGTGGGAGAAGCGTGCCCCTGTACCTGTTCTGTAAGTAAGTTGTGTGTCTTCACTGGTCTTAGTCCAGCTCCTTCCGTGAGCAGAAAATAAATACTCTGAATGGGCTTTAAAGAAAGGACAATGTTTTCCCCCTGTTGATTGGGTGTTTCTTGTTTGACAAACACTGATGTCTTCCTCTCTGTACTGAAAGAGCTGAAATTAAAATGGCTGTTTAACAAGAAATATAAGCCACTTCATCATAGCAAAGAATCTTTAAGCATCAGGAGGGCTTATGCAGATTATAGAGATTCATCACTGATGAAGTGTGCGAAGGGCACAAACTTGTGGGGGAGAGGTGAATAAAGAAGAGGACAGGTCATTGATTCAGAATGATCTGGATCACGTGGTGAAAGCAAACAATACGTGTTTTAAGACTGTTAAATGTAAATGTGTACATCTAGGAGCAAAGAGTGTGGGCCATACTCACAGAATAGGGGACTCTATCCTAGGAAGCAGTGACTCTGAAAAGGATTTGGGGATCATGGTGGACAATCAGCTGAACGTGAGCTCCCAATGTGATGCTGTGGCCAAAAGATAATGCGATCCTGGGATGCATACACAGGGGAATCTTGAGTAGGAGAAGAGCGTTTTTTTAACAACTGTATTTGGCACTGGTGCGACTGCTTCTGGAATACTATATCCAGTTTTGGTGCCCGCAATTCAGGAAGGATGTTGATAAATTGGAGAAGGTTCAGAAAAGAGCCAGAAGAATGATTAAAAGGAGTAAGAAGCATGCCTTAAAGTAATAGACTCAAAGAGCTCCATCTATTTAGCTTAACCAAGAGAAGGTTAAGAGGTGACTTGATGACAGTCTATAGCTATCTTCATGGGAAACAAATATTTAATGATGGGCTCTTTGATCTACCAGAGGAAGATCTCACATGATTCAATACATGGAAGTTGAAATTAGACAAATTCAAACTGGAAATAAGGTATAAATTTTTAGCAGTGAATATAATTAACTATTGAAACAATTGACCAAGGGTCAAGGTGGATTTTCCATCACTGACAAGTGTTAGATCAAGACTAGTTGTTTTACTAAAAGACATGCTTGGGGAATTGTTTTGGGGAAGTTCTATGGTCTGTTATACAGGAGGTCAGACTTAGAGGATCACAAACCTTGCATAGTGTCTCTTTAATGTATAGGCAGATGGAAGGGCAGGAATGTTCTGTTGCTGGAGGACTCTAGAGAACAAGTTCAATATGAAAGTGACGTGGTCAGGAGTCAAAGAGGAAATAAGCGGAAAATTTCATTTAAAAGGCAGGGGGGAAAAATCTTTTTTTCTTTTTTTTCTTTTTTTGTCAAAGGCTTTGGTTGTGGTAATCGACAGAAATCAAGCCAAGCTGGACCAGTGTCAGAAATTCTCACAGCAATACTCTGCTGCTGTCAAGGTAATGACATGTTTCTTAAATCCGAGGCGAACAGAGAGCTTGGTGTCAACTGCACAATCATTGCCTGCATATTCCGTTCTCCTAAGCCAGGAGAGAGGCAAAACTCCTCTATTGTTGGCTTTGGTGTTCTGGCTCTGTGTGTGGAGAGAATTGAAAATGCCAATCTTAGAATAAATAGGTAACAATTCAAAATCCTCCCCCCCCCACACCCCGCTTTCTTTTATTTCCAGGACTATGAGCTGCAGCTCATGACATACAGGGCGTTTGTGGAATCACAGCAGAAATCTCCCATGAAACGCAGACGCATGCTTTCCTCCTCGGATGCGATCACTCAAGAGGTAAGCAGCCTGCCTGCCTGCCTGGCCTTGCATGGGAGAGGAGTGGGGAGAGGTTCCTCTGCTCCTAGAAGACAGACGAGCGGCCTGTCTGTGAAAATAGCTCCTTTCTGCTGAACTCTTATATAAAAATTTCCACCCTCACTGTTTTTTTTATTAGCCAGAGAGGATGGCTTAGTGCTCTAAGCTTCAGGTATGAAATACCTAGACTCCTTGGAACCACAGGTTCAAATCCCAACAGGGTCGACTCAGCCCTTCATCCTTCCAAGGTAAATAAACAGAGTACCATGCAGTATACTGTGTGTGGATCTTTTGGATGAGACCTTTAAAAACCAAGGTCCTGTCTGCTCCGTGTGGATATTAAAGATCCCATGGTCTTTTTATAAGAGTAGAAGGTTTTCCCCAGTGTCCTCGACCAAAACTTCCCCTCCCCCCTCGCTGTTGTGCAGCATGCAGTGCGTCAGGTGGCTGCCACTCTCCGTCTCAGAGTTGCTGCATTTCAGTGGTACTGTAACGTATCTAGTCTGTGAAGTGCTTGGGGATCTTTCCAAATGAGAGGTTCTGTATCCATTTCTCACCCTGTAAAGTACTGTGGTTGTATAAGCCAGAGTTCCGACTGACGCATGGTGGTTTGTTTTTTTGTTTGTTATTTTTAGTTCATGGATTTACGGACTCGCTATACAGCGTTGGTAACGTTAACCACGCAGCACGTGAAGTACATCAGTGATGCTCTCCGGCGGCTGGAAGAAGAGGAAGTAAGGATATTTGATAGCCAGGGGATTACAGACCAGTCTGCTTCATTTCAGTACCCGGAAAGATAATGAAACAAATAATTAAGCAATCAATTTGCAAACATCTAGAAGACAATAAGGTGATAAGTAACAGTCAGCATGGATTTGTCAAGAACAAATCGTGGCAAATCAACGTGATAGCTTTCTTTGACATGGTAACAAGCCTTGTGGATGGGGAGGAAGCGGTAGATATGGTAGATCTTGACTTTAGTAAGTCTTTTGATACTGTCTCGCATGACCTTCTCATAAACAAAGTAGGAAAATACAACCTAGATGGAGCTACTATACAGTGGGTGCAGAACTGATTGGAAAACCGTTCCCAGAGAGTAATTATCAGTGATTCACAGTCAAGATGGAAGGACAAAACGAGTGGAGTCCCACAGGGATCAGTTCTGAGTCCGGTTCTGTTCAATATCTTCATCAATGATTTAGATCATGGCATAGAGAGTACAATGATAAAGTTTGCAGCCATTACCACGCTGGGTGGGGTTGCAGGTGCTTTGGAGGATCGGATCAACATTCAAAATGATCTGGACAAATTGGAGAAATGGTCTGAAGAAAATAGGATGAAATTCAATAAGGACAAATGCAAAGTGCTCCACGTAGGAAGGAACAATCAGTGGAGTACAAAATGGGAAATGACTGCCTAGGAAGGAGTACTGCGGAAAGGGATCTGCAGGTGATAGTGGATCATAAGCTAAAGATGAGTGAAAGTGTAATTCTGATGCAAAAAAAAAAAAGCAAACATTATTCTGGGATGTATGAGCAAGAGTGTTGTAAGCAAGACAGGAGAAATAATTCTTCCGCTCTACTCTGTGCTGATTAGGGCTCAGTTGGAGTATGGTGTCCAGTTCTGGGTGCCACATTTCAGGAAGGATGTGGACAAATTGGAGAAAGTCCAGAGTAGAGCAACAAAAATGATTAAAGGTCTAGAAAACGTGACCTATGAGGGAAGATTGAAAAAATGGGGTTTGTTGAGTATGGAGGAGAGAAGACCGAGGGGGGACATGAGAGCAGTTTTCAAGTACATAAAATGTTGTTACATGGAGGAGGGAGAAAAATTGTTCTTCTTAACCTCTGAGGATCGGACAAGAAGCAATGGGCTTCAATTGCAGGAAGGGAGGTTTAGGTTGGACATTAGGAAAAACTGTCAGGGTGGTTAAGCACTGGAATAAATTGCCTAGGGAGGTTGTAGAATTGCCATCATTGGAGATTTTTAAGAGCAGGTTAGACAAACACCTGTCAGGTAGTATCTAGATAATACTCAGTCCTGCCGTGAGTGTGGGGGACCGGACTAGAGACCTCCTGAGGTTCCTTCCAGCCCTACGATTCTGTGATTCTAAAGTCATAATTAATACATTCAGAACTCCCAGGACCAGTGGTCATTTTCTGCCAGTGATTCTTTCTCTGCTTCAGACCCCCTTCCCGTTTCCTGGTTAGAGCATATTTCAGTTCCTTCCACCAAATGGCTATATGCCTGATTGGTGCTGGGCTCTGGCTGCAGTAATTCTGGGCCCCTCTGTACATTAATGCAGGATATTTTCCTGTCTCCCCCATGTGTAGAAAGCAGTAGAGGAAGAGAAGCAGGAGCATGTGGACAAGGTGAAAGAACTCCTGGGCTGGGTCTCTGGTTTGAAACAGAGCACGCAAGTCAGGACCGGTCCACTCAAGAGCAAAGAGCTGGGAGACATTGAGAAATCCATCTCGGAGCAGCAGGTAAATCAGGAGACCTGTGTCCCTCCCTCTCTCTGATATGTGCATGGTACCTGTACTTAGTCATTTTCATACTGCTGTTATACATACTAAAACTACATTATCCTGCTATTTCCAACTGAGCTTTCCAAAACCACTGAAGGAAAGCAACCTTAATGCTTCCTGTGTAACACTGAGCATGTGCTGTAACCTCAGGGGAATTGCTTCCCTTCTTTCCAACCTGGAATTTAGCTTTCCTCTTGTTCTCAACAGGCTCTAAATGAGGAGCTGGCTGCAAGGAAAGAGCAGGTCTCAGAGGCCATCAAAACTGCACAGATCTTCCTTGCAAAACATAGCCACAAGTGAGTACAATACAAATAGTGGTGAATAAAGAAAGGAGAGTGGGGAAGGGTAGTACACCTCTTTGTCAGAAGAAAAGGTGATGGTAAATACAAAGGAAATTAACCTCAAGTTATTCTAATGGCCAGATTACTCGAACACACTGATGAGATTCCATGGGTGGGCAGGTATTCTTCGAATCCAGGTGACGGTTGTGAATGGTGACCAGGTGTATGTGAAAATGGCAAGCTTTATCAAAAAATTCGCCCCAATAGAGATTCCCAATTTTGTTCCCGGCCATTTTACAACCCAGAAACTTTGCTTTTGGCTAAAATGACCCATTTTGCCCTGAAGCATAAAAATTCAAATCTTGTGTGTTTAAATATACAAATGCATCTCAGTGGGAACAGAATTGAGGAGCTTTGATAATTTAGGGGATTTTAGCTTGAAAATTGGACCATGTGAATGAAAATAGGCCCATTTTTTGTATAGGAAAGCGACATACTGTCACTCCCCCCCCCCCCCCCCAAATGGAACCATTGTTGTGCATTTGAAATGGAATGCAAAACCATTGAATTCTCTTGCGAGGGTTTCACCCCATCCTGGTAATTCACAATCTCAGCTATTTTGCTTAGTTTCATTCCTGATTCGGTCCCTGTGCTCAGCCGAGTGTGACTGGCATGGCAATGCACTTAACCCTTCAGCTGAGGCATGAGCAGTGTGAGAAGGGGATTCCATTATGTGCTTGCCATTTTTTATTCGGAGGAGAAAATCTGAAATACATGGAGCTGCATGTCACTTTCTTGGACTCCATGAAGAGATTTCCTGTCCCATCTTGCAGGCTTTCTGACCAGGAGAACGAACAAATTTCCACCCAACTCAGTGCCCTAAAGGACACTTACCATCAGCTCTGCAGCGACTCTGCGGAACAGTTCCAACAGCTTCAGAGCCATCTGGCCCAGGAGACGGAGCACAAGGTACCTTTTCCCATCCAGTCTATCGCATAGATCTGAGTTACCTTTCCTCAGGGCATGAAAGAGGCTTTGCTTGGTTGCGTGTCTCATGACCACCGGCCATTCACAGCCTGTTTGCTTTGTCCTTAATCTCACGTGATCAGCCACTCTTCCATTTTGTCCCATACATTGCACTCGGGGGTCCGGGCTGAGTTGGTCATTGGAGGCTGAGTAGAAGAGGTTTTCGTATTCTGTTCCAGGTTGTTAGGGGATGGGTCTCCTCTGCAGTGTTGTTAATCAGGGCTGATCCCCAGGCTACAGAGTTGACTTAATCTTGTAATGGGAAGGAAGGGAGGTGGACATCTGATCTATTAAGGAGACAGAGTGGCCATGGGGGTGTCCTTTCAGTTCTTTTAAAATAGAGAGCGTACAGTCATGTAGGACCTGGGTGAGACCTGCAAGTGGTGCTTAATTTGCAGTGAGAGGTGCCAGGGCTCAAGCAATTAGGTGCTGGGGCTCCAGCATTTTTTTTACATTCATAGCTGATGCAGCAAGCTCAGAGGTGCCGGGTCTCAGCCCTGGCACAAATTAAGCACTTCCTGCAAGGACATTTTGATTACGTCTCTTGCCAGAAGATCGGCTGCATAGAGACTGGTGTATGGGCAACCTTTTTCACACCTCCAGGCATAAATTGTGGAATTCACTACTAAGAAGTAGACTTGCCTTGAATAGTAGGAAATTGAGTTCCTCTCTGTGTGGAATGCAGCCCTGCATCATCCCCTTGATAGACCCTCAGCTAATCTGAGAAACCTTCACTGACTGAGTAGCTGGACCCCTGTCCATCTCCCATTTGCATCCGATAATGTTCCTGTCAATCTCCGTTTCATGTTACACTCATGCGCTAGGTGGGAAGGGTTTGAAGTTCCTTCCTATCACCTCTGTTATTGGTGTTAGCTGTCTTCAGTCATTCATGGATATACCTGTATGTGTATGTAAATGTATATATATGTGTCCAATGGATATCTCTGTGTGTTTGCTTGCTAGCTCCCTGTATTTTGAAGCACTGGCCAAGTTGGACGTGATTTTGTGATAGCCAAAACTGAAATGGGAGATAGTGAAGTCCCAGTCCAGCAGATCAAGTGAAAAGGATGGCAAGGCCATTGAGTTTATTTATGGGAAATCTAAACTCCCACACTTTCAGTGCTGTATGCATAAAAATGAAGCACACATATTTCTATCTAAAGAGACGTATTTCTATCCTGGTTCAGACGTCTCGGTCCAGTGATGATTTTTTTTTTTTTTTTACTTTGCTAGCAGCAGAAAAGTCATGCTGCCATTTCAGCAATGACTCCGAGCTCAGAGGTAGCACTCTCCCCAGTTAAATTGTCATGTCATTAATCCCACCTACCTCACTGCTGCCAGAAAAGAAGCTAAAAATGGCCCTGCAGGTCCAAAGCGAGTGGGATGCGGATTCTTTCCTTTCCTCGCTCCTCCCGCAGAAAGAAAAATGCTTTCATACAAAAGTCTTCCCTACAGTTTGCTGTGTTTTATTTATACAGCATGAAAACATTTGGGGGGTGTCAGTTTCCTTTTACATTTCTGTTTTGCTGAAAGGGATGTACTTTGCTTCCTAATTATGACAGGCCCCCAGATTTGTGGCCTCCCGACTAACCAAGATTAGCACGGAGAGCAGTCATTGGCACTCTCTGTGAAGCCCAAAAGTGGGATGGGATTAGAACTATTTATAAGAGGCACTTTAGGGCTTCTCTTATGGATACTTGGCCCGTATGAGGGAGTATCTTTAGGGCTATCATTGCTTCATGGTATGGTTGCTTCATTGTAGAAGGGAGCCCATGGAGAAGTTTTAACATTTGCTCGCTGGAAAGAGCCGAGATTCAGCGAAAGGGTATCAAATTAAAAAGAGGAAACCAAAGCAAAACTGCAGCCCGCGCTACATTGAGCATGATGTGTCCCTGTACAGTTTGTGTTTCATGTCAAGTATTGTTACGATTAACTGACATCCTTGCTTACAAGTTTAACTAACCCTCTGGAACCTTAAACACACACCCCACACAAAGCAGAACGAGGACGACCTGCGTGGGGGGTTCTTTTTTGCAAAACAAAACGGTCGCATGCTGGACGCTAACACCAAGCTTTACACTGTGTGTGTGATACGGCTGAGCTGCTCCATAAGGCTCTGTCTTTAACTGCTCAAGGCACACCCTGCAACTCTGGTAAGTAAAAGCCTTTTATGTCCTCTCTCTCTTCCTCTGTCTTTCTGTGGCTTGTTGAGGATGGAATGTGCATGCTGGGTTCTGACAGTGCTCTTAGAGAGTTTAAGAGCCTTCTAATAGTTCCCCCCCATCCACCCTGTAAAAAAGAGCGTGAGGGTAAATCCAGACCAACTCGCTGGAAGTGGTGTGTTTGTGGGTACCATATCCAAGCTGCCACGTCCTATTGAACATTCTCATGGGACTGTAAGGGGACACGTCTGCATACAGAAATTTGAGCGTCTTAAAGATATGAACTGAACTGATTGCATTATTCACAAAATCCAGATTCCCGTATTTCCCCTCTGCATGGGATTCCCTCTGGGGTATCTCCCAGTGTCCCAGGCTCTCATACCTGAGCAACGGGAGTGTAGAAAGCAGGAGCTCTGGTGTACATACTATAGGGGATGCTCATTCCCATTTCGTCATCTTTGAGAATCCTGCTCCCTCCTGAGCATTCCCCTGCTTGTGCTCATAACACCAAGAAAAAAGACCTTCCAGAAATACTTGAGGCGGGTGCTATTTTTGGAGCCTCAGTCCTGATCATGGTGCTTTCCACCCTGGCACCTAGTGTAGTCTGGAGCTATGTTTTCCCCGAGGCCTGGCCTGAGCTACTGGAGAGTTGGTCATTTCTGAAATACTCCAGGGAGGGAAGTTGTGATGGCAGTGCCAGAGAATGCTGCACTAGAGCCTGCTTGCACGGGCAGAGGGGACTCCCCTGCCCTTTGGTGCATGGCTGGTCTGCTGTCGCTGGTGAGCTGGTATCTGCCACGGGGTTCCCTCTTTCCTGTTGGTGGCTGGCACTGCAGATCTGCATGGCAGGCACTATGGGAGCAACTACACCAGTGGGAGATTTCTGAACCACTGAAGGTGCTTTTCCTTTTGTCCTGTTGCCTCATAGGGAGCACAAAACTGGGTTCATATTGTCCGTCCCCTTTTGCATTGAAGTGTTGAAAGGCTAAAATGCATGTCTGTCTAAATGTCTGTCTCTCTCTATCTGTTGGTCGTTCCGTGGGACGTTAGAAAGCTGGGCTTTTGCCGCTTGCCACTTTGCTGTGTTGTTGTAATGATGGGTGTCGAAATGTCTCAGTGCTGCCGCACAGGAGCCTAGATGAGCTCTAAAACAACACGCAAGTTAGAAAATATAGAGTTGTTTACATGAGCGTCTCGCTCAGATGCACTCGGCGTTGCATGTCATACCCGTTGGGATCTGCTCTCTAGTCTTTTTAGGCTTTTTGTTTTGTTTTTCCTTGTCCTGGAATCTGAGACATCCCTGGACTTGATGCACTGTAGTTACTCGAAATGATGGTTTGCTTTTAGCAGCCTCTGTGGTTCTGATTTGATTTTTATTTTCTCTCTCCATTTTTAGGGATGTGACACAGTTGCGGGAGTGATAGACTTGGGCACAGTGGAAATATTCCCTATCTTTGGTGCCATGCAGAAAGGTCTCATAGACCAGGACACAGGCCTTGTACTGCTGGAGGCTCAGGTTATCACGTCTGGCCTAGTCGTTCCTGAGACCAACGAGAAGCTCTCTTTGGCAGAAGGCCTGGCAAGAGACATCATCGATCCCAGGACTCTCCAGCTGCTACAGGAGCTGCAGGATACCCTTCTTCTGATACGTCAAATTCGCTTGGAAGGAAAACGGTTTCTGCCCACAGTTTCTGCAGTAGAAGAGGGAAAGATCAGTGAGGATGTTGGACTGAAGATTTTAGAAGTTCACCTTGTTACAGGGGGTTTTCTAGACCCTTCAGGTCAAGGCCGGATCAGCTTGGAAAAGGCTGTTCAAGAAGGCCTCATAACTACTCAGCTTCACTCAAAACTGGCCTCTCGCCTGAGATCTTGCAGGAATTTGATTGACCCCAACACAGCCAAGAAAATCAGCTTGACTGAGCTAATGCAGCGATGTATCATTCACCAAGAGACTGGCCTGAGATTGCTGCCCATCAAGCAGCTGGCAGGTGGGATGGTGAGCCTGAAATCAGGTAGGAAAGTGAGCATCTTCCGTGCTGTCCAGGAGGGGCTAATAGATAGGCAGGTCACTGTGCGGCTGTTGGAAGCCCAGCTTTTTGCTGGGGGCATTGTAGACCCCAGAACGGGGCACAGACTGACTGTGGACGAGGCAGTGAGACATAATTTGATTGACCAGGATATGGCATGTGCACTCTTGATCCGACAACTTCAGACAGGTGGCATTATAGATACTGTCACGGGAGAGAGACTGACAATAGATGAAGCAGTAAAGAGAGATTTAGTAGCCTCAAGGATTGCGCTGGTGATCCTGGAATCCCTTTGGTCCTTTATGGGGCTGTTGTGGCCCGAGTCAGGCGAGATCCTCCCAGTTGCAGATGCCCTAGAGCAGGGCATCCTGTCCACTGAATTGGCTCATAAGATTCTTAGTAACAGGCAACTCATCAAGGCGCTCTTCATACCAGAAACCACAGAGGTCTTGACCTGGAAGAAAGCAGCAGAGCATGGCATCTTGGAGAGAGATGTTGCCAAGAAGCTAAAATCTACCGTCATACCTGACATGATGCCCAGTATGCAGCTGGCAGGCTCTGCAGCCAGAAGCAAACTGAGCGTGGGCTCTGCAGGAGGGAGTCATGAAGACCAAAGTCACCCTCTACTAAGGAGTGATGATGATAGGCTGATATTCCATTTGATGACCCACAGCTATATCAACATCCACAATGGCCACAAGCTGCTCCTAGTCGATGGGGAGTTAAATGATCTCACTAAAGCCGTTATACAAGCTCAAGAAAATGGATCAAGTACTCACCTGTTGGACGTTAACAAGGATGGTTACAAAGGTCTGGAAGTTCTTGAGGAGATAGGAGACTGGGAGAGTGCAACTACTGAAAGGGAGCCCTGTAATGATTTGGCTTTGAAGCAACTTGAGTTTCAATTTACCGCTTTGAAAGAAGAGAAGGAAGTGTCAGAAAATACGTCTCTAGATGATAAAAATCCAGTGATACAAATTGGAAGTTTTCCATCAAAGTATAAAGAAAAAACTCTGAATCTGAAGGAACAGGAAGAGATTTCTGCAAAGCAAACTTCTATTCAGAGTGAAATTGATGCTGAATCTGCAAGAGAACAAAGGCTGACTATAACCAGGAGTGGAAATCAAATAGAATTGTCTAGGCCAGAATCTGCTAATGACCCCATTAGAATCAGCTTTGAGATAAAGCCCAGAGAAGCAAAGGAAATGCTGGTGGAGATGGGGATAGATTCCAGTGGTGCTAAACTTTTAATAGATGAAGTCAAAGATAGAGCACCTGAAATGGTAAGAGATGGTGTGAGAAAAGAAACCTACATATCTGTGGATGAATCAGAGAATACTGAGAAACCACAAATCATGCAAGAGAAAACTCAGAGAAGGGTAGAATCTGAAATAGAGACACAAGCTATTACGGATAAGAATTTGTTGAATAAGGAAAAAGCTAAGAACAGATCAGTGAAAAGAGAGGAAATCGTGCCTCTTAAAACTGGAGATGAGAAGCAAATGGAAGAAAGAGAAACAGAAAAAACTGAAAGCGCAAGAGTATTGGAAGTAGAAGAAACGGATGTGGAAGATTTATCAGTTGATTTCAGTATTCGTGAAACTTCTGTGCTACCCAAACATTCCATGGAAGTGGGAGAAGACTGCACTTTAACAAATCTGGTGGCGCAACTCCAAGGTGGGGGTATATACCATGAGCAGATGGGCAAGAATCTTCTTCTGAATGAAGCCGTAGCTTGTGGTGTAGTGTCCAGCCACACAGCTGTTAAACTGATGGAGAAAATGAAAATGTTCAATGGCTTCTTCGACTCTCACACATGTGAATCGTTAACCACCGAAGAAGTCATTAGTGAAGGTCTGATGGATGAGAAACTTCTGCATGAGGTGCTCACATCTGATAAAGCTATAAGTGGTGTTCTCGACCCATGTAGTAATATTGTCTACTCTGTCAAGGGTGCGGCTGAGGTTGGCCTACTGGATGAGGAAACAGCATTGAGAATTTTAGAAGGACAAGTAGTTACTGGAGGAATTGTTGACTTGAAACGAGGCAAAAAAATATCAGTCACTTTGGCTTTAAATCTTGGCTTGATCGAGCCCTCCAGTCAAGAGGAACTTATAAAGTTAGAGAAAGCTTCTAAAGGAAAAGATGCTGAAGATGAAACTAGACAGAAACTCATTGGATTACAGGCTGAAACATGTGGAATTATGGATCCTAAAACTAAAGAACCGTTAACTATTGTCCAGTCGGTTGAAAAAGGGCTTCTCAATAAAGGGAAAGCCCTTCAACTCTTGACCAAACAGATAGCAGATGGAGGAATTATTCACCACATGTCTGGAATGAGACTTTCAGTAAATAATGCAATGAAACATGGATTGATTGATCAAGACTTGTGCAAAGAACTGGTAAAGTCTGAAAGTGTGTGTCTGCACCAGTATGTTCATCCAGAAAGAAAGGAGCTTGTATCCTTACCCAAGGCAGTGTCATTAGGGCTAATTAACTTGGACTGTCACGCTGAAATCCAAGAAGTACAGGCTTTGAGTGGAAGTGTTATTGACCCTGTTTCTGGACAGAGGCTGGCTTTGTCTAAAGCTGTAAAGGAAGGATTGTTATCTGAGCCAGTTATGGAAAAGGCAGTGTTGTCTTCCGATATGAAACATGGAATTGTAGATCCTGAGAGCTGTATGATCATTCCCTATTCGGAATTTATAAAGAAATGTAAAATTGACATTGAATCTGGACAAAGGTATCTGGAGCTTGTTCCTTTCCGAGCAATCAAGGACAAGGTGACAGGGAACGCTCTGACGTGTGCTCAGGCTGTGAAGCTGGGGGAAATAGACCTGTTGCCCACCTTGAGAGTACTGCAGGCTCAAGCAGACACTGGTGGCATTGTGGATGGTGCTACGGGCAAAAGACTGTCTCTGATGTCTGCTTTGGAACGGGAAGTGGTGGATGAAGAAATGGTGAGAATCATTGCATCGAACCAGATGATGGCTGGAGGGATTGTTGACACTAATATAGGGGAGAGCTTAAAGGAAGCTGTTGAAAGAGGACTAATCAGCCAAAAATTAACTGTGGCTGTTCAGGAAGGCATTTGGATACTCAATGACAAATCTGATCCTGAAGAGTGGAGAGAATATAAATGCCACTCCCAGCAGCTACTGCAAAATGGAACACCCAAAGAGGAAAGTGTGGCCATGGATAGTCCTGCTACGGAGATGACTGATGATGATGAACACAAAGCTAGATGCGAAGCAATGGGCTACAGTGCAGCTGGAGATGCTGATTCTGATCGATCACATAAGACAATGAGTATAATGAAAAAAGAGGTGCTGAAATCACTTCCTCCTGAAACTTCAGAGGAAGGTGTAGTGGGTCAACTCTTAGGAGAGGCTGAATTGTCCCCTGAACCTCCCTTAGTATTAGCCACAATGCCTGTATCTCCAGCATTTAAGACCCAGAAAAGAGAGATTAGGAAAAACAGATCAAAGGAACCCTGGAAAGAGAAATTGAGGGAGAGGGAAGAAGTAGCTGAGGAGATAGAAGAGAAAAGAGAGAGACTGGAGGCAGGGAGAAAGCAATCATTTGCTGGTGAAATGATGTCTCAAAGTGATGGGGACAAAGAAGGAATAGAGAGAGCCTTTTTCAGTAAAGATGGGGTTCTGGGAAAGACAGAAGCTGCAGCTATGGCTTCTGAAGTAGATCAAAGAAACTTAGATGAGAGAATGGAGGGGTCAAAAGCAGTAGAGGCAGTATCAAAAGAATCAGTTTCTGTGGATCAAGGAGAGGAAGAAATAGTCTACATAAACGCTAAGGAACCCTTCAAGCTTGCAATTGGCGATAAGCATATTGAAGACAAACCTGTAGATGAAATACCAGTGAAGCATGCTGAAACTACACCACAGAGACCAGAGGCAAAAATTCTTGAGATCGGAAGTCTTGGTGCTCCAGAAATGTTGAGTGAGGCTGATCTAAAACCCATGGGAAAGAAGAAAACTGAGATAAAGAATCCAAAGCAGATCAGTATCCCAGGAGAAACCACTAAACTAGGGAAATCTTCCAAGGAAAAACAGTCCCTTCCTATCCCAGATTCCAAAGAAACGTTGATGAGGAAGATCAAGGAGGAATTGATCTCAAGTATTCAGGAATCAGCGTGTGAAACCACCACCAAGAAAACAGCTGGTGGGTTGCTGAGCAGCATTGCTGAACAAAAGCAAACAGAGATTAGCAAGAAACAGGTTCCTGAAAGAGAAAAGGAAGCGACCGCTTTGGGCCTGAAAGAGAATATCAAAGGTGATCAGAAATTCACCATTGCCCCAAAGAGAGATGCACTCCAAGAGACAATCGGAGAGATCAGAAATGGCAAGGACACTTCTGTAACAGATAAATCAGAGGAAAAGATACCCCAAACAATGACCAAAGAGGAAACCAGAGATCTGGTATCCACCACAGTGTGTATTGCAGAGAGAAAAATTCCAGAGTTAATTACCGGAGAGGAATCCACAGGTGATCTAGAATCTTCTGTAATCCCTGAACTAGAGAAACAGACTCTGAAAGAAACAACCACAGAGTTCACCATGGATGAAGCAAGGTCCTCTACAGCCTTCAAATCAGAAGGAAAGACACCCCAGGAAATAACCAGAGATGACAGCAACGGTGATCAAGAACCACGCTTAACTATGGCAGACAGGGAGAGATGGCAAGAACCTTCAAGAGAATCTACAAAACCAGCCAAGGTAAATGTTGTGTTGTTTTTTTTAAATTCCCGGGTATTTATGTATATTTGATATAAATGAGCATGATTTAGGACAAAGTTGACAGCAAGAAGGATAAAGGTAGTGAATGTAGAGCACCTATTGGGAGTTGCAGCCCCAGAAGATAGTAGCTGGAGTTGATTTGGCAAATGAAACTGTGATGTATTGGGGGAAACATTTGTACCTCAGTTATATTTTATGAGAACATTACTTATAAATGACAGATACATAAGCCCATTGTTTGGCAGTTGGATGATAACACTGCAGATTTGTTGCTATTTTTAAGGTTTGTTGGAAAAAGAGTACATTTTATTTCTCCGTAGTAAATCTTGTAGATAAGATTAGCAAGGGAGCAGTCCCTAATGTGGAAAATTGCTGAGAGAGAGAATGCTAAGAGTTCTTTAAAATAATCTCATTCTGATTTACTTTTCTCTCAAAATCTGAAGTATGTTTTGTCTTTTGACTCCGCAGACTGTGTTCAGCAAGCAGCTTTGTCTGGAACATGATGAGAAACTGGTGTCTTATCTGTCCATGCTCCGAGATATTGAGATGAAAATTAAACAGGTTCAACCGGCGGAGCTGAATTTAGAAGCGCTGCAAGACCTGCTGCATCAGGCTGAGGTCAGGGTGGGGCACTGTACTAAAATTAGTCCAGCTCCAGTGCTCTTCTCTCTGGGTTAGTTCTTTTAGGGCGGTTTATGCACGGGCTCACTGGGCTTTAGCAGCTGCTAACTGTCTCTTGTGAGCACGATGAGGAACTTTAGTCTGGGATCTAAAAGATATCTTTCTTTCTGGCTCAGGTCTTCGTCCATGTTTAGACAATAAATTCATTTAATTCACAGTTAGGTTTGCTGTCTGGAATGAATTACTGTAACCTGGCCAGATGAGAATAGTAGGATGAATTGGTGGATGGTAATGAATCATTGTAACAGATACACAGATTGTTTGAATCCAGTTTCTTCCAGCCTTTGTTTTACTGTGGCTATGTCTACACCGCAAAGAAAAAACCCATGGTATAGAGTCCCAAAGCCCGGGTCAGTTGACTCAGATAGTGCAGACATTCGGGCTAGGACCGGTGCTGGGCTCTGAGACCCTCCCCCTCACTCAGCCTGAGCCCAATGACTACACTGCTATGCTGCGTGAGTCAGTTGACCCAGGGTCTGAGACTCAGTGCCAAGAATTGGCTTTTTTTTTTTTTTTTTTTTTCCAGTGTAGGCGTACCCTGTGAATGCTGGCAGTGAGCGTATGAAATCATTGTGTCTTGGACTTAAAGATACTGTCTTGCCTCAGGTCCTGGATGTGGAACTGAAGGATCTGTCCTCTCCAGTGAATCAAGAGCTGGACTCTGTGAAGTGGATTGTGGCCAACCAGCCCCAAGAAGTCCCTGAACAATTGCTGAAAGCCTTGGAGAAAGATGCCAAGAACCTCCAGAAGTCTTTTAGCTCAGTGAGCGATGCCTTGGAGGCCTGGCTGCTAAACCTGCGTGGTGCTGCAGAAACTGAAAAGGTACAACTCACAAACAGACTTTTGTCCTCCCTTTGCTGCTTCAACCCTATACTGAGAGATCTCTACATTCATTCCTTCGTTAGTTGCCTGGTTTTAATTAGAGTACTTTTCATTTTCAGGCTAAAGTCTTAACACGGCATAAGACGCTTGAGGGCAAACTGGAAGAGCTGCAGAACTGGGTCTGCGATACCGCATTATCTCTGGACAGCAGTGATTACCACCATGCAACTGAAGGGAACAGCTTGACTTGCTGCCTGCAACACTATGAGGTAGCCATAGCAACACCCCTAATCCTGACTGATCAAACTGTGGCCTCCTCCAGGGGTTGCTTTTAATCCAGCCTTCCTCCTTGATTCTTTGTGGCTTTCCCTTTGTCGATTATTGTGCAAGGAGATGCCAGTATTCTAGCCTGTTTTTCAGTCCTTGTGCTCTTGGGAGCTTGAGTAATGATGCCATGCAGAGGTGAAAGGAGCCAAGGGTTTTTTTTTCTCCTGTTTTGTCTCAGCAACAAGTAAAACATCCTATTGCTGCTCAGCCCTTCAAAGAACATAGGGAAATAAATAAAAAAAAGAAGTCACAATCTCCTCCATAGCACGACCTGGAGCCTTTACTGAGTGCCACGCTCTCTTGGGAGTGGTGCTCACACTGGTCAGTGGAAGCTGTCCTCACGGCTCACAGAGCTATGCTTTTGAGACCCAAGCAGTGCGGGGCAGGGGGCTAAGGTGTTGGAAGAAGAGGTAGCTCCAGGAGTGGTTTTTGCTGCTACACCACGATCTGCAGAGTGAGGAAGCTGGAGGGCGATTGGCATATAGAGTATAAACAGTCGCTTCTGAATCTGGGTACATCTCCAGCGCTGCACCGCACACGCATCGAGAAACTGGCTCTGACTCGGATGCCAGTGACAGGAGGGGTTTTTTCCAAAGGTGTTGGGAGGTCTGGTATAAAGAGAAAGGAGGAGAAACCGCTGCTTTCCACACATCGTCTTACTCGTGTGCTGCTGTACGCGCTTCTGTTAGGGCTTCTCTGTACAAACACTTACTGGTGGGAAGCTGGGGTATGCATCTACCTCGCACTAGCCTGCCGCTTACAAAGTGTGTGTGCGGACCCTCCTGCCGCGTGCTAAAAATTGTCCGGGTGCTTTGATCTAAGCTGCTTTGGAACAGGAGTAGATTAAAGTACATTACAGAACTTCTAGTGCTTGGCAGGTGGCTTCACTTGGACACTTAGTTTGCAGCAGGCTAGTGCGGGGTAGTTTTACAACCCAGCTTGCCGCGAACTAAGTGTTCACTTAGACAAGCTCTTCGTGTATCGCTGGGTGCCTGAAATATCTTGTTCTCTCGATGAAGATCTGGCTGAAATCTCTCTGCTTCTGTGCCGTAGGATTCTCTTTGCCCATGGATCATGTCCAAAAACAGCAGCTTAGGAAAGTGCACACAAACCAGACTCACTTCACTGACTAGCTTTTTCGCTCTTCTGTTCAGGAGTTGAAACATCCCCTTGCTCACACCAAGTCTGAGCTCGATGCAGCTGCTTTCGACATTCAGTTCTTTATCTCTGAGCACGCCCAGGACTTGACCCCGCAACAGAGCAGGCAGCTGCTGAGACTGCTCAATGAACTGCAGAAGTCTTTCCGGGACCTTTCCGAGCGTGTGGCAGCTCAGGTGGAGGTCCTGCAGGTCTGTCTCCGGCAAGTGGAGCAGACTGATGAGGTGAAGGTCGTGAGGCCTGTTGTGTTTTGTTAACTGAGATGTTTTCAAGGACATGCCGTGAAACACTTGCCATTCTGTGTTCCGGTTTTGGGTGTGTGACTTTGAAATGATTCATGGCACAGCAGGAGTTTCTTAAAAAGAGTCGATTGCTCCTTTCTATTACCCTACCCATCCCATCTTTCAAGGGACTGAGTTTCTTTGCCTTCCCTTATTCAAACTAACCAAGCTCTTGAGGGCTCTAGATGGGACAGCTGGTCAGTCCCTTTGGCTTTCAGCTCTGGAAACCTGCCTGAGTCTAGCTGAGATCATATGTGCATTGGTTTAGTGGACTCAACCTAGTTCCTATAAGGTCCACACCAGAAAATGATGGCACAAACTGGCATTGTTCAACCCGAATGATAACCAGTGTTGCTAGTTTCTCATTTTCCTTGCACAGTTAATGGTCTGTAGACACAGGAGAACAGCCCTTTGAATAATATCTAAATGTCGTGTCACACAGCAGCCACCCACACAAGCTCCTGATACTCTGCTGTGTTCCCGCAGCCCACATAATTGCATGGACCTTTTCACTCCAGACACTATTAATACTGTAATGTTTTTATTAACAGTTGCTCTCAATAACACTCTGCCTGTGCCATCTCTGTGTGTGTATTAACCAGTTTGCTTTGCTTTTTCAGATTCAGTGTGCACCCATCCTAACCCAGGAAGATCTCGCTTTGCAGCCGAAGAGCTCTTAAGAGCGCTCTTTTGAATTGCTTCTGTTGTTTATCTTAAAGATTGAAAGAAATGACCACAGCATTTTGCACAAGTTTGTATGTTTAGTTGCTACGGCACCAGAAGAAACCGTTTTTTCCCTGCTAGCAAAGAGAAGTTTTTTGTGAGGACTGTCAGGGTCACACATCATGCTCAATTGCTCAAATAGGCGCTTCTGTATTGTGCGGTAGTGGCAAAACCTAGGAATTGGATCAGCTACAGAAACATTTTGTCTCCCTTGGCTCTCACGCCAACCCCGGTGTGAAAATAAACCTGACTCGGGTCAGCCAATGTTCCAAAGCCGCAGCCCTGCATGATGCCAGTGCGTTACGCGTGGCCAGCCTGTCTAGAGATGGCATTACACGGGTTTCTGGTATATTTTAAATTTCTTGAGGTTGAGAGGAAGGACAAAGCCAGAGCAACATTTGGTTAATTGTACCAAGGAGGGCTGTGCTTTGATTGTTGCCCCTATGAAATTATTAAACATTTGTGGAATGGTCTCCCATCTAAGGAGAGAAGACAGCTTGAATGACAAAAAAAAGTGTATTTAAAGAGATCCCGTCCTTCAAATACTGTTGGGCTCTGATACACGTTCATGCAGCCTGGCTGAGAGCAGAGGGCTTCAAAAGGTGTTTTCTGTGCTGCCTCCTATCCTATCAGGTGCTCAGACTGTAACTCTTCTGCCTTGCTTTTCAGAGACATGGTGGCATTGAATGAACGATGTGTCTTAAACGGCCTCCTCTCTTCTCTTCCCCTCAATACAGACTCTCCAGGAGCAGCAAGCAATGCGCAGTCGGAAGCTGGAGGAGCTCCACACCTGGCTGGGCCAGGCGGAGAACACACTGAGGGACCAGCAGAGAGCAGCCAATGAAGGGGACCTACCTATGCTGCAGCAAAGGCAAAGTGACGTTAAGGTCAGTGCTAGAATAGTTGTGGGGGGCAAGAAGGGGGCAAAAGAGATGTCAGATGGCACAGAAAAGTTGTATGATTCTTCCACAATGCTCGTAGGACCTGCAGAGGAACATTCAGAGCCGGGCTGCCTCTTTCGTGGGTGTCTTGAAAGCAACCGAAGAGTTCTTAGAGGAGAACAGGGCCAAGATGAACCCCGGGGAGCTGGCAGCCCTGCAAGAGAAACTCCGCCTCGCCAAGGAGCAGTTCCAGTCTCTGCAGGAGAGGACTGAAGTGGCCCAGAAAGAACTGGAGAGCACAGTGACGGCTGCAATGCAACAGGAGACGGAAAAGGTAACACACAAAGAACAAAAGGAGGGGGGACTTTTAATGTGGGGAGGCAGCTTGGCCTAGTGGGTATGCCGCTGGCCGGGGAGTTGAGAAACCTGTTGAGTTGAGAAATTCTGTTCCTGGCTCTGCAATTGTTTTTGCTTGGTGACCTTGTCTCCACTCTGTGCCTCGGTTTCCCCATCTGTAAAACGTTGGTATTGACTCCCCTTGTAAAGCACTTTGAGAGCTATGGATTAGACATGCTAGGTATTTATAATACTAATACAATATTCATTGGAATGTAAAGCAGCCCAGGGCAGAGTAAAGGAGCCTTGCTCTGATGTCAGGACTTGGTAATAAACTTCCAGTGCAGCTTTTTGAAGTAATTTGGTGCCTCTGAAAATCTAACAGTGTCTCAACCTCCCCAGATAAGCCCCAGGGGTGTACCTCAAGGAACCACTTGGATGTGTTCACCCGTGTGCGCACACTGCTCGTGCACTCACTCACTCACTCTGTATCAGAAGCCCAGTTTGGGGCGTGTGTTGGCTGAGTAAGACTGTGGACTATGTGTTGTGCTGGGCTGAGAATCACAAAATCAGTCAGATGCCAGGATTCTCCCTCTCCTGATACAGCAGCTTATACAAATACAAAAAGAACAGCCCTCCTCATCCGGAATATTTGTTGTTTTTTCAGGTGAAAGCTGCCAAAGAATTGGAGGAGAACAGGAGTAAGATTGAGTCGCTTCTAAAGTGGGTGACATCATTAGAACAGACGGGGGAGCTCTCTGAGCACAAACCTCGCCCAAAGGAACAAGCTCTGGGAGCAATCCAGGGGAAAAGCACCCAGGACATCCTCGACGGTCACTTGGTGGAAGTGGACCGAGTGGAAGAGAGCCTTGATGGGCAGTATGAGAGGCTGAAGGTTAGAATGCCGCCATGTCCGACCTACCTGGCTGATATTACGTTAGATGTTAGTGCTGCCAAGCACGGTGACGACCCTGCCACCAGCAAGTGGCGTTGAATGCATGGATGTGTTCACCATGCCACGCAGTTGTGTTCCCGTGTAACTGGGCATCAAGGCTCTGGTGCGCTAGGAGGGGAGACCCCTGAACTTGTGGGATCCTCCTGGCACAGCAGACAGAAGGACATAGAGATGTGAAAGTGGAGAGACGTGGTTTTTTGTCTGCCTCAGCTGTAATTTATTAGCGGTGTGATCAGTAATGCAGAGTACTTTACAGTCAGGTCGCAAGATGATGCTGTCAGGGTAACTCGCGGGGGGGTTAGTTGTTTGCCAGCACAGTGAAGAGAGGTCTGTCAGTAGTTCTGGTGCTGAGGGCTTGTCTGCATGGGGAAGTTCGTGCACAGTGGGCTAGGAGTAAATGTAAAGCGCACTCCTGACTCCACACCCACTCCCCATGTGAACACTCTTACTGCGCACTGTGAATGCCTCCAGGCAGTTTAGCTTAGCACGCTTCCAAAGCGCATGAAGGTCATGCGCACACAGACAAGGTGGGCGAGTAATCTCTTTTATCGGACCGACTTCTGTCGGGGAGAGAGACGAGCGCGAGTCCAGTAAAAGGGATTCCCTCACCCACCGTGTCTCTCCAGTGTCCTGGGGCTGACACGCACACAACAGCGAGCACAGAGGGGTTCTCAGTGCCCAGACCAGTGTCCGCACTGGGAGTTAGTGGGGAGTCGCTAGTGCACACCAGCTACTGAGGGCTTTTCCCCCAGGTAGGTAAGTCCTTAGAGACATTAGATCGGTCACAAGGCAGCATGTTTGGTGTGTGTGTGTTTCAGGCACGCCATCAGGAGCTGCTCTCCCAGCAGCAAGATGTCATTCTAGCTACACAGACAGCACAGGCCTTCCTGGACAAACAGGGCCACAACCTAGCACCAGAGGAGAGGCAGAGGCTTCAGGGGAGGCTGGCAGAGCTGAAGGAGCAATACGCAGCCAACCTGTCGCAGTCGGAGAAGCAGCTGAAGCAAGTGCAGGTGCTGCGGGACGAGCTGCAGAAATTTATGCGGGATCACGGGGAGTTTGAGGCCTGGCTAGAGCAGGCGGAACAGGAGCTGGAGCGGATGCACAAGGCGGACAGCGACCCTGAATCGCTGAGACCAATGCTTCTCCGGCAGGGAAGCTTCTCGGAAGATGTGATCTCCCACAAGGGGGATTTGCGGTTTGTTACCATGTCAGGACAGAAGGTGCTGGACGCAGAGAGTGCAGCCAAGGAAGAGGGGCCTGAGCCATTAGCCACAGGAAACTTAGTCAAGAGCAAACTGGATGATGCAACAAAAAGATACACTGCTCTCCACTCGAAGGTACAGGAAACCCTTTCCAGCTCCATAGGATAAAGCTTTTATGGAGTTTCCTCTGTGCAGCGCTGTAGGGATGGTGGTAGCCGGTACTGCATGTAACTGGGAATTTACCTGTCAAATCTGCCCTGTTACCTTCTCTCTGACCGTTCTCCACCTTCCTACATCAGGAACACTTATACTGTTCAAACATTTTAAAGGTGTGAGCTCAGAAGAGGGCAGGGACTGTGTTATATGGTTCTTCCACCCATGCTAAAACTGAGTTCTTCCTCAGGGCTTGGCTCAATGGTAAGTTGGTGCGTGGCAGGCCAGGGTGTGAATTTACAGCACCCTAGCTTGCTGTGCGCTAACTCGCTGTAATGCGCTGACAATTCTCTAGTGCACTTTGACATATTCCCCTTCGAAACTGGAACCTTCACTGGTAGCATCCACGTAGCGACTTTGTGTCTGGCAGGCTAGTGCTCTGTACATTCACACCTCTGCTTGCCACGCGCTAACCTGCGGTGTAGACAAGCCCTCGGTGAGTTTTCCCCCCTTTCTTCAAATTAAGGGGGCATGGAAGAGCAGGCTGCGGACCGTGATGGTTCATATCCTTGTCTCGGATTTTATTTTCCTGTGTAGTGTGCCAAGCTTGGTTCCCATCTGAACGCCTTGCTGGATCGCTACCAGCAATTCCAGGAAGTGGCAGAAACTCTCAGGACGTGGCTGCAGGAGAGTGAAGCAGCCGTAGCAAAAGTCCTCTCTGAGACAGTTTCCTCAGACTCAGCGGTTCTGCAGAAGCAGCTCACCAATGCCAAGGTAAGGGATCTTTAGACTGTCTTTCTCCAGGCTGAGTGTACGACCCTCGTGGGCCAGACATCTCACCCTAAAATCCTGATTTCGATCTCCTGTCATATGGGTTACCTGGGGGGCTGTTAAATTAAGGATGGAACCTGCTAGACCAGTTCACCAGTGTGTCGCAGTCTCTTTGGTGTATGTTATTGCTGACGTTAGTGGTCTTGTCTTGTGTTGGAGCAGCAACTACAGGGAGATCTTGCTGAGCATCAGGTGCCCGTGGAGAAGCTGCAGAAAGCAGCACGTTCCCTCCTGGAGATAGAAGGAGAACCAGCCCCTGATCGCAGACACATTCAGGAAACCACAGGTACTGGGCAAAGCAGCCGTGTCCATTAGCATGTGCGAGTGTGAAGACAGACCACAATTAAAAAGGGAACTCAAGCCCCCAAGTCAGATGAGTTCAGAAGAACACGGGATCAAAGTAGAAGAGCAACTTGTCTACAATCCCTGTGTGCGCACACATACGCACCAATAGGGCAGTTCACCATCTTCCCAAAACACCTCCGGAGGCTGTTTGTTTCCTTCGGAGGATCCACACTTCTCTTTATGTTGAGAAAACAAGGGAGGAGGGAGGGACGTCTTGAGCAACAGGCAGCTTCTGCCTCAAGTAGTGAAAGAGACCTGTTGGTTTTAAAGTCGAGACAATACAATAGACCCCACTGAAATGGTCTTATCATAGTCCTGTTTCTGTGCTTTTGTGTATGTTTCTGGTTAGCCTATACCCACGTGCCTTACCTCTAGAGTGGGAGCAGGTTACCCCACCTCTGCTACTGCAGGGTTCCTACACCTTCCTGTGTAGCATCTGGCGTGGGCCGCTGTCGCAGACAGGACACTGGGATAGATGGACCGTGGGTCAGTTCCTACGCTGCTGCTCTCTCTTTTCTTCACCCAGTGAGGTTTTTCCTGTTCTCTCTAACGAGTTCAGTAATCGAACCTTCGCAGCTCCGGCTCCTCTGGGTGATTTGGCTAGTTATTTGTGTTGGGGATAATCTCAGAGGTGACAATCACTCGCCCCTCTTGGTCATTTATTTTTATCCTGTGCTGAATTCCCCAGATTCCATCGTGAGCCGTTTTCAGAGCCTTTCTGGTCAGATGGCAGAGCGCTCAGATCTGCTGCAGAAGTCCATCGCCCAGTCCCAGAGCGTTCAAGAAGGACTGGAGACTCTTGTGCAGTCGATGGCTGAGATTGAGAAGAGCCTGGAAGGAGAGCAGCTGGCTTCCCTCTCGTCTCTCTCCATCCAGGAGTCACTCGCCACAAACGCTGTGAGATGTTCACTTAACTGCCTTTCAGAAAGAGCCTGCATTAGGTAGACGGTTCCTCTGCCTCTCGCCAACCTCTGAATGGGGCAGACATCTTAAAACATTTTGTGCTTTAATTGTATTGCATGTTCAAGTCATTTAAATGCAGTAAACCCATTTAAAAAGGAAGCGTTAAATCCATCCTTTACCTGAATTCGCTGAACTAGGAAATAGAGCCACCGAAACAGTTTACCTCCCTCCTCAACTAATGAGCAGCGTTTAGAGACATTCACATAGTCTTGAGAGGAAATCCCTGTCCAGAAGCAGTGGATGAGGATAGACTGACAGTTCAGCATGAGCAGAGGCAGGGAAAAGCCAAAGTCAGACACAGTGGGGAAGGAGGGCACAGGGAGGACTGGGGGTGAAAATAATGCACGTGAATGTTGTCTAGAAATGTCATTTGCTTTAAGATTTCTAGTTCCAAAGGGCCCCCCGGCCAACTCATGCCACTTCGGTTTTCTCGGTGTCTATTCTGACAACAGAAGTTGAAGCAGGACATCGCCCGGCAGAAGAGCAGCCTAGAAGCCACCCGAGAAATGGTGACTCGATTCATGGAAACGGCCAGCAGCTCCGCAGCCTCAGCCCTGCAGGGCAAGTTGGCCGAGGTGACTGAGCATTTCAACAAGCTGTGCCGGCAGCAGCAGGAGAAGGAGAACGTGCTGAAGGACCTCCTCCCGAAGGTGGAACAGTACGAGCACCTCTCCGAGAAGCTGCAGCAGTTCACGGAGAGCAGAGCTCGCATGCTGGCTTCCGGAAACCAGCCGGATCGTGACATCGCTCACTTCTCCCAGCAGATCCAGGTGAGAAGCGGGTTTTGTGCCTAAAGAAGAAAGGAGGCCCAGACTATGAGGCTTTTGTGAGGAGCCCTTTGCAGGCAGAGTGGAGGGATTTGTGCAGAGTAAATAACCCCCTGCATTCATCCCAGGCCATTGGGACCTGCAGTTACAGTAGCTGTTTGCTCAGCCATTGGAGAAAGGGAACGAGATGGGGGCTTTGTAGCTCATTGCTGTTTCACTGCCCTGCGTGAACAGTCTAGGAGCAGTTCTAGACTAGAAAGGCAATTCTGCCCAGTCCAGCTGGCTGGGGGCAGAGAACTAAAGGAGTGAACTCTGAACAGTTGGATTAGACCCAGGGCAAATATAGCTAGACCTCACTGGCTAAAAATCCCATCTGTTAATACTGCACAATGCCTACGTGTCAGTAAGTAGAATCGCTACCCTAGGACAGTGGTTTAGGGTATAGGACTGGGTCCATTGCACTGGATGGGACAAAATCATAGTGGTTTCATGGAGACCATGGTTCCTGCTAGCTGGGAACAGTATCTGCCCTAGATTCTCCCTGTAGCCTTTCTACCAATTCTGATGTGCGGGAGTTTCAGAAGTTGCTCTGATTCATGGTGACAGGTATCGGGGGTAGGCTATGGTAGTCTGTATCCACAAAAACAACAAGGAGTCCGGTGGCACCTTAAAGACTAACAGATTTATTTGAGCATAAGCTTTCATAGGTAAAAACCCCACTTCTTCAGATGCACGGAGTGAAAATTACAGACGCAGACATAAATACACTGACACACGAAGAGAAGGGAGTTACCTCACAAGTGAAGAACCAGTGTTAACAGGGCCAACTCGATCGGGGTGGATGTAGTCCACTCCCAATAATAGAGGAGGAGGTGTCAATTCCAGGAGAGGCAAAGCTGTTTTTGTAATGAGCCAGCCTCTTCCAGTCCCTATTCAAGCCCAAATTAATGGTGTTAAATCTGCAAATAAATTTTAGTTCTGCTGTTTCTCTCTGAAGTCTGTTTCTGAGGTTTTTTTGTTCAAGTATAGCTACTTTCAAATCTGTTATAGAATGTCCAGGAAGATTGAAGTGTTCTCCCACTGGCTTTTGTATGTTACCATTCCTGATGTCCAAGTTGTGTCCATTATTATTCTTTTACGTAGGGACTGTCCGGTTTGGCCAATGTACATGTCAGAGGGGCATTGCTGGCACATGATGGCTTATATCACATTAGTAGACGTGCAGGTGAATGAGCCTCTGCTGGTGCGGCTGATGTGGTTGGGTCCTCTGATGGTGTCTCTAGGGTAGATATGGGGATAGAGTAGGCAACAAGGTTTGCTAAAGGGATTGGTTCCTGGGTTAGTGTTTCTGTGGTGTGTAGTTGCTGGTGAGTATTTCATGCTGATTTATGGATAATTCATCTTATTTCCCTGTAGAGGGCACTGTGTGCCCTAGTCAGTATCAAGAGCTGTGTCTGTTCATTTCTCCTGTTTGAACAAACACAGGAGCTTCATCCCTGCTCTTGTTTATCCTGACAGGAGCTGAATTTAGAAATGAGGCAGCACCAAGAGGACCTGGATACTATAGAGGGTCTGACCACAGAGCTGAGCTCCTTTGGTTTCCCAGTGGGCTCCTCTCAGCACCAAGCGAAGGTGCACAGTCTAAAACAGGATTTTGTGCAGCTGCAGAAGGCAGCAAAGGAGAGGTAAGACCTGAGATCACCTGTTCCCATCCTTCAGGGGCTGGATTGTGGAGACAGCTCTTAAAAATTGGCGGATGTGCTTCTCACTGATGGTGGAAGTTACTTAGCAATTGGGAGAGAGCTGACTAAGGTTCATTTTTGCTTTGGGGACCGTACGTTAACTTCTACCTCTGCTGTCCTCCTACGCCGCAAAACTTAATGCCGTCATCTCTCACTGACATTTTAAAAAAGGACGGCTGGAGGCGTTGTGAAAATGTGTGTGCTGCAAGAGCCGTGCTTTCTCAGCATGCAGGGGCTGCCACGAATCAAACCCACTCCTGCTCCCCCCAGGAGCGGATCACTGTATTGCATGGCATTGTGTGGCAGAGGTTCATTGGCCAGCGAAGGCGTGACAGACAATAGCTGCAGAAGGAGCCTCTTCGTTTTCCCTAGCTCGAGGGGGTTGCCACAGTGCAGGGTCTGTCTACAGAGAACGGGCGGCATTAAAACAGGGTTAAGTTAAAGAGGGTTCGTGAGACCTCGTTCGCGACGGAGAGCGACGAGATGGGGGGAATAAACTGCTACGTGATGTTGTAAGCCTCTGCCAGAGCTCGGCATCCCTTCCGTTCAGATGCCTGACCGAATAGCAGCACGCCCAGGAACCTCAGCTGCGTTCCGAAGGGTGAGGAGGTCTCCTGTCTTCAAATTCCACAGTGATTTCGGAACTGCCGTAAGGGCAGCGAAGAAGGCAACGAATTTCATGGGTTACGCAGCACCGCACATACGGGAGCTACTGCAAGGGCGTGCTGTTGTAACCGCCTCCCACAGAAATCCCGCTGGTGACGTGGGGAGGCAAGGGAAAGGTCTGGCTTCGCTGCAGCCGTGGGGAATCTGATGGCACTTGTGTAAACGTACCGGAGCTAGCTGGAACGTCACTAGCTCGAGAACTGGAGCAGTGAAGCCGCAGCAGTGCGGGCTAGCTGCCCGAATAATTACCCAGGGTTCCAAGTGGGCTTGTACGGCCCATGCTGCCATGACTTCACCGCTCTAGTATCCAGCCTAGTTCAGGTCTGTCTGTATGAGCTAGTTACGCCCCGTGATTGCCATGTAGACGTACCCTTGGCCTGCCGTGCTTCCCTGCTTTCCCTGAATGCGAGCGGTTCTTGGAGGAGTGGGGCAAGAAGTGGTTGTCACAAAGTCAAGAGCAATATGAATGAGCTCCACTTTCCTGACAGCTCTACTTCTCCATGCCAGGGATTGTCATGGGGTGGGCCACAGATTAATAGTGTCTCTCTCCTCAGCCTCCTCTTCCACTCATGATCATGTGGCATATTTAACCACAGAGATTATCTGCCCTTCCATTGAAGCTCATTCATGTGGAGCTCATTCCTATTGCTCTTGACCTTTGATTTAGTTGGGGATTGGTCCTGCTTTGAGCAGGGGACTGGACTAGATGATCTCCTGAGATCCCTTCCAACCCTGATATTCTATGATTCTATGATTAGCATGCAACATGCCAATGGTGACGACACAATTGTGGAAGAGAAATATTAAAGGAAGCATGTGGTACCCAGGTCTCGGGATACCCAGGACTGAGGGTCACCTTGTTACCCTCCGGCTGTAGTGAGAGTAGACTTGGCTGTAGTAAGCTGGCTGTTAGCTCCCTGTCTTTGCCTTGCTGCTTACCAAGAGGTGCCCCTTGAGTCCCTTTGAACTATTCCTCTGTGACTCCCAGCCCTGACACTGGCTACTCACAATAATCCCCGAGCCTCTGCCCCCAAAGGAGCCGGGTACTCCAGTTTGCTAGTTTTACCTTAAACCACCACTCCTGTATATCGCACAGCACTTGTGAGCGCTGACATTAAGAAAGAAGTAGGTTTATTTAAGAAAGGATAGAGATTCAGCTAGAAACAAGGGAGTGCGGTGAAAACAAATGATGCAAACAAAATCATAAAACCTGAACTAGGGCCTACGCTTATTAATAGTTCCTTTTCCTATCTAATAAAATAGTTTTCCCCCCTCAAAAAAATTTCAGTCTGTTGCAGAGACGGCTGGCTTCACAGAAACCAGGATCCAAACTGTCATGAAAATACCCCTGCTCCACAAGATGTCTCCTGAGTGAATGGATGCAGAGGCCTCTTGCCCCTTACTCTGAAACCTGTGTTTATACTGAAAGTCTGTTGTCTCTATTCATAGGGCAATACCCTGCCTGTTGTAATGTTCTTGTTTTTACCTCCAAGTGGTTTCAATTGTTTGCACTTGTCTTCCTTGGTTTTCCATTGATTGTTCTGTGATGGGGCAGTGAGAGACAATTGAACCTTGCATGACATCCCTGGCTAACTAAGGAGAGAGAGCAACTCCCTCCTGCATGAATAAACTGCCACCAGGTAGTTAATCTCTGGTGACTCCCCTTAACTTTAAGACCCTAAGGGAATAAACATCAATATATCTACCTTATTCCTTTAGTGTTACCTGTACGCACATCACACCATGATTATGAGTGTTGATAAATTGCAAGCTTTCAATAAAGACCTTACATGGTACCCAGTATGCATAGATACCCTGTGAACAATGTATTTGATGTAGTGAGTTTGTCAGGTCTGAGATGAGAGTGGTTTCAAAGACCTGTGCACCCATTGCCAAGGTGCCTTTGTGTCACAAAGTGTTTGATTATTTGTAGCTGTTCCTTAGTATCTCTGTCGTTGAGTGTTGCTCCTTATTCTCTTATGGAGTGGTGGCTGCTGGTAGAAGTAGACAGGCAAACTCTTCCTCCTTTTTTCCAGCTGTTTTTACAAACATCCAGGCTCTTCTTTCCAATGATGAGCCTGAACCCTTGTCCAAGTAGTTAATAGCAAGGAAGTGACTCCACTCACCCTGTGACCTGCCAGCTCGCTACAGACCACTAACAAGTGCTCTGTGTGGATCATGGTTTCAGAACTGCTAACCTGGACTTTGCCAAGAATGTGAGTCTGGGTTTCTAGGGGTCAAGATAACACTGAACTTGTGCACCAAGGTCATTCACTGAGCACGCTTTACCATAGCTATAGCCACAGTTTTGGCCACTAGTGAGTGCTGTTGCTAAGCAACAACAACAAAACCCCACAAGATCACAGAGACCATGGTGTGCTCAATTCAGGGTATGGTAATTGCAAAGCGAAGCACGAGCTGCTAACTCTCTCCACCTTTTCACTCGTAGAGAAAAGGATGCATCATCTTGCCAGGAACAATTGGACGAGTTCCGAAAGTTGGTTGGAGCTATCAAGAAGTGGCTGAAAGAAAGCGAAGGGAATGTGCCATCTGCAGAGACCTCCCTGGGCACCCAGGAACTGGAGAAGCGCATGAGGCAAATCAAGGTGGGCAGGGAAAGCGGAAACGCTCTGAGGAGTTGGTGTGGAAACCAAAGGAGCATGTAATGACTTGCAGGACATGGTATACTGTGAACTGTTTTATGCTTGTAATAATCCAGCTACGCCTGGGCTTCCATGTGCTTAAGTACAGAAGTGCGGTGCTGTATGTCCGTGCAATGGATTCTCATAAGTGAGCCTTTACTTGCTCTGAAAACAGCACCACTGATGGTCTGAAGCCCCTGTCTGTGTGGGACTGTCGAGAGACAGTGCTCGCAATCATACACATCACTGTTCGCTATAGCCGCTCACACTTTCAATGCACAGTGAAATCTATGCAGTCTTTTATTAATTTTTAAAAGAAATCCGACCGCTCCTCTGCTTTTCAGAGGAATTTGGGAGGGGGACCCCTGTGTGCTAGTCTATATCTTCAGTGAAATTCCCTCTGCTGGACATCAGGGGTTACATCCGGTCACTTGGGCGCTCTATTTCTTCTCTAGGGTAAATGACACCTTAAATCAAGATATGTCAAGGGCTGTGATTTAAGAGAGAGTGCAACGTCCTGTTTTCTCACCTGTAGCTGTCTTATCTCAGACAGAAATATAGGAGCTCTCCGAGCTACTGATTTATACAAGGTCCACGTGGCAAGTTTAGCATGCTGGATACTGTAGGGGGCTAGGTGTATAGGCTAGGAAGGAGGGTCCTAGAACCTTAGTTTGAAGAGAGACCCACTAGTTATTAATTTGCTGATTGATGCTCTATAGCTGATTCATTATAAAGAAACTGCCCTCTTTGACATAATATAGAGATACGCTCTTAATCTGCTGTTTAACAGTAATTCAGTTTATTCTGTGGGAGTCAGTGAACCATCCTGTGAACTAGACAGCTGAGCATGCTAAAGCTGGATCCTACATGCGTATTAGAGGAGTACTCACAGTGCCTAGACAACAAACACACACCTGTCGTTCTCAGCTGCAGAATGTGTTTGTTTCAATCATAGGCCCTCTGGTGTGGGAAATATATAATGTAGGATGCTGGTATCTGATCCTGGTTTTTTAATAGGTCCTCCTGGAAGAATGGACAGGAAAGGGGGCCCAGGTGGAGGAAATCAATCACAAAGGGACTGCATTAGAGAATTTGATTATAGAAATCACAGCCCCTGATGCTCAGTCAAAGACAGGTGAGTTACAACCGTGCTGCCAGAGGACACCTGGAGTGTCCTTGGAGGAGGAGCCCTGTCATTTTCTGCACTATTGTTTGCTTTTGTTGTTCTTTAGGTATATTTTTATTTAAACCATCATCAAATAGAAAATGGCTTTAAACTCGTTACAAAACGAAAGGAAAGGAGCCAGCAATAGCCTGTGTACCTTAGCCTTGCTCCAAGGCATTTAGGGGCTGAGGGCTCAGCCTCTGGAGAGATTGTCTGTTTGTCTGTCTTATATGGGAATGAACATAGATACCAAACGGCTGTTTTCCAACTTGTGAGTACGGACTCCTGTTGAGGAAATGCTGTTAACATTTCGTAACCGCCACCCACGCACGATCGCAGCCCCTAAACTAAGCAGGGTTAGCCTGGTTAGCGTTTGGATGGGAAACCTCCAAGGAACATCTAGGAAGAGGCTACAGGCTATAGTCCTGATGCTTCTGTAGGTGGTGCTCTAAGGCTACATCTACACTGTGAGCTAGGGGTGTGATTCCCCTGTTCCTACGTTAACTCTCATTGAGTCTAAATAGCAGGGCAGCTGCAGTAACACAGGCCGTGAGCATGGAGCTCCGGCTCAGCTGTGCCGAGTACATACCCACTGTTTCACGCGGGCTGATGCTCTGCATGGCTCGGCCGTTTGTCCACTGCCGCTAGCCCGCTACCGCCGCTGTGTTGCTATTTATACTCGCACTAGTTTGATACACCCCTCGCTCATAGTGTAGACCTAGCCCAAGAATCGGTACTGAATCAGTTCATCAACATGGTGCTAGGATAACACTGGAGGATGCTCGCTTTCAGATACGATGTACATTGGATGTGTTGACTGCTTTTCTGACCATTTAAGAACCCAGGGCAAGAGTTAGGGGACTTAACTCCAATTGCCGGCTAACTTCTAAATTGGTAATTACCTAACACCTTGATGGGCGTTTCATCTGGAGAAATTAACCTTTGCTTCGCATCCCCAGACATGTTGTAGAGTGTTGCTGACACAGAATAGCTACTGCGTTCCTCCTGAGGGGTAGCTGAATGTAAGCAATAGGAGAGCAGTCCCTTGTACATACCCGGTGAAAGTTTTGAGAGGTTTTTACGTTGCAATCTCCTAAATAAATGGACATTATAATGATTATGATGCTGACTGTTTCTGGCTGCTTAGAAAATGAGAAGCCTGATCTATAACATCTCCAGGGCATTCGGGTTTGAATGTGGATTGACTTGGGATCATCCCAAAATGAAGTCCAAGAGAAGGATTTTCTGAGGAATAATTTTCAGGGCCCAGTTGCATAGAAAAGATGCTTATTTTTTAGGTCTGTTTCTTTAAGAGCTTCATCCCGTAAGAAAAGAAGAACGTAAGGAAGTTAATCTCTTCAATGAAGGTCTTTTGGCTCCTGCAATATCAGTCTGTATTCTAAATATGATTCTCATGGATATTAGTTCTCCTGTGGGAATGCTGGTGCCTCCACTGAATGCAAAAATGTATACAGTGGTCACAGGCTTGCAGTGTGAGGTGGGGAGCTGATATCTACTTCGTGCCCACTAGCGGGGCTACTGTTGTGGGCTCTGGGGAACTTCACAGCTACTCCTAAACGTCTACGCTACTTCTAAACTGTCCCTATAGGAGTGGCTGGAGGAATGGAAAAGGGGGATGTTGGCTGCAGGGAGTGACAGCTATTCTGTTTTCAGCTACTTGGAATTAGAAGAGAGTAAGGTAAAATAAACAGATGAAAAGCAAAATTGATTGGGAGTCCCAGCTGGGCATTGAGATGTGAGGAGTGGGGAATTCCCGATGTTGATCCCTTAGCGTTAAGCATTAAGAGGGTCTGTGGATTTATCGGGATGAAGAGAATTAGCCACTTCCAAATGACATCTATTTGCTTGGTGGCTGACGTGGTTCGTCTTGTGGAGAGCTCTGTTGTCTTGTGCTGTGTTAATTTGCTCATGCTCAGGATTTGTTTTTTCTTTTGCCATGATGTCCGTCATCGACAGTGGACAGCTGGAAACGGTTGGGTCAGTGCTGAGTGCGTACGTTTGTTGGTAATATGTCTGTATTCCTAACATGTTTGTCTTGTCCTTTGTTTGTCTCTCTGTCCCTTGCTCAGGTTCTGTGCTGCCCGCTCTAGGAGTGTCAGTAGGCAGCGTAAATGGATACCACACCTGCAAAGGTGAGATCGCCAACTCCATGTTGCAATAGAAAGCGGTGTCTGTGTGTTCATTTACGTTTCCATCAGTGCATGATAACAGCAGTCTGTATGGATGTTCCCCCAGGAGATAAACACTGCAATGTGACATTGTCGGAATCCTATAGCAAACCCTATTTCTCTGCAGCGCCGTGTAGTAACCAGAATGGGGCCGTGAGATGGGCAGCTGATTGTGATGTAGGATGTAGGACAGACTGAAGGACAGAAATGGCAGGAGGGGAATCCAGCTTCCAGAATTGACAACAACTTGACCCCTGATCAGCTAGTGTTAGAGAGCTGTTAAGTGGGAGATTGTTTTAAGAAATGCAATGAAGATTATTAGTTCTGAGGATTCTGAGACCATCTTACCCTGGAATTTTAAGTACTACTTAAATGACTTGTTAGCTGCTGTGAGCTCATTGGTTCAATGAGATAACAGATGTAAAAAGTTGAACTCAAACTGTGAGAGGTGGATTAAATATGACACTGTTAACATGGGAGCACAACATGCATGAGGCTGATTTGATGGGACGTGATTTGCTTTGTTGGGCTAACTGTCAAACTTCATATGTGATGCAACAGAGCAAGCCTCTGGCAGGACAAGTGGTGATAACCTGACATCTTTGGGTCTTCAGTAGATGGAAGGACAGTGATTCTAGCCTCTGGTACCCTGACACTCTCAGCCTGCGTGAGGGTTGCCCAGAATTCTCAGTGCCAGCAGCCCAGGTAGGAGTGGTGTTGCCGTCCTTCCGCTCACGTTTGTTTCTTTGTCATTAGATTTGACTGAGATCCAGTGTGACATGTCTGATGTGAACCAGCAGTACGAGGGACTTGGCATGGCCTTGCGGGAACGCCAGGAGCAGCTGTCAGCCATGCTGGAGAAGATGCTAGAAGTCCAAGAGGAGGCAAGTTCAGTGTTGAAGTGGCTGGAGTCAAAGGAACGGACCTTGTCAGCACTCGAAGCGTCTTCCTCACCTACAAAAACGGAGACCATGAGAGCCCAGGCTGAGCATAACAAGGTAACTTGTCTCTCTGAGCAGGAATAAGGACCAAGTTTGTCATAGTGACTAGATCATTCTCTGAGACATGCTTTACTGCACTAGGTTGGGAGGAACCAGCAATAGCCTGTTTCTAAAGAGCGTATTTCATTTTGGTCGTTAAATGTAGCATGAAGAAGCACGGTGTAGGGAAGACTGAGGAGAACATACATCTTCAGATATGTCAAGGTTTTGTTATGAAGAGAACTGTGCTCAGTTGTTCTCCATGTCCACCCAGGGTAGGACAAGAAGGAAGCGACCAAGGCCTGGTCTGCTCTAGAAAATTAGGACAGCGTAGCTAAGTCACTCAGGGTAGTGAAAAATCCATACCCCTGAGTGGCATAAAACCGACCTACGTCCCCATATAGACAACACTAGGCCAAGGGAAGAATTCTTCCGTCAGCCTAGCTACTGCCTCTCAGGGAGGTGGATTACCTATGCTGATGGGAGAATCCATTCTGTCGGTGTGAGTAGTGTCCACACTGAGGTGCTACTGTGGCGCAGCTGTGCCGCTGTAACATTTTAAGTGTAGACACACCCTTAGTTTGCAGCAAGGAAGATTTAGGTTGGATATAAAGAAGAACATTCTAACTATAAGGATAGCTACGCCCTGGGACGGGTTACCTGGGGTGTTGTGGAATCCCAGGCACTGGAGGTTTTGAAGAACAGGTGAGACAAACGCCTGTCAGAGGTGATCTAGTATTCTTAATCCTGCCTCAGTGTGGGGGGAATGGACTAGATGACCTCTTGAGGTCACTTCCAGACCTACTTTCTGTGATTCTGTGAATCTGTGGTGAGCTTCATCCTTTTAGATATTTTAGACCTATCCTTTATAGGCAGTTGTCTCAGAGAAAAAAGCTGATAATGTTTAGCACCAATTCTCAGGTCATTCCAAATTCATTGGGTAAGCAACACACAGTTTAATGTTACACTGAGAAAGATGAACTTTTCATTTCTTCTATTCTTAAGGCCCAAGGGAGCTCGAAGTATTAGTAACTGGATGAAATGATTCCATGAAAGGCCAAAGATGAAGCCTTACGCAACTCCAAGTGTACCTACTTTCTTCCTTCAAACTGTAGCCCATCTCAATATAGCTCTTGTGCTTGAATTCTTGTATGTCTTAGCATGTCCAAAATTTTCTTCTTCCTAGGCATTCCTGGCTGAGTTGGAACAGAATTCAGGGAAGATCCAGAAAGTAAAGGAAGCACTTTCTGGCTTGCTGGAGAAGTGTCCTGACTCTCCAGAAGCAGCAAACTGGCAGAAGATGCTGGATGATCTCAGTAAGTTCCCTAGGGATGTAGCGTGATTTTTAGATGTTTCTAACATCCCTTAAGGATGATTCCAGTTTCCAGGACAATTCCAAAAGTCAGAGTAGAGCAGAGTTACTTGTAATTGAATTCAGGAAATAGAGAACGTACCTTCAAGCTGTCTGGCATGCTAGGATGTTTTCAGGATGAGCATTGTTCAGTTAATGAAGTCTGCATGATGGTTCTACGTTTCAGAGACTTTGCTTTCTTAAGTTACCTTAAAAAAATACTCTGCAATAAAATCAGTTGATTGCTTTTTTTTTGAGTAAAAGCTTCATTGGTCAAAGTAAAAGTCTGATTACTTAGAATACTTTAGATACTTAAATGATTAAATGAGCTTGTGTATTTAAAAAAGAAAATTTCAAAACTTGCTAGAAGCAAAGTGCACGTACAGTGTTTCTCCATCCAAAGCTCTCAAAGTGCTTGACAAAAATTGATACACATTATATTATTTTTGCTTGAAAGATGGAATCTGAAGCAGAGAGAACTTAAATTACTTGCCCAAGGGTCAGGCAAGTCTGTGACAATTGCCGCTAGATGTAGATCGCTGCTTCCACATTTCCTGTCCTAACCACAGTACCATAGTAGTTAAAAATGGAAAATATATTACTAGACTGATTGTGTATCAAGCATTACACTGCTATATCACATAAGAAAACGAAAAAACAACTGCTAAATCAAAGGACAGGTTTCCTAATAACAGTAAAATTACCGGCTATTTCATTTCCTGTTTTCAGACTCCAGGTGGGCAAGAGCCAATCAGGTGACAGCAGAGCGCCAGCAGAAGCTGGAGAAATCAGCGAACCAACTGGCAAGCTTCCAGGCAGCTGAAGCCCAGCTGCGCCCATGGCTGATGGAGAAGGAGCTAATGATGAGCGTGCTGGGACCCCTTTCCATTGACCCTAACATGCTGAATGCGCAAAAGCAGCAGGTCCAGGTGAGAAAGGGGCTGTATCTGTGCCTCCTTTGTAGGTTAAAGAATGAGGAGTGGGCAGTTCCAGTTTGTGCAAAACTCCTGTTGTGATTGATAAATTCTTAGAATCATAGAATATCAGGGTTGGAAGGGACCTCAGGAGGTCATCTAGTCCAACTCCCTGCTCAAAGCAGGACCAATCCCCAGTTTTTGCCCCAGATCCCTAAACGGCCCCCTCAAGGATTAAACTCACAGCCCTGGGTTTAGCAGGCCAATGTTCAAACCACTGAGCTATCCCTCCCCTCCACTTGTGTATAGTTTGTACAGTGAGCGTGTGTGTGTCTGTGTGTATCCTCTCCTGCTACAGAACATGCTCCCTTAGGGCTTGTCTGCCCAAACAAGCTGGGTTGTAAACCTACCCTGTGCTAGCGTGCCATGCAGTAAGTGTCCGTGTGGACCTTGCTGACAGGCACTAATGATTCCTTAGGGTGCTTTGATCTAGTCCTGTTTCAAAGCTGGGGAGATCAAAGCACGCTAAGGAACTGCTAATCCACATCAGTGGAGTCCACACAGACACTTAGTGCAAGGCAGGCTAGTTTGGGGTAGATTTACACCCCAGCTTGCTGCAGGCTAAATGTTCATGTAGACAAGCCCTTGTCTGAAACTCATTTCTTTTGTAGCAGAAATGTCCTGCACACACCACATTGCACAACAGCACTGGGCTAACACCTCTTCTCACAGAGATGTCAGAAGAGGTTGGGTGTGGCTAGTACTCCACCTAACTGAAACTGATGTGATTTTTTGATCCCTGTTCTGTGCACAGGGTTCCAGTATTGGCTCCTTTGTTTAAAAAAAAAAAAAAATTCCACTCTCTACAAAGACCTATGTTAATACTATGCAGGACCTGTTAATGCTGCATGAGAGCCTTCCTATCTACCTCCTCCCTACCCTCTCATTACAAATCAGATTGCTGACATGTCTGTAACCAGCCAAACCACAAAATATAATATATTAACCAGGATATTTTATCTCCTTGTGTCACTGGTTTACATTGTGTTGAACACCAATAGGACAAATAAGGGAGAGAAGCGAAATACTTTATGGATGTAATCACAGATGCTTCCAATTTTTTTTAAGCTGAAATGGTATCATAAACAGATCTTTGCAGTCTACTGGTAGTCCTGTCCCAGGGATTTCCTGGTTTGTTTCCAGTGATTCTGTGGATAGTTTAAAGCTCCTGGAGCTTGGTTTTGTTTTGACGATGTGTATTCGGTGCTGTCACTCTTATACAAACACTTATATGTTATTTCTGTTCCAGTTTATGCTGAAAGAATTTGAAGCTCGCAGACAGCAGCAGGAACAGCTGAACCAGGCAGCTCAGGGGATACTGATCAGCCCTGGAGATGATTCTCCATCATCAAACCAGGTGCGGGAGGAGCTCCAAGGCGTGAATCAGAAATGGACCGAGTTAACTGAAAGACTCAACTCCCGTTCCAGTCAGATTGACCAAGCCATTGTCAAGAGTACCCAATACCAAGAGCTGCTGCAGGACTTGTCTGAGAAGGTAAAGGCAGTTGGGCAGCGATTCAGCAGCCAATCTGCCGTCAGCACCCAGCCAGATGCCGTGAAGCAGCAGCTGGAGGAAACGAGTGAGATTCGGTCTGACCTGGGGCAGTTGGAAGAGGAGATCATGGAGGCTCAGACTCTGTGTGATGAGCTGTCTGTTCTGATTGGGGAGCAGTACCTCAAGGATGAGCTGAGAAAGCGCCTGGAGACGGTGGCTCTCCCGCTCAAAGGCTTGGAAGACCTCGCAGGTGAGATGCCATGAAACACCTGATTGTGGAGTTCACCTTCTCTGCCTCCTGTTTAACAAAGGGTTACGCGGTACTGTGTTCATTACAAGGGTAGGGCTCATTTCGCCCTTCAGCACCCTATGCACTCTGATTTTAAGAGTCTGACAAGAATCTGGCCCCAATCTCCTGTCTGAGAAGAGGGAAGAGGAGAGTGGGCATCTGAGGGGCATCTTCGCTCCCCAAGTGGTTTGCATATAGAGGCCTCGTAGCCCAAAAAACCTCTCCATTGTGTTTACTGTCTCCTAACTCTGTTCTGAAGTTGTTCATGACCTGACGAGCGAAAGGTGCTGACGTGCAAGGGGAGGAATTCGTTTCAGTTAGTCAGAATGCAGCTTGCGCATTCGAGATTTTTTTAAAAAACAATTTCACCTAGTTTATTAGATTCCAGCTTAATTGTTACATTCTAATCTTATTTCCATTTCAGCCGACCGGATGAATCGACTGCAGACTGCGCTCGCAAGCTCCCAGCAGTTCCAGCACATGTTTGACGAGCTTAGGACCTGGCTGGATGACAAACTGTGCCAGCAAGCCCAGAGCCGGCCTATTTCTGCTAAACTGGAGAGGCTGCAGTGTCAAATCCAGGAGCAAGAAGAGTTCCAGAAGAGTCTCAACCAGCATAGTGGCTCCTATGAGATGATTGTGGCTGAGGGAGAGTCTCTGCTTCTCTCGGTTCAACCTGGGGAGGAGAAGACTGCCCTGCAAAGCCAGCTGATTGGCCTCAAAACACATTGGGATGAGCTCAGCAAACAGGTCACAGATAGAAACTCCAGACTCAAGGACTGTTTGCAGAAGGCCCAGAAATACCAGCGGCACATGGAAGACCTCCTTCCTTGGGTTGAGGACTGCAGGGCGAAGATGTCGGAGTTGGAAGTAACTCTGGACCCTGTGCAGTTGGAGGCAGGCCTTCTGAGGTCAAAGGCTATGCTCAGTGATGTGGAGAAGCGCCGCTCCCTTCTGGAGATGCTGAACAGTGCAGCTGACATCTTGATAGATGCTTGTCAGACTGATGAGGATGAGGTTCGGGATGAGAAAGCCGGAATCAATCAGAAGATGGATGCCATTACAGAAGAGCTGCAAACCAAGACTGGGTCCACTGAAGAACTGTCGCAAAGGCTAAAGGAGTTCCAAGAAAACTTTAAGAACATTGAGAAGAAGCTGGAAGGGGCAAAGCATCAGCTAGAAATCTATGATGCTCTAGGACCTCAAGCCTGCAGCAATAAGAACTTGGAGAAGTTGAGGGCTCAGCAAGAAGTGCTCCAGGCCCTGGAGCCGCAGGTGGATTATCTGAAGAACTTCACACAAGGCCTGGTGGAAGATGCTCCAGATGGGTCTGACTGCTCACAGCTCTTACGGCAAGCCGAGGATTCCCAGCAGGACTTTAAAATAGTGAAACAAAGAGTAAATGAATGCTGTTCGCTGATGGAGACCAAGCTTGAAGGAATCGGCCAGTTTAATAACCATGTCCGGGAGATGTTCTCTCAACTGGCAGATCTAGATGATGAACTTGATAGCATGGGTGCCATCGGGAGAGACATTGACAGCCTCCAGTCTCAAGCCGAGGATGTTCGTACATTCCTGGGCAGACTTCAGGGGCTGAAGTCAGACATTGAAGCTTCTGAAGAGGAGTGCAGGCACATGCTGGAGGATGAAGGAAGCCCTGACTTGTTAGGGCTGAAACGTGAACTGGAGACTCTAAATAAACAGTGCAGCAAGCTGACGGAAAGGGGCAAAAATCGCCAAGAGCAAGTAGAAACGACACTCTCTCGAGTCGAGGACTTTTACGACAAACTGAAGGAGCTGAATCACATGGCCAGTGCAGCGGAGGAGAATGAGGCGCTGCAGTGGATTGTAGGGACTGAGGTGGAAACCATCAGACAGCAGTTGGCAGATTTCAAGGTGAGCGCTCCTGATGCGGGTTGTTTTAAGTGGCATTTGCTGGTTAAAGGTTCATCTGCAATTTGACCTGATCTCTTGTGCTATTCTGAAGCAGTGCATTCCTTGCAGAATTCATATAACTTTATCGCTGAAATGCCACCAGAGACCTTGGTGCTGTTTGAGACAGAGATGGTCTCTGCCATTTAAGAGTTGACTACCTGGAAGGAAGAGTTGATAACTCTCATGGTCAGGTTTGAAAAGCTTGTTCCTTGTCTCCCCCACCCGCGACTCCCCATAGTGCACACAATATTAGTCTATCAGAACTTCTCTTGGCTTTTTCGGTACAATATTTTTCAGGGAAGAGGGGTGTTTTGGCTCCTTGACTTTATTTGAATCATGATTTTCAGCATCTCCTGAGATGTCCAGTGCAGATCCATCAGTGTATCTGCTAAGTGGGCCTGTCTGCCCAACCCCAGAATCCCAGCTGTCTTTCAGGAACCTTGGACTCTGATGCCTCATTCCAGTTTCTGGGTTTTGGATAAAATGATAGATAGTATTAAACTATTACAGCTGGCGGGGGCATGTCATTCCCTTTGTCTTATCAGTTTTTTGCTAAAGGATTTTCACATTGCCAGTGGAGAAACACTGGAGCCCATCAAGGTATGTGTGCAAAACTTTTAACTGAGCCCAAAGAGCGAAGGTTTTCAAGGTGTTTAAATTGTATGTAGTATTATGGTGTCAGGCCATGCTCTTACACTACAGTAATTACGTTAGTACTGCTTAGAGATTCTGAGATGCTGTGAAACCTCCATTACTGGGGCACTCCACTGCTAGTGATTGGTCTGATTTGCATCTTGCTGCTCGGAGACTAGCAATAAGAGGGCGAGCCATTTACTTTTCATCACACAGCTAATTGATCCCATTCAGATAGTTAATACCTCGGATACACCATCGCAGTATCATGGTCCTCTCAACCCCCTAGGCCTTGTCTACATGAGAACGTTTTCCAGTATAACCTGAGGTGTGAACTTAAACCAATCTAGTTATGCTGGTACAACCCTTGTGTGGACACTTTTATTCCAGGGTAAGAGTGGCTTTTTGGTTTATGGCACTTGGGAAAGGATTTAAGCTAAAACTAAGAGAGCTACATGTATCCTGGAAATGAATGTCCATAAGGCAGGTTAGACCCGGTAAAACTGTACCTGTGTAACTGGTAAAACTTTCCTAGAGAGAAGACACTTTCAAGCCTAATTTTATGGTTTGCCTCTCAGGAAAAAGAGATGTCCCATGTGTCAGCCTGGACACTGAATGATATCACAGGCATAAATAGTGACCATCTTGTTCTAGGTCATTAAACGTGCACCGACCGGAGTGAGTAATGACGCATCCTGGCTTGTCCAACCTTAATGGGAATTAGGAAGAGAGGATCAGGTTGTCCAGAGCAAGCTTTTAGGAAAATGTGTCATAAATTGTCCGTTCACATTGCAGTGTTGAGTGTCCTTTCTCCCGCAAGGCTTTACAGAACTTGGCAGGGGCGTTGAGAGAGCGCGCACCCTGCCCTGTGATCCAATCCATGTGAACTGAGCAGAAAGAAATGAACCTGGAAGCCTGCCCCACGGCTGATCTGTAAAACAGCACAGACAATCGAGCTGAAGTCATGAATGTTCCCTTCAGAGAGAGAGAGAGAGAGTGGTGTAGCCAAACTAGAAACTTCTACAGCACTAGCAAACCTTTTGAAAGTTCATGGCTTGCTGATGTTGTTGTGATTTGGAGCCAGACTTTGCAGTGGGGGAAGGGTGATCTACAGGTCCAGCTTTTGCTGAGCTCATGGGAAGCTAAAACAATGAAAGGAAAGAATCTGAGTGTGTCAGCCACATTTACACCCTAGAGGGTCAGGGAAGGGAAATCTCTTTGGGCCCTGTTCTCAAGACCGAGTAACAATATTTTGGTTCATTTCCATGGGTCAAGAGTTTAGTTCCTGAGCTGAAATGCAACGTGAAGTGCATGGCAGATTTATCTGCACTCACACCCAGAGCTTCATGGTGGGGTCCCGCATCATTATGCTGCCACAGCTTCTAACAAACGGAAAGCAGTGAGTTTTGGTCTGACTGCAGGGGCATCTGTTCTCTTAGAGGTGCTCTGGTGGAAGCCAGAAAAGAGTGTGTGCAAGTTGGGAAACTTTTTTTTTTTTTTTTTTTTTGGTGCTTAAAACTGGCTGCGATCTTTCAATGCACAGTATCAAAACAGTGTCTCACCACTGGATTGGAGATCAGAGAGGTGCACAGTGTGTGGCCTAGGGGCTAGAGGCAGCCTTTAGCATCATGAAATAATGCCTCCCCCAGATGGCTCCTCCTCGGAACTGTATGTAGAGAACAAAGCTGATCGCTTACAGGATTTGATGGCTGGGGCACCAAGAAGCCCTATTTATTTATCTGTCCAGAAGACACAAGTATAACTAGATACGATGTCTTAATGCACTAATTTTACGAACAACTATGTAAATCATCTGCCTGTGGTCTCCAGGGCTAGAGTGGTTTGCATAAGGACCAAGAGATATTGAAATCGGACTTTCAGAGACTACGTACAGGTGATTCAAATGAACCTGGCACTTCCCAAGGTTTTTTTCCCCCAACAAACACCCACCAAACCTGTTCAAAAAGAGAACTAGCTGCAAAAAACCTTCTAATACTGCTGTTTCCCAGTCCCCACGCTCCTTGTCCATTTTGTTCTATCCCTTGCCAGTTTCACACCACAAGCTCAGGCACAGGAGTTAGAAGAGATGGGTCTGAGTGCAACATTTCCAGATTATTTTAAATCCAGTGAAGAAGCTGAAAAACACCTGCCAGATCTTGACCGAAGAAATTGCTGTTTACAGCAGAAGTGTTTTTGGGGGGGTGAGGGAGGGAGATTGGAATAGAGGACTGAAGGCACCAAAGGTCATCTTTGTGCATATATCCCAACTTTCTGAATTATTCGTGCCACTAGCATCCTTTGATGGTAGATGCAAAGAGGCCGCCTTTCTTTTAAAGAAGAAAGTGGAGACTCGGGGTATGTCTACTCTGCGGCCGGAGACGTAATTTCCAGCTTGAAGGGACGGTTGCTCTGATCCAGCCAGCATGCTAAAGTTAGAAGTGTAGCCATGGTGGCAGAACGGGCTAGCTGCTGGTGCGTGTGCCTAGGGTTTCAGATGGGACTGTCCTTGGGGCAGCTAGCCAGTCGTGCCACCACTTCGACACCCTGTTTTTAGGCTCCAGCTCAATCAGAGCTAGTGCAGATATGTCTGCTCGAGCTGGAAATGACACCATCCAGCTTCAGTGAAGACCTACCCTTAGCTTAGAGAATTGTGTCTTCAGGTCTATGGTGTAACGAGTCTGTGAGCATATGGACACAGCTGATCCGTCTGGAATATCATTATAACTATATCGCGTCTAGCACATGAGCGTGATGGAAGTTTGTGGCCTTCTTGTAAAGAGCAAACATCAGCCCTGTCTAAAAGGTTTGAGCACAGCATTAGGAACACACAGTGTATGATTCTACTTTAGAGAAAGACAGACCTGCTTGGCAGAGTCACGCACCAGCCTCTCTGTGGAGTCCATTTTCTTCATTACGAAGAGACTTTGCAACCTATTTAATATCCTTTCTGCATTCCAGTTCCACCTGCGTGAAACTGATGGGTTGCACTCTTTCGACAGGAAGATTGACAGGAAACATCCGCCAATGGCAGCTGCTCATATGAGCTTTCAGTTATTGGCATATTTCCTTGGCTCTTTCTGCTGTCAGCTCGGTTTTCTCAGATGAAATTTTCCATAGTATTAATGCTAACGATTGAATTCAAACAAGCTCCAGTTAAAACGTCAATAAACAGAACAGCTAATCCAGCTAAGCCTTAACAAGCAGCAGACTCTTCGGGGCGAGTCTTTCCAGACTTGCACACTGGAGATGCAGGAAACATACTGAACAGGTAATGGGTTTTTATTTGTGCACTCTCAGGCACCAGCAGTCCAAAACTGAGAGGATCCTGAATTGCAAACTTTCCACCCAGAAACTAGGCAAGAGACCAATGTGCTTAGATTAAAGAAGCTGAAAGCTACATTATTTGATGCAAAAAACCCTAATCTTTAGTGTAAGACTGCAAATGAAGGGGACATAGACCTATTGTTATTTTGTAGTATTGCGGTGGTGTCTGAGAGCCCCAGCAGTGGGCCAGGACTCCACTGTGCTAGGCGCCGTACAAACACAGAACAAAAAGATGGTCCCTGCCTCAAAGAGCTTGCAATCTAGAATCCCTCTTTAAAATATCTTCCGAAGAAGATGGATGAGCCGCCAGTTCAATCTAAGCCAGCAATTTCATCTGCTCTATAGATCTCCAAAATACATCACATAATGTACCTTGCCTAAGTGATTTAGACACTTCCCTAGTGGTTAGAGCTGGGAACTGTGAGTTGGGAGACCTGGATCCTGGTTTTGGTTTTGCCATTTGACTCATTGTGTGACCTTGGGCAAGTCATGTAATCTCTCTGCTCCCTAGTTTCCTCGTCTGCAAAGCAGAAAAAGGTACTTGACAAAGTACGTTGAGGTCTTTACACAAAAGTTGTTACATGAATTAAAGGTCTTTTCTCCTTTCTACAAAATAATGTTGTTGTTGTTGCTCTTCATCTGTATTATCCTAACACCTGGGAGCCCCAGTCACCTTTCCCTTGGCCTTTCCTAAACAACATTTCAGAGTTTTTGCATATTGAGAGAATCGCAGTTTCTTCTCATGGAAAGATTAGATCAAAAATTTGGCAGACTCCCTTTTTTTTCAAAGTTGTGCTGAGGAGCAGCCTTAAAAATTAAGTCTGGGAGAGTCCGAAGATCTGTATTATTTTAATGGGAAACAGAAAGCATCTAAATTGCTGATGCTATAATCGAAAGTAAACTGATTGCCTTAGTATTCAAGGTGCTTTTCCAACTGGCTTAAAGAGAGGCGTATATGGATGCCGAGACTGGTATTAGGCTAATTCAACAGACTTAAACAAGGGGAACCACGTAAAGAGACATATAGCTAGGAGATGTGTTACAGCTGAACCACCTTCCCATTCTACACTCCAAGGGCAGTGAATATTAGAACCCCCCATCCCCAGTATGGCTAAAGACCTTATTTTGTCCAGCATCTTCTTGAAAATGTCCAGAACAATAAGAAAGGAACACATACAAGCCAGGCGCTGTTTCGATTGTTACAAAACCAAAGACTTTATCCATACTCTTTCATGTGCCCAAGAATTGAAATTCCTGGCCGGAACCTAACATGGTGGGAAAAGCTCCGTACTAGTTACTGCTAATTTCCCCGTCTCACCCATGAGGACAAAGGTCTCTAGATTGATCCACGGTCGTTTGAATGAGATTGGGCAGTGGGTCAGGTGACTGAGACAAAGGATTAGTTACAGAGAATCCCATGTTGGCAAACCATGTCGTCCAAGGCCAGACTGACTGGACCCTGGCCTCCAAGAAGACCCGTTAAAGATGGTCATCACTTCTTCCAAGGAGTTGTCATCTATCCCTCTGCCAGAGAAATATGTTTGGGGAGGAAAGGGGCTGAAAAATCTCTGCTATATGATGGTTTAAACATATTGACTGAATCAGTGACTTCAAACCAGCAAAGGTCAGCTGCAGCAAAGGGCTTTCCACCTCTACATTCCTCCCCTTTCTTAGTTTATTGAGAAATTATGGCGGAGAAGGAGGAATTCTCAGACTGGAGTGCCAGCCTGCCATGAGCAGTCCCCGTAAAGGCCTAGTGAGCACCAGAGATATTCAGCTCTGAGGGGGAAAAGCAAAGGAAAAAGAGCCAAAAATGACATGCTGCCATTGGTGCGTGCCACTTGTCAATCCTGGCAAGAGTGCAGCCCTTGAGTTCTGAATTGGTGGCGCATTAGGGGTGGGACTTCTGCCACCTATTTTCAAATTTTGTAGATAAAATTATAATAATCAAACCATATTTTAAGGTAAATCTAAACACTGTTGTGCAAATCCCTAAAAACGTTCTCTATGACTTTTGTCCTCATGTAATAAATCCTTGTGATGGGTTATTTGAAACCAGAGTTTCCCAATGTACTGTATTCTTTAACTTACGCAATACTTACTTTTCAGGCCAATAATGATTTTGAGCTTGAGCATGTGAGAGACCGAGAGAAATCCCTAGCCAGAAATAACTTAAGCAACACCTTGAATTTATTTTACAGAGTAGGGGCTCACAGATCCTTCTTGCCTCTGGCACCCTCTCTGGCTGTAAAAACCCCAGAAGAATTCATGATGCACTCAGAGGGAGTGAATAAAACCATTCTAGTCACCTTTTCATTCAGAGGCTGCTCTTTCTAATACCTCCGCTTTGCCCTTTGCAAAATATTTACCAAATCTGACATTGTAACACATCAAGGAACCCCCCCCCCCCGCCCCCACCAAAATACTCCACAAAACCTTCTTTTGGTGAAAAGAGTGGTTGTTTTCTTTGTATTATTCTCTCAACTTTTTGGGAGGGTGACTGATTCCATGACACTGTCAACAGTACCACTGTTTATAAGAATATTTTGCACTTTTATACTACTTTCCATTTTCCAAGTGCAGTACACACATTTACTAGCTCTTGTGACACCCCCAGGAGTGAATAAGTAGGAATAGCTCCCTTAGTTCCCCCCAACCCCCTCATTTTAAAATCCAGGTAGCAGAGCCACATAGAGGTTAAGTGAATTCTCCAGCAAGCATGCCTGAATTCTAATCTGGGTCTGTTTTCTAGCCCTGTGCTTGGTGCCATAGACCAGAGGTTCTCAATCTGTGGCACTGGTGGCATGAGAGCCACGACCAAGCGGTATGTAGATTGGATTAAAGTGCAGTATTGGAGGAGGAATCTATTCTAACCGCACCGATTAGAATCGGGAAGGTGACCTACCTAGAACTTTCTGAGTTTTAGATGTGGTACGGCAGGTCTTCGTTTGAGGACCGCTGCCCAAGACGATGCTGTTTTAGAGAGAGAGGAGACTCGTGCAAGTTTAGGAATTTGGATTTTGGCACCCAAAGGAGTTAGCATTTACTGTAGATCAAGGCCATGTCAACACTACAGAGCCTTTGCTGGTCTAGCCCCCTAGACTTAGGCCAGATTTCTGCTGGCATAGCTACATCACCTCTCCAGATGACATTAGCTATGCCAGCAGAAGCACTCTTCTGATGTAACAGTTGTGCCTACACACCGGGGGGGGTGGGGGTGGGGGGGGGCGGGTGCCAACATAGCTATGTCAGCTGTGGGTTTGATTTTTTTTCCGCACTCCTACCCGACAGCTTTGCTGACAAAACTTTATAGTGTAGTCCATGCCCAAGACACCTGTCTGAAAGCTGCAGGTAAAAGTCACTATGATGCTTTCTAGATGTCTTAGAACCAGTACTGCACTATGTGGCTAGGAAGAATAAGTGCAACACGGAAGACCGTCTCCAAAAAAGTAGCTCACTATGTCTCCATAGCCGGAAAGCATGCCACTGTCAAAATAGAAATGTGTGAAAGGGTGACCATTTTGAATAGAAAGGCCCTGTTGCATACCTGACTGCACCAACATGGCATCAGGTGCATATAAATGCAAAGGGAAGCCATGCTTGGAAGAGGGAGGGGAAACACTCGTCACCCAGTAAAGTTGCTGTTACGGTGAACAGAGTGAAAGGGACTAGATGGATGGAGTTGACTGATTGTAAGTACCGTTCAGTAACAGTGTAAAATAGCATTTCAGTGACACGGCCTACAGAAAGATTGAATCTTGGTGTTTCCTCACACCTATTGCCCATTCTACTATTGATTATTACCTTTATTGAATACCTGTTCACGGAGGCATGCAGAAGAGGGGTCGCCAACTCACAAGGATGATGTCTTGCACTCTTCCTTCACCCCTTAAGTATTAGCAGCAGGATTTGCTCTCTAGTTCTTTGAGCTGGTTTTAGCACCTATCTCCAGGATGGTTTATGCCTGTGCACTGGAAAGGAAAATCTACACCCCTTTCAGGATTGCAGGTCGGAACCCGAGAACAGAAATGAGTTTGTTAGATGATGAGTCAAAATATTTATGCAACGTACTGTGACTATTATTTTGAGGTAGCCTGTTAGCAGCAACGCCCCAATATATGAACGTGCTTCTGTGCTTGAAGATACCATCTCCAGAGCCCAACCTCAGAGCCTCCTTCTGAGCTAGTCTCTGAGCGGTTTTGATGGTGGTTCAGCACCTGATCATTTGCTGGAGCCCCAACATAACTTCGGGCTCAAGTTGTAGCGTGCCTGGCTGGTCGGTGGCTTTGAGATGTGGGTGGAAGGGGGGAGGTAAACTTCCTGTATGAATGTCCCATCAGAATGCAGTGTCTTTAATGGAACAGGGAGGGGACAATCTGTCTCTTGTTCTCCTGCCTTGGCTGATCTCACGGTCCAGCTGGTGGTATTTTTAACCCTTATGTGACCCCAAAGGAATGCACGTGGCTCCTTACTGTCGTATTTCTCCGAGCAGCTGGATGGGAATGGGGTGGGAGGGAAGCAATGCTTTCTCCTTGTTGAACACTTTCCAGACCTGCTTAAAGCGTTGCTGGCTAGTATTTTGAGCACCAGCAACACAAGCAAAAATGCCTCCTCTTTCACAGCTGTTAAATCATCTTAAAGGCACAACGTCCCTGTTGAGGGGAAGTGATATTAGACTGAGGAACAAGAAAACTAGGAAGAAAGCTCAGATAAGCATCGTGCATTGCATGTTGTAGGCTTCAACATGAAAGGTAAGAGCTGATGGTTACAAATCTACGGTAATCTTTACGAGGGGAGTAAGATCAGCCCTGGCTGAGGTGCTGGAGGGTAGCTGAGAAGTGTCACTGGTGTGAGTGTCATAGCTCTTGTGTACTTCTGATTTGGTAGTCTGAGAGTATTGTAAATAAACCTGTTTGCAGAGGGACACTTGAGTCTTAGGGGCCCTTGTGGTGGTCAGTGTTCTGATTCCTCATGAACAGAGGAGGAGCAAATAGATCAGACCTCTAGAGATACTTGGAGCAGAAATGGCTCGCAATTGTTCATCTAAAAACAACTGAATAGCGGTGACCTTGACCGGTCAGTGGAAAGTCAGGAAAGCATTTTCATCTCTCTTGAGCAGAACATCATGTGCAAGTGAAAGCTCAGAGTGGAGTAAATTGAACTGAAAGCTGCTGAGAGATGTAATCAAGTAATATTGAGGTGGTTTTGCCATAATTGGCTTGTTGGTTCAGTAATAAAGTGAGTCCCTTTTGGGAGTCAGCTTGGGTCACTGTTCCAAACCCTCCCACTCACACATGCTGTGTAGACGAATCGGTTTGCTGGGTCTCAGCTGTCCTGTTCTGGGAACCACTGCCATGGGAATGTCTCCCTTTCAAAGGAATATTCCTAACCTGGTTGTATTGATACTTGAAATGAAATACTCTGCATCCGTGGTCCATCTCTGATCCAGGCGGTGCTAAAAATACCAACATCCTCTAATACCAGGAATGTTGGGCTCTTTAAGAAGGGAGGGGAGAGGGGATGAGGTTTGTCTAAAACTGGCGGAGCAGAAAAGGAAGGTGTTGGGCATTGCTGGTCTGAAGGATAGATTTGCTTCTCTGTTTGCCAGCGCTGTGCAGATGCATGGAGAAGTGTGAGATCGAGCATCTACTTAGTTACATGCATGTGTGTATTCATCATGCCGTCTCTGACTGCATTTTCCCACAATACTTTGTGTGATCTTACGGTTCAAAAACCAGTAGTAACTATTTGACTTGCAAGGGAAAGGGTGTGGGTGACGGTCGCCAGTAGAAGATTCAGTATTGTAGAGCAGCTGATGATATTTTAGTTGATTTGTCCCTGGCACTTAAAGAATGACCACCACTCTTCTGCCTAACTAAAAGAAAGCGAATGACCTTCCAATCCTCCTTCCATCCAAAGGATCCCCATAATACTGTTACCTCACTTCCTAGAGTCCAGAAAGTTGTTGTCAGCTAATAGTGCTCATCTCTTTGGGGCTCCTACTAAGTTGCTGACTCACTATGTGACTGAGCAAGTAATTTAGTTTCTCCATTGGCTAAATAGGGTTAATACCTATATACCTTCCAGGGTGCTTGTAGGTCTCCATATTTATTAAGGTGATTTGAGATCTCCAGGCGAAAAGACCTTTGTTGTGTCTAGATTTGGGACCCCAGAGTGGACACTGTTCAGATCTCCCTAAACTTAGTCTGTACAAGTGGGATACTTCATTGCTGCCTGGCCGCAGTTTTCTACCACACCCTGCCGTGCCTCTCCTGCTGTGACAATCAATCAGCTGTTTAGCTTGGGCGGTTTCCTGCAGGGCGTGTTAGAGAATGGCATGGGCCCTGTCAGCAGCTGGGAGCAGGGAGTTGTTTATAGTGAAGAGGTCTCGTTGTTGTTTTATCAGACAGACTAAAATCTCTGTTCAGTCCTATATGCAGCGTATGCTCTTTGGAACAAAGAGATCCCCTGTGAGCAGAGCAGGAGATTTTGTGGGGAACTGGGCAATTGTTATATAAAAAAATGGCAGTTGGCAAGTTTTTATAAAATAAGCACCCTCCCAGCCATCAAGACATACCATTCCAGCAGGTGGATTTTTACCTTGAACCTACCATCTGAAATAGGCTTATTCTTACGCCTGTTTCAGGGTGTCTTCCACCTCCTTCTGTGGGGGGAAGATTAATAGTGCATTGTGGGAGCGCCAGTTCTCACAACGATTAAGCACAGAAGTGCCATGGTATTTGGCACATTAGGTTGTGTAAAGCTGTGTTAATCGCTGCTATAGTGTGTAGGCAATAGGCTTTATTGTTTTTTTAAAAAAGAAGAATTTAGCGAGATCCTTGTTAGCTGCCATGCAAATAAATAGTTAAAATGGAACTTGCAAACTTTTGTGGGAAATGTAGAGCTGTCGGAGGCTGTATTCTCAGGGGGATGTACATTCTAGCATAGGTGCTTTGGTGGGACCATCTCCCTGCTTTATAAATGGAACCAGCTTTTCTGATTTGAAGAGTGGGATTGTATGCTGGCTGAGGTCCGACATGAAATCAGTTTGAAGTCCGCTGTAAGCCAAGTGGATAAAAGAACCACCACCACAGCACAGTTGGATAGGATTATCCCCACAGCCTTTGTCTACAACGTGAGGTTTAACCACACAGTGCTACTAACCTTGCAACACACAGAAATGTCAATTTCCAAGATTTGGGGAAACCAGTGAATCTAGGAGGAAAGAGGCAGCAAGGGAGTAGAGATAACTAAATCCCCTAGGATTTTGGTCTGGGGGAGGGGTGTGAAGAAGCCAAAAAAAAACAAAAACCCCACCATAAAAATCCTGTCAACACCTAGAGCGGCAGCTTAGGGTAAAGTTGGAAATAGTGTAATTCATTTATACAGCCCTTTTTTCCTGGGACCACAGCTCTTCCCGACCATCATGCACGAGTGTTGTGCGGCTACCAGTACCTGTGGGAGGAGTTGCACTTGCATTCTCCACTGCAGGTTTGGGGCCAGATTTCTTGCTGCTAAATTTCGAGAATGAAGTGTGTCCATCGGGGACAGGATAAGACCCACAAAAAGATGAAGCATTTCAAAACAACAGAGTGCCAAGTTCCAGGAAGAAGGTTATGGGAAGTTTGCACAATCCTGGAGGGAGACTTGCATTTTGGTCTCCTGACTTTGCTTTCTTCCCTGCCTCTCTGAATCTGTATCCCTCTTTCCAGGCCTGGTGGCTTTACTAGGAATGCTGTTTGCTCTCTCTCTCTCCCGCCCTTCCCCCCCCCCCGCTTATGGGGCCCCATCAATGTAGTATCCGAGTGCCTTTCACAGTCTGTAAGGTGTGTACCTTCACCACATCCCTGGGAGGTAGGGCAATGCTATTATCCCCATTGCACACATGGGGAACTGAGGCACAGAGAGGCTAGATAACTTGCCGAGGGTCACATGTAATCCAAGTTTCCCAAATACCCAGCTAGTTCCCTGACTACTGGACCATCCTCTATCCATTGGCTCATTCCTCTCCCTCAGTTAATCCAGTCATCACCCTGCTCTGCACTCCGGGCTCATTGGATCAGACAGTCACAAGCTGATAGGTAGCCAACTTGGGGGCCTGCAGCAAGCTAGCTGGTCATATGATGCACTCTTTATTTCCAGCTGCTAAATTACATTAAAAGACAGCTAAAAATATATTAAATGTCTTCCTAATGTTACTTTTCCACATAAGCAATTTCTGTAGTTGCCAGAGGGATTTTATGCAATTGTGAACGAGAAGATAGGTGGTCCGTGAGACAATCACTGTCTGAAAAATGCAGTCCGTGTTAGAAAGGTTGGAGAACCACAGACCTCAAGTTCCAAAAGCAGGTGCTCCCACTTCAGACGAGTCTCTTGGCAAAGCTTTTTTTTAAACACAGCTGTTTCTCGGTAAGTCTGAAACAACCCTCAGAATGAATTTTAGCAGAGATCGTTTATTAGTAGGAAATTAACATTATACAGCACTGCCAGCATGCATGATGCTTCACAGAATATCGAGAGAGCATTGCAATTTAATAAAAAACTAGACAAAGCACAGAGCAACGTGGGTAGGGAAAATCGGGAAGAGGGCTCAGCAGTAAGGAAAAAGCGGTAATTCAGAGCAGGGGGCCGTCTTCCTGTATGTCTTTACAGCACCTTGTCATCTTGGGTGCTCCCAGATATCTACCATAACATACATAATTTAAAAAATAGAATAGACTTTGAGGGATTTGAAAGAAAAAGGGAACACTTGGTGGGAAGGAAGTGTGAGACTGATCCAAACCCAGGGGACAGGTCGAATGAGAGAAGGAGGAGAGAAAAGTAGCAATGAAGAGAAGATTGGGAGGAATATCCTGAGTGAGGAGAGGAAGAGAAAATGGGCAGACATGTAGCTGGAAGCTTGGTTGCAAAGGGTCTTGAAGGGGAGGACAAGAATTTTTGAGAAGAATTAAGAATAAAGCAAACCTCTAACATAAATTCTTAGCTGCTGATCAGTGCCTGAGAACTGGCATTGCTCTGTATATCAGCGCTGTGTACAGGCATACCAAGAGTTGTTATGACTTTGGGTAGGGTTGGGTAATGTCCTTTGGGCTTTTTCGCAGGGAGCTGGCAGAAGAGGGCTAATATGCCCCAGCTGGCTCTTCTTTTGAGAGCAGGGTTACTGAAGGGAGAGTTGGCATCTCATTCCTCTCTAGGAATTCACAAAGAACATACTTCTTGTTCACCTGCTGACTGGGAACTGATTTTGTAATTGGCTAAGATGTGTGTTCCTAATGGGGCAGATAAAAGCAGATTTGAGAATTAAATCAACATCACATTTCAGGTTCCTCCCAGTCCATCCCTGCTACATTTTCTTTAAAAACCAGGATATAGGTCTCATCTAGCTGTGAAATGAACACCCCGCTCCCCCCCCCCTTTTTTTTTTTTTTTGAGCTGTGGGGTAGAGTCTGGAAGCTCTATCAGATGTTTATTTCAGTAACAGAGATTGCTCCTGGCAAGCCTCCACATACCAAAACCATTGAGAGAAATCTGAAAGGACAAAAATTCAGACAGAGGACTATAGGCTCCCTCCCTTCACACACCACATAGCAAGTATAAAATTGGAGGAGGGCCATTTGAGTTAGGAACCGCTGCATGGCTCTCAGTTAGGACTCTTCAACCCCAGGACTGCTCCCAACTGTATGACACCCAGTAACCTGTCAAGCCTTGCTTTAGAGTCTTTTCGTGAGCAGTCTGATTATGACTTTTGAGGACCTGATAATATTTGAGCCCAAACCTCCGTTGAAAGGCCAGTACCGTGGGTTTGTAGTCGGCTGCATCTGCTTTAATAACCATCTGGTTTTTTAATGGTCTTAGAGATAGGGGATGTGATGGAGGATAACTGACCTGCTCTCCGCACGTGACTTGGTGAGGAAATAGGAAAAGAATTTCTGGCTCTGAAGCTGGCAGTTCCACATCGAGATCATTCTTTATAATGGAACAAAAACCCTCAGCACCCCCAGCCTGGATTCCTGGAATTCCTCCTGCAGAAGGGGCCCTAAAGTATTTAACAGTCCCACTCAGAGAGAGTTTGCACAGTGAAGGTGTGTGTGTGGGGGGGGGGGCAGGAAAGTGGGTTTATTGGTGAAACGGTGGGGCTGGCCTTTCTTGTGTTGTTTCAGCTGTGTTGAATTATTAAAGTAAACCATTAAACTCCTGCTCTCCCTTAACTGTAAAATCTGTGCTTACGCACAGAACCAGAGATGGGCTAGACTGGTCTTGGAATGTGTGTGTTTGTGTGAGAGAGAGAGAGAGAGAGAAAATACTGGCAGACCAAGCTGGGTACAAGATGTGTGCCAACCATATTAATCCTCTGGAGGTCTATGTCAGAGGGTTGATATATTTCAGTGAAAGGTGCAGCCTAGGATAGATTCTGCTACTTAAAGGAGCTCTCAGGTGATTAATTCAGATTGCCAACTACATCCATATTAGTAGGGTGTCTTGCTGCACATGGCTCAGGCGTGATTTGGCTGTCAGGTCTCTTTCCCCCTCTTCTCAGAATGATACCTATTTTATTAATGGAAATAACGTTTTTTCCCCAAAGGCTTCTTTCATTTTTACCCAACTCAACTGGACAGTATAGGAAATTTAACAAGTTTTTTATGTTCATAAATGTGGAAAAGTTACCCTTGGAAAATGTGTTTTCATTTTTCAGAAGGAGAACAAGCTCTTAAGGATGGTTGTATAGGATGTTTTATGCAGTTGGTGTTCACTGTAATTTAGCCTTCACGCTACTGATTGTTTATAGACTTTTGCTTGTGAGACGAGGACAAGTGTTAGACATGTGGATCTGCTCAAAAAGAGGGGGTGGACTTGCTCAGTTAATGTGGAAAGATGGAGGTGCATTTAAAGCACAGGGGTTGGAGATCTGAGTTCAACTCACAACTCTGCCACAAGCTCTCTCTTTGACTTCGGGCAAGTCTAGATGTTGTCAGCGGGACACCTGCAGCTCTGTCTGATCTCGGTTGTTAGTAGGTGTGCAGAAATTCTGAAAACGTTTGCTTCAGTTTCTCCTCTGTAAAATGGAGATTGCTCACCAGGCCATTATGAGAATGTGAATGTTTGTGAAGCTCTGATACCATGGTGATGGGAGTAAGTAAGTAGATGGCAATAGACCTATATAAAATATAATTTAGTAGCACTGGTATCTCTCAGCCCCCTGTTGTTAGTATTGTCGTGTTCTAATTTCTAGGCCATTTTCTAAGTCATCCATAAAACCCAGGAGGACGTGTGTCTTGTGGGGTTGTCAGGCCTTGGCTGGGTTGTTGGATGTTACTGGGAGCTGTGCTGAAGCTTTTTCAGAACCCTCCTGTTTTCTCTCAAAGCCTACCATGGCTCTTAGCAGCCCTCTCCTTAGTGAGTCACACATTCAGCTTACCTCCCTCTTCCAGCCCCCCAGAGGACTTTTTAAATTTGCCCCATTTAACCATTTTAAATCGAAAATGAAAAAGAACAAAGAGGGAGAGTGTGGTCAACATGTGATGCAAAGGTTGTGGAGCAGTGGATCTCCAGAGCAGGAATCCACAGTCTCAAGAGAAAAAAGAATGGTAAAACATATGGTGTCATTATTTCTTTTAGGATTAAGCAGCCTAAACCCATTTCTGACAAACTTCCCAGGTTTTTGGAATGAGAGCTAGTAGTGCTGGGAAAGGAATGCAGTTTTAGGGTAACTTGAAATGAAAATATGACTATAACTTTATATTAAAGTGACTAATAAAATAAGTATGGGGAAGTATATAGTCTGATTAGTCTCTTGTTGTTAATGAAGATGTGCTGATAGAATTTTTTTTAATGCATGTCAGTCAACAAAAAGTGGGTTCTGGGATGTTGTGCCAAGATATCACCGCAGTTTATTGAACAGTTAGGTTGCAAGATTCCCCAGTGACATCTTGTAATAAACTATGGAGGGAGTCTGTGAGAGTATTATGACAGGTTTCAGAGTAACAGCCGTGTTAGTCTGTATTCGCAAAAAGAAAAGGAGTACTTGTGGCACCTTAGAGACTAACCAATTTATTTGAGCATGAGCTTTCGTGAGAGTATTATGTATCCTGTGGTCCTCTTCTGCAAAACTCCCTCCAGTCCCCAATTAAAACCTTAAAATGGTCGGGGGGCGGGGGGAGATGGCAGGGACCCCTGGGTACAACAGATTTACTTGGACCAGGGATCCTTCCCCCGGCTGCAACAAAGTGTGTTGCAAACCTTACCATCAAAGGAGAACGAACCCCCCTCGGGCTGAGTGTGACCCTGGAGAGCATGACAATGCTGGAAGTAGAATTAGAGAAGACCCAGTGGGTCACCTAGCCTAGCTTCCCAGGGCAGTTCTGTGCAGCACTGTGTGTGTGTGTGTGTTGTTTCCAGTGCTTGCATGGTGCGTGTAGGAGGCGTTCCTAAGCAATGGTGCAAAGAAGCTCAGCAGCTAGGGGCAGGCCAGGGAATCCCCGAGGCCGGGACGGCGAGTGGTGGTCCCGGGAGGTGATGGCCGCACCCGTGGGCTGTGCGGGAAACTCCTGCAGCCGTGCGAATGTAACCCCGCGCGTTTACACTGACGAGTGGCTCTGTGCTCGGGTTTCATGGCAGTCACAACGGGGTAGCAAGCCATCCTCCCCCCGCCCTGTCCCCCTCCTGGTGCAGCTGTTTGCAGGACACCTTGCCGGAGGGGGAGAGCGGCGGGCAGGGCGCACGGTGCCTTGCGCGCCGGGGCTGGGCACGGGGGGATACCCGAGCCCAGCCACAGGCAGGGAGACAGGGCGTTGCTTCTCTTTGTCGGGGGATTTGCACTCTGCCCCCTCCCCCCGAGAGGAGGAGCTACCCGAGACAAGGCAGGGGGAAGGGAAGCGCAGCGCAGCGCCTGGTATTTCCAGCCCCCCCCCCGCGGGAGCCGGCGCGAAACCCGCCGTGAAGCCCGCCGTGTCGCTTTGCCCCCGGCCTCGCGTTTCCTTCAGCCCACGGTGGCCCCGGGAGCCGTGAAGAGCGGAGGCGGGCGGCCGCAGCTTCACCCCCAGCCCCGCGGGGAGGGTGTGCCTTTATCGAGCCGCTGAGCCGCGTTTCTTTCTTCCCCGCGGAGGCGCAAGGGCCGCCCCCGCTCCATGCCCGGGGCGCGCCGGGGCCGCCCTCCTGCCCGTGCCCGGGGCGCGCCGGGGCCGCCCTCCCTTGTCTCCCGGCCCCTGCCCGTCTCTTCGCCCCTCCCCTTCTCCCGGGCTGTCCTTCCCACCCCGCCGGTCCCCGCCCTCCCTTCCCCGCCAGCCCCCGACCCCCTCTCCAGAGTTGGCAGCTTGCTGGGAGCCTCGCTCTTCCAGCGCCGTCTCCAGCCCCGCGCAGCGGGCAGGTCCGGCTCAGCGCCTGGGGCCGGGTCCGCGGGGGCGGCGGGGGGGGTCGCGGCTTTGCCCCGGCAGCGGGCGGGAATGGCTCCCTGAGCCCCAGCCGAGAGCCGGAGTGGGGGCGGCCGGCGAGCCCCGGCCTTCCCGCGAAGCCTTTTGTTCCCCCGGCAAGAAGTTTGTGCGCAAAGGCCCCTGACAGCTGCAGCCTCCGCGCTGGGCACGGCGGCAGGAGGAGGAGAATAGCGGCGGCTGCTTGACATGCATCCCACGGAGCGGCGGCGAGGAGCAGCGCTGGCCGGGGACTCGCCGAGGGGGAGGCGGGGCGCTTTCCGCTCGCAGCCCGGCCGCCGCCGCCGCACCAGCCGGAGCTGAGCCACACAAAAGGCGAGAGGGAGGAAAGGGAACTAACTTCCTGGAGACTTGCCCGCAGCCCCCTCTCCGAAGCGGCCACCTGCATTCGGGGTTGGGGGGAGAAAGTCCTGCCCCCCCCCTTCTCCCTGGAGCTGGGACACTGGAGGGGATTGTGCGGCTCTGCAGCTGGGATTCCTCTTCAGAGAGCCCCCCCCGGGGGGACGCAGCATGGCAAAACCGAAGGGAGTCTCTCCGGGAGCCGAGTGGAAACGGGGAAAGCAATGGGCTGCAATCGGCAGGACCTGGGAAAGTTAGTCCCGCTGGCCTCTCTGCTGCTCGCTTTCCCCCCCACAAATATTCCTCCGTTGCTGTCGGGAACTTGGGAAATCTTTGCAGATCTGCTGAGCCCACCCCCTCTCTCCGTGTCTGGTGCGTTTTAAAGCCATTAAAAAAAAAAAGCTGCCCATGAAGGAATCTGCCCTGTACGTTTCACCGAGAAGCTGGGGGGGGGGGGGTGTTTTTTTTGGTCATTTTCTTTTATTCTGATCGTTATGGCTTGATCGGCCCGCTTGGGTACAAGGAACAGCAATGCCATCATGGTTTTGAGACAGGAAGACCCTGAGTTTGCCCTGAAGGAAGAACTTCCTGTGTTTAAACTTGCAGGAATATCCGCTCCCAAGCTCAGTTCAAATGAAAACACTCGTGCTGTGGAGGGAGAGGCTAATTCAGACCAGCTGGACTTTACAGGACTAGAGCCGGGAAGAAAATGAGAGGCATCTAGGCGCCTGAACTGCGATACATGAAGAGGCTGGGGAAGCTTTGCCTTTGTTATTAAAGAAGGCCACCCTCAGTATTAAATGAACAGCTTCAAACTCATCTGCAGCTTCTGCCGGAAATAATGATTGGGAGTATTTATTGAATAGAAGTTGTCATACTCGGACGGTTTTTGCTGACAGAGTTGCCAGGAGAAAGGAACCTTACCTTAAAAGCAACCCCGAGAAGGAATTATTTGGCTAATGATTTTTTAAGAGATGTGTTTATCATCTTGGGACCACCAGGATTACGGGAGGGGCTATGGAATGCGACTTTGTGGGAGCCTTACTACAATGGAGATTTGCTTCTGTGCGGATTGCCATTTGACTTCTGTGGAATACAAATTTCAGTGTCCGAGTTCTTTTTAGGATTACAGTCTAAAATCGAAAGGGATTTTAACTGACACAGAATGCATTTCTTTTTGTTGTGGATAAAAAGTTAACAAGATTGTTTCTTCCTGAATTAAGGAAGTATGGGCAAGCCACTAAGCAGGCCAGACTGTTTACGGCAGAATCCCGCTTGCCTGGGGAAAGGTGAGGAAGAGGATGGGTATATAGAGGACTGCTATGTCCCCCAGAGGTCTATATATGACACAATGAGAATAAATGAACAAATTGATCAGGGATCTAAACTTAATCAGCCTTCCAAAAGCACCATAGATAAGGTGGATGCCAGTACTATGTCTAGCAATGGGACTTTAGGAGCATCCAATGTCTTTGAATCAAGGGCGCCGGAAAGTAAAAAGTTAGACGAAAGAGTCATTTTTGATGCACTGAAACTCAGCAGCGATGTCTCGAAGTCAGCACCAGCTCCACCTAGAAGAAGGCCAAACCCGGAAAGAAAAGAGAATGTAAACAGGAGATCGTGGAAATCTTTTATGCCACCAAACTTCCCTGAATTTGCAGAAAGGATTGAGGCCTCCTTGAGTGAGGTCTCAGAAGCTGGTGCATCAAATACTTCTTTACAAGAAAAAAGGGAGTCAAGTGCCATGTTAGCTGAGAACTCTGGACATTCAGACCACAGGGAACCGATGTCAGAATCACTAACTTTGGAACATGTCTCCAAATCGTCTGGCATTCCAGAAGTTCAGGAGGCGAAACAGTTAAGTGAAGACTGCTATGACTGTTTCCAGGATGAATGCCAACCCCTTCTGAAACCAGAAGATACACCTGCAACATCCATGGTTATCACACGGGACCAGAAACTCTCAAGTGCAACATGGCCAAGAGCAAGAAGAAATGTTATTAAAGGAAGCCTTAGTGATGGGCATCATGAAACATTGGAATCGCCCCAAGCAGACTGCACTGTAGAAACTGTACAGCTATCTCCCTGCCTCAGTGAAGAGATGCTGGATTCAGGAATGAATATTCTCATCACCCCCAGCCTTAGAGAAAAAACGGAGTCTGAGCTGCGATTTGAAGAGGATGAGAGATGGATAATGATGGAGGCTGAGGAGGAGTGGGAGGAGGAGATGCTGTCAGAGGGAGGAAAGACTGTTCTATTGACAGATGAGAAAAGGAACTGTTGCTTGGCAGATATTTCTGAAGAAAGGGAACAATTATCTGCTACAGCAGTGACAGTAGAGACAGAAGACTCTTCTGCTGGTGTCCTGGGGACCTCTAACCACCCAGTTCACCATCCAGTGCACTGTGATGACTCACAGTTGCAGGATAACTGCTCAGCTTCTTTTCCCCAGGAAACATACCAGGATTTAAACTGTGCTTTTACAGCTAACGTGTGTCATACTGAAGACATAACCGTTCAATTTGAAGCTGAGGACTTCACTCCAAATCCAGAGCACGGTGTCAGTCCTGTTGTCCCAGAGCAGTTCTCTGACACAGATTCTGTGCAGATGTTCCTGGAACTAGAAAAGCAGTGTTTGAGTGAAGAAGGAGATGGAGCTGCTTCAGTAGATCTAGAGGGCCCGGTCTCTGGGATGTGCTCAGAAGGGCTGGACTCACAAACAGACTCATCAGAAAAGCTTGCAGAGGCTGAAACGGAAGAGTGTCAGCAGACCGCTCCTTTCGAAGTCAGTGCTGCAGACTCTGCTATTGTGTCAGATCTCGAGGACTTGGATGTCACATACAGTTCTCAGGTGGTGAGTACAATAGAACCCACTACAGAGCCTTACTCTGAAAAGGAAACCTCCTCTGTCACCCAGACAGACTCTGAAGAAGTGGGGGTTCCCAGTCCTAGGGTTGCAGAGGAGACAATATCGCCACAGCAGCTCTTGCCAATAAGTCACTTAGAGGATGCTAAAGAATGTGAAACTGACCTGCTGACAGATCAAGAGCCAGTGGAAGATTGTGTAGTAGGAGCAATACTGAGCTGTGAAGCGACAGTGTCTCCTGAGGCAAATACAATGGAAATGCCCTGTTGTGAAGGAACATTTCCCCATCCCAATGGTGGTTTGTTAATGCCCCAAGGAGATCAAGCCTCATTGGAAACCTACGGTAAAATAGAGAGGACCTCTGAAGAGTATACAGGGAGAGCATCCTCAAGCCATTCCTTCCACTGTCAGCCATTAGTTCCTGCCACAAGTGCGGAGGAACTGCATTCCCAGCAGGATTTTTACTGGCTGAAAGATGAGGTCAGTGCTGAGGGGGCTAATCGTTCTGAAGAGAAGGAGCACCCTCTGTCTGAAAGGACTGAATTCTCAAACTGGGGTGTCTCAGAACTGGCCTCTGAGGATGAAGTCACAGACTTGGACAGAGAGAGCGATCGATTGGAGGGCCAAATTCATGGAGCGGAACAGTTAGATACTTACTGTTTTTCTCAAGCAACTTTTCCAAGTGATTCTATGTCCGAGCAGGACTCTGAGGCATGGGTGGAGTCCACTGAGGACCTGCAGTCAGAAGAAATAGTGCCTCTGGGTCAGCTGCTGCATGTGGAAGGGATTACTCCTGGTGAAGAGTTCCCAAGTGCCCATGTTGTTCAGGAGGACGTGCCAGGAATGGTTGGAGAGGTAATGCTGGATGTTTCCACAGGGGAGGCCGATACCTGGGAACCAGGAGACCTGGCCTGGCTGTTTGAACCCAGCTGGGCAGATGAGTTAATAAGTTGTGTGGCTGGTATACAGTTTGCACGTGGGAATACTCGCTCTCCAGTTTGCGTGGAACACGCGTGTGCTGGCGCAGGGGAGCGTCCTTCCATGGTCGCCACCTCTGAGGAGGAGCTTGCAGCCGCATTTAGCATAGAGCAGCTTGCCCCCCGCAATCTAGACAGCACAGAGACGCTCCCCACAGCATTGCCAGCTGCGGAGGAGCCTATACTAGGAGTGCCAGATACCGAGGAACATGCTACTATTGCCATGCCATCCAGCATGGAGGAGCTTCCCACTGACACTCTGGGTGTGGAAGGGTTTCCCGTCCTTGCAGCATCCAGACCAGAAGAGCTTAACGCTGCTGCAGTGTCCAGCACAAAGGAGCATGCTGCGTCCCCACAAGAGATGGAAGAGCTGGCCACGGCCTTGCCATTCAGCATGGAGGAGCTTGCTGCTGCATCACCTGGGCTGGAGGAGCCTGTTGCCTCTGGCCAGGCACCCAGGGCATCATGTGCCTCAGAGCACAGCACACAGATGCTTCCTGCAGCAGCGTTGGGAATGGAAGACCCCCCTCCTCTCTTAAACCTCCTAGCAAAAGAACTATCTTCTACAGCATCTGGAGTGAAAGCGTTGGCTACCACAGTGACGGACACAGAAGGGCGTCCTATCACAGTTCTTGTGGCGGAAGGGGCTCCTGCTGTAACAGATGGATTAGTTCCAGATAATGAGGTATTTGTTACTCAGTTACTTACGCAGGGTGTGTCAGACAGGAAATCCCTTCATTTGTGGGGGTGGGGAGAAGAAGTCCTGACTCCTACCTAGCTGACAGTTTGCTCACACTTTTTGTGGGGTACAAACTGCACTGATTGTCCCCTCTGTCATATCAGTTTTCTGTATTGTAAACCTTGAGGTAGGTCTTTTCCCAATTAAAAAGAGTTCAATTTTGTAGGCCAATGCTTTGGGGGTTGGAAATATATATCTTTTGCAAGCATGGGAAGTAAACTATGACAATTGTTAGATTATGAAAATTCTTTCCCTAAACTTTTCAAGTGACTTACTTATTCAAATACATTATGCTTACTCAAAAGTAAATTAGAGATTGCTACGGGAAGATTTTTCTTGCTGGAGTTAGATGCACCATTTCAAATACAAAATTCTGTTACTAAAGAGAATTTGTAAAGCAAATGGAGTGAAAACAATGCATACATGTTATACAATAGGCGCTCATTTAAGGTTTTCTTAAATGATAAAGAGGGGCAAAGAGGTTCTGAAATATCAGGAGAAAAATAAGTGTAATTCTTTTCAGTATTTTACTAACAACATTTGTATTAAGAAAATTTTAAAAATGCTATAAAGAGTATCAGGGTTTTTTTAATGCATGGTATTCCCATATCTGAACCCTAATTGATCAGCCATGTAGGTTAGAAGAACAAGTATTGGGAAGACATTCCCAATTGCCCAGCCCATAAACCTGATTCACCGGCAATTCTTCATCCTTTGCACTATGCCACCCATTTAAAAACCCCACAGCCACCTCAGCATCAGAGAACTGCTTTGAAATGGAGGGGAACCCAAGGAGAGGGCAATCAGTTTATACTGAGTTTTTGCTTCAAGTGCAGCCTTCACTGCCAAACCAAGTTCCAGTCAGTAAATTAGGAAAGAAAGAGAGACATCAAGGTACTGACTTCATGTGGCTATTATCTGGGATTTACTGCTTCAGTTTCATTGTTGCTTCTCCATTGGGACTGTATTTTACATTAAATGTTTCTAGTTATTAACCCTTGGGAACCAGTGATGCCTCGAGCCATTGATAGGTTTAGGTTTGCATTAGGAAAATGCCCTGTACCTTGAGTATCTTAGCATTAACCAGCTGAGTTATGGCTAAAGTACCAGGGGCGTGAAGCAAAAAAGTACTCCCAATGTTGTAACACGTATCCTCATATGTTCCCTTTGAAATGTTTGTTCCGAGGGAGTGCTGGCACTCCTACAGGAAATCACCAAATAATGCCTGTTTTTGTGTTCGGCAATAAAAGGGTTAAGAAGTGGAGTGAGATCACAGGATGCAGTCATCCATGATAGGAACAAAGTAGAATTTAAAGAGAGTCATTGGAAAGTGGCTCTCAAAATGAGAGGGACGTACCTGAACAGATCCAGGGCCTTTAGTCGAGAATGTCAGTCCATGCAGTTAACCAAATACAGCTTCTCAGAAACTTCACTCATCATGTTTTTCTATGTAAAAGATAGATTGCACATTAAATATTTGTTTCAAATTTGAGTCCCAGTGAAGCTTAATAAATTAAAACATTGGAATCTTGTGTATGCATATTGGCTTTGAAGAATAAATGTGTTAGAAGTATTCGCTCTGAATGCGATTATGCATGTGATTGCGTTTTAAATGATCCTCATGAAATGGGCTTTGGTTTCTGGATTGTGCGTACACACCTTGCAGTTATTCATTGCTGGGTGTCAGGAGCTGTGCATTTGGATCCTGGAAAAAAAAATGTTTTAAAGCTTCTAGTTACCAAAAAAAAAAAAAAGGCCAGTTTTATATTAAAGGCTTAGGTCAGAGTACACTGGAAGAGGCACAGTGCTCCAGTCAAATGTTTGCATGCCTGACTTATCAGTCTGATCCTTTCATGTAAGGCAGCCAGCTCCATATAAGAGCAGTAACAGAAGTGTTTGGAGAATTAGCTATTTCATGTCACCATCACTTCTTATAACCATAGAATAATTCTGCACGAGCGTATAGCTCTGGACTGTGTCTTCCAGCACTCTTGAGTTAATATTCCTGGCATAGTCCCACGATGTAGACAAGCTGCTGAACTTCAGTTGGGGAGGAAAAGATTTTTCTTTGAAAATGTGGCAAAGCAACAGAAGGCAGGCTGTCTTTATAGGCAGTGTGTCACTGACTTTCTTCCCTTCGGAGATAAAGCAATTGTCTGATACCAGAGACCTTTTCCAAACCTTCCTCGAGTGCTTGCTTCTCAGGAGTTTTTGACACAAGTCTATCTGAAATGGAATGTTTAGACTTTGTCAATATCCATATCCTTGGGTACATGGTGTTTTTTTTCAAGCATACTTGAAAAAGAAAGAGAGGTTGTCTGCATTTATCTCTGAGGAAGATGGTTGTGAGTACAGAGAGAGCACTGTAATCTTTCCTGTTCTTCTATTTGTCAGCGTTTGACCTATGATCTGTTCTAGCTAGCAGCCCAAGGCCCTGTTTGAACAATGTATCCATCCCTGTTTTGGATTGTATTATTCATTATGATGAAGCAGAGCTGGTCCTACCTCTCAAATTTTGCTCAGAATTTGCCTTTCATGTTCCAGCGTTTCCTGCACAGTGTGGCCTTGGTTGGCTGCCTTGTCTCATTGAGACTGAATGACACTATTGTGGAGGAAAGGAAATGAATACACACTGCTAGGGTCTGGCTTATCATCAGCTAATTACAGGAGATTTGAGTCTTTGATAAGGGCACTTATCTCCTTGAAAAATGGGATTTTCCCTGCTGTTCTTCCTCCCAACGGCAAGGTTCCTTCCTTCATTTCCAAAACCCCTTTTTTGGTTGGAATGCTTTCCCCACAGGACTTGCAGACTAGGATTCTGCCAAATACATGGGATGATCTCAGATAAACAGCTAACACATTAATCGTCCATTGCCTTTCTCTTGTTCCCTTGGTCTTTACAAATACAGTATGCTTCCCAGTGTCTAAAGTTTCGATCGTTTGACAAAACTCATATAGTGTAGAGCCCATCCCAATTCAACGCTGCCATGATAAGATTTGCTTTGATTTCTGTTATTGAGCATCTGACTGGGTCTTGGTATAAGTCACATAAGCGACTGGGTCTTGGCTATCTAGGTGGGGCTTCTCCATGGGATTTACAGATTTAAAAGACTGTATGGCTGCGTCTGAGACATAATCTATGCCTGAGACCTGTAGATACTTGAAGTGCTCGTCATTGGAGATTTTTAAGAGCAGGTTAGACAAACAGCTGTCAGGGATGGTCTAGATCAGGGGTCTCAAACACGCGGCCTGCAGGGTTATTTTCTGCAGCCCACCAGCTCCCCGCGGCCACCCCAGCATTTACCTAGAGCGGCTCTGGCTCGGTGCGCACCGGGGGCAGGGCAGGCTCCCTCCCTCCCTGCCTGCCTGCCTGCCCTGCCCCTGCACCGCTCCGGGAAGCGGCTGGGACTGCGCGGGGGCAGGGCAGGCAGGCAGGGCCCCTGCCCTGTCTCCAGTGCGCGGTGGGCTGGATCCACCCCCCAAATCGTTCCTGCAGCCGAACCCCCTGCCCTGAGCCCCCTGCCACACCCCGCACCCCTCCTGCACTCCCCGGGGGTAGGGAGGGGGTGGAGTTGGGGTGGGGATTTCAGGGAAGGGGTTGGAATGGGGAAAGGGATGGGAAGGGGTGGGGCTGGGGCAGCGGGGGTGTGGGTGGTCAGTGGTATGGCCCTCGGGCCAATGTACTAGTCCTCATGTGGCCCTCGTGGTCATTTGAGTTTGAGACCCCTGGTCTAGATAATACTTAGTCCTGCCATGAGTGCAGGGGACTGGACTAGATGGCCTCTCGAGGTCCCTTCCAGTCCTGTGATTCTATGATTATACTGGATATGGGCAGATGAAAGATTTAAACAAACTAACAAACAAACCTCCTTTAAAAAAAATAAGTAACTGCACCAGAAGAAGCGAAAGGAAAATGTTCTGCTTGCTCTCTGGAGAAGGTTGGGAACTGTAGTCTAAAGTGTATCCATTAGCAGATGAGGCGGTGCTGCGTAAGGGAACTGAAGGTTATAAATCAATTCCCCCTTCTTGTTCAGATGTTTCAGAAGGAGCAAGTGGATCCCATTCAGGTAAAACTGCAACAAGTAAACGGACTGGGTCAGGGACTCATCCAGAGTGCAGGAAAAAATTGCGACGTACAGGGATTGGAACATGACATGGAGGAGATCAACGCCCGCTGGAACACTCTCAACAAAAAGGTAAGCACCTCTGGAGAGAGGAGCCTTCGTTGCTTAATGCAGTAAGCCGTTGTCTTGGCTCAGGTAAGCCAGCTGACATAAAGGGAACAGCATCTAGAGTTGAAGCAGAGCCATTGATTCTGTAACAGTGCCAAAGACCATGAGCAGTTGCTCTGTTGTCACCTAGTGTAACTTGAGGACGCTTTTCCTCTAGTGACATGTGTGTATGTACAATGCAGGTGGCACAGAGAATCACACAGCTACAAGAGGCCCTGTTGCATTGTGGGAAGTTTCAGGACGCTTTGGAGCCATTGCTGAGCTGGTTGGTAGACACAGAGGAGCTCATCTCCAATCAGAAACCTCCCTCTGCTGAATACAAAGTGGTGAAAGCTCAGATCCAAGAGCAGAAGGTAAGTGACCTGGAGATAGTGAACGCCAAACCACATCCAGGAGGCTGCTCGTAGCCGAACAAGTGTGTCTGCTCCATCATTTTAAAAATATAAATGGTAACTGTGATTTCATGTAATTCTGCTAGTTTACGGCAGCCATTCCGCAGCTGTGGCTTTCTCACGTTCTACCATTATACTGTATGGGTTCTGGTCTTGTTCCCCATGCCTGCCATCTTAACAGGCTAATAATGAGAGTTGTATGAAGGACAGGCAGATTGGCTCTCTAGCTCCAGTACTATTTTGCTTTCATACTGTCGTGAAATTCGCTGCCTGTTTCTTTTTCTTCAACAACAGCACATTTGTTTTTGCTCATGCTGACAACTATTTTATATCCGGATCAAATAGATTTTGTAGTGTATGGTTTCGGTTTTGGAATTTGAACAAAATAAAAAAACAGAGAAGAGGGTTGCCTAAACACAAATTGGTCTTTAGGTAGGGTGACCGGCTGCAGTCCCGATTTTGGGGGCTTTGTCTTATATAGGCGCCTATTACCCCCTATCCCCTGTCCCGATTTTTCACACTTGCTAGCTGGTCACCCTATCTTTAGGTAACACATACAGGTTATGAATAAGACTTGTTAACATATGGAACGTTCATAAATGTTAATAATGGTAAAACAAAGTTAAAAAAACTACAAAACTTCATCACGTACGGTGAGATTTTTTTTAATAGGAGATTCGAGCGAACGTTAAAACATAACGTTTACAGTTTGGGGAGCAAGTTTCAAGTTTCTCTGTTGAATCAAGTGTGTTGGATTTGTTGGAGGCATTTTTATGGTCTTTTGAGTTTGGGAGGGAAAAAAAAATCTTGTTGTTGTTGATTTGCTCAGCTGGGTTTGGATGCAGCCCAGTGTTTATTAATAGTTTTCAGACACAATTAGAGGGTTGGTGTGTTTGGAGGCAGAAGTAGCTCTGCTGACTCAATTTGGTAACTTTTATCCCTCTTTGTTTTAATGTTTATGTAAAAGCTGCTCCAGCGTCTCTTGGATGATCGCAAGGCCACTGTCGAGATGATTCAGGCAGAGGGCGGAAGGATAGCGCAGTCGGCCGAGCCAACGGACCGAGAGAAGATTGTTTGCCAGCTGGAGAGTCTTGAAAATAGATGGGCAGGACTGCTTGGCAAGGCAGCAGCCAGGTAAGGAAGAGAAGTGGGAAAGAAGTGACTTCATTTTGTCTCAGCTTTGAAAGCGGAGAAATTCCTCTGTGCCCAGCATGAAACATGTTCTTTCCACCAATGTATCTGGTAGAATATGCTGCCTGTTTAAGGGTGGAGGACAAGCATGAAACATATTGTCACTGGAAAGCTTCTGAATTTCTTTTCTGCTCTAGACTAGATGATCACAGTGGTCCTTCCAGCCTTAGAATCTGTATTTTGCTGGGATATCCTACTTCATTGTAAAGTCATGTAAAAGGCCCAGAGTTTGCCTTAAACTGCTTATCAGTCTGGCAATGATCTGTTTCCTCGTCTTATTGACGCATTGGCAAAGTGTAGTGGCAATTTCTCCCATGTCCATTAATGATCAGTATTTTGGAATTGTTTACAGAGCTCGCTGTCCTGGGTACTTTAGACTAAGACCAGTTTATTATTGTTTGTTTGTATTACACTCTACACTTACAAGCTGCTTTCTGACTGACGGAAGCATTTGTGCATGTGTTTTTAAACTGTTTTCAGTGTGCGTTGGTTGGCCATCCAGCAGTCAGCTAATCAGATCTTTAGAATAGTTCTTGCTAGTACAGCACTTTGGGTTTGCAGCCAGTGTTAATCCACTGGCCGCTGTTGTGGGCTGTTTGTAATCATCAGATAGCAACGCTTGGGAAGTTCAGTGAGATTCCTTTACGGGACTATCCTGGAAACAGCAAGTGTCAACCAGAAAACACGCCAAACTAAAATGTGTGTTGGGAGGGTGAAACAGATGGCACAGTTTTATAGTGCTGTGGAGATGCTTAAATGAAATTAATTCTCTTCGCGGTGCGGGTTTATTTTTATTCCTCCTAGTTTGACTTTCAGCTCCAGAGAACTGCTTGCACCTTTCTGCTGCACAAATTTCATTTACAAGATGCAGTTTGCTGCATGGTCTAGTTAGTATAATGATGTGTCGAGCCACCCATAAGGGCCAACCTCAGTTTACAGTATTTGAAATTCCAGCTGAATCAATAGGCCGCGGTCTCAAGGACTGTCAATCTGGAACCTTTCACCAGCACCTTACAAGCCTGACATTTAAGGATTCTAGCAATACCCCTTGTCATTTCGGGAGATTTCTATGACAGTGCTGTTGATGGCAGAAAAGCTAATCGTGTAGAACGGAAGCCTTTTTTATTGACTTCAGTGGGAGTTGTCTTGGCCCCTTACACAACATCAGTGAAAAGGGCCTTGTTCTGCAGTTGCTAGGGAACCTGTGTGTTTTCATTTCCGGTTTGCCTGACAAGATGTTACACCTGGACTGAAGAGAGGTGTTTCTCTTCCTTGCACTCAGACCTCTAGTCACTGCAGCATGTTAAAAGCTTCATAGTGCAATAAAATCTTTATGGTTAAGGTGACACTCAAACATTAAGTTGCTTAACTTTGCTGATTTTTTTTTTTTAACAAAAGATCTAACGCCTAATTAGCAGCTTTGTGGTTATCTTGATGTAGGCAAAAACAACTGGAAGATATCCTGGTTCTGGCTAAACAATTCCATGAGACCACTGAGCCTATTTCAGACTGGCTATCTTTGACGGAGAAAAAACTGTCAAATTCTGAGCCCATTGGTACTCAGACAGCTAAAATCCAGCAGCAGATCACCCGTCACAAGGTAGGAAATGGTCCCCAAGCAAACACAAAACTGTTGATGGAAGACGTCGGCCATTGTTACACATAGATGTGCAGAAAGCTGTCTGCATGGTGATGGGGGCAGCTGTTACAGGCTTTTGAAATAGAGAATGTGAGAAATCACAACATGGGTGGCCCCTTGTTTGCTTCTGGTCATAATGTAACTATGTAACTGTTGTGTCTTTTACTCTTTGCAACCAACTTAAACCTTTTATTTGTTATAGTTTGTGCCCTTCTTGGTGGGTTTTGTCTTTACTTTGTTTGATCATGAATTAAATTCATTCTTTTAGTTTTTCTCCCCCATTTTATTCCATTTTCAATCATTTGTGTCTGTTGTCCATTTTGTCACCCTGGATTTTCAGGCACTAGAGGAAGACATAGAGAGTCGCGCGGCTGACGTGAATCAGGCAGTCAGTCTTGGGCAGTCTCTCACCTCCCTGAGTTGCGTAGCTGAACAGGGCTTGCTGGCAGAGAAGCTAGACTCGCTGCAGGCCCGGTACAGCGAGATTCAAGATCGGTGCTGCCGGAAGGCAGCCCTGCTTGATCAGGCGTTGTCCAACGCTAGGCTCTTTGGGGAGGATGAGGTGGAAGTGCTCAACTGGCTGGCCGAGGTTGAGGACAAGCTCAGCTTGGTATTCGTAAAGGATTATAAACGGGACGTCCTGCAAAAGCAGCATGCCGACCAGCTGGTATTGCCATTTTCCATTTTTTCATATTTATTTGTTTGTTTATTTATTTATTTAGCTATAGAGCAACTGTTTTGATCCATTTTTGTTTCTGTTGACTCTAATTTTAACCAACATCAAAACAAGCCTCTCTTTTCTCAAGTTGGATAAAATAAACTTATTTCATTTATTAAAAACAACTCTCCTCCCCTCAAATCCTTCCTACCCACCCCCTCCACCCCAAAAAAAATAAAAAGGGTGTCCTGGTGTCCCATAGACTGTAAATTATTCAGACGTTTTGCATCCAACTCCTGGGCTAAATAAACAAGACCTGCCAGGACTTTTCTTTAGAGCTTCCAGTCTTTCTCCCTGCAATAAGTGAATTTAAAGAGCATGGGAATGTGCCATAGTCCAGCATTGAACACCTCTTCTGAGAGGCAAGGTCTGTTTCCGCTCATTCATAGGCTCTGTAGTGTAGACATAGGCCATATCAGCATAACCCTCCAGTGTAGATGTAGCATATGCTGACAGGGTTTTGTCTGCCAGTGTAGTAACACCATCTCCCCGAATTACATTACCTATGCTGACAGAAGCACTCGTCTGTTGGCATAGCTGCGTCTACACTAGGGGGTTTATCAGGCATAGCTATGTTGCTGGGGGGGTGTGGTTTTTTTCCCAGACTCCTGGGCAACATACCTAGGCCAGTATAAGTTTTTAAGCATATGCCAGTCTTTGCACAGTAAATTTAGTCTTTGGTTAATTTCTAATACAAGAGTGGATGCTTCATGAATACAGATCCAAAGGCGGAGGGTGGTAAAGAACTGTGCTTAGCCCTGAGTTACAAGACCTTAAGCCTGTCAGGGAAGTGTAGTGGTGGGGGAGCAGGAAGGACATGCAACCTACCTGGTTCTGATCCATGGGGAATACAGAGAAAGAGAAAGTTATGCTTTCCCTGGGGTCCGTCTCCTCTCTCTCCTGCACTCGGTCACCTGCGCAGCTGAAGGGCCTCTTCTTGGAGAGGGTAACTGCTGTTGGTTCTTTCCCTTCAGGCCCTGAACGAGGAGATCGTGAACAGAAAGAAGAATGTGGACCAAGCCATTAAAAACGGGCAAGCACTTCTGAAACAAACCACAGGTACCGGAAGAGATGAACAGACTGCAACGCCTGGTCTGATAAAGACACTTCCCCGCAGCCAAGCTTTGGCCTACCTGAGAAGCCTGGTTGTTCTTGATTGCAATAATTGGTTCAGAGTAGGCTGTTGATGTTGGCTTCTTTTAAGACGCTGCTGAGCCGGATGGTGTTCCACACACATTCATTCTGTGTGGTAGGCCATGAGTTAGTATTTAATATGTTTGTTATGGTGGTGCCTAAGGGTCAACCCACTGTGCTAGGCACTGAACAAACACAGAGCAGTAGACGTGCCCTCCCCTTGAACATGCCGACGGCTGTCGAGCAGAAGTTCCCGAATAGAGTTCTGGGTGGTTCACCTTTTGGTGATCTCCACAGACCTGGCTTGCAACCCAGCACAGGCTCAACGCCTTCTTTCCAGCTGCTAAATCACATTAAAAGAGGCTAAAAATACACCAAGCATTTTCCTAATATTACTTTCTATGTAAGCCATTGCTGCAGTTGCCATGTGGATGTCATCCGTTTGTGAGTGGGAGGAGAGGTGGTGCTTAAGGCAGTCTGTTTACTAAGAGGTAGTCTGCATTATGAACAAATGTTCTAGAAAAGTTGATATAACAAAAAACCAGCTCCTCCGTTTCCTGTCCTCTGAGAAATGACTCCCTCTTTCTCAGAGGTGTCACGCGTTAGTCAAGAACAAAGTACTGGTAAGGTCAGGGTTTTATTGGAACCGCAAGCAAAAAAGACTTCGTTGCAGGTTTCATTTCAATGGTGGGAAGAAGGAGGAATTTTCCCTGGCTGGAAGGAAAATATCAGTTGCAAAATTAGCTCCATGGTTGTGAAAACGGCTTCTTGCTTACATTGACTTGATGAAAAGGGACTCTGAAAGTAGCCATTTAAATCAGAAAGCAGGAAAACAGGCTACTTTAAAAGAAAACCAACTTTGGACATGCATAACTAACTGTGTCTCCATCTCTCAGGGGAAGAGGTGTTGCTAATCCAGGAGAAGCTGGATGGCATCAAGACTCGTTACTCGGACATCACAGCCACTAGCTCTAAGGCTCTCAGGACGTTGGAGCAGGCTCGGCAGCTGGCCACCAAGTTCCAGTCCACGCATGAGGAACTGACCAGCTGGATGAGTGAGGTGGAGGAGGAGCTGATGTCCAGTGGGGGGCAGTCGCCTATTGGAGAGCAGATACCCCAATTCCAGCAGAGGCAGAAGGTCAGAACTTTTGAAATACTGAGCTCAATGTCAAAAGCTGGGAATGCACCAGAGCCAGAGAGCTGTGGGAGCTTGCGCACTGCATTGAGAATGCACCGCAGAGGTGGTGCCTCAGTGGCTTCTTCAAGCGACATATTGTTGCTATTATTCTCTTTGAGAGAGAATTTGCTCTTAAGAGTGCAACGCCTAGAAGCAGGGGGTAACGGAAGGGAAAATATCCGTTCGGTCCGTGACGAGGGCTCGTCGGCACGACGGGAATACAAATAATAGCAACAATGTTTCGCTTTAAGAAGCCAATGAGGCACCATCCTTTTCCGGCTTATGGGAGGCTGCAGCTCAGAAATCTTAAAGATCAGTTAATACATTAAAATTATCTTAACAAAGCAGAAGGTAACACGCTGCCTGTAATCTCCTCACTTATAGCCTCTCTATCATCCACATCGGGCCCCCCCCATAGAAAATACAGCTGTCAAGTTCATCTTCCCTTCCCTCACTTTGACCCCATTGCTCTCCCTTTGAATCCTTCTGATTGACTGATTCCCCAGTGTTCACCCCATCAAATTCAAGCTACAAGTCCTTGCCTTCAGTGCCCTTCGCAGCTGCCCCTCCCTGCTCATCCACACTTGTCTCTTATCGTGTTGTCCCTGCCAGTTTCCCCCAAGGATGCCAGCCTTTCGCTGAAAACGCTCTTTCAAATTACTTGGACCCATCAAGACGTGCACCTAGCTAGTGCATGTATCTGCCTTCTTACGAATGCTGCCTTATTCTCCTTTCCCCTGTGGGTTCAAACAGCACCTGGCAAACGGGCAGTCCTGCTAAACAATAACCTGGTGAACAGCTCCACTGGGGATCTTGTACCGGTGAACAGCTCCACTGGGGATCTTGTACCGGTGAAAAGAATGAAGGGAACTTGGCCGCAAGACCATTACGATTCAAATGTAGGAACAGCCTCTTGCCAACTATGTATCGGGGATGTTAACTGAGATGTACTGTATATGCTCTCGCTCCGTGTCTTCCTCAGGAGCTTAAGAAGGAGGTTATGGAGCACAGGCTTGTTCTGGATACTGTGAATGAGGTGAGCCGCGCCCTCTTGGGACTGGTGCCTTGGCGAGCCCGTGAAGGGCTGGACAAACTCGTGTCAGATACCAACGAGCAGTACAAGATGGTCAGTGACACTGTCCGGCAGAGAGTGGAAGAGATAGATGCTGCTATACAAAGGTCACAACAGGTAACGTTATAGTCTCTTGTGGCTCACTCAGGAGGGGGTTTGGCGGGGGCTGCATGCCAGCTGATTCACCACAGCTTCCCTCTAAGTAGCAACGTAACTTGAGCTATAGACGTGAGAATTGCATGATGGGGAAGCACCAGCTAATGCTGAGAAATGAACAGATTTGGGAGTTTGTGTGGTAGAACTGGCGACAGAGTCTAGCTGGTTTCTGAACAGGCTGCCTTCATAATGGTTTTGGTGATAGTTCGGTGCCTCTTAGAGAAGTTCTGTTTTAACTTAGTGCTCCTGGCTTTTGGGTTGCGGCACGAGTGGATTGTGTCTAAAACTGATGGCGGGCGACTCTCAGGCCCAGAAATGTAATCCATAATTCTGACAGCCCGGGGATTTATTTCAGAATAAGAATCTTTCTAACACCTTATTCTTTGGGGACTGAGGACAGTGAGGAGCTAAACTCTTCGCCAGTAGCTTTGCGCCCAGGTAACACAAGCAGAACTCACCCAGACAAACCTGCGGTGTGAAAGAGCAGTCTCTTCCCCCGCGGACAGAAAGGGCATTTAAGGGGCTTGCTTCGTTATACTCTGTAGCGCTAAACTTGCAAGTTGCCGTGCTGCTCTGTGCTTTAAAACCTGCTAAAGAAGCCAGTACCCTCTTCCAGGCAACAATGTGTTAATTATGTCACCTGATGGCAGCTATTCATCAAACACCCAGCGTGTAATGGACTATGCTGACCAACATTTTGGACTATGGTTAGCGAAGTTGGTCATGTCTGCTTTAAATCCTATGAGGATTCAGATATGTGTCTGTTTAGCTCTTTCCACTGTTGGCCTGTTTCATAGGAGTCCTGCGGATAAAACCCAGGGCTGTTTTTATTTCTCTTGCAGAAGGGGGTACTGTCTCTTTAAATGTTTGCTAAAAGAGGGGGAAATGTAGCTTGTGTTTCACTTTCACCATGTAAAAAAGTGTGTGTTCTCTCCTGGGGTCTCCACAGAGCAAAAGCAAATAGCTGTTGAAAGGGATGGCGTCCCTTTAGGACAGCTGTCTGCTGCTGCATAGGTAGGTTTGGAAGGATTCGGCTTTTATTGGTAAATGTCAGAAAACTTCCATTTCACCCTACGCACAAACTGGTGAAGAATATTTCCATCCATGAGCATCAAAATTTAAGATAAGCAAAGGAAGAAAAAATCTTCTTAGGAATTTGTCAGAGGCAGATTTAAGGCTGTTTACTTTGTCTGTATTTGATGTTGACAGTTTGTGTTTTAAGTTTTAAATCTTTCACTTTATGCATCTCAGCTTCCACGGGTCATTATGTAATTATTGCCTGACCCTTTCCCCATAATTGCTTAAAAATAAACATAGATGTTATCCCTCAAAATGATTAAAAAAGTGAATTCTGCTAAGCCTCGTCCTAGGCATCTCTCTGTGGAAACGTTACCTCAGGATTGTTGAGCAATTATTGCCACATTACTCAGAGTAGAACTGCAATTGTTTTCAATTTTGGGGGGGAAGCTTTTTAAAAAAAACAACAACAACCTGGTAATTTTCCTCAAATCAAATGTGGGAATAAGACCTACTGGTGTGTGTTGGCGTTAAGGTTATGTTGTTTTTCCATGTCTTTCTTTGTACGTATGTGACGGCATCTCATTGTCTGGCTGTCTCTTCCTTGGGGTTGCTTTGTCCAGCATCAGGCCTGCTCGGTCTGTGCCTATTACCTTTGCACATGGCTGTACATTTCTCTTTTTCCAGTTGTGAGTCCACCTTGCTGTTTGTAGTATGGAGATATGTATCTATGAGACCATTGTCCTTGCTTCAGAGGATGTCTCTCTCTCTGTGTGTGTCGCTGTTGCTGTCGTGTTGGTTTGTGCATCTGTGTAAATGCTGTCCTTGCTCTGTGTGTGTCGCTAACTTGTTGCGCTCGGTCTCCTCTCCCTATCCGCTAGTATGAGCAAGCTGCTGATGCAGAATTAGCCTGGGTTGCTGAGACCAAACGGAAATTGATGGCACTTGGTCCAATTCGTCTGGAGCAAGACCAGACAACAGCCCAGCTGCAGGTCCAAAAGGTACGTGCAATATGCGTGCACTACTTTTGCTTGTTGGGTGAAAGGATGGGCAAGACCTTACTCATTGTCTGCAGCAGCGGGGAGAAGAAAATTGCTCCTTGAATAGAGGTGGTGAGTGAAATGGAACAGCTAATTGGTATGTCAGGGTGATATTAATTCATTTGCCTGGAGTAGGGCAAATCATTGATCATGTAGGAAAGGAAGTTGGTAATTTATTAGCTAGGATTGAGCTGGGGGTGGCTGTGATGAGCTAGAGTAGGACGGGTGAAGCTCAGTCATGGGGGTGAGTCATTTGTGTGAAGGGATGGAGAGTTTATTGGTTAGGGTACAAGCACGATCTTTCTCTAGGGAGGCACGTTAGTTTTATAGAGCTGAGAATGGACCTATCCAGAGAATAGCAATTCAGCTGGGTTTTTAAGTAATAGAGTCACTGAGGTGGTCAGTTAAGAATGATCCCTCCAGGACAAGATATACCTGAATTTTCGAGATACCACAAGACCTGCAGGTTTAAAATGTGGCTGAATTAGACAGACATACAACTCTTCGTATAAAGGTATCTAGCCCTCTAACTGCAGGCCTGCCAGCACTCCAGCTCCACTTTAGGCTAATTTCCAGTTGTTTAGACATCCATGTTTTTAGATGTCTTAGAAGCTATGATATTCCACACATTTCCTTCACGGGTTTATTAGCTTCCCTTGTCACCCACCTTAAATCATATCTGTAATTAGTTTGTGTAGGTGTATGTAGCCCAGTTTCCATCCCCTTCCACTGGTTTGCTAGCAAACATTTTCTGACCTTAACACGGAATAGGTGTTTTTTTCCTTTTGCACGTTCTCGGATCTAGCTTAGCCTCAGGGAGTGATTTTCTGTGAAACAGTGATGTTCAGAGTCCAGATGGTATTGCATTAATAGCAGTTATTACTGGAATTGATACCATGTACTGTCAATTTTACATGGTCAGTCTGGTGCCAGCTCACACCCCTGAGCTGTGAGTTCAGAGTGTTTAGACATCTTAGTAACCACTTGGTTTTGGGTGCCCAACGTTAAAAATCATGGTTAGATCATGGTGGCTTCTAGGCTTCTGTCAACACACAAGTCAGTTTGAGGCTTCTAGCATAGACATAACCACCTGGGCAGTCTAAGTCCGAATGTCATGAAAAGCTGCAACGTTAATGCCATTAGAGAAGAGTGAACTTCAAATAGTGAGGCTACCTGTACATATTTTAGATCTGCATATCACTGACTGCTCTCTTCAGTGGAAAATCATCTTTGGTGTCCTTTTTTCCTTCCTGGTGGCCAAAATTGGGACAAAAATGTCCTGGATTTTGTATCGTTGTTAAGAGCTGACCACTACAATACAATTGAGGCCAAATAAAGAGTGCAAAGGAAAAAAGACTTCATTGATAAATAAGCTAATAACAACTGTCTCAGGTGTAGCTTGAAATAAAGAGTTTTGTATCCTTTCCCAGACTTGACAGCAATAGAAATAGAAAGTCTCATCGGCTTTTGCAAAAAAAGGAAAGAAAAAAGAATCCGTGTTATCATAAAGAGAGGACTGTCACATGTGATGTTAAATTGAGCTCAGCTTGGCTTTCCGCTGTTGTGGGTCTATTGTTAATCATATGGCCCTTCGGAATATAAATTATAGTTGTCCTACAGCACCTTTCATCAACAGTCTTGTCTCAGAGTGCTTTACTTGTATGAAATGTAATTCAGCCTCACAACACCCCTGTGAAGTGGGTCAGTGGTCGTATCTCATGGCAGGTGGGGAAACTGAGGGACAGAGCTAGGAAAGTGACTTGCCTAAAGTCACACTCAAATTACTGGCAGAACTCGGAATAGTTCCCTGACTCTTCTGTCGGGTGCAAAGGTCAGCCTATTGCGATGGGTTCTATCGCCCCCCTGGAGTTTCTGTGTAAGGTGTGAGGCGCGGCTGGGTTCATGGGCAGTAAAAATGAACTTGATGCTCCAAGTCTGAACCAGTCTTTAATTTCACTTGGCTTTTTCCAGGCTTCTGAAAGAGATGTTAATTTATTAAGAGTGAAATTCCAAAACACAGTTTAGAAGAAAACGCAGTAATCTGCAGGTGAAGTCAGATTACGAGGATGTCAGGGGATATTTGATTGAGTGTTTACAGTCTCTGATTTACTCGACCACCTGGTGGTCATTTTCACCAGTCATCTGGCCACTTTGGCAGAGTTTCTGAACTCCATCCCCCCCCAGTACAAGCACTGTGGGAAGACAAGAAGTTTTGTGGCTTGGAGATCATTCTGAACATTTCCTTCCTACAGGCTTTCTCCATAGACATCATTCGACACAAAGATTCTATGGATGAGCTGTTCAGCCAGCGTAATGAGATCTTTGGAACATGTGGAGAAGAACAGAAAGCTATGCTACAGGTAAATCCATGTCTTTGATACATGAAGACCTCATGAGAGAGTCTTACACAGCAGAGCTCCTCCTGGCAAGTAATGGATTAAATACGGGAGGGAGAAAAGTAGAGTGCACATTTCCTGCATCTGTCTGTTTCCTTGTATCTTTCTCCTTGATTTAAAATTATTCCATCTCTAATTGTGCCAAACAATAGTACCCACGGGGGTCGTTTCCCATTTATTAATTTTCTAGTTTTGTTGCAGTGTTTATAAAGGCAAAATTGTAGGGATCTCAGATACCATTTTGGTTGGCGTTACAGTGTGCAGGCGTGGGACTCCATCGTTTCCGTTCACGGCATGCGGCCGGCTCGTTTTCTCTGCCCTTGCATCTGTCACCAACTCCACACCCTCCTCCTATTCCCTCTAGGAGAAAACGGAGTCTCTTGTGGAGCAGTACGATGCTGTTAGCCAACTCAACTCCGAGCGCTACGCGTGCTTAGAGCGTGCGCAGGCCTTGGTGAGCCAGTTCTGGGAGACGTATGAAGAGCTCAACCCGTGGACTGAAGAAATACAGGTGCTTCTAGCACAGTTACCCCCTCCAGCTATTGATCATGAGCAGCTCAAACAGCAGCAAGAGGATATGAGGGTAAGGGGGAGAGGTTTGTGTTTGTATCATTTACACCAGGTAGAACTGATTCCGCCCTCTGTATAAAATGGAGGCTTCAAGGTAAAAGGGCCGATGAATAAGGCTACGATTTTGTCCCCGCTGGCAGCAGCTGGGAGCTGCCGGGGTCCCCGCTCCTGCAGCGGCTGGGAGTTGCAGGGAGGCTCCTCCAGCTGACAGCTCCAACTCCACTGCATTGGGGCTGAAGCGAAAACGTCACGGAGGTCTCTGGAAGTCACAGATTCGGCAAAACCTTAGCCTTACCCACGAGTGTAGTTTGCAGACCAGTAGGTGGCAGGCAACTATCTAAGCGCTCCACTTTTTGGAGTTTCCACCTGTCTGTCACAATGACATCTGTAGAAATCTAATCCAGCTCAGGTGTCACACCCCTAAGAGTTTGTATTTTAAATAGAAATTTTGATTGTAAACCCATGGGAGATGGATCGTCTATGTATTTGTCCTCTGGGTGTGATGATGCCATAGGGTGTGTGTGCGTTCTGCTTAAAAGAACAGATGGGCAAAGAAAGAGCAGCTCTTTATCAGAGTTATCACCTGGAGGGTGTGGGAATATCAGCTTCTTGGGGCAGGGGGTTGAAGGTGGGGAAATACTGCTGAGGTCAGTGGGGAAGCCTTCCCGTAACAGGCTGGACAAAGATCAAGCATGATGGCTGACTATAATGGGGATTGGCATGTTAGAAATACCCAGGCACCATGTAGCTGACCCATGCTGGGCCAAGAGATGCCCAGGAAATCGATGGCGTGAAGTAAATACGCTGTGAATTTGAATACACATCTATTTTTTCCATCCTATAGCAACTAAGAGAGTCTATAGCTGAACATAAGCCTCATATTGACAAGCTGCTGAAAATTGGACCGCAGCTGAAGGAGCTCAACCTTGAGGAAGGGGCGATGGTACAGGAGAAATATTTGACCACAGAGGCCATGTATGCCAGAATCAAAGAGGAGGTGCGCCAGCGAGCTCTGGCACTAGATGAGGCTGTTTCACAATCCACTCAGGTACGTTTCTCCTTGCGCACAAAGAAGCTGCAGTTTTGTATTCGTGTTTATCACAGCTCCCTGGGGAAGGCAGGCTCTGAAGTTTACTTCTGTACCGTTGCTTACAACTAAATGCCCATTACTGTTCAGATCTGTTCTAGGAAGCCATTTGCTGGCAGGCTGGTGCGTGGTGGGTTGATCTGCATAGTGCTTGCCTGTCCAGGGGCGTCTGGGAAGGCTGGTGCTGATAGATTTGCAAAAGCTGTACAGAAAGAGATTGAATCCTGATGTAAACAGGGTAATAAATGTTTACAGACTTAATAATGTTCCTCATTAAAAGGGCTTTTTGGCATCTGCCCATGATGGACGGGTCTGGCAAGACTGTGAGTAGCGCTTAGAGAACTGGATCTTGTTCCTGATAAGCAGGAAACTACTGTACGTATAATGAACAACTACAAGATCATTTACATAGGAGAGGTAATCATCTTCCCTTGTATATAGGCTCTGTGGAGGAGTCCTAAAAGGGAAGAACTATGTGAAGGGAAGGGCAGAGATTGTACAAATTGAAGTGAAGAAAGGATGTGAAGAACTTTCGTTGCATGCAACGGGGATTAGTGTTTGTAGCTATGTTTCACTTCAGCTAATATTTACTGTAGCAGTTTTGTCGTCACGTCTGGGTTATTTATTCCTGCGTTGTTTAGTCACTTCTCTTGGTTTGCACTTGTATTAACTCCAAGTTTTTCCCCCCACACACACACTCCTTCCGTCTCATCTCTCACTCACATTGTGGAATGTGTTATCTTTGTGTGTTGCTGCCTGTTCCTGTCTTCCCCACCTGGTCCCATTTCATTGTTGTGTTGACTGCGCCCCACCATTGCAGATCTCAGAGGTAAGCCTCACCACGTTCGCCGTTCGTTTACATTCTCATTCTTTGGGCTAGATGAGTCTTAATTCATTTGATACCCAGATTCCTACTGTATTATATCTCTTTATGCAGTTCAATGGAACCTGCTAAGAACAAACTCAGACACAGGGAAATTCCATTTCGGTTGAAGAATTAAAGTCCTTAACTCTTTCGTTTTATTGCAATGTGCAAATTGAAGTTCCACTTTGGTAGTGAGCTTCTGCTTAGAAATTCAAGTGTTCCGTAGGGAAAAAAAACATTTTACTGCTATAAAAGAGATCTACGCTGAAGCATATTCTGCCTTAGCGGGAGGGACTGGTTGGTTCACCCAAGTTTGTTAGTTTTAAGACAGTCTAGTGACGATAGAGTTTGCACCTAGGACCTATTTCCTTCTTTTTCGCTGCCGTTATAATGTGAAACTCAGTGGAAACAAGAGGCTCTCCTATTGTGCGAGTAGCAGGTCCAGTTCCATGAGCAGACATCTAGTTAGAATAACTTTCCCTTATTGCCCTTCATTCTGTCTTGTAAATACTAGATTATCTTTAACGCTAACTTTAACAATGCCAAATCTCCTTCCTTTATCAGTAAGATCAGCCAAAGCAACAGCAGAAACCTGAAGCCAAAGCAACACAGCGTCCCATTCTCTCTTCTTTCCTATACACACATGCTTTCCACCCGGTGGTTGCAGTCAGGTTGGGAGTTGAGGTGGTTTCTATGCCAGGCTCCCCTGAGCTGAGGCCCCTGCGTCGCCAAACACATGCAGGTTACGGCTAATGTGGTGGCCCATGGGTCAGGACTAGTGTGACTGAGTTTTCCTATGCCCACCCTGTGGCACGTCCCTTTGGAGAGAAGGAGATGTCAATCAGACTTGAATTCTGTGGGTTTGGGTACAATAACAAGCTGCTGCTGCATTTGGTTCACGGTTTCCTGTGCTCTCTCTGTAGGCTTAGCTAACTGCAATCTGGTTTAACTCCCGCAGCCGCTGCAGAATGCAGTTGTTAGTGACAAAACCAGTGACAGACATCAAATTGGAGGCTGCAGGTGTAATGGGCATTCTAGGGAAGATGAATTCTCTTTGAGAAAAGAGAGCAGTTTGCATGCTCTGAACATTATGCCGCATACATTGGAGTAATTCAGTACTGTACAGTCCTCTAACCTGCCTGATGGACTTGCCTTTGTTCAGTTCCACGATAAGATTGAGCCTATGCTGGAGACGCTGGAGAACCTTTCCTCCCGCCTGCGCATGCCGCCCGTGATCCCAGCCGAAGTTGATAAAATCAGGGAGTGCATCAGTGAAAACAAAAATTCCACCATGGAGCTGGAAAAACTGCAGCCAACCTTCGAAGCGCTGAAACGCCGTGGGGAAGAGCTGATCGGGCGATCGCAGGGGGCAGACAAGGACCTGGCAGCCAAAGGTACCGCACGGAAGTGCCGGAGACATCTCACGTCTGCTCGGAGAGGCAGTTTGTTATATTTAGCGTATCTAGGATGGCAAGTTTCTCATATAACCAAAATGTATCTTGTTTATCGGGGGACTGGCATTGATAGAGCAATAAGGAGCATTTGACTGCTCAGTGATAGGTCCAAATCCAGCCCCGTTCAGAGGGAACTGCAGACTGTTACCCCGTGGCAGCTCTCAGGGGGGTCTATTCCCAGTGACTTGGTTTCAGTTCAGGCCCTGAAGGGGGGGGCGGAAATGTCCACATCACAAAACCACCAATATGATTGGCACCTTTGTTGGCAGTCTTGGACACAAGCCCATGGACTGAATGAGCAGAGGGAGGTGGTCAGGTGTGGGGTGGGCACGTGGGCAGGTTTGTAACTGTTCTCTGGATCAATAAAGACTGTATTTCTGTATCTTGGTGTTTGTCACATATTCATCCAGCTTCTTTCTACGTTCATATTTCTGGCACTCTTGGCCACTTCAGTTCTTATTTGAAGGTTCCCTCAGGTTAAGTTTACACGGCAAAAAGGCCCCCGCGGCACGAGTCTTGGAGACCAGGTCTTCAGGTTCAGGCTCAAGCTACGGTGCTAAATATAGCCCTGCAAACGCTGGGGGTTCGGCTGGCGCTCAGGCTCTGAAACCCACCCCCGTCTTCGGCCAGCCTGAGCCTGCAAATCTCCACGGCTGTGAGTGTCCCCATCGTCCAAAGCCTGAGTCTGCAGATCTGGGCTCTGAGACTCAGTGCTGCAGGTTGTGGAAGGGTTTTTTTTTTGCTGTGTAGACAAACCTGTAAACCTTTCTCATCATCACATTTGTATGCAGATGCTTTGATTAGTAACTGGAGATTGCGGGTCAGAACAGGTGAAGAATAAAGAGTCCTGACTTGTTTTGTTTTTTCTCCCCCCCCCTCCAGAAATCCAGGATAAGCTGAATCAGATGGTGTTTTTCTGGGAAGACATCAAGGCTCAGGCAGAGGGACGTGAAAGTAAGTTCCTTGATGTCCTGGAGCTGGCAGAGAAATTCTGGTACGAAATGGCAACACTCCTGACTACTGTCAAAGAGACACAGGATATTGTTCACGACCTGGAGAGCCCAGGCATTGACCCATCAATCATCAAGCAGCAGGTGGAGGCCGCAGAGGTAAGGACTGTGGACATGTCATTCCACATTGGCCTTGTCTGTGCTACAGCTTGTAACCACGTTTGGGTCTCAAATGCAGATACAGCCAAATGTTGTTGTACCCCAGTTTTGTGAGCACCCAACATGGTTACAAATCATGCTCTCATTTTATTTAGAAACCATGGGAGAGCCGTGGTTTGGGGGCGCGGAATTTCAGGATATTGTTTCGTTTCAAGTGGAAAAAACAACAGCCTGTACCAGAGCCTGAAATGGTGCTAAAATCATCTTAGCTGTAACTACGCTGGGGAAACGCTTGTCAAGCAAGTGTTCAGAGCTGTCCGCTGCCCTGTTTAGAGCATAATTGTTACCATGGTTCTGCTCCCAATGTGGGCTGGATCTGTCCAGATTGTGAGATGCAGATTACATTCCAGTTAGACCTAAGGCTACTGTAGAATAAAACGATAATAGTGGATGGACAGCAACACTTATCTCTATTTGAAATCATGTGGTAGAGTCCGCTTTGGATGTTTGCATAGTTGACTTTAGTTTGACTCAGGGTTTTTTTTTTTTAATATGTATTCATCTCACCCCCGTTTACTTGTATGTGCCACTCCCATTTTATAACTAGTCTGACTTTGGTTTAGACATACTGGCTCTCTGACAACCCGTTTAATTCCTGGTTTCGTAAAACTCTCTGAAAACTCTATAACTTGCAGATGGGGGTCACCATCTTTCCAGTTCAGACAAATGCAGATGCGGTTTTTACCTTGTTATTCCCATCTGCTTGCAAATGGTGATGGCATCCCATGCATCGGACAATGGAAGAAGTGTGGATTGGACTCAGTTACCTGAAAACACATACCTGCTTCTTAATGTGATGTTCACCTGTTGGGTTGAGGGCTCATTGATCTCAGTCTTCAACCAGAATGCAAAACATTAGCTAGCCAGTGTAATCGCCATACTCTAACTCCCACTGCATGCACCGTCAAATGGAGTTTTGGAATAGCATTTACTAAACAAGCCTATTTTTTAATTTATCACCCTCTCTGAATTTAGACTATCAAAGAGGAAACTGATGGCGTGCATGAAGAACTGGAGTTTATTCGTGTGCTTGGAGCTGAATTAATTATGGCCTGTGGTGAAACTGAGAAACCAGAAGTGAAGAAAAGCATTGACGAGGTAGGAAAACCAGCAGCTCAGAGGTGGGGTACAAGCCATGTGAAGGGCAGTGTTGGTTCAGATGGAATCGTCTACTGAATTTGGGGGCAATCCTGTGTTTTGCAGATGAACAATGCATGGGAAAACCTAAGCAAAACCTGGAAGGAGAGGCTAGAGAAACTCGAGGACGCTATGCAGTCTGCTGTGCAGTATCAGGATACGTTACAGGTGAGGCAGCTGTCGGTAGTTACTTGTATTGTGTGGACCAGCAGCCCATTGTGCTTGTCGCTGCATGAGCAGAGAACAAAAAGACAGTCACTGCCCCCAAAGAGCTGACAATCTAAGGTAGGCCCTGGGTACAAATGACCCACTGAATGCCGTCCATTCAATCAGCATTTCTTCTGCTTCTCTGATGACAATTTGAAATTGACCCAGCCTGCGTTCACCTTCTCAAATACACCCCTCTTTGGGGTGGGGGCGGCAAGGGATGGAGGAAATGTGCCTGATCCTAGTCTGCTGCTTATGCTGCAGTCTGTGGAAGGAAGGAGATCACTAAGCAGTGTGCATGAAAACTACCCATCTGTTTGCCTGGAAAGAGAAGTTCTGTTGATTGGTCCAAGGATGGCACAGTCTGCCCCCAAGCTCTGCTGATGGCCTGTGGAGTGGGTGTGCTTTCCTTGTCCAATGATCATGGAGGTCTGGTTTTCCTAGTTATGTATGTGTTCCTCTTAGGCAATGTTTGATTGGCTGGATAACACCGTGATTAAGCTGTGCAACATGCCACCGGTCGGCACTGACCTCAACACTGTTAAGGAGCAGCTGAATGAGATGAAGGTAAGCGTGCTACATTAGACACGGTTCTTCAGGGCTTGTTCTGTGTTGGAGGCAGAGTTCTGCAGTTTGTTTGTGGTTTTTTTTTTTGTTTCCCCCTCCACGCTTTGGCAGGAGTTTAAAATGGAGGTTTACCAGCAGCAGATTGAAATGGAGAAGCTTAATCACCAAGGCGAACTGATGCTAAAAAAAGCGACGGATGAGACAGACAGAGACATCATCAGGGAACCGCTGACAGAGCTGAAACATCTCTGGGAGAACTTGGGCGAGAAGATTGCTCACAGACAGGTATGGTGAAGGAGAGCTGCCAAAACCCAGGGCTGAAAATAAACCTGTAAGTCGTCAGCATCCTCCTCCTCTTCCTGCTCCCTCCTGATTAACGTTTTTCTTTGCTACCTTTGAACAGCACAAGTTAGAAACTGCTCTGCTGGCACTTGGTCAGTTCCAGCATGCGTTAGCAGAACTGATGGCCTGGCTGACCCATACAGAAGAGTTGTTAGATGCACAAAGACCAATCAATGGCGACCCAAGGGTCATTGAAGTAGAACTTGCCAAACACCATGTACGTACTCTGTGTTCTGCCTTTTTGTCTGGCCTTAAAGGGGACAATGGCTCCCTGGAAGTTATTTGCATTGATTTGTTTCCTTGGGATAGGGTTGGAGTTAACAAAACATTGTAGAGGCAAATGTCTAAAGTGACCCAATCCACCCTGTGCAGGTGCTGAAGAACGATGTGTTGGCTCACCAAGCAACTGTGGAGACAGTAAATAAAGCCGGCAATGAGCTCCTGGAATCCAGTGCGGGAGACGATGCAAGCAGCCTGCGGAACCGCCTGGAGAAATTGAATTCGTGCTGGGAGTCTGTCCTGCAGAAAACGGAGGAGAGGGAGCAGCAGCTGCAGTCAACGCTTCAGCAGGTCAATGAGCTTGTTCTGGAGACAGAAACGTTTGTGCTTGCAGAAGAGATCTGCAGAGGGTGTCTAGTGCTGGCTTGGCATCTCTCTTTCCCGGGTGAAGGGTAGAGGAGGTGATGTATAGTGTTGTCTTCACTGCTGGGAAAGGTATTGCTACCTCGGGGTAAGTGACTTGTGTGAGCTGTCGTAAGATGACAGGGCTCTTTAGTTTTACCTTGAGGTAAACTAGATGAGGACAGCACTATGTCCCCACCTGAGATTAACCTCGCCTCGTTTACCTCATGATGAAACTATAAAATACCCTGTCTTCACTGTCTTTTGATCTGGGGAGAACTCTCACACATTAGTTACGCCACCTCCATCCCAGTAAGAAGTACACCTTTTTCAGCAGTGAAGACCAGGCCATAGACGGGAGGCACAAATGGTCTGTAAATAGCAAGTTACTTCTTTCCAAACCAGAGATGCATTTGTTCCGAGGGGAAGTCCTGCTCTTTAGGACGAGCCTTTTCTCTTTGAGAAGTCAACTGTGTGTGTGTGAACTTGCTGAAATGGGTATATTGTTAATAAATAAATAAATAAATAAATGACAATACACCCCCTCTTTTTAGTGTCTTTGTAAAACTCTTCTCTGCCTCCTTATCCACCGTGTCAGGAACCCCAGTGTTAAACCTGAAAGCCAGGCAATGGTTGCTGCTGTCATCTGATCCCTGGCTGATTTTGTGTTCCTTAACAGGCCCAGGGTTTCCATGGGGAGATTGAAGACTTCCTCCTCTGGCTAGCAAGAATGGAGAGCCAACTGTCTGCATCAAAACCCACAGGAGGTTTGCCAGAAACTGCCCGTGAACAACTCAATGCCCATATGGTAAAGATTTCAAATGCCTCTAATTCAACTAACTTCTCTCTGAAATGTCAGCACGGAAATATGTCTGTGCCACATGGTGTAAGTCTAATGGGGAATGGGATGAGTGTTTCTTTTGTCACTTCTCTCTCGCCAAGGTTACAGGGGACATTAGGTTTGCAGATGATGGCTGTGGACAGAATTTGCCACTATCTTAATGAATGAACTGCTTATCTCTACTGATAGCATGATGATAAATATCTCACTGTCAGTTTGCTGTCAGTCCTAACCCCAGTGTCTCCACAAACATGGAGTCTAGTGAACTGCAAATTCCCGATACAGTCTCTGTCTCTAATATTTTGATGGTGGTTTGGTGTAGGAGCTGTATGCCCAATTCAAAGCCAACGAAGAGGTCTACAGTCAGCTGTTGGCCAAGGGGCGATTGATCCTGCTAAGCCGCGATGACTCTGGCTCTGGCTCAAAGACGGAGCAGAGTGTCACTCTGTTGGAACAGAAATGGAACCTGGTCAGCAACAAAATGGAGGAGAGGAAGGTAATGTGTTGAGCTAAAATATGATCCCTGTTTACTACGAAAGACATGGCTTGAAAGTAAAATGCCATTAGCTCCCTGCTGCGGTAATGCTCTCTCCAGAACGCAGGTCGATTGCAATATGCAGAATCAGCCATGTGCTTCAGACATCCAAGATCAGTGCTTTTAGATCAGTTCTTTTAGATAATTTCTCTCCTGTTTACATCTGCTTAGCATGCCTTCTGACATAGGTGTTATCAGTGATGTCTGACATCAAAGTGTTAACTGTACAGCAAGTTACCAGAGCAGGGTAAATCTTAGAGAGAAAATTAAAGTAAAATTAAATGTGAGTGAACATAAGAGAGAGGCTGTTACACAAGAAATAAAAGAAGGTATGAAGAGCATTATCCAGTTCTGAAAAGCAAAGAGACACTGCTGCTTTTTAAGAGACAGCAGGCCAAATTCTCTGCTGACCGAACTCCGTTGCGCTGGTACTTTGATCAGCAATAAGTTCTCTCATGAAATCAGAGAAGCTGGCCTCTACCCGGGCTGAATTTCTGGTTCTGCAGCTGTCCCCACTGAAGTGTCGTCTCCCTGCCGCAGAGCAGCTTGTCTCAGGGAGGCTTGTTTCCTAGGAAGCTCTGATGGTGATTATTGAGCAGTCTCCTCTTTCATGTACAATTCCTGTCCGTTTGTTTCAGAAGAAACTGATTCTGAAACAGCCACTTTCACTGAAATCTCCTCTTCTTGGTAAACAAGTCATGTTCTTTGACTGAATTGATGAGTTCCCATTAGAGAGCTCATTTCATCTTAGCTTACAATACATGTCTTTGTCTGCAAAGCCTCACATTGTGAACTTGGTGCTCTCTTGTGTTTTCTCTCCCCCTGCCACCCTTATTAAAATGCAGTCGAAGCTGGAAGACGCTCTCAACCAGGCAACAGAGTTCCAGAATTCCCTACAGGACTTCATTAACTGGCTGACCCTCGCAGAGCAGAGTTTAAACATTGCACCTCCACCCAGCCTTATCCTAAATACCGTGCTGTCTCAGATAGATGAACACAAGGTAACACTCTGATTCTGTTTTACAAAGCAAAAGTTTGTTGTAAGCCATGCTCAGTGCTTTCTGTGTCTGGAAGAAACTAGGAGACATTTCCATGCTTTTTCTTTAAATGAGAGTAAATCTTCGTTACTCTAGGTTTTTGCCAATGAAGTCAATGCTCACCGGGACCAGATCATTGAGCTGGATCAAACAGGGAACAAGCTGAAGTTCCTCAGTCAAAAGCAAGATGTAGTTTTGATAAAGAACCTTTTGGTCAGTGTCCAGTCCCGCTGGGAGAAAGTAGTCCAGCGTTCTGTGGATAGAGGCCGAGCTCTTGATGATGCAAGGAAACGGGCTAAACAGGTGAGGGATGTGAAAATGGTTGTAGAGCACCCGGCGATATTGCTTATTCTCTAGCTTTCAGAATCCAAGTGTCTCAAGCCTTCAGAAGGCCTGGAAGACACAAACACCAAGCTCTAACTGCTCTCACCTTTTGTGCAATTTCAGTTCCACGAAGCTTGGAAAAAGCTGGTTGATTGGCTGGAAGATGCAGAGAATCACCTGGACTCTGAGCTGGAGATTTCCAACGATCCAGACAAAATCAAATTGCAGCTCTCCAAGCACAAGGTAGAGGGTTTGTTTTCATTCCAGCTGTGATTAATGCCCTCAAGTGTGGGTTAGTTGGAAAGGAAGAGAAATCTGCTTCCAGTCAAAGCAGTGCAACACAGTCATTTTTCTAAAATCAGAGGGAAGAGATGATCCAATCAGAGGAACGGCATACTCCACGCGTTAGTTTAACGTTACAATAGTATAGTTACAAAGTTGTACGAGAGAGGCATTTATCCCCACTAAGCTATTCACTCACAAGTTTTTATGCATTCTAAAGACATTTCCTTTGTGCTCTTCTCTGGTTGTAAAATTCAGGAGTTCCAAAAGACCCTCGGTGGAAAACAGCCTGTTTACGACACCACGATCCGGACTGGCAGAGCCCTCAAAGAAAAAGCCGTGTTGCCAGATGACACTCAGAAACTGGACAACCTCCTTGGAGAAGTCCGGGACAAGTGGGACACAGTCTGCGGCAAATCTGTGGAAAGGTGAGAGGAACATTTGTTGCAGAATACTGTTGCAACAGTGAAGGACCGGAGATGGGATGACCCTGTGAGCTTGATTTATATCACACACTGTAAATGTGCTGTTGAGAATATGGACGTAGATCACAGAGCAGAGATGATGCCAAGCATGGCATCAGAAATGTAAACTGAATGTCCAGCCAGACTTCCGTAAGGAGATCGATCCGGGTGATGCTCAATCTGCAAGGAGGCTATGTCTTTTGGGGATTTGTCATGACGATGATAGCATCAGAAAGATGGGTGGAAAAAGAAACGCTTTCCAATTGAACTGCAAGCAGCGTTGATATTCTGGATGGAAAGTTTGTTCAAACATCCTTTGATGCTCTCTTTGCAGGCAGCACAAGCTGGAAGAAGCCCTGCTGTTCTCTGGTCAATTCATGGATGCGCTTCAGGCCTTGGTGGACTGGCTGTACAAGGTGGAGCCCCAGTTGGCTGAAGACCAACCAGTCCATGGTGATCTGGATCTGGTCATGAACTTGATGGATGCTCATAAGGTAAGAGTGGGGGGTTTACCAGTTGCCCTTTGGGAAGCAAAAGTAACTTTAGTTCCCCATCCACTGCATAACAGACGTACCAGGCTTATAGCATCTTGGCAAGATGTGTGCTGTTGAGCTGCATATCCTGCTGTGCAGGTTGATTTCCATTGAGTAAATGCCTGGGAGACTGATTTGAAAGATGGTATCACTATTTTGGAATTATCACATAAACCTTCAGTTCTGCTTTGTTCCACCTTGGCTTTTATCAGAAAGATCTCTCTGTTTTTGGAGTGGGAGAGAGGGGGTAAAGTTTTTATCCTTCTGTAAACTCCACTTCGGCAGTATTCATCAGGAGGTCTCAGATGTAAGTGCTTTCACTTCTGGGTTAGGTCAGAGGTTCAAATCCCAGGCTAGAACTTGGGCTCCTGTTCCAAACAGCCACTGCATTGGCATGAATGATGGTGTCCTATTGAACATGCCATCCTTCGGGCGAGAAATTAAACCAGGATTCCTTCTGCAATGCTCTGATGGTGCCCAGATGCAAGTTAAAGATTCCCATACTGCTCTCAGAAAGAGTAGAGGATATCCAGGATATCCACTTTGGTATCCAGGTGGACAGTCTCAATAAAACAAGCTCAGCTGTCTCCAGCTTTGTGTGATGTACTGCTGATGGTGTGACTGTGTTATAGTGTAACCCACTGGTGCGTGTGTAACCTGACTGTGAGCGGATCTGTAACGTACGCTCACCAGTGGGTTATAATATGTACCTACATATAACCAATTCTGTGTCAAGGAAAATAAATTACACTAGCGGAAAAATGCCGAAACTGAAGCATTTCAAATGGGGTTTGGTGGAAGAAAGCAAACCACCAGTTCAACTTTATATACCCCCTATTGTCAGACTTGAAACACTTCAAGCCTATGCTGCCCCCCTTCTCTAGAGAACAAGAGTAAAACCCACAGCACGAAGACCCGTGATGGACCTTTCTCTTCTCCCTTCGTAGGTTTTCCAGAAGGAACTGGGGAAGCGGACGGGCACCGTGCAGGTGCTCAAACGCTCAGGCCGAGAGCTCATCGAGAGCAGCCGGGATGATACTACCTGGGTTAAAGGGCAGCTTCAAGAGTTGAGCAATCGTTGGGACACGGTGTGCAAGCTGTCGGTGTCCAAACAAACCCGGCTGGAGCAGGCCTTGAAGCAGGTAAGGAGAAAGAGGCTTCCAAGTTCGCTTTCACTTTCAGGCTTTTATATGTAGCTCTGAACCTGTACAAATTAAAGGGTGAGTCTTGTCAAGAAATGAACCAGAAATTTGTGTTCTGGAGCTCTTTACAAGCATTTGCCATCTTCCTGGGGGGGAAATGTTATGGGACGCGCTCTCTGCCCCACTGTGGTTACGATCCTGGACGAAGGCTCAGGAGATATAGATACAATTCCCAGGTCTGCCAGACACCTTGTGTGGCCTGTGGCAAATCACTTAATCTTTGTCTCAGTTCTGCTTTTGTGAAATTGGGATAATACATCCCTACCATCTCAAGAGAGAGCCGTGTTGATATGCAGTTTTGGCAAATCAGAAGGGAATGGTGATAAACTATTCAGAGCTATATGAACAATACGAGAGGGTGGACTAAACGTAAGCCTAGGAAGGATAAAAGATGCCAAGGTGGTATTTTGATACATAGTAGTTAGTATATGGAATAAATGACCAAAGGTAAACTGAGCAGAGTACACAAATGGTTTTAAAAGGGAGTTTGTTCCCTTTTTCAGTGCAGCGAACTCAAAGGGAAGGGGACAGGCTACTTGACCAACTCAGTTGTTTTGTTGATTTGTGTCACTGCAGCACCTACACGCCCCAGGCATGCAGCAGGATCTCATCGTGCTAGGCGCTGTACAAACACAGAGCAAAGACAGTCTGGTCTTTTATTGCCTCTGTTCCTATTAGAGACCCTGCTGTGCCTTGCTTCTTGAGTGGTGGGTAGAGACTCAGGCCGGGCAGAGACCCTAGGAGTCACTCATTGCATCTGTCTCTTGGTGCCGTTTCAGGCAGAGGAATTCCGGACTGCAGTCCACATGCTGTTGGAGTGGCTTTCCGAGGCAGAACAGACCCTGCGCTTTAGGGGAGCTCTGCCTGATGATGCTGAAGCGCTGCACTCGCTCATCGACATACACAAGGTAACCGGTCACTCAGGAATGTGAGAAAACATGGATTGAGCAGGTGTGTCTACACTGCAGTGCAAGGCCAGGGTTAGCAGAACTTCGAGTTCGCAGACCCTGCCTTTGTTAGCTTAGGGCTTGGTCTTCTACACTCATTTGTAACCCCAGGTTAGGAACTGTTGAACCTGGGTCCCTTTCTGGGGCTCCAATATTATGCAGGCCCAAGTCCAACCCCCCCCCCCATGTCCCAGACTTCCCAAAGGTGTGTCTGCTCTAGCCTCTGTTTGTGGTGCAGCGTGGGAAAACTTGACTGTCCAGAGGACAAAGAAAGTCGGTCCGTGGGCTTGGGGGATATTTTAAGCAGACTCCCAGATCACGAGTCCAGTGGGGGCTACGCCTGTGTTGCAGGGCAATAGGGCTTAAACCCTGGGTCCCAGCTTGACTCAGGCTTGGACTCCCCGTCCCCCTTGGGTCCTGGGTCCAAGCTCTGGGTTAGTGCAATTTGTGTGTCGCCGGAATGGGGGTTAGGCTTGAGCCTGAGTTCAAACCCTGGGCTTACACTGCTGTGCTGACATATCCAGAGCAGCCCTTCATGAGAAGATGTGTGCCAGGAACAAAGGGCAGTAACTAATGTCTCACTGTTAGGCAGCAGGAGTGAGACACTTGGGCAAGAGATTTTTCCAAACAAGAGATTTAGATCTTGTTAAATAGCTACATGGCCTGAGTTGGGCTGGAGTTGTAATACCAGGCACTGGTGGGTAGGGAAAATTACTTGTGCGCTATAAACCTAGAATGAAAATAACTTTAATCCAAAACTCGCAAGTCACTTTATTTTTGAGTTTAAATGAGGGGATTTTAGGGTCAGGTTAAAGGGACCAGATTGTCTCTGTTGGTATGACAACCGTTGTTGTTTCTGTGCAATCCTGCTGTCTAGGAGTTCATGAAGAAAGTGGAGGAAAAGAGAGTGGATGTGAACGCGGCGGTGGGGATGGGAGAAGTTATCCTAGCTGCATGCCACCCAGACTGCATTACCACAATTAAACACTGGATCACCATCATCCGAGCCAGGTTTGAGGAGGTGAGTCACAGAGGACCCGGTCTACTTGAGCAGAGGGAAGGTCTTTCTCGTCACTGCCGGGAAATAGGGCCAGTAATAGAATCAGTGATCAATCTCTTCTTTTGGACTTTTCTTTGTGGGGAAGTTCTCCAGCCTGTATTATGCAGGCGGTCGGACAAGATGATCACAGTGGAACCTTCCTTCCTTGGAACCTATGAAGCAGCAGGACATGTAAATGGGTTACTCTCCTGAACTATAGATGTCCTAGTCCTGTCCACTTGGATCAGTTCTCACAAGTCAATGTGCATCAGCCAGTGAACCAGCAAGAGTGGTGGCTGCCTTGTTTTCCTTATGGGTATTGTTTTCCTTCTCCTGAGGGAAAACGTCACAGAGTAAGTGCCTTTGTTTCCCATGCTGACGGCTAGTCTTGTGGATGTTTCCATCAGGTTCTGACCTGGGCAAAGCAGCACCAGCAGAGGCTCGAGACTGCGCTTTCAGAATTGGTGGCTAATGCGGAGCTCTTGGAGGAACTCTTAGCGTGGATTCAGTGGGCTGAGACCACACTGATCCAGCGGGATCAAGAACCAATGCCACAAAATATCGATCAGGTCAAAGCCCTCATCTTTGAACACCAGGTAACTCCATTGCTGAGATCTGTTAACTTCCTGTCTACCCTGCTTCTGGGGCAGGGATTGTGAGTCTGACAGGCAGCAGGGAGGCCGAACTTTTTGTAACAACCACCTTTGGGGAAGAAGAGTTTACTTTTATGATCTTATTACAGCCACATGTTAGTCATCCAGACCTGTCACTTTTAAACAAGTCTAGGACCTGTGTTCCACTCAGCCCAGGGAGGAAAATATCAGGAGTGGAAATGACAGCCACAACTGTGGAATAGTTTTACCGCAAAGCCACATAGCTAGTATTCAGTATGTACTTGTGTGTCTGCTACGGGCTTGGAGTTTCTCAGCAAGAATCTAGAGCAGCAGCAGCCTGAAGTTGAGAAGATGATAAATGTTACAGTTCACTTCTCCCTTTTGCCTTTAACAGTCCTTTATGGAGGAGATGACACAAAAACAGCCGGACGTGGACCGGGTCACTAAGACGTACAAGAGGAAAGCCACAGAACCAGCTCACGGACCTTTCATTGAGAAATCCCGCAGCAACAGTATGTTTGCAGGTTCTTGCTCTGTGCATCCTCTACAGGAATGCATTCTGAGAGAGAGGGAAAAACACACAGGAAACTAATTAGTCTGGCTCTAATTCTCAATTAGAAATACACCCTGCTTTGCCAACCACTTGAAATTGGCTGGGAATTGCCAGGGAATGAGAAGGGGGAAATGAGGTGGCATTTGCAATAGTGTCTGACATATGCCAGGAGCTTTATTATTCTTTGCCTTTCTGCCATCCGAAGACTCCTGATGGCTCTGATTTGAGTTTACAGAGATTTTGCTATTTTAAGCGTACTGAAAAGTTTGTGCTGTATTTAACTGGTCCGGTTACTATTCTAGTTTCTCTCGCATGACCGTTTCCTCATGTCTGATTCTTGCAGCAGAAAGTCCTACTGGCGCGAGTTCAGGAAGATGAAAACAAAGGGACAAGGAAGACAGGAGTTGGTGGGGGTGGGGACCACAGATTAATGGTGTCTGTAAAACTGCAATACCACCAGGACGGTTGTGCTGAACGTTCTTAACCTCGTCTTTTCTTTTTTTAAAAGCTGCCAGCTCAGTCCTTATGGGAAAGCCTGTGAGAGATTTTCTATTTGAGAAACAAACAAAGCTGTTGTCTTTTTTTTTCTTGGATCATCCAAACCCCCCATCCTGCAATATCCCATGTGGCATATTTGTCTTTCTCTAGGGAAATCCTTGAGTCACCCTGCCCCTCCTCCCATGCCAGTTCTCTCCCAGTCGGAAACAAAGAACCCCCGGATTAACCAGCTCTCCGCACGCTGGCAGCAGGTGTGGCTGCTGGCATTGGAACGCCAGCGGAAGCTCAATGACGCTCTCGATAGGCTGGAGGAGGTAATGACCCCATGATGCTGGTACACAAGGGGTAGTCTGTGGTGGAAAAGAGTCGTTTACTGTACTCCCAAGAGAGAAGGGCGGAGAACTGCCTTTTGAACGGCGTTGGGCATGTCATGGGCTCTGACTGCCCTTGTCCTAAAAATGCCAAACAGAAAAGTCTCCACTAAAATAGTGCGGCTGAAAACCATATTCCGTAGTAACTGCAGGTTAACCTGACTGCTCTGCGCTACTGAAGTCAGTTCTGCTGCTAATGAAAGTCAGACCTGGTTGGAAGCAATAATAATAGTCTGGCAAATATAGTGCTATGATGTATATTTTTTTTCAAAACCTCTAATGTAATTTTTGTTTTCGTTTATGCTTAACAAAGCAGCTATGCCCAGAAGTGAGTGTGTTTGTTTTTTGTTGCTTTTTCTGTAGGTCAGTTTGGTTTATCCGTATGAACGTTTTTCTTTGTGACTTTTAACTCGGGGGCTTTTTTAAAAGCACTAAGATGTCGTTGTTTTGAGTCACCCTGAGCTCTTCTTAGCTGAAGGGCTCCTGAAAATCCGTCCTAAATGTGCTTCACTAACTGAACAGTCTTCTCATGAGCAGTGATTTAAGCTAGTCTTGGCCATTGGTATAGTCTTGGCACTGCAGTTCCAGAGAACTGAATTTGGAAGCATTTTGGGGTCTTGCTGCCCAGGTCCGCAGAGGTGTCGTGTCAAGAGTCAAGTTGGTGTGGGGAGAAGGCAGGCTGACGGCTGAATAAGCATTACTTGTTAGTTTATCCATGGAGCAACATTGCTATCCATCTCAGAGGAGAAACTGCTGTCCTTCCTGCAAAAAAACCAAGCAGGAAGCTCTGTTCTCAGCTGCTTAGGCGAAAAGCGAGAGAGAACAATGCAGATGTGCAGAGTGGGAAAGGAAATGGAGTTTCAAAAATAAAGGAACTAGGGCATCCTTAGGACAAGTCTGGGGAGAGAACCGTGTTCTTAGACGCCTGCAAAGATGCTATTTTTGTATGCGTCTGTGTGTATGTGTGTAAATCTGTTATATCGGCATACATGTATGTTTAAAAGTTTGGAGGATACTTCACTTTTTTCTGTGTCTATGAGTGTGTGACATGTATTCGACATGGTGGCTGTCTGATGCATTGTGTGCCGTGTTCTGTTATGGAAACTGTGCCCATGGCTATGGTTTTAAGAGGAGTGGCCTAATTATGCCTCTGTTTCCAAGAATTGCTTTGAAGAGGTGTAGAATATTGAGAAAGTGACAGCCAGCCCCCAAAGGCTATGCACAGTTTGACTTAGTCGCTGAAATCTTAGCTCAGCAAGATCTTCTGTAGAGCAGGGGATGTTTTCTGTCTGTACTTTCAATTCCCGTTGACTCTAATTGGTCTTCTTCCAGTTGAAGGAGTTTGCGAACTTTGATTTTGACATCTGGAGAAAGAAATACATGCGCTGGATGAATCACAAGAAATCACGGGTGATGGACTTCTTCCGGCGTATTGACAAAGATCAGGATGGAAAAATCACCCGGCAGGAGTTTATTGATGGAATCTTAGCATCTAGTAAGTCTCGATCTGTTTCATCCCATCCTTCCGCAAAACCCTATAAACCCATCTCCGAGAAACTTTGTTTGCTCCCACCCTTTACGAGGCAAATGCAAGGCACGTTTCTTGCTCCTCTGTCAGGAGAAGACAGCTGTGAAATGATAGCTTGGCAATCCCACCCCACATGTTTGCTATTGTAGCGATATGCCAAGAGGCTGTCATTGCTTGAGGCCTGGAATCTATATTATACTTTTCAGAGTAGCAGCCATACTTTTGTTAGTCTGTATCTGCAAAAAGAAAAGGAGGACTTGTGGCACCTTAGAGACTAACCAATTTATTAGAGCATAAGCTTTCGTGAGCTACAGCTCACTTCATCGGATGCTTTGAAACTCAAGTAGTCATGTAGCCTGTTTCCTTTCCTGTGACTATTGTGGTGGAGACCCCAGGTATGGAAGCGTGTGTGTGTGTGGGGAGGGGGGATATAGAGTATATGCTCTTTGCACAGATGGTGAGAGGATACAAGGAGTTATCTATTCTCAGACTGTAATACATCTCTGTTATTTGTTTTTCTTCTTCATTCCAGAATTCCCCACCACTAAGTTAGAGATGACTGCTGTGGCTGACATCTTTGACCGGGATGGGGATGGCTATATTGATTACTATGAGTTTGTGGCTGCTCTCCATCCTAACAAAGATGCTTACCGGCCAACCACAGATGCCGACAAAATTGAGGATGAGGTAAAGGAGATTCTAAGGAGAGTTGGTATTTTAGTGGGCATTATGTAGGGCTTCAGTTTTTCAATGTGTCAACTTCTCAAAATACCTATCCAAAGGGGGAAACTTGTGCCTTGATGAGCACCCAGAGAATCACAGTGGTACTGACTTGAGATCAATGTTCAAATATTTGGATATTCAAAACATTTTAAAGTGAAGGTTGTTATAATCTGTATTTTGTGCACAATATGTTGTGTCCCATGTATCCAGTACAAGAGATGCAAACTACGGATCCCTGACCTTTGCCCCTTTTGTTTGCAACAGGTCACAAGGCAGGTGGCCCAGTGTAAGTGTGCAAAGAGGTTTCAAGTGGAGCAGATTGGAGAGAATAAGTATCGGGTAAGAGGAAGACATCCACCTTTGCCATAATAGCACAAGTTCTCCTAATTCCTAGCTCATGTGTGATCCTACCAGGGAGAAGTGTCCATTTTAACTTCTACTGAAGCAACCTGATTCTGTCGTACTGTATAGAGATCTTACTTTTTAAAAGATTAAATCAGAATTTTTACCTATGCTAACCTCTTGCCTTCTGAGATGTTAAGTCCAGAGATTAGACCAATAACGTGCACTCAGGAACCTGAGACATAGACTTATCTTGGGCTCTGTGATGAGGGAATAACATGAAGAGTTTAGAGACTAGTTCCTTCTTCCCCAAGTTGATCTGAGGGTCTCTAGAGATGAGACTTTCTGGGGAAACTGCAGCAATATGCCCTTAATGGAGCACACTGATTCCTTGATAGTAGTCATAACTGTATGATCCTATTGGTGGGGAGCTTGCAAGTGGTTTCTCTATCACATGAGCGTGTAATGGAGAGGATATACATGGACAGATGATGATAGATGGTCTGTGAGATTCTCCTGTGACTTTTTGAGAAGAGGGAAGGCTAAGGGTCAGCATGCTTTCCTGGTGCATTAAATCTTGCATGTGCCTAATAGCACAAGAACAAGACAAACATAGATGTGGCAGTGTTCTGAGAGAGCTTAGCCCACTCACTGGCGGGGATGTTGTATCTGTAGATACCTGTAGACAATAACTACCTCAAAGTTTTATGTGTGTACCTTACACCTATGGTTTTCTTCACTTCATGTAGCTCATTTCTAAAAAGGTATTCAAAATATTTGTGTAATGGATCTGTTTTAAGGTACTTCATGTTTTCATTTCAAATTATTCACTGGGATGGACCGGCAGCAAACCATCCAGGTTTCCTGCATGCTTTGGGCATCGAGGAGTTAAAATAGCAACACTTGTGCACATTCAAATATCAGACTTAGGGCAAGTCTACACTACCATGCTACATCGGCGCAGCTGCACCAGGGCGTCTGGTGAAGACGCACTATGCTGATCGGTGAGCACTCTCCAATCAGCATAATTACTCCTCCATGAGAGGCAGAAGCTATGTCTCCCACCGACATAGCGCCAGTGTGGACAGCGCTTAGGTCGATGTAACTTACGTCTCTTGTGGGGGAGGGGGGTGGCTTTGTCACACGGTTGTGTAAACGAGCCCTTATTTGTGAATTTTGAAGCGATGAATTACAACTTCTGCTGTAGGGACAGAAAAGAACAGTTAGCATGTCAAATAACATCAAGTACCCTGATTTTTAACTACCTGTAGTTAACTAAGATTTTCATGATTGTTGCATTGTTAAATCCTATAAAATGTTTTCTTGTTTTTCTCCCCCTCTTCCTCTTTTCTCCATCTGATCTTCTCCCCACCCAAATTCTTTCTCTCCGTAGTTCTTCCTCGGCAATCAGGTACAGTGTGCCTTGCAATGCTGTCTCTCATTCTTTTAACAAACATGGCTTGGTGTGTGTTTATAATACCAATCTTTCTCTTGTTGCTGTGGGAAGATGTGATCTAAAGAATGGTGTGTTAGAGTTGGTTGTGTTACTTGGCAGAGTATGGTATACAGAGTGATGTTTACCTGAAAATGCGATACCAAATGGCAAAACTCCTTGGAGGAAAGAATTAAAATGTTTAATGGGAAAATCAGAAATCTACAAAGATGGAGAGATTTAGCCTCCAAATTGCTTCTTCCTCTGATGCCCCAGTGGTATTAGAGGTTATGGCATCATTCATGTGAAAGGGAACGTGTAAGGTCCCAGTGCTCATGGTGGAATTGTCAAAGAACATTGTCTCACGCTTCTAACTCTACTGCTAGAGGAATCATAGGACTGGAAGGGACCTTGAGAGGTCATCTAGTCCGGTCCCCTGCACTGAAGGCAGGACTAATTATTCTATTGTAACACTCTTCACAAAATTTATCCAGGCTAACATTTTCTGAACACAGACTGTATACCAGGATCTGGATGGGTTTGACTATAACGCAGTCACTATGGAATGAGAATGCTGCATTCACATGATCAGTCTCTTAGGTAACAATAACTAAACCCTCATCCCCTGCTTCACCGACTTTGAGTAACTCATAACTGGAAGAAAGTTCGTGAAAAATTGCATGTACCTACTCTTATATTCTGTTCTGTGATTAATATTATGGTAACTGAAGGCTGACAAGAACACAGGAACCCCATTGATAAAGGGACTGGAGTAATGTGTTTCATCACAAAAATGCAGCCTCCGTTTGAACAACGAAGGAAATCCATTTATTTTAACTACTGAGGATTTTTAACTTGAAGAGCTGGACTCTAAATGTGGTGCCATGAAATAAGGATAAAATAAATATTCATAAATAATGAATTTCTTGAGTGAAGGAAAGGATAGAAACCAGTTCCCCGTTTATTCTAGCTAGGTGACTAGACAAATCTTTGAAGGGAACTATAAAACTGTATCTGATTATTAACAATAAATTTTTAATTAATGTTACAAGACTGGAGCAAATTATGCAGATTCTCCACTCTGCTATGTTGGAGTGAAGGGGCTACAAAATTAGTGTATCCAGCTAACTGAGGATTCCCCTAGCATGGAGGAATTACTCAGTTAGTATAGAACCAGTGCAGCAAAGGGGCATAGCCAGAGAGCCCTTGTCCTCCAGTGAGCCTCAGCAGGCATAAATAGCTCTTTCTGGCTATAGCGAGTTGGCGTAGCAGCTGCGCCAGGAGAGGTGTGTTGCCCCAGGTGTGCCCATCACACACTGGGTGCAGCTGAGAATTTAGCCTAGAAACTTTGAGACCAAAAATCATTGTCTCTGAAGCCAGACAGCCTACCTTTCCAGCACTCCAGCTCCTGACTGCTTAGCACTAAAGATCTTCCATTCTGTGGCTCATTGGTTCTCCAGAGAGCAGAACTGAGAATCCTACTGCTCTAAAACTAACTAAACTCCAGCCTCCACTTGCTGGGGAGAGCATGGAAGCAGGATCCCTTCATGAACAGACACGGCCTGCAGCTACAGATTGAAAGAGAGCCCTAGAGATGCCCATAGCTCAGTCCCAAGCCTGAGAGCAAAGGGGAAATCTGAAAAGAGGCTCATGCATGAAACTCTTTGAGAAAGGGCTGTGCAGAACAGGGGAGAGTTGTAGTCTCAGGAGAGTAGGGGGCATGTGAGATGTTTGGAACAGGAAAAGGAACCCTTAATCCTGCCTTATTCCAATACCCCCTAGCACTCTCTTTCTGCAGAAATCAATCTAGATGTGTCTTGAACTCATCTGTAATTTTTTTTTACCTCAGTTACCTCCCCAGTAAGTGTTTAGCATCATTTGCATGAAGTAATTCTGCCCAAGTTTCCCCTAGTTACTCCTCATTTCCTAAGGTTTCCATTATGTCTCCTGTTTTTTTAATTCCTTCTCCATGTTAAAAAGAGAGTCTAATTTATCAATGCCTTCATAATTCTGAAATCCTCTATTAGATCATGTTGAAGTATCCCCCTTTTCAAAGGCAATCAACCCAGTCTCCTTCGTTTTCCCTCATTGCTTCAGCTCCTAAGACAGGGTGGAATTTTTGCTGCTCTTTATGATAGCCTGTGTGGTACATGGACCAGTACTGTTCACAGTAGTCCAGGTGGGGTTCTGCTAGATGTCTGAATGTCCATGTAAATATTAGGAGAAGATGGCTCTGAAGAGAAGCACGTGCATGGTGGTGGATGAAAATGTCTCATAAACGGTAGCACGGGGGAACTGGAAAGAGATGTGTGATTTTGTTGATTCAGGGGCACACTTGATGATTGTTTGAAATTGGGGAGATTTTAAATTCCTAATGAACATTATAATCACTGGTTTCAGAGTAGCAGCCGTGTTAGTCTGTATTCGCAAAAAGAAAAGGAGTACATCCGATGATGCATCCAATGAAGTGAGCTGTAGCTCACGAAAGCTTATGCTCAAATAAGTTGGTTAGTCTCTAAGGTGCCACTAGTACTCCTTTTCTTTTTATTACAATCACTAATAAGCATTCTGGGACTCGAACCTTAGATTTCTACGTTCTAGATTCACTATAATTGGGTGACTCTCCTGTGGGAGTTCTCTGGCTGGTTGAGGCTCGGTGAAATGCTCACACCTCAGACTTGGTGAAGAGGTTTCATTCACAGTGCTGATGCTGCACTGCTAGCATTTGCTATGCCAGCCTTCAGTGACGTGTCAGATGTCTCTTTTCAAAGCGGACTGTGTCGGGAGTGTCGGTGGGCAGTGTGGTCTAATGGATAGAGCACTGGGAGCGGGACTCCGGTGGCTGGGCTCTATTCTGGGCTCTGCCACTGGCCTGCTACATGACCAGAGGCAAGTCACTTCCCCACCCTGTGCCTCAGTGTCCTCATCTGTAAAATGGGGACGATGGTGCTATGTCCTCCCACTTTGTAAAGTGCTTTGAGATCTACTAATGAAAGCACTACATAAGAGCTAAGTGCTATTATTATTATTATTCATGAAATGAAAGGCAGAGCAATAAAATTCTGTTTCTTTGGGTAAAACCCTCAAAACATCAAATTTAGAAACTCTCATTTGCTACCTGGCCATCCTTTGACCTGCATTTGAATTTCTCAGCTTTCTTTTTTTGGCATTAGCCCTAGAGAATCTTGTTAGTAGCCTTATCCTGAGTTTCTTTAGATGAAAAAATTCTCATAAATTGACACCAAAGTGAATTGATTCCCACATAACATATAGCCTTTTGATATATTTGGAGAAGCCTTAAACATTAATAAGAGCTTTGAAAATGTTTAGGGTTACAGGTAGCACTTCAAATAGTCCCCAGTGCAGTTATATTACTAACCCTGACGCAGTCTGTTTTGGAGAGGAGCAGTGTCTCCATTTTATAGCCCTATTGCTTGAACTGCTTCTCTGTTGGTTCCACAGTTTGGTGATTCCCAGCAGTTGCGACTGGTCCGTATTTTGCGCAGCACTGTCATGGTTCGAGTTGGAGGAGGATGGATGGCCCTGGATGAATTTTTAGTGAAAAATGACCCTTGCAGAGGTAAGAAAGAACCTGTTTCTCAGGGACCTTTCATCTCCACAATAGTTGTGAAGTTGCCAGGTAGCACAAGATGCTTCATTGAAGCAGATCTCATCAATCTGTGGGCTTGTGCAAATAAAGGAAGATCTGGAGAAAATGGGCACTAAAAAAAACCCCAAGCTTATTTATTGCAAGTCTCTCAATATTTGGTCGTGTTCTTAAAGCCCCAGCTTCTGGAGTCATGTGAATAGGTGAGAATCTCAGTTTTCATTTCAGAGGAAACAAACAAGTTCGGCGCCCTCCTGGTTGCTGAGAAAAGCTTGAAAATGTGATCTGAGTGCACCTGAAAGTTCAAAAATCAGAAAGCAAATAAAAAAAACCTCTGTGTATTGTTTGTGTAAAATCACATGATTTTAAGCCAATTGCATAATTTTTGAGCACCTGGGGATGGCAGTATTGCAGTATGAACCCTTTGCAAAGGGTCTTCCAGAAAATCCAAACCTTGAGCATCAAGGAGTTAAAATTAGTTACCCTGAATAAAAAGAAAATCCCTTTTACTAAAAATTATTTTGTTAACATCCTTTTTTTTTTCCATACAAATTTGCTGGCCATTTCTTTTTCGTAGTTCAAACCCCTCATTTTGATTTGTTGTCTGCACTCTTCGACGATGGCCAAAAGCTGGTGTCTTCTGTGTGTTTTCCTTTGCGTTGCTGGCATGTGCCGAATTCAGCAGAACTCCTGCCTTCGTGGACTTGTGTGTCTTTTACAACAAACAGTTGTCAGTGTGGATTCCACTGTAAATGTTACTGTTACAAATCCAATGTGCTGATAGATGACCAGTGTGTTAGAGAAATCTAATAAAAACCGTTCCAATTCCATACAAATGTAGGTAAAATCAGGTGTAAGAAGCCTCTAGACAAGAATATAATCTCTCTTGCTGATAAATGTGATTCTAATGTGCTGCACCCTCCAGAAAGAAAACCCTCACATTGTGTTTTTAGGGACAATGGTGCTGTTTCCAGAAGCTCTGTGTGTGTATGCCTAAAAAATTTCCTGCAAGATTGCGGTTGCCAACTCTTCCTTCCCCGCCTCTCAAAATGGCAGCGCTGCATGGGGTGAAAAAGAACTGTCCTTCAACTGTGCATTTCTTTCTTGACCAGTTTCTGCTTTCTCCTGCTCTCAGTTTCCTTGTATGTGTGTGTTTTTCTTTGTTCTAGTTCACCACCCTGGAAGTAAAATAAAGCGCTCTGATTCCAGCTCTTCGATTGCCAGTCAGTCTCCGATAGGTTGGCGTTACTTTTGCTTTATCACTCTTGCCAGCACCCCCCCTCTCCCATCATTAAGAATGGCTTTGCTTCTTAACCAGCCCGCCTGCCCCACCACATCTGCTGCCTTTGTGATGCTGAGACAGTGTTGATAATATCAAGAATATTCTAGTCGAGACATTTTTAAACAGGTTTTAACTAAATCGACTCTCCAAAAATTGAGTGGCATGTCAGAAACCGGAAAAAACACACGCACTATATGTCTGTTCAAACTCAGATTCATAGTTAGACATATGGATCATTGTGCTTTCTATATCTTAGATACTTATCTGGCCTCCATTACCGCAGTATCTGAATACCTCACAATCTTAATATATTTCCTTGTGAGGTATTGTGGTAGTAGTCCCAATTACGGATGGGAAACTGAGGCAGATGGATTAATTGAGTTGACCAAGGTGTCACAGAGCAGTTGTGGCAGAACTGAGAATTGAACCCAGCTCTCCCATGTCTAAAGCTAGTGCCCTACTCACTGGACCATCCTTCCTTTTTTACTGAGTTCAGCTCCCAGGGATCTTATTTCAGTTTATCTGAAAAGAGTTGATTTTTTTAATCAGAAACATTTGGAAATAAACAAGGGAAGCTTAACAATTTTTATGACTGGAATACTGAACCATGTACTGCATGGAAAAATTGGAGACAGTGATTTTTCTCTGGATTTTGAAATGTTGCATCGGTGAGATTCTCCTGGATCAGTATTTTTCTGTGGTAGAAAAAGGTCAGAGTTAATCACAGTCGGTCCCTTTCTCAGACGTCTTGATACAGAGAGAGTTCATTGGGGCTTGATGTGTGACTTTCATTTGAAATTAATAAGATGAACCCAGTTCTTCAGTTTACATATTTATTTCTATTGATAAAATAAGAGAAGTTCCCACGTCAAGTCCTGGACACCGTCATACTGTATTTCAGCTCCTATTATTCCTTTTTAGATGTTTCTAGATGTCAAAATAGACTATGGTGATGGTACATGAGGCTGGAGTTTCAAAAACCTACTCCACAGTGAGTTTCAAAAACACTTGGTTGTCTTGGGTTTAGTTTTCATGTGCTTGTGTAGACAGCCTGGAAGCTCGCCTTGTACCTCATGTATTCCTATTCTGTGCAGACAGTGAAGCAGCTTGTGATTGTGCTGTACAATATACTATGGCCAGATGCTACCTGTCTTGAGGTGAATTGCAGAGAGTGGTTTCTTCAGACCATTTCTGGACATCTTCCTTTTAAAAAATAATTTGTATTACAAGAGTGCTTAGAAACGCCTACCTGCGAGGTCCTATGCAAGTGCATAAAGATACAGTCCTTGTTCCAAATCTAAATAGACAAAACAAAGGGGAGGGGGGTGGAAATAGAGGCCCGGGGAAAAGTGACTTGCCCAAGGTCACACAGCAAGTCAGTGGCAGAGCTGGGAATAGAACCCAGGTCTTCTCAATCTCCCAGTCCAGTGCCAACCATCTTATATGATGGATTTGTTAATGAAAATGTTGTGTTAAATCCAGCCTCAAGGTAGGAAGAATTTTACAAGGGATAAAGGATGTTCCCTCAAGACAAAAATCTGACTCCCCTGTATTTCATAGCTGAACAGCCAGGTCTGTGTAAGGTCAACCTGGGCCTTTTTGTTGTCGGTGTGTTTTTTGCCTTGGCACATTACATTATTTTTCTTAGTGTTCTTTGCCATAAGCTGGAGAATTCCCCATGTGTACTAAAGGAATCTCTGCTGTGTTTCTTGCTTGTGGCTTTCAGATGCCACAAAGGACCTCTAATGGCAATGAACGTCCGCACGGTAGCACTGGAAACCACAGCATGCAGAGCAACAGTTGAGATACATGTCGCTAACGCTTCATTAAAAAGACAGTACTCCTGCTTCTAGTGGGACTTGAACGGTTTTCTCCATTTTCCCTCTGCCGGAGAGCTCGGTACAGGGAGTGAGAGAGGCCCATGGTGTAGCGTGGCCACAACCAGCATTCAGCGGCTGGGATTCTCCGAAAGGGGAATGAGCCACACCCAACTGAGTGAGAGTGTGTAATTTCAGACTAGGATTCAAGCCTGCATTTGTTTAACAATGAGGGTAATTAACCATTGGAACAACGGAACAATGGATTCTCCGTCACTGGCCACGTTTAAATCAAGAATGGATGTTTCTCTAAAAGACCTGCTCTAGTTCAAACAGGAATCAGTTCAGGGAAGTCCTATGGCCTGTGTTGTACAGGAGGTCGGACGAGACAATCACAATGGTTCCTTCTGGCCTTTGTAACATATAAATCTATGGCAGCAAAAAAAAGCCACTGATATTTTTGGCTGCGGTACATTATATCTTGGAAGAAGGGTGTGTTAGTTCCACTATACACCACGGAGGAGCCTACCTGTAATAACTCCATGTGGTTCTGGGCATGTCGGTATTAGATAGATGTCAGCCAACCAGAAGGAGTTCATAGAAGAGCAGTAAAAATGATTAGAGGGCTGGAAGAATTGACTTGTGAGGAAAGGCATTAACAAAATAAGATAGCTTAACTAGATCTTGATTAAGTAAGGGCCATAATAAGCAGGTACATTGCTTAGAAGATATAAGCACCAAGCAGAGAGGAGGGTTGTTTAGGGCATAATCAAGTGGAGAAATATAAAGGCGAATAGAGAGTGTGTATCGAGAACAAGTTCCCAAGAACAAAGCTTGTTAGAATGTGAAATCCTCTCCCAAGGGAAGCGGGGACTGATGCATGTTGCCAAGCTGAGGAACTCCAGAGGAGAAAAGCTTCCAGCCCATTTTGTCTGGAAGGAAAGCAACTGCAACACAAGGACTTCTTTGCCAGGGAGAGTAAACTGTGTGTCTGTGTGAGGGGTCTGGGACTGGAAACCGTCTTTCCCCGCACCCAGCCCTCTGGAAGAAAGAAAAAAGGAAATGTTTAACAGTCCTTACTCACTACAGTCTCTTCCTTACGTGAAACAGCTTAGGTTTGGTAGTAGTCAATACGTCCCTTTATCTCAACACAGACTTTGAGACTTTAATTGGTTCTGATTATCTTTTGAAGCCCATGCTAAATATTCTTTGCTTCTGTCACCTGCGGCTTGTTGCTGAAATCAGCATGATTCGGAAGCGGTGCGGCTTGCTTTCTGTAAGCTCTTGAATTTACTAGTGCAACTCTGCTTCTTCGTCTCTACTGTTAATGCTTTGCTACGGGTGTTTTAGGGTGTGGGTGCCAGGGTTCTTCCCATCCCTAGGTTATCACAGAACAAGGCTTCTACCCTGCAGTGGCTTCTTTGTCTTTCAAGTCTAACACATTGAATCTAATATTGCTCCTTTGTCCTGTAAGGCTTTGCGCATGGCCTTGCTCCTACCTACTTTAATGAATTTTCTGTCTATATACCTGGTGAGTTTCTGAGATACTGGCCTAGGCTGATCTTCTTAGTATCTCAGGACGTAAAACTTCCAACTGCATTGTTACCCCATTGCTAGTTGCAGAGAGACCCTCCAGTTCCTGGGACTTTCAGATCCAAATTTTACATTTGCCGTCTGATATGAGGAGTTGTAGCTTGGAAAATTGGTCATGCTCCACATAGTCATGCGCTGGGTGTGAGAGCAGGAGTACGACCTTTCCGAGCTGTTCTATTCAGTATTTTTAACCTGTCCTAAGAATGTCATCAGCTGCTCGTGCTAATTTTAACTAGACTTGTATAATAGGCCCAGGACATGCATAAAAGTTGCATAATTCTGTCTGAACTCCTGGACCTCTAGGGTTCTTTCGCCTATCACAAGTCTTCAAAAACCAATCAGCAAAGTTACATCGTCGCAACGGAGCGAGAATGCTGCACTGGTCTCGCTCTGCTGTGGCCAGGATGAGAGCAAGACGTCCATTGTAGGTCAGAGATGGAGTCTCGTGGATGTCTGAGGGATGTCCTCCTGGGGCTAAGCAGGACTTGGGTGAAACGCCTCGGGTGGTTTTTTTTCAGGAGATGCTTTGTTTCCTCTTTCAGCACGAGGAAGGACCAACCTCGAACTTAGAGAGAAGTTTATTTTACCAGAGGGAGCCTCGCAGGGAATGACGCCTTTCAGGTCACGGGGTCGAAGGTCGAAACCCTCCTCCCGGGCTGCCTCCCCAACGCGCTCCAGCTCTAGTGCAAGCCAGAGTAATCACAGCTGCGCATCTGTGCCGTCCTCTCCAGCAACGCCTGCGAGTGGAGCCAAGGTAAGGCTGATACTCCTTTGCTTTCCTGATGCTCATGCCTACTCAGACCCCATTCCAAGGAGACCAGGAGCTGAAGCATTAGGTAGGAGAGGTTTTTGCGGGGAGACTCCGAAAATAGGCGAATGTATGCTTCATTGGTGGACACCTGAATGGCAGAACTTGGCTTAAAACTGATACTTGAGGCAGGGATAAACCCATTGACTGCACAGTCGATATATTTAAATCATTCATGCCACAAGTTTCTTCCCGCTTTGTATACACTACACCTGCAGGTAGGTGACCATTCGTAGAGAGAACGTAAACACGTCTCAGGAAAGGCTGAGTTGCCGATTGAGGTTGTTTTTATTTTTACGTTCTCACATTGTAACTCTTGGGACCATTCCTGATTCTCCTATCTTCCACCAGTCCGAATTTCCCCTGCCATCTCTCTGTGCGATAGGAGCAGACTTATCTTGGACATCACTGCTCACACGAGCAGCCGGCTAGCATGAAGGAGGAAGTGGCTGCCTTTTTGTGTCTCCTTTTCACCACATTGTGCCAATGTGCATTTTATTTTGTCGTCTGTTTCTTTTGGAATTTATGTATTTTCTGTTTGTTATTCCCATTTCGGATACTTTTCTGTTCCATTTTCACTCACTTTTCACCTCTTTTCCCCCCCTTTCTCCCTACCCTTCCTTTGGATTTTCCATTTCACAGACTCCACATCACTTCTCTCGCTGTTATGACAAACCCTGGTTGGTAAACAGTAAAGCTGGCACCCCTCACAGGGGCTTCGATAATTCCGACTCCCACCTGTCCAGCTCCGAGGTAGAGTATGGCTCTGCTGGTCAAAGGACCTGTTGAAAGGAAGGAACGCGGCTGCTTCCTTTTCCTGCTGAATGCTTTTCTTTTATTATAGCAGCGCTTGTTAGCACAGCTAACGCTAAGACTGTGGGCGTTTTTCAGGCGTTCCTAACTCGGATCAAAAAAGAAATTCACACAAGAATGAAACTCAATGTACAAGATGCCTGAAATCAATTTTTACCCCTTTTGAGCAATTTTAAAACAAGTAATTTATCAGATTGCAAAACTCAATGTAACTTCCTGGCTTTAGCCACTTTTTTTTTTTTTTTTTTTTTTTAGCATTCAAAAAAAGACCATAATGAAAACTAGGGATCTCTTAATATTAAAAATAGGAATAAAATCACCGAGTTAGCACTTGAAAATCAGCTACAGCGCATGCCCAGTAACCACTTTTACCATAGGTTTCTGCAGTACATATATCTCTCGGCGTATTTCGGCAGATCTACTGTGTCCTATAACGTCACACACTGATGCGAGGCCTCTGCAATACTTTCATACAGCGGAGTGAATTCAGGCTGAAGTTCCAGCCTGAACATAGAATTTTCTGACCTCTGGGAATTGGTGGTGGTTCAGAATTTTAACGTAGATTTTGGAGGTTTAACGTACCGGCAGTTTGTCATGTCTCCCATTCTTGATCTTCTCTTGAAAATAGTTTCCGAAGTTTTGTTATCAAAAAGTCAGGTGTAGTTCCTGAAATGTAAGAAATGATCCACATGTTGCCATAAGAAAGACTTTGGGAAGATACTGCATTTTGTTATAAAGTACGATCAAGGGCCAGGATCAAAAGCTCCAGGATTTACTGACAATGTTGGAGAGTCGCTCTCAAAACAAAAAAGTGCCAGAGAGAAATGCATGTAGAGGGAGCTACTTTCAAATTTCTTAAAACCTCGTTCCACGGTTTGTTTTTGGTCCTGTTCAAAGGCTTGTCCAGCACTTTAAAATGTGTTAATGGAACTTAACTGCCATGTATCCAAGGAGGCATCTGTCCTCTTCCTTGACTTTCCCTTTGCTTCCTCTCCCTTTGCTGTAGCTTCACGAGACAAAAAGAAATTAAAATCTCTCCAGTTCACATCAGAGGGCGTTTGGGAGAATCTCTCTCCAGCTGTTTGTCAGAAGATTTATTCCAAAGCGACCCTCCAACTATTAAAAGGCATTTCTTTTTACGGTGACACAAACTGAAAATTGTAAAAGGATAGCTAGCTGCTGCTGAATCAGTCTGCCCATTGTGCTGGTAAACTCACAAAATTGGGTGACTGGGCAACAACTTGGCAGATGAAATTCAACGCTGATAAATGCATCGAAAACTCTAATCCCACCTATACGTAAAAAACCAATCAGGTCTAAATTAGCTGTTACTACTCAAGAAAGAGATCTCGGAGTCATTGTGGAGAGTTCTCTGAAAACCATCCACTCAATGGGCAGCGGCCGTCAAAAATGCCGACAGAATTTTGGGAATCATTAGGAAAGGGATAGATAGTAAGACAGAAAATGTCATACTGCCTCTATATAAATCCTTGGTACACCCGCATCTTGAATACTGCATGCAGATGTGGTCACCGTATCTCAAAAAAGATATATTTGAATTGGAAAAGGTTCAGAAAAGGGCAACAAAAATGATAAGGGGCCTGGAACAGCTTCCATGTGAGGAGAGATTAATAAGACTGGGACTCTTCAGCTTGGAAAAGAGACAACCAAGGGGGGGATATGATAGAGGGTCTGGTGTGGAGAAAGTGTTGTTTACTCATCATAACACAAGAACTAGGGGTCACCAAATGAAATTAATAGGCAGCAAGTTTAAAAACAAACAAAAGGAAATATTTCTTCACACAATGCACAGTCAACCTGTGGAACTCATTGCCAGAGGATGTTGTGAAGTCCAAGACTATAACAGGGTTCCAAAAGGAACTAGACAAGTTCATGGAGGATAGGTCCATCAATGGCTATTAGCCAAGATGGGCAGGGATGGTGTCCCTAGCCTCTGTTTGCCAGAAGCTGGGAATGGGCGACAGGGGATGGATCACTTGATTACCTGTTCTGTTCATTCCCTCTGAAGCACCTGGCATTGGCCACTGTCAGAAGGCAGGATACTGGGCTAGACGGACCATTGGTCTGACCCAGTATGGCTTTTCTTATGTAAAATGCCAGAATCCCAGTACCTGCAGGCTTGGATGTAACACCTTGGGTGGCTGTTTTCCTGCAATTATTTTATGTTGTCTTAAAACCAGCACTAGGTTTATTTTAGAAACTTGGAGCTGCTCTTTCCAATAGGACTCAGGAGTCCTCTCTTCTTCAGAGATGTTATTCTGACTTACAGTCATGCTTTCTTTGGCTTCCTATTTCTGTGGCAAGAGAAGTAACAGTGGGAGAAAGCTTTGTGTGTGTTGCTTCCTCTAGTGTTTATTTGCAACATCGTAAAGGTCACAGAGCACACTGTTTAGCAGAAAACAGAGTGCGAGTAGCATATAAAGCTTCACTGAGAAGCTTTCAGTTATGGTGGAGAACTTCTGGCCTGCATTTCCCGTGTTCATTCACCACTAGTGCTTGAACGAATGTCTTGGATTTTTTTTAAAAAAATATTTAAAATTCTCTTTGTTGGTTGTCTGTCCCAATTTATATACATTAGGCTGAAATCCCTTGGCCCTATTATGTCACTTGGGGCTGAAATTTGGCACACTTTCACCAAAAAAAACCCAGCATATTTTCACCAAAACATAACTAACCTTTATCATTGTTCTGGACTTTTTAAATACTAGAAATTTCCCAGGATTTCATGTGACTTTTTGTGTGGCTTTTGACCCAAAACAGTACTTGGACCTTAAGATGGACGACAGATTTCAGGTATTTTGAAATAGATCTGTAGCTTAGTCAGAGATGGATCGATATAGATATAAAAACACGTCAAACTAAACAAAATAATTAACAATGGGTTTGCAGGGAAAAGCACTAGCATGTAGTGCTATCCTGAGGGCCCAAAGCCACCATGGGTATGATGTTTTCAGGGACGAGGCTTTGGTGGAACAATAAAACAATTACTGTATGTGTTCTCCTTGACCTTTACGATGATGGTGGTATTTATATATTGGAATCCTGTTGCCGAGATCTACCTCTGATATTAACCCATTACAAAGTGAATTATACCATGACGTCTAAAAGACTCTCGATGCGTTCTTTATTCCAAGGTGACTCCGTCTGCAGGCAGCAAGCTGAAGCGACCAACTTTTCACTCTAGTCGAACTTCTCTTGCGGGTGATACCAGTAATAGTTCCTCTCCAGTCTCTACAGGTGCCAGAACCAATCGGGCTGGTAAGTGCTAGGTCGACCGTTTTACCTGTAATGGATGCTAAAATATGTGGTATCTTCTTTCATAGCTGTCCCTGTCTATGGATTGCAGTCGAGAGAAAGGATAAGATACTGACCATCTGTAATAGCTTAGGATAAACGAAAGGACATGGTTATACAGGCTGGTCTGTTTATCCACTTATAGTAGAGATGGACCCTGAGTAGTTTGGGATGCATTTTAAGAGGCGTTTCCTTTAAATTGTGTTCAGAATAAAAGCTTCATACCACAGACCCTCTGTCTCCCAGAGCCTGGAGTGAGAACAGCCAGAAACAAGCTGTGACATTCTCCAGCGAGTCTTAAAGTTTTAGGCAAAGTTGCTCACTGTCATCGTAGATCATAGAGCGATCAGTGATCCTGTATTGATTGCACAGTCTTCTAATAACATTGCTGCTATTGTTGGGTCTGCAGACTGGTGGCGGTACTGAAGGGAGGTGGGGTCCATTTGCTAAGGGTTAGAAGGGGGAGGTGTTTCAGCGGGGTCACAAATACCTGGATTTAATTTCAGATCCTAAAAAAACAGCCAGTCGTCCCACAAGTCGCGCTGGAAGTCGGGCAGGGAGTCGGGCCAGCAGCCGGCGGGGAAGTGATGCCTCCGATTTTGACCTTCTGGAAACTCAGTCAGCCTGTTCAGACACTTCAGAAAGCAGTGCGGCAGGGGGTCAAGGCAGTTCACGACGGGGGTTGGCAAAACCTTCCAAAATCCCAACCATGTCCAAGAAAACTACTACTGCCACCCCCAAAACTCCAGGCCCCAAGAGATAATACTGTACCAAGACCCCCTAAAACAAAACAAAAACCTGTGTCCAGTTTTTAACCCTGCCACGTACATTGGATGTATATTTATTCTAAACGGGAAAAATTATATTGTTAAAAGTGTAAAAGAATAATTGTGTTATGAAGCTGCCTTATTTGGGTTTTGTTTTGTTTTTTTTCTTTTTTGTAAGTTACTATTTTCATGTGAATATTTATGTAGATAAAATTTGCCTCCTGGTCACCCCTATTCACAGTGGGGCCCAGAAAACTGAAATGTGGGAGAGGGAAAGCAAGCAAAAAAAGTCAAGATGTGAAAGTGTAAAAAAAAAAAAAAAAAAAAGTTAAGAAAAAAATTATACATAGGATTTCTGCGCGGTGCAGGGTGTGAACCTGCTTTATCTTTTAGGATTGTTCCTAAATGCCTCTTTATAAACTTGACTTGCTGTCTCAGCGAGATAAATTATATTTAAAAAACAAAAAAACCGGAATCCTACAGTGTTCAAGGAACTCTCTTTTTTTGTGAATCATGGATACCTCAAACAGAGACACATGAGGTGAGGGGATTTGGGGCGTCTGCTTCCATTTTTTTAAAGGTTATGTGATTTTACCTGAAGAAATCGGAGTTTGTTTGAATTAATAACATTTGCACATGCTACAGTAATGGGGTTCATTACAAATGCTGTCTTTAAAATACTGTCCCAGCACTTATGCTTTTAAAGAGCAAATAATAGTGATGGGTTTGGGGGGTAGAACTTTAAAGCTGTCCAGAAGAGAGCGCTGGGTTGGCAACCCTACAGATACGTCCTTTAGAGGATGGGACGGAAAGGTGCTTCTGTCACTTCCTGTCCTACCCGTTAGAAGACTCTTCTGGATGGCCACCCAGTCAGTTCGCATAAGAGACTGACTCACGTTGTTTGTTACAGAATTGCTATTTATCTGCACCTCTTTTCCTATTTATTATTTGACTGGTCATTCGACTTCAAACCAGACTGAGATTTACGTCACCTCTGCTCCTAGAAGAAACCTGGGACTTACATGCACCGTTGCTTGTCCTTTAAATGAGTCTCACCAGCGCACTTGCTAGCAAGTCCTATCTCGCTTTTGTATGCGACTTTTCTTTGTGATAAAAACAACTGACCAAGTGACCATGCGGGTGGGTCTGGGGAGGGGCTATCTGGACTTCCTGTATTTATTAAATATTGTTCCTCTTCAGCTCTGACCATATTGCTGTGTGATTCTCTCAATTGGTTTAATTGAGGCAGAAACTGAAGCTCAACCAATGAACTGTTTAAAACAGTTTTTTTGTATTAAAATTGCTTGCAGTAATAACAATCTTGCTTCGTCTTTTATTCCACAGTGCGAGCTTTATAAACACAAGTATTCAAGCTTCAGCGTTTTCTTACAAGGCAAAAGCAGCATGGCTGGATAAAAATGTATTTTGAATGCATCTATAAGACAGCAAAAGTTGCCTTTGAGAGCACATGTGGGAGACCTGCTTAGAATGTATGGTTCACCGCTCTTTCATTCCTGTGCTTCCTATTCCTTTGCCATCTAGGCATTTCACAATCAAACCACGTGCTGTGGTGGATTCTCCAATAACTATTGCATAAGACATCAGGACTCTAACAATCACTCAACCCACTGAGTGGTATCAAGTGAATAGAAATCGGTGCAGAGACTTGTGTAGGTTATGAATTCACACCATCCTCCATCACTCAGAAAGCAAGCAGCTGTGCTCCGTGCTGCCAAGAGTTTCTGGGTGAACTCCAGGTGAAGTGTATTGCACTAATTTAGCCTGGAGCTACCAAGGGTCTGGATAACTGCTGCAAGGTCCACACTTAAGAGGAATGAGCTGCTTGCTTGCCAGGTAGGGAGATGTTTGATGGTTTGGGTTATTTAATTACTTTGCAAAATATGGTCTTGAGATCCTTATTAGTTCCTTTTCCTATCCTTATTAGTTTCTTTCCCTTTTTTTACATGTGTATCCCAGGGAAGCATGCTAATATCTTCTGTATGATGTAACGATGGACTGTCTGGGGAGAGATAAGTGGTCGGTTCCACAGTGGAGCAATACATAAGAACGTGCAGTCGTTAAAGACGGAGGTGAATAATGTGAGCCATAGAAAGTGAAAGCTCAGGGGGAAATTGTCTTGCAAAGCACAAGAACAGCGGGGAGCAATCTAAGGTTATACAGCTGATCCAGCCAAACCTTGTTCCAGTTTAAAAGCTGCATGCGGCTGTACTATGGGAAGTAAAGCAATGTGTTGTCTTAAGGTGCCTGTCATTGCCAAGAGTCCAGCTTGTCCATACTGCTGCATGGGACCAGGGAAATTAATGCAATTTGTATCCTGCTGTGGGATGTACTGGGTTTTCAAGTCCCTCTAGCCCAAGCTGTGTAAAGTCAGTACTAGCCCTAGGGGAGCAAGGCACTAAAATCTAGATCTAGTTGACTTGGAAAACCCAAGTTTTTTCGCCCCCTTCCTATCACATTCCCTCTTCCTATGTCTGCACTGAGGGGAGTGAGAACGTGGTGCACCTGGCTTGTAAGGTGCACAGCAGCTGATCGTGTGGCTGCTTACAAGCCTGGGCATTAACTAATGCCAGGGGTAAATCTGTCTCTAGTAACCAAACCATCTTCATCCCAAACTTGACTCCCACCCCACCCCCAATTCCAGATTTACCCTTAGTGGCAGGAGCTTAGGTGCACTCAACTCAAAACTCTTTTCACTTCTTTTAACCCTGTCTCACCCCATTGTATCTTCATGCTGAAGTCTCCCAATGCCAGTAATTCCTACTTTCCAAGACACTGGCTTGTTTCTTGAGCTCAGTATAGTATAATTTGCTGCTCCTATTTCCCACAAGTCTTCCCTGGCTTCCTCTCATACGGAATCTGGTCCAAAAGTCTTCAAGGCCTTCCCTGGATTTAGCAGGCAAGGAGAAAGGGCAATATTTCTCCGAACGTATCTCTAATGCTCCTGTTACGTGGTGCTCAAAAACAGATTCCTTCCTTCTCTCTCCTCCTCACAAGTGGTGAATGCTGCCTTTAACATCTGACCCCAGCCCCCTGCTTCAGGCTAATTTGTTTCCTTGAGTCAAATCTCATTTCAAGGGCTTGTCTCTGCATGAAAGTGGTTATAGATTAAGCTAGGGTGTAAATTTAAAGTGCAGTAGCTATTCTTGACTAATTCCAGATGCGGGCATTCAATCTGGAATAAAAGTGACTTGTTCCTGTTTATTTGAACCCGTTTTCAAAGCGGGTTAAGCTAAACAGGAACAAGGAACTCTTGATTCCTGAACCTTCCTGGAAGGGCCTGTCTCTAATGACTACGCATTCTACTCCGTGAGCCATTCTGTTTACTGCAACTCTCCTTCCCACAGCTATGGTTGTTTTATTTGTACTTGAATGTATTGACTGTCTACCTGAATGTAAATCTGTGCTGTGTTGTGCCTCAGAAAGATTGCATGAAAGGTTTATCATATAAGGGGGAAAATGCATTGAAGGAAAAAATTAAAGTGAATTCTTTCAAGAGAATATCTGAGAACTCCAAAATCCTCCCCCCGAGCTCACTGTACACTCAGCGTATCTGCATCAAAGTTGTTTGCTACATCCGCTGTGGTATCTGTAACCTATGTGCTTCCTAATGAAAGTGACATTCTCATCTGAAGTATAATCTCAGGTCCATCATTTATATTGCAAGCCCCCGAGGCAGGGTTGTGGCTCAGTGTTAGCGGAGAGGCACCGAGCACACTTATGGCCCCTGTAAAATATTAATACATTTGGCTATCGATGTCAGAAAACTTGATAATTCCCTAAATTCAACCCTTGGGGACCTGCTTTTCAGATGTCAGTGTGTGTAAAAATGTACATTAGACTACACAAGTCTGCAGCTGCTGAGCAGAATTCTTCTGGTCAAGTTCCTCTTAACCCTCTAATCATAGAATATCAGGATTGGAAGGGACGTCATCTAGTCCAACCCCCTGCTCAAAGCAGGGCCAATCCCCAATTTTTGCCCCAAATCCCTAAATGGCCCCCACAAGGATTGAACTCACAACCCTGGGTTTAGCAGGCCAATGCTCAAACCACTGAGCTATCCCTTCCCTCTAATCTATGTAACAAATCCATTTTGAAGTGTCTGTGATACACACGCGTCACAGATGATGTACTAGCATTGTCCCTTCAAAGCCTAGCTTCCTCAATGTTGTTGTTGAAGTGTTGCCAATGGGCTTGATGCAATACAAGCTGAACCGGGTATGGCTTTGCAAGTTTCCTGTTTTCAGAACTGCATTTGGTGTCTGTCTCGGTCACTTCAGGTACCTAACCACCGTGCAACAGCATAAACAGTTCTGCATTCCTGAGAGTCAGCGCTCCTCCAAGCAAAGCAATGTTTTTTAAACATGGGGTGATTTGAAATTGTCAGGGTCTTAAATGTTGTCCCTTGACTACTGATTGTGGTTGCATTGAGCAGTACTTGTCACTAGCACCTGCCCCGGTTTAGTGACACATTTTTAAAAGCTCTTTCTTTAAGCAAAGGTCACTGCAGCAGAACCAGGCTGTAAAATGGGCCTGCAGTTCATTTCAAAATGTGCTTATCTTTGCTAAGACGCCCATGGATTCTGATCTTGAATATATCCAGTTTTCACTTGTTGAACACTAGTCTACACTCCAGTTTTCACTTGTTGAACACTGTTCTTGCACCCCATCATTTCAGATTGTCCTGTGTGGGCATTGTAAACCAAACACATTCATGGATGGAAATCCAGTGGTTCCCAGGAACTCCTCCTAGGCTAACCCACTGGTAGAATTGAAAAGTACAGTATTGCCTATAGGGTGTAGTCTCATTTACACATTTTCTCGCCTTTGGGAATGACATTCTACATAGACCTGAGCAAACCCTATTTCCCCCTCTCCGTTTGGTGGCTTGCACTAATAAATAAGTTTTGTTTTGGCTCAACCCAAAACTCAGCACACCAGTTGTTGTTGTTAAGTTGGTTCAGGAGGAGCCCAGCTTCATTTCCACCTCTACTGAAGTGTTTCGCTGTGGTTCTGAGGTTTTTAAGATTTAAATAAAAAGTAAAATTTTAAACAAGTCGCTTTTGAATAAAAAAATGAAATGTTTCGTTTGGAAACCGTGGGAACAGCAGGTTCGATTTTAAAAGGGAGGGGAGAGGGCATGAATGTATGCTCGAAATCTGCATTTTTGTAAGAAACTGGGGTGGAGAAACGTTTGCCTACCTCCCTGTCTGCTGTGCAGATTGTCCAGACCCACCCAGCCTCTCCCTTTCAATAGCAGGTCGGTATAAGAAACACGTCTCCGCTCAGCATCCCCTGGGCCTCTACCCCCAGTTCCAGGCAGGAGGGCGAAGTGTCCTAGTTAAGAGCCGAGCCAGGAGAGGGCAGTGGATACCAACCCACCCAGCCCACCTTCACCCCGGACCGACCGGCCCAGGAAAGCCCCCCTTCGCGGGGTGGGGCTTATTGCCATGCCGGCAGCAGAGCGGGGCTGGAGGGGGTGGCAGAGCAGAGACGTTCTGGGGTCAAAATGGGCTTTTGTCGTCCCCGTCCCGACACGGCTGCCTTGGTGGGAAGCAGGGCCCTGTGCCGCAGGGAAAGCCGGATCACGGAGCACTGGCCCCTGAGGCTCAGCGTTTCGCTGGAAACCCCGATTGCCGTGGACGAAAGACTGGGGCCGGGGCCGGGGCCGGGGCCAGGGCCAGCCCCTCGCTGCTCGCTCGGCGGGGCCCAGCGCTGCGCCCGCAGAACCGCTGGCCTCCCGGCAGCCCTCCTCTCTGTGCGCCCCTTCGCGCGGGGGAGGGGGATGAAAATCCCGCACAGCTGCGCGGCCAGCGCAAGAGCCAACCCCTGGGAGGCAGGAGGAGGGCAGCGGCCGAGCGGAGCCCGGGGGTGCTGGGCTGGGAGGGAGCGCTGCGGGGCGCCACCTCGCTCGGTATTTCCAGCGCGCCAGGCGCGCTCCTCCCCAGGTGTTTGGAGAGCTGCGCCCTGAGCTACCCCAGCTCGCCTCCGCTTGCGCTCAGCCGCCCGGCCGGGGGCCCCTTTAGCCCGGGGGCGGGCCGAGGGTTTTGCTGTACAAACACGTGCTCCGGGTGCTGGCGATGGTTAAAGCGCACACCCAGCAACAGCTCCCCGCGTAAAGCCCCAGGGCAGAGGGGTGCCCGCCTGCTGTCGACGCCTCGCTGGCCGGGGCTCCCCCGGGCGGGCTGAATGACTCCGCGGCAGCTCCGCGTCCCGGGCCCGGCGGGGAGAGCCTGAGCCAGGCGCTGCTGCGGCTTGGCTCCGTTTTCCAGCTTCCGCCTTCGGAGAGGAGGCTCCCGCAAGGCCCCGCACCTGGCGCTTGTCTGGCCACGACCCATCCCAAGCCCCGGCCGCCCGTTCCCACGCGCGCCGGCCAATGGGCAGCTGGTGAGGCCGGCGCGGCGCGGCGCAGCCCGTGCGCCCCCGGGAGCGGAGCGCACGGCCCCGGCCGGCAGAGGCGATGCGGCTGCTCTGCGGGGCTCTGCTCTGGCTCCTGGGGCTCTTGTGTGACCTGGGTAACAGCAGCTTTCTCCGGAGCCATCTCCATGCCTCCAGCTTCCTGCAGCGCCGGCTAAGCGGCCGGGAGAAGCGGGAGATGCAGCGGGAGATCCTGTCCATCCTCGGGCTGCCGGGCAGACCCCGACCCAAGGCCTCCGCCGGGGGCAAGCTGCCCTCCTCCGCTCCCCTCTTCATGCTGGACCTTTACCACGCCATGGCCAGGGAGGAGGAGGAGGAGGACGAAGAGGAAGATCAGGTGGGCTGGGGCCGGGGGGTCTCCCGGCCCGTGCTAACCAGCTTGAGCATCCAGGCGCCTCCTTTGGGAAGAGTCATCAGCCGGGCGGACACGGTCATGAGCTTTGTCAACATGGGTAAGTGCTGAGCGCCCAAGCGGCTGGAGAGACAAGGACCCCGGAGGGCGGGTGGGGCCTGCCCGGGCTTGGGCACCTGCCCCCATTTGCTCAGGGGACTTTCTTCACCTCATCTCGGTCCACCCACAGGCTCCAGGTACTAGATTCACCGGTTCCCAGGCCAGTGGGGACCATTGGGAGTCTCTGGCCTGGCCTGAGCCCCTGGATAGCACAGAACTTCCCCCAGGGAATTCCCAGCGCAGCTCTGAGAGGGAACAGCCACCCTCTGGCTGTATCCAAATGCCCCCGAGCAGCTGTCTGATTGCAGGGCTTTCTTCACCCCAGTGCACGGGCAGTTCTACCATACAGGGGTTAAGGTTTTTAGAGCAGCTTTGCCTTTAAATCACAACTCTCCTTGGGGCTCTAAAATCCTCAGATTGCCTTGAAATTGGTGCCGGGTCTCCTGGCTGATTGGTCTGGCTCTTTTCTGTCATTTCCCCCCCCCCCATTGTTCTAATTTCCCTCCCTTCAAAGTTGGGTGCCTTCAAATTATTTTTCTGACACTTATGCCCCCGCACAGCCCCACCCCCCAAATCCTTGACACCTGTTACTTCTCATCTGTGTTGGACCCACCTCTCAACCTTTAGCTTGGGGCCCGGTTCTAAAGGCCAGTGTTTTTCCCTGTTGTCCCAGATTGCGGGTAGATTTCTGTCCCTTTATTTCAAGCTAAGCTAACAACGCTTCTCTCCTGGCTATTTCCTCACATGAGGTCTGGTTTATGATGATTTGCATGGACTTACTTGCCGGTTACTCTGTAGTCTGTTAAGCCTCTGGATACTTGTGATATCAAAGGTGATGTAATGTGGAGATGACAGCTTTGTCCTCAAACCATCGTAGATATGAAGGGCCTGTTGACTGCTTCCAGTCTTACATGACTCTGCAATGTGCTAGATCTAATATATGGCCTAATGGCTAGAGCACTGGATTGGAAAGATATGTCTCTTCCTGGCTCATCGCTGGCCTGCTGGGTGACCTTGGGCAAGTCACGTCCCTTCGTTGTGCCTCAGTTTCCCCATCTGTGAAATGGGAACAATGATCATGACCCTCCTTTTGTCAAGTGCGTTGAGCCCTTCTGATGAAAAGTGCTATATAACACCTGACAAGAACGATTAGACTCTGGAACTCATTGCCACAGGAAGTCAATGAGGCCAGAAGTTTAACAAAATGGAATTAGACCTTCATCTGAATAATAGGAAGATCCAGTGTTATCATCATAATTAATTGAAACAAATTTTGTGGAAGGCATATTAAACCTAATGCATCAGGACATAAGCCAATCCCTGTTGCAGATCAGGGTGAGACCTAATGTGTGTGTGTGTGGTGGGGGGAGGGGGGCAGATTGCACCACATCTGCCTACTGCCGGGTTCTTGAACCTTCCTCTGAATTAGCTGGACTAAATGGATCTTGAGTCTGATCCAATCTGGCAATTCCTGTGATCCTAAAACTTTATTCTCAGCACCCCACAGGGAAACACAATAATAACCTGGTAGGGTTATTTACTGTTAGACTGGTGTATAACTTAAAACTAATTTAAACCTACTAGAACTCACTAAGATCCCATTAGCCAAGGGTCCTGAACGGTTCTGTGTGCCTGTGTCCAGGCATGCAGGAGGCAAAACATGGCTGGATGGCATCACAAAAGCAGCAGCAGGTAGCCTGGCTAAACTCGCGAGATGATAGAATGACATTATTCTGCCAGGGTTACGCTTTTACTGTCCATAAATCTAGCAGGGCTGCCGCTGTGTGAGTTTAGGACACACAAATAATTTGAATCCATGCGACTGTGTCGGTCTTGGGAGGTTCCACGATGCATCCTTGCGACAACCGTACACTTTGTTACTTGTGTACTATCGCTATGTGCTTCACCTCCCGTACCGGGCTGCTCTCTCCACGCACCAGATCTTCCCCAGGAGCAGAAACCTCGCTACTAAATTTAACTTCATCCTAAACCCCACAGACCAAACCTCGCGACTAATGGAAACCTCTCAGCTTTATTGTAGAGCTACATAAAGAGCTGGCTAATTCTAGTAGTTCTACCAGTAGCTTGCTGGCATCCTATACACAGATGTGGCTCTTGGTCAGCATCCTTGTGAGACAAAGCCTTTAGGAGGCTGGCCGGTACCTCCAGATGCTATCCCCTGTTTATAAAGCTGACTTCACAAGTGACTTGTGGTGGCCCGTGGGTCAGAGGGCCTCCTATGGTGTAGACTCTATTTCAGTGTCAAAAGGTATCACAGTGGTCCCGGAAATAAATACATTGTTGTTAGCCTGTTAGCATTGTTGTTAGTGAGAAGCCTGCTAAAATGGGGTGGGATGTGGAGGGGGAGAAACTAGCACGGCAAATGCCTGTTTGGCCCAAATTCGGCTGTAACTTGGTCCCTGCTGGGGACAGCCCTGGGTGAGTCTAAGCAAGTTCGTCTCTTCTATGATCTCCAGTTTAAAGACCAGGTTGTGAAACTGTAAGCCAAGAGTGATTTCCACCTTAACATGTGGATGTGGAAAGGTGGAAAGCCACCAACGGCGACAAATGCCTTCAAAAGCAACGGCCTCGGGGAAAGGCTGGCTATTAAATGGAATGGATTTATAACAAATGCTGACTTTCGGTCGGCAAGTTCAGCAACCCGTGAGCTCCAAATGTATCCAGCAGAAAAGGAGGTGGAAATATTGGGGAGGTGCGTTAAGAGTGAAGACTGAGTGTTTGCTGTGGCAGGCCTGCCATTAAGCAGCTGGAGGAGGAACATGTAAAAGAGGCTGCTGAAAGAATTCCTCTGTCGAACAGTGCTCAGAGAGGCCGTCTACATGGCAATAAAAGGGCCATGGCACAGCTGCCACCGGCCCAGGTCAGCTGACTTGGGCTCTGCCTGCGGGGCTCAAAGTTGCGGTGTAGACATCCGGCCTCTGAGACCCTGCGAGGGGAGAGGGTCTAGCCCAAGCTTGAATGTGACACTGTAATTTTTAGCCCCGCAGCCTGTGCCCAAGTTAACTGACCCAGGTGCTGAGACTTGGTGCTGTGGGGTTTTTTTTATTGTAGACGTACCCAGAGAGGGAACACTTGCGGGACGTAACAACATAGAGGATGTGCAAGGATTGGCCCAGGATAGACAGGGCCTTTTGTGCCCTGAGTAATGTCTGATGATGCAGGATGGATTCAGGTTCAGATCTGTTCCAATACATGACAGCGTCTGTGCGTCGTGGAAGCGGACTATGATGATAAAATCACCTAATTTTCAGCAGCAGTTTATTAGTAATTCACCCTTATCAGAACTGACTTCAAAATACAGGGCCAGATCTGCCCTGATGTAAGTGGGCACAAGTCTTAGAGGATAATAGGGTTATAAGTAATATCCAACATGGATTTATCAAGAACAAACCATGGCAAACCAACCTAATTTCCTATTGGCCTAGTGGATGGGGAGAGGGAGGGGAAGTGGTAGATGTGATATATCTTGATTTTTAGTAAGGCTTTGGGCACAGTCCTACATGACATTCTCATAAGAAAACTAGGGAAATGTGGTCTAGATGAAATTACTATAAGGTGGGTGCAAAACTGGTTGAAAGACCGTACTCAAAGAGTAGTTACCAATGGCTTGCTGTCAAACTGGGAGGATGTATCTAGTGGGGTCCCACAGGGTCACTCCTGGGTCTGCTGTTTTTCAGTATTTTCATTAATGACTTAGATAGAGTGGAGAGTATGCTTATGAAATCTGTGGCTGATATCAAGCGGGGAGGGATTGCTAGCATTTTGGACGACAGGATTAGAATTCCAAACGTCCTTGACAAACTGGAGAACTGGTCTGAAATCAAGAAGATGAAATTCGATAAAGGTAAGTGCAAAGTACTTCACTGAGGAAAGAAAAATCAAATGTACAATTACAAAATGGAAACTAACTGGCTACCGCTGAAAAGGATCTGGGTGTTAGACTGAATCACAAATTGAATCGGAGCCAAGACTGTGATGTCGCTGTGAAAAAGGCTAATATCTTTCTGGGGTGTAATAACAGGAGTGTTGTATGCAAGACACAGGAGGTAATTATCCTGCTCTATTCCGCCCTGGTGAGCAGTCTTCAAGCATGTTAAGGGCTGTTATAAAGAGGATGGTGGCTCTCCATGTCCACTGAAGGTAGGACGAGAATTAATGGGCTTAATCCGCAGCTAGGGAGATCTAGGTTAGATAACGGGAAAAACTTTCTAACTACAATATAAGGATAGTTAAGCTCTGGAATAGACTTCCAAGGGAGGTTGTGGAATCCCACTACTGGAGGTTTTTGAGACCAGGTTGTACACTTTCCTATCCGGGAAGGTCTAGGTTTATTTGGTCCTGCCTCAGCGCAAGGGGCTGGACTAGATGGCCCTCAAACGTATTTAGCGTCCTAACTTCCATTGAAATCAGTGGGCATTAGGAGCTTAAATACCTTTGAGGACCTGGGCCCCCATTACGCCCTGAACGCTCTCTAACGAGATATGCAAATGGAGAGAAAGCAAGAGCTGTCTGGCTTTGTCCTGCCTTTGACACTAGTCATCTCCCCTCTTTAAGTAATGCTGAAAGCTCCCCAGCCTGGGCTGAGCTTTCTCAAGACAGTTATTTATTTTATCTATGATGCTTTAATACAAAGGAGTTCTGAGGAACAGAGGGAGGGAAGGGCCCCTCGAGAACATTATTCTGACCCAAGTTACTTAGCGTGGAACAGTGCATTGCAGATGGTGGTCGACGGGCCTGATTCAGAGATGACTTGGCCCTCAGAGATCCCAGGCATGGCTTGAATCCGTGGCTTGGAGATACTTCTCAGGAACAAGGGCTCATTTTCGGCCTTTGTATGCACCGGACTGCATCCAATGGCATGTAACAGCGAGAAGGGCAGGGGGAAAGCTGCCTTGCAAAGACACCTGATGTCTGTGGAGCATCTGAGGGCTGCTTTCTTCTCCTGCGCAACCTGAAACACACCCTGCACAATTCCATTCAAGCTAGTGCTGAAATCAGTGCCAGGAAAGGCCAGGCACTGCTGTCAGAATCAACTCCCCAGGCCTGGAGCCTTCAGCAGTGAAGGGGAAGGGATGGGCATCTTAGAGGAAGGGTGGCCCAGTGGTTAGGTTGCAAGCTGGAGACCAGGGTTCAGTTCCTGCTCCACCATAGACTTCCAATGTGATCTTGGGGAAAGTCACTTAGCTTTGCTTTGCTTCGGTTTCCCATCCGTACAATGGAGGTTAGAGTAGTTCCCTACCTGATGGATTAATACGTAAAGGACTGAGGTGCTCACGCTACTGTAATGTTACCTGCTCAGTCCATCAGAGCCAGCTGCTCTGCATGCTTCAAGACCGTATCAGGCAAATCCGTCTAGGCTGACTAATTGTAGGACATTTTTGTTGCCCTCTTAGCATTCGGGTGCGTCTTGTTGCCATCTATAAATGATGTAAGGCACCCAGGTGCTTTAGCAATGGCAATATATATTGTTTAGTGCCTACTGCTGAATGCTGGCAGAAAGACAGTCCTGGAGAAAGAGAGAACCATTTAAAAATTAAAATATACTCTGTGGGAAAGAAGGCTTGAATTGGGGACAAAAAGGCAGAGGAACTCTCCCACTCACAAAATAAGTTCCACTAACCTGAGACAGCAAAATGAGTAGATTGTGCAGATTTTCTCTCCTGCCTGTCTTTTTCTTATGTGCTCCATCAGAAGTGAAATGGTTAAAGCCTCAGCATTGGGCATGTGGGTTATCGCCTCCCTGAGGCCAATGAGGGCAGCTTGCGCCTTTCCAAGCTATTGTTTCAGGCTCTCTGCAGACTCGGGCAGAAGTTGCTCTCTTGGTTACACTCGATTCACATTGTGAAGGTTTTCTTTGTAACCAGGCTAGAGACTTTAAAAAGAAAACTAAAGCTCAGATTCTGGAGAACAAGATGGCAGCTTGGGGTAGGTGCCAATCTCTCCACCTGCCCCCTACGCCAATTCCAGCTTTGCCTGTAAAAATTCAACTTCTCATTAACTAAATGCTTCCGAGGGCAGATTTGCATTAATTTGGCTGCCTGATTTGCTTGTGCCGTTATCCTGGTAGTACATGAACATTGGGTAATTTGGTGCTCTCATGGGCAGTTACACTTCTTTATTTGCCGTCCATTAGATGTACAACGGGGCATGCATTTCCGTGCAAGCAGTTACATTTGCACAGGTTAGAAAAATTAGCCTCTGTATGGAAATATGAAGGAGAGAATCTCTCATAGCATCAGTAGAAATGTAGGGCTGGAAGGGACCTCTCTTATCTAGTCCCTCCTCTCTTGCTGAGGCAGCATTAAGTGCACCTGGACCATGAATTGGGTTAATTGTATGACGTGCTGATCCTGTAAACTGTTCTGTTTAGAGTTCTGCGTATTGTGGAATAACTTGAAGGATCGGGCCCATGTTGATTCGTCCACTTCAATATGTGGGTGGGGAGAATTAGTTGGTTTTAGATGGACAAGGTGGATGAGGTCATATTTCTTATTGGGCCAACTTCAGTTGGTAGAAGGGACAAGCCTTTGAGCTTTGCAGAGCTCTTTCTTAGGTCTGGAGAAGGCAACCAGAGTGTCCCAGCTACATACAAGGTGGGACAGATTGTTTTAAGCACAACGGGTTCACACGTGCTATAAGAGACCACTTTAAATGAAGTGGGTGATTAAAGCTTATCATGAGACAGTGGTCCCCAAACTTTTCAGGGATGTGCCCCCCTGCTCCAGGAACAGGGACATGAGTCCTGTGTTGGGGGGACGGGACGCCGACAGGAGTAAGGAGGCTGAGGCTGGGGGCAAGGCTGGGGCTGGGAGCCAGGGCAGGGCTGGAAACAGAGCTGCAGCCAGGTCAGAGTTGGGTGCCGAGGTTGGGGACGGGGTGGGGCTGGGTGGCACTCCCTCCGCACCTCCCTGGGGGGTGGCCTGGGCCCCCCTGAGTGTTCCTCTGTGTCCCCTTAAGGGAGGTGTGCCTCACAGTTTGGAGACCTCTGCAGTAAGGTGTGTGACAAATTATTCTAATAAGCCATCAACCTAGTGTCTCTGTCAAGTCCATAGTTTTTAGTGTCCAGCAGAGTAATGAGTTTAAGTTCCCAGGCTGGTCTTGTGAAGGTTTTGAACAGGTTTCCTTTCAGGATGATGACAGAGATAATATTCAGTCCTGCCATGAGTACAGGGGACTGGACTAGACGACCTCTCGAGGTCCCTTCCAGTCCTGTGATTCTGTGAGAGGTCAGCTATGGACTGATTGTTTTGTGAAAAGTTTGCCCATGGGTGACAGGGTGTTTTTTGTCTGTGACATTCATTCAACTGTCTGGTTTCACCCAGGTGGTGGTGGGTGGGGAGGGCATTTGATGTGCTGGACAAGGTGCTCCATATGCCATGATTAAGGCTACTATTTTTGTCATCGTAGAGGAAGGCGAATATCATGGAATCTGTGACTTCCAAAGACCTCCATGACTTGAGCCCCCAGTGCTTGGGAGCTGCCTGCAGGGTCCCTCCACTGCCCTTCTGTGGGCAGCCGGGGGACCCCACAACTCCTGGCCGCTGCAGGCGGCAGGGCCCCCGGAAGCTTAGAGCCATGGGTGGCAGGGGATCCCACAGCTCTGAGCCATGCAAGGTGCGGGGATCCCGCAGCTCCAAACTGGTCCCCCCCCGCAGACGGTATGGAGACCCCACAGTTCGTCATTTTGTGTCACGTATTTTTAGTAAACGTCACGGACAGGTCACAGGCTTCCGTGAATTTTTCTTTATTGCCCGTGACCTGTCCGTGACGTTTACTAAAAATATGCATGACTAAATCTTAGCCTTAGTCATGTTAGGCTTGTGTAGGACCCCTGGATCGTGAAAGTTGTGTTGGGGGTGAGGGATATGGATCATCGTAGCAGGGGAGATATGTCTGCAGGTTTCACATCTGTTGTTCTGGCAGGGTCTGGTGCCGCTTTGAATTGCTGTGTCCTGGTGATGAGGAGCTGGGTGAGATTTTGGGGCAGGGGGAGAGGGTTGTTTGAAGGCCAGAAGAGTGGGTTCGTGAAAGATTTATTTCAGGCTGTGGACCCCATCAAGTATAGGTTGTAACTGTTTGATGGTACCCATATGGGTTCTAGGGTGGGGTGGCAGGGACAACTAGAGGGGTACAGTGGGTGGGGTTTTTCCCCCCTGTGCTGAAGCAGGTTCTTCTGGGGTAGTTGGGTGACCTGTTCTATGACACAATCTACTCTGGTGGCGTGTCCTTGTTTAGTGAAGATGCATTTAGGTGTGTACCCCGGACTACTACTTCGGAGCAGATTCTGGGGTACCTAGAGCCTGGCTGTGATGTGTCCGGGGCGGGGTTTGCTGGATAGGTGGACGCACGTGCGGTGATCTGTGGTTTAGATGGTTGTAACCCAACCATTTCACTAACAAACAAAAATAACGAAAGGTCTGATTCGCTAATACACGGCAAAATGACTTGGTTTTAAAATGAAAGTACTTTATATCCGTCAGAATTAAAGAAAAAAAAAATTACAGATGCTAGCCCTGCACTTGTGTGTTATGGGAGTTGTACTAGTAGAAGAATGACGTGTATAATGAGAGGCTGTCAGAGAACCTTAGCAGCATTAATGCATGCCCCTGTCTGTAACACCCCACCCCAACTCCTGTCTCCTGTACACATCAAAACAGACACACCTTCTTTTAGTCCCTCCCTTACAAACCTTCCACACCCACTGCCTGCAGGGCAAGCTCAGCTTTACTACTGTTTGCTATAGGACCAGGAGGTTTATTGCACAATCAGCATGTTCAGAACTTTTAATTTAAGATTCCAGTCACCTTCATTTCAAAAGGAAACTAAAGGCTGCCTCACGCTCCCAACCACAGAGCCAGCGAGAGCAGAAGCCAAGAGGAGCTGCAGGAACCTGATGCAGCCTTCAGGGAGTTACTATCCACTCCGGTTATTTTGGGAAATACAGACGAGGAGCCACCCATTTTAATGATTTACTTATGACCCAGGAATTTGAGCTGGGCAGCCCAGTACCTACTAAGGATATTTTCTTTCTTTTTTGTCACACTCAGTGGGTAAGCCCGGTCAGTAAGAACCAGTCTGGGGTAGTCACTCCACAAACAAGAGTGTTACGTGGTGAAGGGTCGAGCCATTTTAGGACAAACTGGGATTCATAGTACCAAGACAGGGTGGCCTGGATGCATGTTCTATAAAATGATCTGGACATGACTTTCTGACAATAGAAATGCAGCCCCTTTCTGAGGCTTCTGCAGCTCTGACTGTTTTAAAGAGGGGTTTTTCTACCTGCCAGTTGTAGAATGAATCTGCCTGAAAATGCCTCCTCCCCCCGCAGAGCCAGAGAATGAAGACATGTCTTCTCTGAGCCGTGTAGCTATTTCACTACAAACACACACAAAAGGAGGAGACAGCAGAACCCTCCATGTTTACCCCGTAAACTCACCTGCAGAAAGGCATGTAAGGGGCACAATCAAGTCAGTTTCAAAAAGGAGGTTTTTTGTGGGTCTATAATAACATTGTCCTAGTTCTAAAATGTGTTCATCTCCCCCACTGCTATGTGCGAGCCTTGCACAAATTAAATGTGAGGGCCAGAGACTCCCCTGACAGTAAACCTGCTTGTGTACAAAGTGTTGTCAGATACATGGAGCAAACTAAACACGTTTCGTCAGTTTCTCAAATGCCAGGTGCAACAATATTGAGTTAGAATCATAGAATATCAGGGTTGGAAGGGACCTCAGGAGGTCATCTAGTCCAACCCCCTGCTCAAAGCAGGACTAATCCCCAACTAAACCATCCCAGCCAGGGCTTTGTCAAGCCTGACCTTAAAAACCTCTAAGAAAGGAGATTCCACCACCTCCCTGGGTAACACATTCCAGTGCTTCATCATCCTCTTTGTGAAAAAGTTTTTCCTAATATCCAACCTAAACCTGCCCCACTGCAACTTGAGACCATTACTCCTCATTCTGTCATCTGCTACCACTGAGAACAGTCTAGAGCCATCCTCTTTGGAACCCCCTTTCAGGTAGTTGAAAGCAGCTATCAAATCCCCCTCCTTACTCTTCTCTTCCGCAGACTAAACAAGCCCAGTTCCCTCAGCCTCTCCTCGTAAATCATCTGCTCCAGCCCCCTAATTGTTTTTGTTGCCCACAGCTGGACTCTTTCCAATTTTTCCACATCCTTCTTGTAGTGTGGGGCCCAAAACTGGACACAGTACTCCAGATGAGGCCTCACCAGTGTCGAACAGAGTTAAGTGTTTGTTTTTTTCAAGTGAGGTGTCTGAATTTTTTTTCTCCAATTGGCAATGTCCCTTTACAAGACTGCACAATACAACCAAGAAAATGTTCCATTTTTCCAATTTTCACACTATATTCTTGTGTCTCATTTCCATCTTTATAATTATATGCAGTTGTTTGGCACACTAACAACACAGACCAAGTACCACACTGAAAGCATTTAATGAAATAACCACCTTCAGGACTCCAAGTTTTTTTCCAGCCATTATAACAGGTGGCCATTTGATATTGGGCCAGCCAGCTCACCAGGGCTCCCAGCGCTTGAGCTGTTGGCCTCTGATTACGAATCCGGGTGGAGCAGTTTCCCTTCCAACCATTTTAGCAAGTCAGCTGCAGTGCAGCTGAAACAGCTGGGTGGGTCTGGTGTGTGGCTGGAAATGCTTTTCATAGGTGGCCACTTAATGTAAGGAAAGTTAATATCCGAGAGATGGGAAATCTTAGGGAGACTTAAGTATCACCTCGCATTAACCAAAGAGATTGCAAGTAGCATTCGGGACCGACGTCGCTGCACTTGGTTTTAAGAGAGCGCTCTTCGATATGAAAGGAAACCCGGAGTGCTTCCGGATTCTAGACAGCCTTGCAGCGCATCTCTCACGTCCTCTTGCAGGGCGATGGGATGCTGGCTATAGTCCTTACAAAAACTGATGTGCGATCTTTAGCTGACCGCTGCTAAAAGTGAGCAGAAAGAATTTCCATTCAGCCTGGTCACTTACTGAGGGCAGAGTTCTTGACTGGTTCCCAGCTCCCTCTTAGCAGCTGACAGCAAAAGCCAAATGCAAGGTCTGAGCGCTCAATGTTGCCACCTATGGAGTATTTCATCAGTACAGCAAGTTTTTACTTCGAGGCCAATTATTAGTGAAGACAAATTACCTTCAATATTAAAAACTGCTGTTTTCCCACTCCTGCTGTTCCCTTCGTTCTCTAAGGGCTCAGACTCCCTCCCTAGTTCCTCAGTTGAATTTCAGCTACAGTGGCTCAATAGATCAAGACACGGACTGGGGTAATTGTTTTATTTTGTGGCAAAGCTTTCTCACCAAACTGGATGAAGGGTGGGTGTGTGCTTGCTTGCTTCCTTTAAATGTGCAGAATTTTCATCAAGAAAGTATAATTTTTTGGAGAGGGGATAAAGGAAATATTAGCCAGACTCCACTGAAACATACTTTTGAACTTCACAAAGTTTTTGTTTGGGAATTGCAGTAACGTTACGTGTCTTGGAAATTAAGGGATCCAAGCAAAACGGCATTATGATCAAATGCAACAGAATTTCAGATCCAATTGTGAATGAATAGGTGCCTCCATTGGAGGGATCCCATGGCCTTTTGCTCCTAAAGTCTGCCACAGAAGGAGCCAGGAATTGTTTAGGAAATGAGGAGCCAAACCCAGCTGCTTATCTGCCACAGTTTGCAGTGTTCGGGAGTATTTCTAAATCCCTTTTTCCCCTTTGGAAAGCTTCTGTAGTTTATTTTTTCCTGGTTTCAGCTGAAGGGTAGCATCCTTCTTGCATCTCATTTAAATATATTTTAAGACTCGGAATACTTGATGTGGTTGAATATGCTGGCATCTCCTTCTAATTTAGGGTCTGAAATGGTCATCTGGCCCATTCGGAGGCAGCCAGGACTAGTAATTACAACTGATGTGTAGTTTATAGAAATGGCGCACACACAAAGTTTTACAATTAAAAAAAAGTGCCTAAAAATATCTTGCAAACAGTAGAGACTTGAAGACCTGCTCTTCAGCATTGCGGAGATTTCTGGCTGGGAGGAGGGTTGAAAGGACTGAAAAAGAAAGAAACTGGAATTCTGTGAGAATGCTAAGAAGGCGGCCTGGAAGAACCAGTAGAGATTGCGTGATCCCACCTCTACCCTCTGTAAGGTGCTGAGGTTGGAGAAGCAAGGAGAACCCACTAGCACGTCTGGTGCTTTGCTTCGCTATGGGGAGAGGCTCCTTCAGAAAGTGCTTTTATTAGATACAAGGGGCAATTTCAACCCTTCCTTGCGTCTGCAGCTGCTTGAGAAAAACGGCAGCCCAGCTTTCTCACACTGAACTTCACTTTGTTCCCCCAGGGTCTCTCTCTGTCTGCCCTTCCCCGAATTAAAATAACCGAGCATGTGACAAATGAAAGGCATCTCTGAAAAGCTCAGTTAAGCAAGTCTGGCCGTCTTTTTTTTTTTTTTTTTTTTTTTTCCTTTTACCTATTGACTTTTAAAAATCAGAGTGAGCCTGAAAAATAAAAGTGGGGTGTTGGCGGGGGGAAGAGGGCATGCAAAGGAGCAGAAGGATTTTGATCCCAAGGGAAGCTGCCGCTCTACATGCTGTAAAACAGGCCTGCCAGAGACTAAACACCTCCTCGCACAAGCTTAGCCTTTACTCGGAGGTGCTGAGATGGTACGAGAGTGGTGCTGGTCCAGTGTTTGGCTGGGATCATTTGGTAAAGGGTTCAGTCCAGCACGAGAAGAGAGAGAGCCCCGAGACACCTCTGGCCTGTTGTATATAGGTTCTTAAACCACGTTTGCACCACGCTACCCGAACACCTCCAAGGGGTGCGTTCAGCAGTGTGACTCTCTCTCAACCTCTGTCCAAGCCTGCCCAGAACCCCCGGTGTGACTCAGACAGCTAGTCCCCACCGCCGTGGCTTCCCTCCTCCAGAGCCTGAGCTGGCTATGTGAAAACTAGTGCAGGCATGTCTACACGAGCTGAATCATACCCCCTGACTGCAGTGAAGATATAGTCTAAATCAGGGGTCGGCAACCTTTCAGAAGGGGTGTGCCGAGTCTTCATTTATTCACTCTAATTTAAAGCTTCGTGTGCCGGGAATACATTTTAACGTTTTTAGAAGGTCTCTTTCTATAAGTCTATAATGTATCACAAAGCTATTGTTGTATGTCAAGTAAATAAGGGTTTTAAAATGTTTAAGAAGCTTCATTTAAAATTAAATTAAAATGCAGAGCCCCCCGGACCACTGAAAATCCGCTTGCATGCCGCAGGTTGCCTACCCCTGGTCTAAGTGCTGCCGGGATGTCTGAACAGTGTCACTGTCCGTGAGAAACAGCATCTCGTCTTTTATTTCCTTCTCCTTTCTTAGCCAGTTAAGGTGTGGCACAGAACAACCACCAGAGCTCTTTCTGCTGGGGGTCATCGTGTTTCTCAAGCAATTTGCTCACGAGGTGTGTAAAAGCAAATGGCCAAGCTACTTAGAGCAAAGGACTTGTTAAATATTAATAAGGACATATCTTAACTGTCTGTGTGTGACTTGAACTCTGAATTATTCAGACCCCTTCTCTAGTGAGGCATCTAGAACGGGAAAGAGAACCCTAGATGTGGTTTTACTAAGGGCATGTACAAAGCAAGCCGCTATCTGATTTCACAAGTGATCCCTCTCCCTATACTTAACAGGATTCTATTTTCCATGTGTAGGGTGCCTGTCATGCCCAAAGACTATTTCCCAAATCCTACAGACCCTCTGTTACCAGATGTAGTGATACAAATGTGAGCGCTGGCCATTGACCTCCATGGTATCTCTCTGGGTAGTAAACGCTACTCCCAGTAGTAGGTGGCCGCAGGATTGGGCCCTATCTTTGAGCTGTCTCTGTGTTACAGGGAAGCATCAACCAATGTATAGCACAAGGCAGCACAGTAAAGGGAAATTTTTTGACCAAGGACATGAGGGTAAAGCCCCTCATGTTATGAAGATGGCCATAGGATTGTTAATGTCCACACTGAACAAACGGGACGGCTGACTTTAAATGTTTATCCAGCCGTTCAATAAAGAAACCTCAAAACAACTCAGCTATTTTTGCAGTTTACCTCCGAAAAGAAATGCAGCCCTGTTAGTCTGGTCAAATCAAAACCATGGTTCCTGGGAGTCTGGACTATCAGCCTGATGCTTAGCTAAGCCAGCCATTCCCACCCAATCAATAATTGTAATTATTTGGACTTATCATTCAAAAATCTCTCATTCAAGGATCTCGGTGTATTTTTACAAACATTATTTAAAGGCTTGGAACGCTCCCAGGAGGGGGAGGTATTATACACAATTTCCAGATGAGTCAACTGGGAAAGAGGTTAAATGACTTAGCAAGGTCTCAGACAGAGATTCTGTAGCAGACTCTAAATTGAACCCAGGAGTCTTGACTATTGGACTCTTACTCGACTGACTAGAGCAGTGGTTCTCAAGCTTTTTTTTTTTTTTTTTTTTTCCACGGACCACTTGAAAATTGCTGAGGGTCTTGGCAGACCACTTAATGATCTTTCCAAATGTTGTTTGTCGCATCAGCTAACTATTGTAAAGCACTTTGGAACGATTTTTGTTCTACAGATAAAGCACACAACTCATATTTTAATATCTGTAGTCTTACCTTTCTAATGCGATGGATGTGCCCTCTCCCCCTGCCATGGCGGCCCCCGAGCTGGGGCTGGGAAGGAGCGGGGCGTCTCCCTCTCCTTCCTGCTGCAGCAGCTCCCGAGCTGGGGCTGGGGTAGAGGGCCATCTTTCCCCGGCAGCCGCAACCCTGGAGCTTAGGAAAGTTGCCTCTTTTTCTCTGGCCACCGCAGCCCTGCACATCCCAAATACTCTCACCCCCTCTTCTGACCCCACTACCCCCTATTACCCCCAAGGCCATGTGCATCTTCTCCAGGGTCCAGGCACCTAATTAGTGTAGGCATGCCTGCATAGCTCCACTAATTAGGTAGGTGGCCCTTCATTCTCTCGTGTGTGGCCACCCAGGCGCACACCTTCAAGGGAACTATCTGTGGACCACCTGAATGGGGCTCACGGGCCACTGGTGGTCCACAGACCAGTTTGAGAACCTCTGGACTAGACCATACCCAGAATGGCTGTTTGTGTTTGTGTAAACTCATGTTCAATGTCTCTTTTCCCATTGCCAGGTTCCTTGTTACGCTAGGATTTAATTAAAATTGATAATCTGTCAATTTTTCAGCTCTCTTGGGTGGCCTTATCAAAGGCTTTATAAAAATCTAGATCTACTGCTTAGTGTCCGTTTCCCTGACACACCCAATTTGTAAATTAGTGAAGAACATAACAACATTTGCCTACCATGATCTGTCTCATAAACCTGTGTTGCTGTTCACCATGTTTTCATTTCAGTGTGCCCTACTAGTTTTCCCTGTATTGAATTTAGGGTAATGGGTCCAGAGTTTCCAAGATTAACTTTTGGCCTCCTTTTGATGACTAGGTCTACGTTCTCCAGCCCTCTGACACGGCCCTTTGTCCTTAGTAATTAACTAGAAATTCTGACTAGTTGTATTTTCTTCACTACTTCTTCCAGATTACTTAGAAGAAAATCATCAGGCAAAGCTGACTGAGACAGGTTCCATTTATTAAAGTATCTTCTATATCAACTTCCAAACCTTTCTCATCACTGTTGCCTTTTTCTTCTCCCGGAGACTGAAGAAAAGGGTTAAATATATCTGCCATTAGGAATCCTCGAACTAGTATTCCTTCTCGAAGACTGGTCTCACATCCTCATGGTTTTTCTTTCTGTACCTGATGACTTCAAAATCTTTGTTTGGTTCAACCCCTATAAAATATGAGCCGATACATGTCTCAGATACCTCAAATCCTTTCAAAAGTGTGAACACTATGACCCTGAAGAAGACTTGACTGACCCATAAGGTACGTGCTAAGCATAGCAATCCTTTCCACTGTCTGGATGGGTGATTCCTCCATTATTGTCAAAGCTGCCCTTGCCTGCCCTCACATCGCCTTTTTGTGGATAAGTTTACTGGGTGGGAGATTTATGGTAGAAGACATTTGGTGAGCTTCATCGTCTGCAGAGAAAGTGACAAATCTTGTCTTGGACCCCATTCAACATCCTCCCAGGTCTGATTGACCACGAAGGCAATGGAGCCTTCTGAACCGGTTTTGTACCAGACCTGGAATTTGTGCTGCAGCTGAATTTCGGTGGCATTTCAGAGACTGTCCCCTTTGTCAATGTGGACAGCCACAAACCATGGCGCATATTGTTGAGGACTGCAAAATGACTCAACTTCCTGGAGGTCTTCGTGCCTTGAATGATGTTGATAAGAATGCTGTGGCTTTGCTTGAGTGGATTGCCTACACCAAATAAATAAATGTCAAAGCCTGAGATTTTTTTATCATAAGCCATAAGGAGACTTCTTAAGTGAATCGGTGTCTTTCAGAACTGCTATAATTAGATGATTATGCTTATAGGGATTCCCATCCTCCTATATGCAGCAAACATGTACCCAACACATGTGGGTGATTAGCAAGTTGTTTAGTTTTCCATGCACGGCATGAAAGCAGCCTGCCAAGTATACTCATTACACATTTCCCCCCGGGAGGAACCAATCATGGGCTTTTGGAGCATTATTTTAAGTTTTACAGCAAATAAACATAAAAGGTACCTAGAGACCAGCTGTGTTAATTGCGCCTATCTGTGAGTGAGCACAGGCTCGTTGAGGGCCTGTTCCTGGGCAGGAGGACGCCCGATGAAAGCAACACAGGCGAGGATGGCTGTCCTCCTTTCATTGGAAACCCTTCATTAGATTTCAGTCAGGGGGATTAGAACAGAACAAAGAGAGGAAAAGAGGTGAGAAGAGGTTTAAAAATCTCCTAAGAAGAGGGAAGACTGGAACACTATTATTTATTTGTGTCACTGTAGCACTTTGGGGGTCCTGGTCCTTGACTAGGGCTCCCTTGTTCTAGATGCTGTACAGAGGCAGCAGGTCTGTCCTACTTCACTCAGGGTGAAGAATGGCAGTTGGGTAGATGGATTAAATGTTGGTGAATATGTAACGATGAAGCCAGTGATGGAAGGAGCCAAGCAGAATTTTGAACCACAGAACTTTAAATAGGAAAATGTCGCTTGACATCCATTTAACAAAAACAACCCTATACCCTAGCAGACACATCACTGCATCAGTCCTTGTCTGACCACAGTGCTTTAAAATTAATAATCCTATGGCGCTTACACACATACTTATATGCACACTGACAGACACAGATTCGGACTGAGATTTCTTTTTTAAATGCAGCCTAAAAGATTTGGATGGCCAGTTCCCAGGGATTTGAAAATCCACCCACAAACGCGCTCTCAATCACAGATAGAAATCAGCAAGAGAGTTGAGCCTCTGACACAAGACAAAAAGAAAAGGAGTACTTGTGGCACCTTAGAGACTAACCAGTTTATTTGAGCATGAGCTTTCGTGAGCTACAGCTCACTTCATCAGATACATACCGTGGAAACTGCAGCAGACTTTATATATACACAGAGAATATGAAACAATACCTCCTCCCACCCCGGAGGAGGTATTGTTTCATATTCTCTGTGTATATATAAAGTCTGCTGCAGTTTCCACGGTATGTATCTGATGAAGTGAGCTGTAGCTCACGAAAGCTCATGCTCAAATAAACTGGTTAGTCTCTAAGGTGCCACAAGTACTCCTTTTCTTTTTGCGAATACAGACTAACACGGCTGTTACTCTGAAACCTGACACAAGACAAATTCTGAAAAGTGTGGTGTAATAATCTCTAACCACCCCTCAGACAGGTACATGCTGCTTTTCGTGGTCAGCATAGGTATCCACACACCTGGTTGTGTATAAAAGACGTTTCCAGGTCAGGACGGGCTCCATGGCTCCCTGGGCCACACTTCATAATGTCCTTCTATTGCTTATGCCCTGGAGGAACTAAGCGGGACAAGGTGGGGGAGGGAATATCTTTTATTGGAGCAACTTCTTGTTGAGAGAGACAAGCTTTCGAGCTTATACGAAGCTCTTCTTCTGCATGAACTAAGGCACGAACAATGTCTTCAGTGGGACCAGACTTGTGAAGCCCAGTTTCCACAGCTTTGTGCCCCACTACATACAAATGATAAGACATCAGCTGGAACTGAGATGACTTCTCCAATGAAGCTGAGCATCCCTAACCCTTCTGCTTTATAACTCGTCCGATCCCCTGCAATGCACTAAACGAAACCAAATTTGGAATAATTATAGCACTGAAAAACACCCAGAAGAAATTTCACATTTAGCCACGTCCTTGTAACGTTACCAGACAAACCTCCTTGATTTTTGCCACAAGAATTCCTATTGCCCTTCCCTGAATGCATGTTTATACATCAGATAGATGACAAATTTCAAGTATTCTGGGAAAACCTCGAATTACAGTTGTTTATAGTTTTCTAAGTCGTTAGTATGGATTTTATTAGCAAGTTGCTGATGCTGTTCCTGTATCTCTTGTCTGTTTCTGTATTGGAGAACGAGGAAAGTAACCGTATTCCATAGCACTGTGTCCATAAATAACAACAGATGAAAGGAGGAAAGAGAGAAATCTTACTGCTGTCCAACATAACTTTCTTGATAGAAATACAATCACATGATCAGATCTCGCATTGATTTCTATGTACTCAAACATGTATGTATACATGTGGGTTTCTGTCTTATTTTGTGTATTCTAGCTCTTGTCTCCACCTAGCACATGGTAGATTTCCTATGTATAGATTTCTTAAGAGTAATGGTATATCAAGTCCTCACTAGCAGAAATTTTGGTATAAACTCAGGGCATGAAAACTACATTGATTTGAGATCCAAGACTTGCAATACTCCATCCTTGTTCTCTGCCAAAAAAACACCGCTAAGCGGAGGAGTCAGTGACCTATTTAAAGTCCAGTATCTTGTGAATTGTTAAGGACAGATACAAATACTTTATTCCAATGGAAAACTGAGAACTTCAGCTTTTCAAAGGTATACACCGTTTATCTATAAGACTTGGCTGGTCATTAGATATTGGACACTATAGTCATATCATTCTGAGCATCGTCTTGCTTCTTCCTTCCTTAACTTTAATCCCAACACGATTTGAGCAGCTGTAAGCCCGACAACTGCTACAGCTGAACGTTGATGCATTATATAATAGCAGATCATAATAAAGACCTACCAGACCTTAACACACTTTGGCAGGGCCAGTGAGAGTGCTTTCAGGGCCATGTTTTCAGCATGGATGCTTGGTCAGTGGAAAGAAATGGATCCCTGCAAGCTGTCTGGACCAAAATCAAAGGCCTTTGTTCGTTTTGTCGTGACGCTCCCTCTGCTGTTATAAATGAGGCATTCAGTCCTAGTAGAACATTCTCTGTTAATTGGGGTGGGGGAGTAGACTAAGTTTAAGAACAGCTTTATAAGACCCCCATGCGCTTTGAGCATTGTATGCAGAACTCCTTCTTGACAAGTCGTGACTCTCCTTGTCATGGACATGGATGGGTTTAAAAAAAATTTAAATTAGTCCCGCGGCTTTGGAGCAAGTGTGCAGAGGTTCGCGTGGTGGTGATTTTTGTTTTGTGTTGTTGTAGGGCGAGATCAAAATGCAGGTTTCTCCTCACCAAATGTATTCTTTAACATCCTTCCACAGCACAGCTGTCCATCCCTCGGTGCCAGGCCCACACCACGAGAACAGGAAGTGCTTTCCACATCCGCCCCAGGCTGGCCTTGCCTGGTGCTTTTTATAAAATGTAGCTTGTGGTGAGCCCAGTAGCTGGAGGGAACATTTTTTAAAGACACACGGATGGATAATTAAAATCTTAGTGTTTCGTTTTGGAGAAGTGCATTTTGCTGTTCACGCCCCTTATATAAACATTCTTTGGACATTCTCTTAGCAGATTTTCCCACTGTTTTATATTAAGAACTTAAGAAGGGCCAGACTGGGTCAGACCAATGGTCCATCTAGCCCAGTATCCTGTCTTCCGACAGTGGCCAGTGCCAGACACTTCAGCGGGAATGAACATAACAGGGCAATTATTTAGTGATCCTTCCCCTGTCATCCAGTCCCAGCTTCTGGCAGCTGGAGATTTAGGGACACCCAGAGTATGGGGTTGCGACCCTGATTTTCCTGGCTACCAGTCACTGATAAAACTACCCTCCAGGAACTTACCTAATTCTTTTTTGAAATCCAGTTATACTTTTGGCCTTCACAACATCCCCTGGCAAGGAGTTCCACAGGTTGACTGTGCATTGTATGAAGAAGTATTCCCTTATGTTTTTTTTTAAACCGGCTGCCTATTAATTTAATTGGGCAACCCCTAGTTCTTATGTAAAGGGGTAACTAGCACTTCCTTATTCACTTTCTCCCCACCAGTCAGGATTTCATAGACCTCGATCAGATCCCCTCTTAAAGCTGGACAGTCCCAGTCTTTTAAATCTCTCCTCATATGGAAGCTGTTCCAGACCCTTCGCTGTACCTTTTCCAATCCTTGTAGATCTTTTTTGAGAGGGGGGGCAACCAAGGTGTGGGCGCACCAGGGGTTTGTAGAGTGGCATTGTGATATTTTCTGTTTTATTATCTATCCCTTTTCTAATGGTTCCTAACGCTCTGTTCGCTTTTTTGATTGTTGCACATTGAGCAGATGTTTTCAGAGACCTAGCCATGATGTCCCTACAATCTCTTCCTTGAGCGGTGTCAGCTAATTTAGACCCCATCATTTTGTATGTACAGTTAGGATTATTTTTCCCCAATGTGCGTTACTCTGCCCTCATTAAACATTGAATTTCATCTGCTATTTTGTTGCCCACTTACATGGGATCTCTTTGCAACTCCTCACAGTCGGCTATGGACTTAACTATTTTCAGTAATTTGGTGTCATCTGCAAGTTTTGCCACCTCACTGTTCACCCACTTTTCCAGATCATTTATGAATATCATGAACAGCACAGTTCCCAGTACAGATCCTTGGGGGACCCCACTATTTCTCTTTCTATTGTGAAAACTGACTATTTATTCCTTCACTTTGCCTCCTATCTTTTACCTAGTTACTGATCCATAAGAGGACCTTCCCTCTTATCCCATGACTCATTACTTTGCTTAAGAGCCTTAGGTAACGGATCTTGTCAAAGGCTTTCTGAAAATCCAAGTACACTAATTCTACTGCATCACCCTTGTCCACGTGCTTGTTGATACACTCAAGAATTCAAATAGATTGGTGAGGTAGGATTTCCCTTTACAAAAGCCATTTTGACTCTTCCCCAACATATTGTGTTTATCTATGTGTCTGATCATTCTGTTATTTACTATCATTTCAACCAATTTGCCTGGTACTGAGGTTAGGCTTACCAGCCTGTTGTTACCAGGATCGCTTCTGGAGCTGTTTTTTTCCAAAAATCGGTGCTACATTAGCTACCCTCCAGTCATCTAAGGGAGAGGCCAATTTAAGTGATAGGTTACATACCACAGTCCTGCAATTTTGTATCTGAGTTCCTTCAGAACTCTTGGGTGAATATCATCTGGTCCTGGCGAGCTATTGCTGTTTAATTTATCAATTTGTTCCAAAACCTCCTGAGGAATTGTCCAGATGGAGGTATCAATAGAGATTTGTCACCTAAAAAGACTGATTCAGCTGTGGGAATCTCCCCCTCATCTGAATTCTTTCCATTGGGCTTCACTGCCTTTAGCTTCTTTGCAATGGCCTTGTCTTCCCTGATTGCTTCTTTAGCACCTCGGTAGTCGAGTGGCCCCAGTGGATGTTTGGCAGGCTTCCTGCTTCTGATGTACTTTAAAAAAAATTTGCTATTAGTTTTTGTGTCTTTAGCTAGTTGGTCTTGTGATTCTTTCTTGGCCTACCCTGCCCAGTTACACTTCTACACTTGCCTTGACTTGCCAGAGTTTATGCTCCTTTCTATTTTTCTCACTAGTATTTGACTTCCAATTTTTAAAAGATGCCTTTTTGCCTCTAACCACCTCCATTACTCTGCTGGTTAGCCATGGTGCCCTTTCTTTGGTCCTCTTACTCTGTGTGTGTGTGTGTGTGTGTGTGTGTGTGTTTTGTTTTTTTAAATTGGGGTATACATTTAGTTTGAACCTCCAATTATTGTGTTTTTTAAATAGTCTCCATGCGGTTTGTAGGCATTTCACCCTCGTGATGGTTCCTTTTAATTTCCATTTAACTAACTTCTTCATTTTTGTGAAGTTTCCCTTTTTGAAATTAAATGCAACTGTGGTGGGTTTCTTTGGCACGTTTCCCCCTGCAAGGATGATAAATTTAATTTCATTATGGTTGCTATTACCTAGTGGTTCAGCTATATTCACCTCTTGGACCAGATCCTGTGCTCCACTTAGGACTAAATTAAGAATTTCCTCTCCCCTTGTGGGTTCCAGGACAGTAATTTATGGTGTCTAGAAATTTTATCTCTGCATCCCTTCTAGAGATGAGATAGTTGAAATCCCCCATTATTATTGCATTTTCTTCCTTTGTAGCCTCTCTAACCCCCCTGAGCATTTCACAATCACAGTCACCATCCTGCTCTGGTGGTCATTAGTATATTCTTACTGCTATAGTCTCATTGGTCAAGCGTGGAATTAATATCCATTGAGATTCTAGGGTAGTTTGATTCATTTAAGATGCTTACTTTATTTGACTCTATGCTTTCTCTTTCCTATACAGTGCCACTTCCCCACTGGCACGACCTACTCTGTCATTCCTATATATCTTGTATCCTGGTATTACCGTGACCCATCAATTTATCCTCATTCCTCCAAGTTGCCATGATGCCAGGCACTCTAGTTCACCCATCTTAGCATTTAGCCTTCTAGCACTTGTACATTTTGTCAATATTCAGTTGCTTATGTTATATTTATATTCCCTGTTTATAATGTCAGATTTATAAATGAGATACCATACATTCAAGTGCCTGTTATGAAGATTATGGATAAAATTTTCAAAACCAGCTAAGTGAGACCGCATGTTCTATTTTCAGAAGTGACTTAGGCATTTTGACTTTGCTAGACTTTAGAGTCCCAAGTGCCTAATTCGTTTTTGAAAATGGGATTTAGGATCTTAGATCATTTAGGGTAAAATTTTCAAAACCATCTAACCCTTAAACCATATTTGTTCATTACTGAAACTGAATAGATATTAATGGCTCTAGAACGTTTCATTTAAACGCTTTGTTAATTAGAAGTGACTTGGAGAGATGTGTTGTAAGTGGTTTATGGATGTGCAGGTGAGAATGGTTTCTAAATTAATAATATATTGGGATGCCAGCTAGGTTTTAAAATGAAATCTGCAAACTAGATTGGTTTAATAGTTTTTGGTTTTAATAATAATTTGCTTAATGTATTATTATTATTTGATTTTTATAAATAATTAATTTTAACACCCCTTTTTGGCTGACTCCAAGAAGAACTGCTCACTATTTTAACACTGGGTTTGTGTAAGAAGTTACTTGTATTTCAGAAATAGGACTTTTTTGGTTTTTAATCATTTAATTCTATCCTTTCGTTACGACCATGGCATTTCTAACCAGCCGTTAAAAGAGAATCTTTTGATCAGATAGCGTATATGCTAAGATTAGAGCTGATCAGGGGGTGGGGGTGGGGGTGTGGGTGTGTGTAAACTTTTGACTTTTCCTCAAAACACCAGGAAGTCTTTTGGTTTTTCAACAAAATGCTGCATTTCCACAGAAACCAGACACTTTCTGTGAAAATGTTCATTGTGCCAAAAACATAATTTTCTCTCAAAAAGCAGTTTTAATGGGAAAATGTCAACCAGTCCTAAACAAGTTATACAGCTGGGGGAGAAAAGGACGAACAGATCAGGTTTTTCTTTGATTTTTTCCAAATTGTTGTGTGGCAATAATAAAAGTAAATGAGAACAGATCAGTTTGACATTGTATGCGGTGGTGGTGTAGCTGTGTTGGTCCCAGGATGTTCGAGAGATGGGTGGGGTAATAACTTTTATAGGACCAGTTTCTGTTGGTGAGAGAGATGAGCTTTTGAGTCGTACGGAGCTCTTCCGCAGGTAACCGGTAGAACAGAAGTTGATCCAATAAAAGATATTTCCTCACCCACCCTGTCTCACAAATCAATCAGCTGAGCGTTGATAGAATTTCTCACGAATATTAAACTGAAAGTGCAGCTGACTGGCTGGGAAACAGGCCACTTTCAACTCCCAGGTGGCTTCCCATATGTGCTCCCAAAAGAACTTGGGTTCAAAACCACATAGACGTTCCCACACATGTTTCATAAAATAGAAGGAAGAGACTGTTGTTTTCAGTCCTATGCAAGACCTTCTATTGAAAAATCAAACCAAATAATTTGTTTAAACAGGATTTCTTCTTTCCGCTCTTTGCCAGGTTTATCAGGGCTCACAGGAGGAGATGGGTCAATATTTGATTTATCATTATTCTTATTATTTTATTACAGTAACACGAAGCACCTCAGTCAGAGATCAGGCTCTGGCTGACCCAAATCTTATTAATTTAACAATTTAGTGATCCAATTAATTAACTTTAAGTATATTTTAACACAATTTAACAAAGTTAACACTTTCACCAATAACCTCATTGATTGCAGGTTGTCCTGTGGCAGGTTTGCTTGTTTGTTTAAAGGGATGTTACTGCTTGCTTGCTTGCTTGCTTGTTTTAGAGGTTCCTGGATTTCTACCGGTGTCCACAGTTCAAGAAGGATGTTGATAAATTGGAGAGGGTCCAAAGAAGAGCCACGAGAATGATTCAAGGATTAGAAAATCTGCCTTACAATGATCAACACAAAGAGCTCAATCTATTTAGCTTCACAAAGAGATGGTTCACGGGTGACTTGACAACAGTCTATAAGCACCTACAGGACGAACAAATATTTTGATGGGGTTCTTCAATATAGCAGAAAAAGGTATAACAATAACCAATGCCTGGACTTTGGAGCTAGACACATTCAGACCGGAAATAAGGTGGACATGTTTAATTGTGAGAGTAATTAACCATTGGAACAACTGACCAAGGATCGTGGTGGATTCTCCACCACGGGCCATTTTGAAATTGAGATTGGAGACTCTAGTTCAAACTGGAATTATCTGGGGGAAGTTCTGTGGCTTGTGTTATGCAGGAAAGCAGGATGAATAAAAACAATGGTCCTGTCTGGCTGTGGAATGCATTAATCCATGAATAATCTGCTGTGGTTTTACTAGGGTCCTTTTGGCGCCTTTGTAACTTGCTGGAGCAAGTTCAGGATTGGTTGCTCTGCACTTTGCTGCTTGATGTCCAGAGAGGAGGAGGGCACAAATTCAGTTGGTTTTTAGTTTTGCAGCAGGGCATACAGCAGGTTCCAGAGTTAGTGTCTTCAACCTCTTTCTTCCAGGGTGCTTTATTTATACAGGAAAGTGAATAAATCAAAGAGAGAGAGACCATGTGGCCATTTGGCTTTTATGCCTAAATCCCAGGGGTTTAGGCGATCCATATTTCACTGGCTACGAGCCATATATCTGGTGATCATGTACTAGCCTCCGTCTGGATTTTGGAGTTGCATTCCTGTAGTATCCAGTAGATGGTGCAGATGCATTGCAAATAGTTCGTAGACTCAAATTCTGTCGGAGGGAGAATGGCTGAAAGAGCTTTAAGACTCCCTTTTTAATGGTCCCCAAATCCAATAATTTTTAATTAAGAAGAATTTCTTTTACATAATCTCTTAATCTGAAGAGATTTTTTTAAACCAATTGTGAGTGTGTTTCCACCTTTGCAATATTTGGCCTTTTAAATACAGCTTAGACTCTCAAAAGCATACCAGTATTTTTAGGAAACAATTCCTGCCATGAGAACGCACGGCCTTTTTAAATAGGCACGTCTTTCAGACGTAACCAGGCAAAATACTATGTTAAAATGGAGTTAAGGTTGGGAGACCTATCAGTAGCATGAAGGTAAATAACATTACAGGGATGTTGCAATTATTCCACAAACGGGCATTACAAATCCAGAAAGTCAGAGTTCAGGTTAAAATTAACAGAAATCTGACGATGTTAAGGTACCCTAGCAACCTTAACTCTGCCCCATAGTGAAGCCACCCAATAAGCAGACAATTAGGACTAATGTGTTTTGAGTTTGTGGTCCCGGATTAAATTACATTGATACACAATACATTTTTTTTAAAAAAGTATCTTTCGCTCATGGCCTCAGTCAAGAGCAGGGGAGTTGTGTTTGAAGAGGACAAACAGATAAGTAGAAATATTACAGCTGAGGGGGAGGAAGTGGAGATTTGGGAGGGCAAGAGGAAACAGAATTTGCATGGGCCTGGGGTGGGGGGGGAAAGGGTGTGTTTGTTAGGGAGACTGGTGCTACTTGAAGTGAGTGGGGAGGAAGGAGCCCAGTCCCAAGGTCCCCATGCCTTAAGGGCTACCCCGGCACTCCTGCCTCAGTTTCCCTGATGGTGCCACGTAGGTGGGCAGTGCCTCCAAGGCAGCAGTGCCATGGGGGAGGCAAGCAGTGCTACCTGAGCTAGCATGAGGCCACGAAGCAAGGACAGCTAGGCCAAGACATCTCTCAATGAGAATTCTTGACACAAGTCCAGCCTCACTCCCCTATCTGACTCGTTGCAGCCAACAGCACTGTAGCATGCAAATCAGCTGTAGAGAGAGGGTGCTTGCTTATCTCCGATATTACAATGGCCATGTTTTAGTTCCCTTGACTGCCAGCGGTATGTCTTCTGCCCGATTCTCTGTGCCTTTGGGCTGGGAGCCAGTTAGCATTCAGGATCGGCAGAGGGGGTTTCTAGGAAGGTGTCTGTAGATCCCCAGAGTCTAACCAACAGCTCAGTGAAAGCTTAGGATCCAGGAAGCTGAACATCAGAAGCAACAAACATCCCACTCTGCTTTGGGGTTTGTTAGCTTTCAGCTGCTGCTCTGTAGCAGGGAGAGTCTGGGGAAGCTGGCCAACAGCTAAGGAAGTAGAACAAAAACTGGGAGATTCTTCAGGAACGTGGCCCTGCCCATCCTGCCTTGACTGATGGGTCTGGTTCTGCCTCCAGCAGGCTGCAAAGAGGGGAAGACCCACTGTAGGGGGTCTGGGAACCTTACCTGCAAAGAAGAAAGGAACCTTGAAGAAAGGGGTGGAAACAGCTCCCTGAGAATACTTGTTGTGCCGGGGGCCTCCCTGGATGGGGCACCCAGCATGATGTAGGCAAAGTCAAAACCATTTGAGGACTCTCTTTGATGTGCAGCTGTATTCCAGGCCGATACTGGCAGGCAGGGGCACTTTTTTAATAAGAAATAGGGGAAGGAGAAGGGGAGGGGAGAGAGAGAAGTGTCACGTCTAGAGATGGGAAGCCCATGAAGATCCACATCGACGACACTGCCTCTTCCCAGCTAAATTTAAAATCCCAAAATAAAACTTTTACCCCTAGATCTTGTGTCGTGCTTTTCATCTGTAGATCTCAAAGGACTTTCCCAAAGAGGCCGGCATCATTCTCCCCATTTTACAGATGGGGAAACCAAGGCAGAGATAAATGAAGTGACTTGCCTAAACACACCCAGCAGCAGAGCTGGGAATAGAAGTCATGTCTCCCAAGTCTCAGTCCAGTGCTTTAGCCATGAGGTCACGCTGCCTTCCCAATGCTAATCCTGGTTTTAAATTTACAGTCCCAACAACATTCAAAAATTGAGAATCCAGCCCCCCCAAAATCATTAGTGGTGGTGGTGTTTTGTTTTTGTTTTTAACGGTGGGTTCTCCTCAATTGCCTTCTGATTGAGTCTTTGGGTCATGTTTTCAAGCTTTTCTCTGCAAGCATGAGGGCAAGAAACATTTGGCAACACTGAACCTAGCCCTGTCATCTATTATGATTAATGATCTCCTATTTGTATTACCATAACGCCCAGGAGTTCTGGTCACGGGCCAAGACCCACTGTGTCAGGCACTGTGCAGACATGGAACAAAAAGATGGTCCCTGCCCCAATGGGCAGTCACTGTGACAATAAGTAAGGTTACGATTTAGTCACGGGTATTTTTAGTAAAAGTCATGGACAGTTCACGGGCAATAAACAAAAATTCACGGCCCGTGAACTGTCCATAACTTTTACTAAAAATACCCGTGACTAAATCTTGGGGTGGCTGCTACTGAAGGGGGAGGGGAGCCCCAGGGGGCCAGGGCCAGGGGCACCAGCTGCTGGGGGCTGCCCAGAGCAGCAGCTACTCCAGCTTTTCTGTGAACTGCTGGGGTGTGTGTGTGGGCAGGGGGCGGGTGCACCCTGGGGGGCCACTGCTGTGTGTGTGTGGGTGCCCTGTGGGGCTGTTGCTGGGGGTGGGGGGTCAGGGCCAGTGGCTCCAGCTGCCTGGGGCCATTGGAGCAATGGCTGCTCTGGCCACCCCAGGGACCGCTGCTCGGGCCGCTGCAGAAGTCATGGAGGTTTGCGGAAAGTCACGGCATCCATGACTTCCGCGACCTCTGTGACAGACACAGAGCCCGAACAATAAGTTAAGAACAGGAACACTTCATGAGCAATTTCACACAGAATGCTAAAAAAGCAAGATATTAGGGAGATTTTTGTCACTGAATGCAAGGTAGATTAATTCTAGAGGATCCTATTAAAACCCAGTAGCTTTGGGGCATGTTTCTCATCAGACTGGGGTGTAACAATGGTCTGCTGGTAAGATTGATAAATGTTCGGGGAATCATTTGTATCATTTTTCCCAATCCTTTATTTTCCAGTTGAGCATGACAGAGACATCTTCTACCAGAAGCCTTACTGGAAGGAATTTCGATTTGACCTGACCCAGATTCCAACTGGAGAATCTGTAACGGCTGCCGAATTCCGAATTTATAAGCTGCGAAGTTTCACTCGTGATGTCAACAAAACTCTTCACATCAGCATCTATGAGATCATGAAGGAGTATTCCAACAGGTGCGGCGAAACCGACCAGTGCCTTTGAGCTGGAAACAGAACAAATGGTTTTTTCTTCTGTAGAACGAGACACAAATCTGGGTTCTTACGAGCCAAAATTGAAATGCTGCTTTTTCGCTTCACGACGTTCAGTTTATGTGCAAGCCTGTGTCCAACTTGGACCGTGAGAAATTCTGATTCTACTTTTTCAGCTGTGGGAAAATCATTCCCATGTATTTCAATAGGTGGTAGTAATTTAATAGGTAGTGGGTATACCTGTCCTATATGGACCAAGGGCACCGTCAAGCTTTTTCACTCTCCGACAGTGGGGAGCATGCTTTTTCAGAGCAAATGTCAGAAATGATGCCACCCATTATTATTAATAATTAATACTGCAGTAGCAGCTAGGAGTCCTACCCATCGATCAGACCCCCCGTGTCCTCAGTGCTACACAGACACAGAACAAAAAGACAAACCCTGCCCCGGAGAGCAGACAATCTAAGCAGTTTGCATTATCTACGTTCAGTTGACTTTGCTTATCTATTTTTTCCGTTTCTGTAGGGAGTCTGACTTATTCCTGTTAGACCTTCAGGAGCTCCAGGCTGGGGCCGAAGGCTGGTTGGTTTTTGATGTCACAGCTGCCAGTAATCACTGGTTAGTAAACCGTAAACACAACCTGGGCCTGAGACTTTATGTGGAGACAGATGACGGTAAGACTAACTGAAGCACTGGAAGGATTTAAAATTCCTGCTGCTTGTAAAAATCTAGCTAGATCTTGGTGTGATGCAGCTGGGTGTAAGGAGAATATCCCAATATAAAGTTCGCCTCTAGGCCTTTTAAAGGCATTGATGCTAATGCACTTCCTAGTGTAGGCTTGTCATAAACATACAGCTATGGGTAGCATAAAATCCCTCCTTTACCTGTAAGGGGTTAAGAAGCTCAAATAAACTGGTTGGCACCTGACCAAAAGGACCAATAAGAAAAGAAGATACTTTCAAATCTGGGGAGGGGGTTGGGTTTGTTTGGGCTCTCTTTGTTGTGCTCTCTCGGGACAGAAAGAGGGACCAGGCAGGAAAAAAATCTCTCCTAAAACCCTACCTGAAATAAGCAACTAAGATTACAAAAATTGTAAATAAAGCAAGGAAATGCATTAGATTATCTTTTGTTTTAGCTTGTGAATTTTCCCTATGCTAAGAGAGAGGTTTATTCCTGTTTTTGTAATTTTGAAGTTGAGCCCAGAGGGGGAATCCTCTGTGTTTTAAATCTTTTATTACCCTGTAAAATTAACCTTCCATCCTGATTTTACTGAGGTGCTGCTTTTACTTTTTTCTTTATAATAAAGTTCTTCTTTTAAGAACCTGATTAGTTTTTAGTGTCCTAAAAACCCAAGGGTCTGGTCTGTGCTCACTTTGTTAACCTATTGGTTGGTAGATTATTCTCAAGCCTCCCCAGGAAAGGGGGTGAAGGGGCTTGGGGGGATATTTTGGGGAAACGGGAACTCCAAGTGGTCCTTTTCCTGAGTCTTTGTCTAAATCACTTGGTGGTGGCAGCAATACTGTCCAAGGACAAGGAAAGGATTTTTGCCTTGGGGAAGTTTTTAACCTAAACTGGTGGGAATAAGCTTAGGGGGTCTTTCATGTGGGTCCTCACATCTGTACCCCAGAGTTCAGAGTGGGGAGGGAACCTTGACAAGGCTATACTAATAGGATAGGTTTAAAGTAATCCTCGCCTGAAGGGATTCTCACCTGTGTTTCGCTGGATTAACCTTTCCTAATTTCACCCATGGATAAAATCCATTCCAAGTGCTACCTCGAAAGGTGTACTTCAGAGATCGTCCTTGAGGCTCGGGGAATATAATTGCGCTTGTTGGTCCCCTCTCTCCGCAATATTTCCCTTTCAATAAGCATGCTGCTAAGGTTAGGCTATTTTGGTTTGAGGTGGTGCACAAAACCTTGAGTAAATGTGTCCTCTGTCTGGAAACTGCCCGGGGTGGGTGGGTGGATAGATCAACACTAGCTCTAAACAGCAAGGGCCAGAACCACAGCTGGTGTAAATTGGTGACTTCAGTGGAACTATGCCATCTTATGCTAGCTGAGGATCTGGCCCCTGTTGTTGTTTTTCAGTCAGCCTGAAACAATCTGCATCACAGGATTTCTCTCTTTTAACTACCCACGCTAGCAGCAGAACAGATGTCCGATATCAGGCCCAGATCCTCAGAGGTATTCAGCATCTAATTCCCATTCAAATCAATAGGAGCTAGGTGCCTTTGAGGATCTGGTCTAGGGACAGCCGAGACACTGCAGCGACTGCTCGTACCGTGTGGTCCTTTTCCTGCGATGAGTTGGTTTTGAGCTGTGCTGTTCCGAGGATGGCCTGACAGTAAAGATTGATCACCGCAATACTGAGCTGTGTAAATTACCTTTCCCCTTTGCAGATGGCCCTTCTGCTCAGCCCGTATGTTCCTGGGTTATTTTATATGCATAGCTCTTAGTTTAAGGATAGTCTCTGTCAGCTAACCAAGAACATGGCCTCTTAAAACACAGAGGACTCCCTTTGTGCCGCCAGTTGCCATCTGAGACTGTGATCACCTTGCCAGTCACTCATGAGCTGGTCCGTTACGCTTGGTTATTGAGGTAACGGTGCTAGCTGAATTGCTCTCAATACCTGATTTTATTTTCGCTGCATTGACAGAAGCCCCAGTGAGCTCTCCTGAATGAGGACTCAGATGGGCTCCCTGTCCTTTGAGGTTGGTGACCAATGATTGAGCCAATTTGGATTTAATGTGCAATGGAAATCCCTCAAAAATCCTCCTTCCAACTGATCAGGAGTTTAGGGAGGAAAATGCTTCCCCTCAGGTCTTCCTCAGACGACTGATGCTTTGGCTGTTAGTCTCGTTCAACAAGGCATGTGCTTAAATTCTATCCTGGTTTCAGAGTAACAGCCGTGTTAGTCTCTATTCGCAAAAAGAAAAGGAGTACTTGTGGCACCTTAGAGACTAACCAATTTATTTGAGCATAAGCTTTCGTGAGCTACAGTTCACTTCATTGGATGCATACTGTGGAAAGTGTAGAAGATCTTTTTATACACACAAAGCATGAAAAAATACCTCCCCCCACCCCACTCTCCTGTTGGTAATAGCTTATCTAAAGTGATCACTCTCCTTACAATGTGTATGATAATCAAGGTGGGCCATTTCCAGCACAAATCCAGGGTTTAACAAGAACGTCTGAAGGGGGCAGGGTAGGAAAAAACAAGGGGAAATAGGTTACTTTGCATAATGACTTAGCCACTCCCAGTCTCTATTCAAGCCTAAGTTGATTGTATTCAATTTGCAAATGAATTCCAATTCAACAGTCTCTCGCTGGAGTCTGAATTTGAAGTTTTTTTGTTGTAATATCGCAACTTTCATGTCTGTAATCGCGTGACCAGAGAGATTGAAGTGTTCTCCGACTGGTTTATGAATGTTATAATTCTTGACGTCTGATTTGTGTCCATTTATTCTTTTACGTAGAGACTGTCCAGTTTGACCAATGTACATGGCAAAGGGGCATTGCTGGCACATGATGGCATATATCACATTGGTGGATGTGCAGGTGAACGAGCCTCTGATAGTGTGGCTGATGTTATTAGGCCCTGTGATGGTGTTCCCTGAATAGATATGTGGGCACAGTTGGCAATGGGCTTTGTTGCAAGGATAGGTTCCTGGGTTAGTGGTTCTGTTGTGTGGTATGTGGTTGCTGGTGAGTATTTGCTTCAGGTTGGGGGGCTGTCTGTAGGCAAGGACTGGCCTGTCTCCCAAGATTTGTGAGAGTGTTGGGTCATCCTTCAGGATAGGTTGTAGATCCTTAATAATGCACTGGAGGGGTTTTAGTTGGGGGCTGAAGGTGATGGCTAGTGGCGTTCTGTTATTTTCTTTGTTAGGCCTGTCCTGTAGTAGGTAACTTCTGGGAACTCTTCTGGCTCTATCAATCTGTTTCTTCACTTCCGCAGGTGGGTATTGTAGTTGTAAGAATGCTTGACAGAGATCTTGTAGGTGTTTGTCTCTGTCTGAGGGGTTGGAGCAAATGCGGTTGTATCGCAGAGCTTGGCTGTAGACGATGGATCGTGTGGTGTGGTCAGGGTGAAAGCTGGAGGCATGTAGGTAGGAATAGAGGTCAGTAGGTTTCCGGTAGAGGGTGGTGTTTATGTGACCATCGTTTATTAGCACTGTAGTGTCCAGAAAGTGGATCTCTTGTGTGGACTGGACCAGGCTGAGGTTGATGGTGGGATGGAAATTGTTGAAATCATGGTGGAATTCCTCAAGGGCTTCTTTTCCATGGGTCCAAATGATGAAGATGTCATCAATATAGCGCAAGTAGAGTAGGGGCGTTAGGGGACGAGAGCTGAGAAAGCGTTGTTCTAAGTCAGCCATTAAAATGTTGGCATACTGTGGGGCCATGTGGATACCCATAGCAGTGCCGCTGATTTGAAGGTATACATTGTCCCCAAATGTAAAATAGTTATGGGTAAGGACAAAGTCACAAAGTTCAGCCACCAGGTTAGCCGTGACATTATCGGGGATAGTGTTCTTGACAGCTTGTAGGCCATCTTTGTGTGGAATGTTGGTGTAGAGGGCTTCTACATCCATAGTGGCCAAGATGGTGTTATCAGGAAGATCACTGATGGATTGTAGTTTCCTCAGGAAGTCAGTGGTGTCTCGAAGATAGCTGGGAGTGATGGTAGCATAGGCCTGAGGAGGGAGTCTACATAGCCAGACAATCCTGCTGTCAGGGTGCCAATGCCTGAGATGATGGGGCGCCCAGGATTTCCAGGTTTATGGATCTTGGGTAGTAGATAGAATATCCCAGGTTGGGGCTCCAGGGGTGTGTCTGTGCAGATTTGATCTTGTGCTTTTTCAGGGAGTTTCTTGAGCAAATGCTGTAGTTTCTTTTGGTAACTCTCAGTGGGATCAGAGGGTAATGGCTTGTAGAAAGTGGTGTTGGAGAGCTGCCAAGCAGCCTCTTGTTCATATTCCGACCTATTCATGATGACAACAGCACCTCCTTTGTCAGCCTTTTTTATTATGATGTCAGAGTTGTTTTTGAGGCTGTGGATGGCATTGCGTTCCGCACGGCTGAGGTTATGGGGCAAGTGATGCTGCTTTTCCACAATTTCAGCCCGTGCACATCGGCGGAAGCACTCTATGTAGAACTCCAGTCTGCTGTTTTGACCTTCAGGAGGAGTCCACCTAGAATCCTTCTTTTTGTAGTGTTGGTAGGGAGGTCTCTGTGGATTAGTATGTTGTTCAGAGGTACGTTGGAAATATTCCTTGAGTCGGAGACATTGAAAATAGGATTCTAGGTCACCACAGAACTGTATCATGTTCGTGAGGGTGGAGGGGCAGAAGGAGAGGAGAGTGGTCCTCTTTAGATAAGCTATTACCAGCAGGAGAGTGGGGTGGGGGGAGGTATTTTTTCATGCTTTGTGTGTACAAAAAGATCTTCTACACTTTCCACAGTATGCATCCGATGAAGTGAGCTGTAGCTCACGAAAGCTTATGCTCAAATAAATTGGTTAGTCTCTAAGGTGCCACAAGTCCTCCTTTTCTTTTTGCAAATTCTATCCTGTTGCAATGAAGTCCTGTTGCAAATGAAACCTCTCTTGTGCCCTCTTGTCCAAAGCTGGATCCCTACATGTGAGACTGTCCTCCTTTGCAGAGGGTCTCATGTCCTGGGGGGAGATTTTTTCCAGAACTGCCTGAGTGAGTTAGGAGCCTAATTCCCATTTTCAAAAGTGACTTAGGAGCGCATGAGACTTCACCTCTGACCTGATGTTCGTGTTTGGAAGCCAGGCTCTATGAATGCAAAGTGGGAGGGAGTCCTAGGACTGAATGGAGCACTGCCATTTCGCCTCACTTGCTCTATGGAGAAAATCCAAGACTGTAATGGTGACATTCTGGACCAGGGAAACTTTGAGATCGGAGGAGAGTGTTCTCTTCCTTAGAAAAGACTGAAAAACTCGAAATAATTCGAGGAACTCGCAGCTGTTTGGATTTCCTTTGGATCTCTCATTTCCTTGTCTTTTCTACCCCGTTTCACCCTCCCCACAATTATCGCTTCTCTCTTTCAATCCTGGATTAGAATGATTACTCTCATTTGTCTGGTCTTCCGAGCAGAACGATTTAGCTCACAAAGCGTGTCCTCTGATTGGACAATGACCGGAAGTGTCTCTTTAATGTGTTGTGTGGAGGCAGGTCGCACTTCCAGTCCAGGCATGAAGAGGCCCATTCATTTGCTCTGGCTCTACCAAAGGAGCACCTGGCAGCCCTGGGTGCTCTTGTCTCTTGATGCCAAAATGTGGATTATGAACAACACAGAGGGGGAGGGAGGGAAGATGCTGGCTGAGTAGAAATAATAGAATGCAGCAACTGGTGAAGGTGCAAGGAGATGTTACACTAGAAAAATCCTTGGACTTTATTGGGGTTTGTTTTTATTGTTTTTTTTTTTAATGTACATCTGATTTGTTTTTTCTCCCCCTTTGACTAAAGAGCTTAGTTTTACAGCCTAACTTGCATATGCGGTGAAACAAACTTGTGTTTTCGGCCCATCGTAGGGCAGAGCATCGATCCGGGCTTAGCAGGACTGCTGGGTCGGCGCGGGCCACGCTCCAAGCAACCTTTCATGGTCACTTTTTTCCGGGCAAGCCAAAATCCGGTCCGAGTCACTCGAGCCGTCAAGCAGCTGAAGAAGAGGCAGCCCAAGAAAACGAACGACTTACCGCATCCAAACAAGCTTCCAGGGATTTTTGGTAAGAGCTTTGGGTTAGAGACCCAGCTAGCTAGAGGTAGCACAAAGCCTGTACTTACAGTAAAGAAAATGATCTTTATCTAAAATACCATTTTCCTCTGCTGCGCTAATCATGGTATATTTTGTTAGCCCCTCCCTCCTTCAGGAATTTCTGTTCTGGTTGAAACATATGGCTCTGATGTGTTCTGAAGTGAATTCCAGATGAACTAGGGTTTGAGAGAGCTTTTGGAATAGGGACCGTTAAGTGGATTATGAAGCCAAAAAACAAAGAGATTGTACTGTCCGCAATGGCTTCCTGAAGGAAAGGGCTTTATTAGACTTTCTAGGTAGTGGTATATCTGAATACTGAACCCTTTAAGTATGCTATTAATAATAGCATCCGCTTCAAAACATCCTTAGAGTGGAAGAGACCCTGAAAGGCATCCCGATGAACCTGAGATGCTTTTGATGCATGGCCAAGCATCAGTAGAGGAGTTGGTTAGGAACACACAGATATGCTTCTTTCAAATTCCTTCTGGGATTAGGGAGTCATTTAGGGCCCATTCCTGAATGATTGGGGTTAGATTTCTCCATGCTGAATCGCTGTTTCTTGATCTCAGAGTGATACATCTAGATCCAGTCTGAAGCCTTCACTTCTTTGGGTGACCCAAAGAATCTGGGATAATGTTTTCTGGCCCCACTCTTCAAGGGAGCCAATGTTTCTAGAGACTGTAGCTTCTCCAGGCTTTCTGTGCAAGCATGTAGTTTTGAAAAATGCAGAAATGTAGGGTAGAGATGTGAGGAGGGGCAATCTAGGAACTCAGCTAGGTAGTGAGCTCAGACTATTTCAAGATGCCCACACACCACCGTCTGTGAGAAGTGGAAAGAGTCTAAAAGCTAAAGAAACTCTTAAGCCTTCTCACTAAGGAGATGGGCTCTGAGGCCAGGGGGGCTTCATTGTCAGGCATAGCTAGAGTTGCCAAAAGACGTTCCGAGACCCCAGAGGATTTTGAAGCTCGAAGGTTTCACACTGTTGGCTTTTGCCACGGAGTTGGTGAATCCAGCAAGCTGGGCAGGTACTCCTGGAATCAGAACCAGTGTCCCAGTGAGGAGCTCCTGGCTGCAGCAGCAGCCCGCTGAGGTCCTAGGAATCCTTCGGTGCTTTCTCTAGTAATCCTCCAGCTGAATTATTAAATCCAGACTGAGAGGAATCTGGGTCAGGGTGAGCCTAGACGTAGCATCAGTATCTAAGACTTTGAATCAGAGGTCCCAATGGGTCAGGGTGTTGCAGAAACAGCTCCTGTCACTGGCTATGTCAAAGACAAAGGATATGGCTAATCTGAGGGATTTTAAATATTCGTCTGTTGCTCTTTTGGAACAGCCTTTCTTATACTGGTGCTACCAAATACTCGGATAAAATAGGGTAACCGGTGAGGTTTTTCTGTTTGCTATTTTGAGTGACAGGTATTTTCTCATCTCTCCCTCTTCCCTCCCCCCCCCTTTTTTTTTCTAGATGACATTCATGTCTCTGAAGGCAGACAGGTTTGCAGGAGGCATGAACTCTATGTCAGCTTTCAGGACCTTGGATGGCTGGTAATTCCACCCCCTGCCCTTGTTTCTTTAGCAGTAAATTGATACCCAAGAAAATTAAATGGGAAAAATGTGAAAGTAGCCCATCCTTGGGGTTCCCCTCCACTCCTTCACAAACACAAGGCAATTTAGAGCATGTGAACTCTGCCTCACTTTGATCTCACCTGGGAGGTTTCACAGGAACCTGCTTTAACAACATCATTGGCATTACTAAGAAAAACATGAACTGATACAACCTGAAATCCATCAATGACCCTGAAGGAGGAACTCTCCAGTCAATATAAAAATCAAAATAAACCCTAACTGTTGACATTTCCCCTCGCCCCACTATGAGTAGCCTGATTGTTTCTGTGTATGTCGGAGAACTGAATGAACAAGTGTAGTCGTGCAGCTTAACTATCGACAAATCTTTCCTTTTGCAGGATTGGGTGATTGCACCACAAGGATATTCCGCTTTTTACTGCGAAGGAGAATGTGCCTTTCCTCTGGATTCCTGCATGAATGCAACCAATCACGCCATCCTGCAGTCACTAGTCAGTAGTTTATTAATGTGTATGTGCATTAATAGCTTGTTGGGGCCTGGGCTCTGCACAGGATCATTAACATTTGAAGTAGCTGTCAGAAACTTGGTGGTGTATAAATCAGGTCACAATGGAAGGATAAAAATGCAGTCCAAGGGCTGGTCTACTAGATACAAAAGAATCTTTTCATGGCCCCCTAGTGAGGTGAGATGTTTTGTTTTTTTTAAATAGACAGTCCCTGAAATTCAGATCTGGATCTGGGCCTTTTACAAGTTTGAGGGCATTCGGATGCAGAAGTCTAGCTCAGATTCTTCTATCAAAAATCTGCATCACACCAACCCCTTTAATGACACAATTATTTTAATCTGGTCAGGATTTGCCCACAGGGGCAGATCAAGGAATCAACAGGAAATAATGGAATGAACACCTGATTGGCCAGCTTTAAGCTTCACGTGCTTTGCAGACTCGCAACTGCTATCCCATTGCAAAATGCTTTCTGGTCCGATTCCATTTTTCACTTGATTTTTCAGACAAATCATCTCTCAAGGTTAAAAGTTTCCAACTGTGGTGAAAATGATAATTGCCTATTCTGGCTAATTCCCCGCCCTGCCCGCCCCCAACCTAGCAGTTAACTAGAATATGGTTAACATTTGCAAACCTGAAACGAGTCTTCAGGGAGGTGTGTTGCCTTTGTTAGACTGAAAACAGTCTCTGCCTTTAGGACACCTTGAAAATGCTGCTTGATGCATATGCCCAATAGGAGATAACCCTCTTGCCCACGTGCACATATAAGAGTACACATCTTTTCCAAGATTAGGAGGCACCATGGGGATTTAACAAAAAATCTTGAGACATTTAATGCACCATTATAGTTCGGAAACCAAAGCACTCACTAGGCAGGAAATTCCTAGCGGAAAGGTTTTCTAATACAACATTTTCCCAAGCACACTACACGTGGCAGGACATGCTTTAACTTCTGGGATTTCCTGACTAGCGAGTGCTTGATTTCTCAAGCTAGAGTTGCATTGATTCTCATTTTAGCATTTAGGGTGTAGACAGATTGCTCCACTGCATTTGGCTGAGAGAGTGCAGTTTTGTGATACAAAATATTATTGTTTGTTAATATTCATATATGGGAGCATCCAGAAGCCCCACTCAGGATCAGGCCACAGTACAAAGACACAGGGAAATCCTTGCCTCAATGAAGTCAATGGTAGTGTTTTCAGTGGGGCCAGGATTTCACCTGTGTTTTCTAACACCAAAAAATGTATGACTGATCCTCCTGTTCTGGATGTCCTTATACTTTGCCTTTAAACTTAAATCTTCCACAATTCCAGGAACGTATTATGTAGAGCAAACCCTTGAAGTGTGTGGAAATGTATCCGTTCCACTGCTCTTCAGGATTGGACCTTCCGGGGACTGATGTGAATAGCATCCAGTTGTGAGGGGCAAAATGAACCGGAAGTAAAAAAAAATAAATAAATAATAAAAAAAAAAAAATCAAAGCCAAGATTCTCAGAGATATTTAGGTTCCTAACTCCCATTGATTTCAGAATCAATACCTTTGAGAATCTGGGCCCCAGTGCCAGCCAGTCTTCTGTCCTGAAATAATGCAGCATGACACCAAAACACCAGCTTCTGTAAATGGAGATTCTGAATTGCGCTGAAATAAATTAATTGCACGTATTTGGCAGGCCCGTGTGGGGTGTGTGTAGAATGACTTGCAGGCTACTAGCCTTATATTATATGGGGAGTTACTGGAAGAATTCCTTGTCACCCGGAGAATGAGTCAAGGCAGTGTCACTTTCAGAAGGGAGACAAGGTTGTGTACTTAGTACTTTTTGAACAACATTAATTTTCAGTTTGGACACCGAATATCCACGGGGGAGGGCCTACGTTCCACTTGCTCCTAGAAGCTGATCTAAACAAAATATTTTATTCCTGGGTAACAAAAACAAAAAGTTTTAAAGCTGCATTCTCTTTCCTGCGTATTTTCTAACTGAGGTTAGTATATTTCGTGACAAGGGCGCTGCACAGAAATCTCAGTTTAACTGATGAGTTGCCCTGCAGGAGTGGAGCCATGAGAATGAGTCCAATATAAACTGCAGCCAGAGCTGCCAAAAAGTTTAGAATAAATATTTGGATGAAAGCTGAAAATAATCTACCCATTCAATCAGAGCCTTTTTACAGGTAAGAGCTGCTCTCTTTGAAGCTTTCTCTTTTCACTAAATCGAAAAACCACATGTTTACCTTGAGATAGCTCGTTACTCCCCGCTACAAATTCCTTATCCTGCCTGGAGCCTGCAGAGGAGCAGCCATTCGTCAAAAATGAAAATTCTCACACTAGCTTGTTTGCCTCTACAGGTCCATCTGATGAAACCCGAGGCAGTTCCCAAGGCCTGTTGTGCTCCAACCAAGCTCAGCGCAACCTCTGTCCTCTATTATGACAGCAACAACAATGTGATCCTCAAAAAACACCGCAACATGGTGGTGAAATCATGCGGCTGCCACTGAAGCCCCTGAGGAAATGCGATCGCTGGTTTCTTGGCGAGGAAAAAGAACTATTTTAACAGGTCTGAATCCCATCTATGTTGCCAAAGTCCGTAAGAGTCAAACACCTAGTTGTAGATAAGACAAAACTTTTATTATCCTACTATACTTCATGAAACTAGAGAGAGCAAATCGGGGGCTGCTTAAGTACACGTTGTGTTTCTGGCTATTGGGTTTTGTTATAGAACTGTGGCTAGCTGGCTCCTGGATTATTCATTATTCTTGGATGAAGTTTAGACTGCACAAGTGACTAGGCCAAGGAAGGCAGGACTTGAGTTGCTTATAAATCTATCAGTATCTACTCACTTATGGCCAAGTATCATAGTTTTAACAAGCACTTCTAGTTCTCTAAATGATACGCGGTCAGCCAGTTAGAGCTGGCTGGCTAGCTAGCTCTCCTCTCCCCTACCCTCCCATTTAAAGCTTGAAAATTTATCCAATTGGAAAAAAAATGTCAAGCCACAGTTATAAAATAAACCCCCTAGTTTGGAAAGTAAACATTTACTGTTTGTTTTTAGTAAAAGTCATGACCCAGCAGCATGGATGCTATTTCTCAGCGAAAGCCCCAGGGGTCTGCTAAAATTGTACCTAGTAAGTATTTGCTAGGGGGGGGGGGGGAGAATCCATTATTGTGTGACATCTTCATGTCAATTTGTTTTCTATGGGCTAATTCATTTGGGGTGACGGCTAAATGAGGGTGTCAGGGTAAAAAAAGAGAGCTCTAAGGAAAGGATCCCTTTAATGTTGCCTTATCCTATGGGGACCACGTTCTAGTTTTTAGCTCTGCCTCAGTTTCCCCATCTGTAAAAATGGGGATAATGATGCTCTCCTTTTTTTTTTGGTGTAAAGTGCTTTGAGATCTACAGATGAAAAGTGCTATATAGGAATTAAGTAATATCATTTGCTTTCCTGCATCCTCACTAGGGGGCAGTGTACTGCTTAAACGAGTGGTGTGCAAGAAACTGGGGTCCCACTACCATGAGCAGGATAAAAATAGATTATGGGGCAGGTGCAGGATTTTTCAAAAAATAGTCTCCCGCTCTGCAAACCCCGTGAACGCCCCAGCCACGGCTCTCCGGCCGCCCAGCTCTGAGGGCAGTGCCGCCATCAGTGGCAGCACCGAAGGGTGGCAAGGGAGTAGAGGGCGTGACAAAGTCTGTGCCTTCGCTGCTATTGTTACCTGTGCTAGGTTGATTAAAGCTCCCTGGGGTACGCCTACCTGTGCTATACTCCCACCTTTACTGGCCAGCCTCTTCAAAGGGACCGACTCCCAGCCCAGGACTTGCATACTGAGCTAGAATGTTCCCCCTAGAAATCTGCTTTCCCCGTACCTGGGAAAGCGTTCCTTGATCGCCAGCTCTCCTTTTCATGGAAATTGAATGTGCCAATCTTATTTCAGAGACTTGGGGGGGAAGGCAGTAATATAATTTATTGGCCCACGTGCTGTGGGTGACCGAGACAAGCTTTCAAGCTACACCGAGCGCTTCCTCAGGTCTGGGAAAGGTACTGAGCGGGTCACTGCTCACTCCAAGGGCGAACAGCTAGTTTAGCAGAAGTTAACATGTAGTCTAAGGGACCCTAGGTCACTCGCTGTAGATGGTGGTTTTGGTTCACTATTTCCTCAGCAGGTCAGAGACTAATTCTTCAGGGTATGTGTCAAAGTGCCTGACAAATGCTGAGAACCCACAATCCCCCCTGAAGTCTGACTGTTGCCCATTGTCCTGCTTTTTACTGCAAGTCTCATGCTAGCTGGGCTGTTCCTTAAAGTGCCAGCTCCCAGAATTATGGGAGGATTTCAACTTTTGGTCAGAAGTGCCTAGAGTTAGGGGCTGAGCTGTCCAGGTGCCCTGTTACAGCATCACTCTTCGCACAGCCAAGGGGATGCCTTTATGAAGTACACGCAGCATTAGCCAGTCAAAGTGTTGATGCTTAGGGGGCTATTATGTTAATAATAATGTTTGCTACCTGAACACTCAGTGGTTTCTGCATTTTTTTTCCTCCTTGAACTTGCTTAGCTCTGAATGGGTAGCCTACTATGTGTACCAATGGCAGAGAATGGAGATCCCCTTAAAGTACAATGTAGCTGGGTTGAAGTTTCCATTAAGGCGTTCTGGTGATGGTTTACATGAGGTGTTGAATGGACAGGAACTTAATGCCCTCTGCTGGTGGAACTGGGGCACTACAGAGTCCTCAAGGGTCAAATGACAGCAGACTAGTTTGGGGTTCTCTGGTTGCTCTGCTCCTTGAGGTTGATGGAATAAGGGCTCCACACCAGGGTATGGGATGGGTTGAGGTAGCTGGAGGTGACAACAGCCTAGGTGCTTGTTCCAGTTGTATTCCCTACTGCTGCCCCAGTTTTCCCCTCAGAAACAGAACTGGAGGTTACTACCAATTCCAGCAGCAGTAACTGCTGCTGGAATTGCCCATGAATGCTTCCGTGCAGCCCCAACGTGACTTGGCCAGCTAGCAGATGGAAAGTCTGCTCCATGGCCCTGCACCTTCTCCCCCAGTCCTGAACTCTGAAAGATGCTGAATTCTCTGGGCCTCTAATGCTCCTGCTTGTATAGCCACAGGGCTGCATGATTTGACCTGAAGAACAGCAGTACACCTCTTCCTCTGTGGGAAAACACCCTTGCTCCAGGGTCCTGCCATAAACATTATAAATAAATTGTAACCAATAATCCTGTTAGACATCCTGTTTCAGGGCTGGAGCACATATTCTCCTCCTGTAATCCTAAAATTATCCTTCATTCTAACCACTTTCTCTAGAGCACCCAGTACCAGCTCCTATCAGAGACAGGATATTGGATTAGCTGGCCTCAGGGTCTGATCCTAAAGCTTTATTCTCATGTTCCACAAAATTTGAGTGAGAAAATAGGCACTTACAAAGCTTCATAAACAACCCAATTAACTAAGACTAAGGGATCACCTAGTGTCTAGGGCAGTTAATGTGATAACTGCTTGGAAAAAGTGAGCCATTATTGTAAGTAAACAGAACTGATGTAAGAAATCATCAACTGAGGAACAGCTAGGTGCTTTTAGTACTACATAGTCTTTCATTTGAAAAACAAGTTACCAAATTAGGCTTAGAACAGTCATCTTTATAGGGTGGGTGAGGGAAAGTATTGTGGTCATGCTTGATTCTGGAATGAAAAGATTAAAACACACCTTATTTTAAGCCCCGATTGTGTACTGTGATTTATTGAATTCAGAAAGGGGAAGCTGTGCAAACTCACACCTACTGCAGCTTTTCAAGAACTCCTTTTTTTGCACACTTAGGAGAAGAGGGTAAAGTTTTAATGCCGCAATCATTCCTATTCCAGAACCTGAAGGGGGACTATTAGAATAAGGAACAGTCTGTCTTCTCTAATGAGATCCTGTCAGCATGGTGCTGTGACAACAGCTCAGCTAGGAGACTGTATTTTGGAAAGCAGCCCCTATCTGATTAACTCTGTACTTAACTCTCCAGGATCCCTAAGGCCTTGTGCTGTAGGTACTAGCAATGTTAGCTAAACACACTTAACTGGATGAAATTAAGGACCATGGAACTGTAGGTTGTCAGACCAGCTTGATCCAAGGGTCCCTGCTGGCCTTAAACTATTACTCCACAGAGCTAAAACTGACTACCATAGCTGTTTTGGAATAACTCCCACCTGTGGAGTTACTGTGGAAAAGTTATACCAGAAAAGCTATGCTAGTCAGGTCCCTTGAGAGACAAAGGCCTGTTCAGTGACCTTACCAGCAGCTCAAAGAGAAATCTCACAAGCCAGGCCCAAGACAGAGGAGACTTGCACTGAAAAATAGCATGAGCTATCACAGACGCATTCCAGGAGGACATGACCCAAGTCAATGTGGCTTCAATGAATACAGGATCAGATCCCAAATGAAAAAATTTGAGATAATGGAAGTATAAATACAGAAAAACACAGAAGTGATTTTTTTCCAGATCAAAACACTTAAGCCTAGTTAGGCAACTGTCAGTGTATGCTATGGCAGCTAGTATTAAAGGCAAAAAACATTTCAACATACTTACAGTTTTGATCTGCAATAGTCCCAGCTAGTGCTTCCTATATTCTACATCCATGTCACGTTCATTACAGCTTCTTTGCTGGGCCTCCACAGGTGCATATTAATTTGAAGTGTGACATAAAGGAAAAAGCCCTTAAACACATTTCATATTAAAACCCTGCCTGCGGTCCTCGAAGGACATGAAACAAAGGTTCACTGAATGATCACCAACAATTTATTTCAGTCCTAAACTTTTCAAAGCCAATAGCCTGTAACTACAAACGTTTGGGGTTACTGCTCATCAGAATGACAGGTTTTTTTAGTCAGAGAGGTGGTGTTCCTAGTGGATGGACTATGAGGCCTGGGTTCTATTTCCACCACTGGCCTGCTGGGTGACTTTAGGCAAGTCTCTGTGCCTCAGTTTCCCGCTCTGTAAAACAGGAATAATGATACTAACCCTCTCTTTATAAAACGCTTTGACATCTACCGATTAAAAGTGCCATATAAAAGCTACGTATTACTGGTTTTAGATTAACACACCAGCCACTCAATACTAAAGACCACCTGACTTTTAGAATAGATTCGTAGCTACTTTTCATCTGAAGGATCACAGCAAATGAAGAGGTCAACCTGGATATTTGTAAAATGCCACACCATGTACAGTGTCTAATATCAACAGTTCTGTACATTTTAAAATATGTAAATCACTAAATAAATGCAAAAATGCATGTGTAACAGGTCCAATAGAAAATACCACCACAGCTGCCTTGTGTCTGTCTGTCTGTCTCTCTCAAAAAAAAAATACGGTGGGTGAGGGAATATCTTTTATTGTAGATAAAAGACCTACTTTGTGTAGGTCAAACGTTTGCACCTTCCATCGTAGACATTAAGGTCAGAAGGGACCATTATGATCATCTAGTCTGACCTCCTGCACAATGCAGGCCACCGAATCTCTCTCACCCACCCACTCCTGTGATAAACCTCTCACCTATGTCTGAGCTATTGAAATCCTCAAATCATGGTTTAAAGACTTCAAGGAGCAGAGAATCCTCCAGCAAGTGACCCATGCCCCATGCTACAGAGGAAGGCGAAAAACCTCCAGGGCCTCTTCCAATCTGCCCTGGAGGAAAATGCCTTCCTGACCCCAAATATGGCGATCAGCTAAACCTTGAGCATATGGGCAAGATTCACCAGCCAGACACCCAGGAAAGAATTCTCTGTAGTAACTCAGATCCCACCCGATCTAACATCCCATCACAGGCCATTGGGCCTATTTACCATGAATAGTTAAAGATCAATTAATTGCCAAAACCATGTTATCCCATCATACCATCTCCGCCATAAACTTATCGAGTTTAATCTTAAAGCCAGAGAGTCCTGTGCTGGGACCCACACAGCTACAACCAACCCCACTGCAAACTATAAAAGAAGAACACGCCTGAGACGCTGTAGCAGAGCAGTCTCCGTAAGGATACTTTTGTAAGTGACAATGCCACATTTATTCAGTAGTATCAAAGCAACTACCTCGAATTTAAAGGCAAAACAAGCTAGGCCCTAATTGGAGACAAAGCCACACTTACTGCTCTGCCCATATTCATCCCCTGCCAGTGTGAACGGGAGCTCCTTTTTCAGACACAGGACTTCTCATTCTGCCATTCCAAACCGTATTTAAATCAGCTCTCCGCCGAGATTCTGAGGGATCTCCAACCCACACAAACCCGACGGGCACTCTCTCATTTCATGTTTACATTCAAAAAATAATTTAAAAAAAAATGAATGACAACAAAATGGGGGTTACAGAAAATGTTATTTCTGCTAAGGACACTAGCTTCGCTTTGTGTGCTCTTAGACTTCTTGTGTCTATTATTTCAGCGCTGAACCAAAGGCGAGACTGAAGTGCCTTTCCTCTGTCATGCAAATGGTAGCCACTAATAACGACCTGTGACATACATGAACAGCTAAATGCTATTTGAGCAAACACTAGGACATTGCCTAGAGCAGGATCCTGCACATTCAGGATGTTTGTGCTTAGACACAGCCACCTTGCTGCAGGAATTACAGAGGTGCGTCCCTTTCTGGGTGTAACCTTTCGTATGGGCCCCAGTACTTACACCTCAGTTACGTTCCCTCGCTTAGCGCAATTAGCGGGGTCAGTTTCTCGGAGGATGAGCATTTTCACAAAAACAGAGCCCAAGGCCATTTGCGAGCGAGGCTTTCCTGAGAGCTGCTCTGATGCCGTCAGGCGGGAACGAACAAACACAGATGCAGAGCGTAAACATGGACAGGGGAGAGGGATAGCTCAGTGGTTTGAGCATTGGCCTGCTAAACCCAGGGTTGTGAGTTCAATCCTTGAGGGGGCCATTTGGGATCTGGGGCAAAAATTGGGGATTGGTCCTGCTTTGAGCAGGGGGTTGGACTAGATGACCTCCTGAGGTCCCTTCCAGCCCTGATATTCTATGATTCTATGATCAGTGTCAGGGGAAGCTTTTCAAAGGGCCTTTCAAGACCTAAAACCCATTCACAATCACCGTAAAGGCCAACTGTCCCGCTGTTTGTAACTCCAATCCGCCTGCACCACATCAGCACTGAAGGGGTGCACGAGTGCAACACTAGACAAAACGCTGGTAGGGATTTTGGTGCAGAGGACAGTCCTTTGCTATGGCTGTGCATGAGATTAACTAACTGATGATACTGCCTAGCTCTTTTCATCCAGAGATCTCAAAGCATTTTACGATGCAGCTCAATACACCCATTTTACAGAAGGGGAAACCAAGGCATAGGGAGGTAAAGTCTAAGGTCGGCTAGAAAGGCTGTTAAACAGACTCACCCGCTGGCTGTTAAACACACAAACCCAAAGCAGCTGGCTGAACAGTAGGGTCCACAAGTAACTCCATAAAACACAAGGCAGACTCCTGCTTCTTCAAACCTTTCCCATGACAACAACTCTTTCTTAGATTGTAAGAAACAGGTGGCGACGTTTGTACTTCGTTGACCTCTAGATGTTACCATGATCTGTGTGCTAAACAACACAACATTGTGAGAATTCCAAGGTAAGGGACACATTTTCGGTATTTTATACAAGCTCTGGTTTATTTTAAACAAGAAAAAATTCTCTATGGAAGGCACCGGCAGGACTGGCGATGCCTCGCAGAGGAGGGACACAGGATCCACTCCAGATTGGTCAAACTATTTGCACGGCTTTTTTAAAGGATGCTTCCTGTGACCCGCCGGGTGAAAAAGCACCCGCTGATGGACCTAGTCCTGTCTGCTGACCAGACTGTTCAGCCCAAGCCTGTATGGTAGTTTCTAAAGAAACTATGCAGCAAGTGGGACTTGTGGAGTAACAAGGTGACTTTTCTCCCTGGCAGTCTCCAGTTCTGTTTTCCCCATCCAGAACAACTTCCAGCCTTCACTGCTCCTCTGGTCACTCCATCCAGACGGGCTCACACATACTCCCCACAGTCTGAAATGATCACTTTCTCCTTGGGTTTCCCATCTTTGCTGCCTTGAGCCTTAAGAAAAAGGAAACAAGAAGTAAAGATAAATCTCCAAGTCAGACCAAAGAAACAACTGGGGAAACATCCCGTTGTCTGCTCCCCAGACTCCTACCTCGATCTGCCGCACCACCTCAATCCCTTCCGTCACCTCTCCAAAGACCACATGCTTGCCATCCAGCCAGTCCGTTTTATCACAAGTAATGAAGAATTGGGAGCCGTTGGTGTTTGGGCCAGAGTTTGCCATCGATAACAACCCTGGGGACAAAATATTATTATTGTACTGAGGTCCAGTCACGGAGCAGGACCCGACTGTGCTGGGTGCGCTGCAGGATGGTCCCTGCCCCAAACAGCTGACAAATACGAGTGACCAGTATGCCATTTATCATAGATCTGCTCTATGCTCAGCGCATCACCACATCGGCTGCCTAATACAAATACTCCTTCAGCAGCCCCGTCATCACAGGACAGCCACAAGGATCAAGAGACTCATAGAATATCAGGGTTGGAAGGGACCTCAAGAGGTCGTCTAGTCCAACCCCCTGTTCAAAGCAGGACCAATCCCCAGTTTTTGCCCCAGATCCCTAAATGGCCCCTCAAGGATTGAACTCACAGCCCTGGGTTTAGCAGGCCAATGCTCAAACCACTGAGCTATCCCACCCCCAGAGAGAGACGGTCTGTTGGCTGGTATGTTTTCAGGTTATAATACAGTGCTGCCCTCTGCTTCCTTTCTCCTCCTGTCTCAGGCTTCATCCGTCCCATTCATGGTACGCCCATTACACATTGCCCCACAGTGTTCGATACGATCATGTACCCTCCCACCGCGTGCATCGAAACAATACATATTACAAGGAGAACGTCAGGCCAGATTTGGTCGCAAGTTTAGATGTTGTAAAACACGAGTGTAGATTTTTTATAAAATATAGGATCCATCGAAACTCTCCCATGTAATATTACCACCCAATGGAAATAAAAAATCCAAATCAACATTCCCTACTGTGTTTACAACCCAGCATCATATTAGTGCACCAGACACTGAGCTCTGAACGCAACAAGTACGAAATTGACTACGCTCAGTGACAGCGGGAGAGCCGAATGGCTGATATTGAGCCTCTTAGGGACACAGGACTGGAAATGACCTCTTGGGTCACCAGCTCCAGTCCCGCTATCCCAAGCAACCCCTCGTAGCATCCCGCTCAAACTCTTACTTCTGGGTCGCTACTGCAAATCCAGCCTACGTCAGCTGGGACCAACTGTTGCCATCAGCGGATGGCTACTAGGCAGCTGCTTATTGGCCTGTGTAAAATACATCAGTGGCCTGACAACGTACGTAGGTGACATAGGTCACTTCCTAGAGGAAAGGTGTCCACATCACAAACCCCACCCACAGGGTTAACACTGTCTCCATTTGCTGAAAAGCTCAGCCAAGAAGCAAGGGGCTGAACTGGCCACGGACAATGAAATCCTCTCCCACTTGTAGAGATGCTCTTTCCGAGTCAAGTTTGCAGCACATCAGTGGTGCAATGTGGGGGGAGCTGTACCCAATCTGTGCCCGACGCAAGAGCTTCACCCTATGGCTACGGAGCCCTCTGCCCCCTCCCCCCAGGGGCTGCAGGGATGTGGTGCTGGGCGCTTCCGGGAGTGGCACGGGGCCAGGGCAGGCGGGGAGCCTGCCTTAGCCCTGCCATGCCACAGGGGTGGCAATCCCGCAGGCTGTAGTTTGCCCACCCCTAGTGTAGACATAGCTTTAAAGGCTGAGAATCCAGCACCATTTACTGATAATGAACTCAGTCACACCCCAAAAGTCCCAAATTCCAGCAATCTGCCCCATGCAGTCGCAGCAACCTTTGCCCGAGCTGCCCCACTAAGCCAGCCTGCTCCTGCACCCACAGGATCTGGCCTTACCTGGTCCCGTGTGCTTCAGAATAAAGTTTTCATCGTCAAATTTCTTCCCATAGATCGATTTGCCTCCGGTGCCGTTGTGGTTGGTGAAATCTCCAGCCTGACACATGAACTGGGGGATGATGCGATGGAAACTGCTTCCCTTGAAGCCAAAGTTCTTTTCGTGGGTGCATAAGCAGCGGAAATTCTCTGTGTGTGTTGGGGGGGGGCAGGACGGGGCGGGATAGGGGAGGAAAGAAAGCAAAATCAAAGTTCAAAATGCCAGCAATGGCGCTATATGCTAAAGTTCATCTTAGAAAGCGCCTTAGAGGCGTGGCACTCTCTCTCACCTGCTGTCATGGGCACAATGTCCGAGCGCAGGAGAATCTGGATTCGACCAGCAGGCTTGTTTCCAATCTTGATGTCCATGTACACCTGAGGATTGGCCCTGGATTTCTTAGCAGGAGGCTCACCCTAGGGAAGAGAAACAAAGTGATGTTCCCATAGGTTCTTCTTACAGAGGCCTCCAGCCCCGAGTTCTCAGCCTTCAGTGGGACAGCAGGCTGTGACAATTCCACCTGGGGCCGGGGCTGCTCCCCCTCACACAGGGAACGTCAACACACCAATCAGGAGGCGTGACTGCTGCTCGTGTAGACGTACCTGAGCTAGCTTTAATATAGCTAGAGGTAAGCTAGCTCGAGTAACAATAGCAGCGAAGCTCCAACAGCATAGACAGCCTGAGTTAGCTGCTTGAGAACGTACCCGGGGTGCCGGGCAGGGCTGGGCTCCGGAGTCTAGCCCATGCCCACGGACGCTGCCCTCGTGACTCGAGCTAGCTTTGAACTTGCCTTTTTCAGTATCTGTGGCATCTGAAAGGAATTTCTGAAGCTGCAAAAATATTGTGGCACTAATGCATCTCCTGCCCTCATGCCTGACCTGCTGCAACTCGGACAGCGTTTTAACCGACGACTCCCCCAAACCCTGACCATGTTCAACTCCTCCTTTCCATCGACACAAAAGGAACAATTCAAATCCATCGCTCGATTCCTTCCTTCTCCCCACAGAAAGAGAGAGAGTCCTGCCGTTTACCTCCTGCGTCTCTGATTTGGAAGGCTCTGCTCCCTCTTCCTCTGCATTCTCCTCAAGCGTCTTCCCCGAAAACTTCTTCAACCAGTCATCATCCGACCAGACTGGGACAGAGAGAAGAAGGGATCAGAACAGGGTCTAAACCAAATCACGTGTTCTTCTGTGGCATGAGCAGCCAGGTCTGAACACAGTGTGTTCTAGGACAGCTTTAAGACATTGAAGGTGCAGGAGCACTCAGTCCCCAGTAGGAGAACCCTAAGGACACAGAGCCCGCAGCATAGAGAATTTAGACCCATTACACAGGTGAATGAGAAAGTGATGGTCACTGAGTCAGTATCTGCAGCCTAGTAAAACCTCCCATTAGAGTCAGCTCTCTAAAATTACCAACAGAATCAGCCCACTCAGTCTTCCCTAATGGCTACTCTGCCCACGTAACGTGTGACACAGGCCCTCAGCAAAGCGATGGAGAAGGGAGACATTCAGCAAGCAAACAGAATCCGACACAGCCAGGCAGTACTGACAGCAGGACATTGAGGTACCCCCCCACCGCCTTCTCATTCACCGACTCACCGGGTCTGGAAGAACCTTCCTTAATCCGCATTGGCTTGGCCAAGTTGACACGAATCGTCCTGCCAAAAAGCTCAGATTCATTCTAAGGAGAACGAAAGAGAAAAAGCTGAGAAATTCCTACGTTCTCCAAATCCCTGCCGGGCTCCGAGAGAGAGTCAAGAGAAACACAGACCTTCCCGCCCGCTATCTGAGAGTACTGATTATTTGAATTACCATAGCAACCCCAGTCATGGACCGAGAGCGCATTGGGCTAGGTTAGGAGTGGCCAACCTGAGCCTGAGAAGGAGTCAGAATTTACCAATGTGCCCTGCCAAAAAGCCACAGTAACACATCAGCGGCCCCGCATCAGCTCCCCCAGCCCACCGGCGGCCCCACCGATCAGCACCTCCCGATCAGCTGCTTTGCGGCATGCAGGAGGTTCTGGGGAGGGAGGGGGAGGAGCAAGGGCATGGCAGGCTCTGGGGAGGGGGCAGGAAGGGATGGAGCGGGGGCAGGGCCAGAGGTTGAGCAGTGAGCACCCCCCCGGCACATTAAGAAGTTGGCACCTGTACCTCCGGCCCCAGAGTCGGTGCCTTTACAAGGAGCCGCATATTAACCTCTGAAGAGCCGCCCGTGGCTCCGGAGCCCCAGGTTGGCCGCCCCAGGGCTAGGTGATGGACAAACACAGAACAAACAGACAGCCCTGCCCCAAAGAGCTTACGAAGCGTGAGACAAGAGAAAAAGAGGGAGACAGGGAGGAGCACGAGGCAACGAGGAGACAATATCGGCAAGCACGAGAGGCAGTGGTCTTGACACACCAGCGGCCTAACGGTGGAACAAAGGCCCGCCTCCAAGGATATGCAAAACCAGCCACTACCCCCCATTTTAGCCGGCAATTCCCTTTACACTCGAAGAACCTGCAGCTAGTGCAACACACTGATGGGATTCCTCTCTACTTGTGTCCATTCCCGACCGCTGTTATACGGGGAGGATCCAGAACCGAGTTACTTAAAAAAAACCACCCACCCCAGAGGGTATCAGATCCATGTTTCCCTTTCTTGGCCTAGGAGCTATGATCAGCTGTCAAGGGGATGAGGGTCATTAGATATAAGAGATTAACAGAAATCTCCAGACAATGGTGAGACATTTGGTCATCTCTCATCGTACTGGGAGCAGAGCAAAGCCAAATGATGCAGGGGATAGAGAAAGGGCAACACTTCCCCCAAGAAGGTTCAGTAAAGGGGATTGTAATCCATACCATATTGTCAATAGCAGCTGCAGCGTCCTAAGGGAAGAGCAAGAGAAAATACGTTATTGCTAATTCAGCCATTACTCCTCTATTCATGTAAAAAAAAAAAACAAACCCACCCTAGACGCATGGAAGGCTGCGAGGATTTCATACCAATGCATAGCCTGGGCTGGCAGAAATGGTCTAACCCAAAAATAAGGCTTGCTCCTCAATGCAAAGCCTGTAGCTTCTTGCCACATCTCACGTGGACCTTCACAAGTGTTTTCAGACAAAGGGGCAGACGCATTCCTGGTTTTCGCCCCATCGATCCAATCAGCTAATGCCTCCAAATTGCACACCATTTGGGTCCCGTGTTATGCTGGTTTTTATTTTTTGACGCCTGCGATAGGGTCGTCGGGCCACAAAGAGGTGCCAGCACATGGTATCTACTGAACTAAAACCACCACTGGCATCATGGACTGAGACAGCCCTGGTCAAGATTTTGGACCACAAAGATTTTCCAAGACGGAGATGGATCATCCAAAGAAAGCAGAAAAAACAGAGATGGCAAAACTGGACCCAGAAGTGGGACAGCAACTCCAGCCGAAGGAGAACCGTATGTAGCCATGGCTGTTAACCTTGAAGGAGTCAGTAACAAAGGGTGTGATCCGATTTCCACTGACGTCAACTGCAAAACTACCAATGACTTCAGTGGGAGCAGGACTCGGTGAAAAATGGTGGAGGAGGAAGAGATTTCAAACTCAGTATTAAAATTTGCTCCTTTCTCACCTCTGCCAACTCAAATTCGATGAAAGCAAATCCCCGGTGCTTTTCTGTGGAAAGATAACGAACAGTTACAGCCGCCAGGAAAGCCAGAGAACAAGAGATTTGACAACAAGTCACTCGTGCTGCGAAGGGAAATTAATTTCTCTGCTGCTCCTTCCCCATTTGAGAATTCAGACTTTGTTTCAGACACACTAATGTTTTCAGAGGCTGGTGCAAAGAACTGGCAACATCAGGGGTTACGAAATGGCCCATTTTTAATTAGTTCAAGTTGTACAGAAACATTAAACTGTTCTTTATGGCTCTGATGTTAACAAAGCTAAATCTCCATCAAGGTAATTCTCAAGTAATGAATTTAAACAATTTGTTGTACAGAAAGAAGAGCTAGCTTTACACCGTCATCCTGAAATAAGCTCCAGGGCACCTGGATCCATGCAGACTCACTGAAGTCAAGTCTGTGCATGTGGAAATCACTGCAGGTTTGGAGTTTTAGTTCACAACCGAGATAGAGAAAAGGCACACAGTAGCATGTAATGACAGGAAAATCCCTTTGCTAAGTACTGAAAGTTGCTATTTATGAAATAAATAAACAAACATGATTTAAAGAAGACATTGCAAAATACACGGTGTTCATCTATTTTGAAAACTGTAATTTAGTTTTAATTGTTCACGCAAATATATCAGGGAGTTCGAGCACATGCCCTGGAGAATATGTTGTCAGAGAATGGACTTTCAGTAATAACAGATCTGACTGCAACCGCTATTGAATCTTTGCTATGAAGCAGGGAGAGGACAGTGGTTTCTAGGTGATTTCTGAGGGTCGGGATTGTAAATTGTCCCGGTGTGATTCAGAAGATGCTAAGAAACTGGTCAAGTTCATTGGAAAACTCAAGCCTCTAAAGTTTTGCACATTCCAAAGACAGCATGTTACCCAGCACATCCAGAGCACTATGAACCGCAGTGGTCCTGGTGCACTGGGAAAATGCTGCCCCCAGATTTTGATGTTACAGAAGCACAAACCTCTACAGTTATCATTATGCAGGGTTCTCTCTTCAAGAGAGCCTCGCAAGCCATGGTTTCTTGGGAAGCAGCAAACCCCAAGGACAGAGCAGCTGAAGAGGGCAACTTGACACTTCTCTCGAATTCTTGGACATGATTCCTGACACAGAGATCCACACAGGGCAAGAAACAAGACAGACCAAAACAGGACTCACCAGTTTCATAGTCCAGAGGTATCTGAATATCAGTGATATCTCCAAAGGGAATAAAGGCAGCATGAAGAACTCTCTCATCCACCTCTTCCGCAAGTCCACCTGCAAGTCACATAGAGTGTTCTCTACCTGTGCAGCCTGTTTGCCCACTAAGACTGCCCAGTGCAGAAACTTGGCCTCAGTGCAGAGGAAAGGATGGCCTGCTGATTACAGACAGCTTGTAAACTTACAGCTAGCGCAGAATGCAGTCGCTTTTTTTTTCAGCGGAGCTTCCCACAAGTAGCATAGCAAATCAGTGCTCTAGAGACCACCCTGGTTTCCAAGCCATGTGCAGGTGCTATTCAGAGTGCTGGTTTTGATCTACAAAGTGGCTTATAGCCTGAGTCCTATCTTAGTCCTGGGGATACTCACACACTTAGAATTAAACACGTGGCTAGGTCTATGCAGGATTGGGGCCAGCGGTTTGGGGAAAGATCTGAAGTTTCTCCAGTGGCTTCTACACTGTTTTCAAAACCCTCCAGTGGCCTCAAAGAAAATCCCTTCTGTATGAGAGACACCACCCTCCCCATCAGCAAATAAGGACCCTATAAGAGACACCACCCTCCCCATCAGCAAATAAGGACCCTAAATAAGGGAACCCATTCCAACCCCCTAACTTTTTAAAAACCCTTTTGAAAAAATGAAGAATGCAGGTACCACTTGAATTCACAACCAGTTCCTGCTCCTTTTCTGCTTCTTAATCTACATCTGGCTCGGACCAAATACACACACACACCCCGCCCCCAAAAAACCAAACAAACTGCTAATCCCATCCCAGGACCAGATTCTTCAGCTCCCCAAATGGCAACAGATAGGCACATGAGCAAAAACAGACCTGCCAGATGTACTGAGCCAAAGACAGTGACCAAAGGGAAGGTTTTGTGCACCGCATGGCAGAGTCTGATCAGACAAACTTTAATCAGACTTGTTGTATCACAAACCTGACCTTACCCACACCAACACCATCTTGGCGTGAAATCGTACAAGGGAGAGAGAACTACAAGCTCTGTACAACTCACCCGCTAGCTCAGGAATAGATCCAAATACAGTAACATGGAGACCTGGCTGGAAACTGAAATGCAGGCAGATTTCCATGGTAAAAGGGGGAACCTTTGCCTACGCTGACAGGGCACATACGAGGAAGTGGACCAGAACCATCGCATCACCTGCTCCTGCTGGCGGGTCAGATGAACTGACCTTTGCAAGCTGCACTTGCCCTGCCCAAGCTAGCAGCTACACAAACACACATTGCCCAGCACAAACGAGCAGCTCAGACACTAGGAAGTGGAGTAGCACCCCCCAAGTCTCAGTCTTCCACACCTGCTGCAGACAGGTGCCATGGATCAGTGCAGATGCAGCTAAGCACCAGGGACAACATTAATTTAGCAAGTCATTTGGAGGTCAGGGGAGGGCAAGAATACATGAGCCCTGCAGCTTGGTTGAGGGGGAGAGCAAGCAGATATTAAAAAGTTGGGCAAAGGATTGAGTAACATCTGAGCTGCCAAGTTGTTTGGGTACGCATCCCAACCTGCGAACAGGACCTCCCCGGGCAGGAAACACACATGGCGTACAGCCAGAGTGCTTGAACTCAGGTGCCTGGAGTTAGGCACCATAATAAGAGGCCTGATTTTTCATAAGTAAGAGCAGCTGCTCTCAGGAACCCCCCTGAAGACCAGGCCTACAGGGGTTTAGGCATCAGAGTTAAAACATTATGACCTAAGCGGGCATTCATCCCATTCGGTTCATGCATGAGAGGTGCACACTTCCCACTAGTCAAAGGAAGGAGACTACCTTAAAGTGCCATTTCGTTTTCCCTTCAGCTGAGTGTGACCCATTTTACTGAGTCTCCTGCTCTTTTGCGTCATCCCAAAAGCCCCAGCTCCGGGACTCCAGGGAGTCTGAGAACAGGAGCCCTTCAACAAGAAGGAGAGCCAGCATGTTTCCAGCCCTGCAGGGACAAGCGGGGAACCCTAAAGCTAAACAGGCTTTGAGCCTTTGATAATCGCAACGCCCCCCCCCCCGCCCCCATAACGACGTTTAACCCAATAATTTCGGGTGGGGTTTGTAATCCCCCCAGCCTCTCCCCGCGCTGGGCCAAGGCAACAGGAGAGGCGCCCTGCGCAACCCGGCAAGCGCCAGAGGACGCGGGAGGGAGAAGCCAGCCCCGGAGCGGAGCAGGGCAAGGCGGGGGGGGACGCGGGGCAAGGCGGGGATAGCTGGGGGGGGACGCAGGGCAAGGCGGGGATAGCGGGGGGGGGGACGCAGGGCAAGGCGGGGATAGCGGGGGGGGACGCAGGGCAAGGCGGGGATAGCGGGGGGGACGACGACGACACAGGGCAAGGCGGGGGGGGGGACGCAGGGCAAGGCGGGGATAGCGGTGGGGGGACGACACAGGGCAAGGCGGGGGGGGACGCAGGGCAAGGCGGGGATAGCGGGGGGGGACGGGACAGGGCTGCTCTCGCCACAGGACTCCCCGGGGGGACGCGCTGGTTGCGGGGGGGGGGGGGGGACGCGTGGCGCGCTTTACCCCCCCTCCCGCCCCGCCCCGCCCCGCCCTGGGGAGCTGCGAGACCCCCGCTCCCGCCGCGACTCACCCACGTACAGCACCCTCTTGGTGGAAGCCATCTTCCCGCCCCAAACCCTGCCCTTGCCCCGGAACCTCACCCGGCCCTCCGCCCGGCCCGCCCCTCGGCCCGGCCCGCCCCCGCCGAGACACGCGGCCGCGGCTGGTTCCCGGGGCCGGGCGCTCACCGCGCTGCTCCGCTGCGGGAGGCGGCGGCGGCCGCCGCCGGCCCTTTCCCGGCCTCCGGGTGCAGGGTTTGCCGTGCGAGTGGTTGGAAATCGCTCCGGTCCGGTAGCAGCGAGCGCTCCCGCTGCCCCAGGCAGGTCGTTTCACTCACAAGCCTGCCCGGGGGGGGGCTGCCGCTCGTGTGTGTGTGTGGGGGGGTCCAATTCAAAAATTGCCCCTAGACCCAGGAGCAAGAGGCACAAGGCTTCGTTAACAGCCGTGAGAGTGGCAAGGAGCGCCAGCCGTTCAGATTAACACAGGGGCGGCTTGATCGCCGGCTGAAAGGACCTACATGGGGGATACACTTGGCTCTTCCGTCTAGGAGAGGGAGGTAATAACAGAACGCCACTAGCCCTCACCTTCAGCCCCCAACTAAAACCTCTCCAATGCATCATCAAGGATCGACAACCTGTCCTGAAGGACGACCCATCACTCTCACAGATCTTGGGAGACAGGCCAGTCCTTGCCTACAGACAGCTCCCCAACCTGAAGCAAATACTCACCAGCAACCACATACCACACAACAGAACCACTAACCCAGGAACCTATCCTTGCAACAAAGCCCGTTGCCAACTGTGCCCACATATCTATTCAGGGGACACCATCATAGGGCCTAATCACATCAGCCACACTATCAGAGGCTCGTTCACCTGCACATCCATCAATGTGATATATGCCATCATGTGCCAGCAATGCCCCTTGCCATGTCCATTGGTCAAACTGGACAGTCTCTACGTAAAAGAATAAATGGACACAAATCAGACGTCAAGAATTATAACATTCAAAAACCAGTTAGAGAACACTTCACGCTCTTTGGTCACTTGATTGCAGACCTAAAAGTGGCAATTCTTCAACAAAAAAACTTCAAAACGAGACTCCAACAAGAGACTGTTGAATTGGAATTAATTTGCAAACTGGATACAATTAACTTAGGCTTGAATAAAGACTGGGAGTGGATGGGTCATTACACAAAGTAAAACTATTTCCCCATGTTTATTTCCCCCACCCCCACCGTTCCTCAGACATTCTTGTCAACTGCTGGAAATGGCCCACCTTGATTATCACTACAAAAGGCTCCCCCCTTTCCCCTCCCCACTCTCCTGCTGGTCATAGCTCACCTTAAGCGATCACTCTGGTTACAGTGTGTATGGTAACACCCATTGTTTCATGTTCTCTCTATATATAAATCTCCCCACTATATTTTCCACTGAATGCATCCGATGAAGTGAGCTGTAGCTCACGAAAGCTTATGCTCAAATAAATTGGTTAGTCTCGAAGGTGCCACAAGTCCTTTTCTTTTTGCGGATACAGACTAACATAACTGCTACTCTGAAACCCAAGATTATTGAAGCAACCCCTGAGTTAGAGGTGTTTGTTTTTTCCAACCATCCTTATCAGCCAGTTGCTATTGCAAACCAGGATGGTGACAGTGCAGCTTCTGAGGAGTTTCTGTGGCTGCAGCTAGCATTACAGCCAGTAGTTCAGCAGTTTATGTACATGTGGTTTAGCTATAGGAGTTAATGCAAACTGACTGAGGATACAATGTAAATGGGGTTATAAGACTTACCCCACGGGAGCCCTGATCCTGAACGGCCGGGTGTCCAGTGATCACAGAACTTAAAGGTGCTTGCAAGAGCTGTTTGAGTCGGAGTCCAATGCCAGCTGCCTTTGCCTGTGTTTCATAGGCCCCTGCCCTGACTCTCTGGGATGCTCAGTAAGGTACAGCTGCATTTCCAAATAATCCGTAAGTTACTGTGCTAAGTGTCATACCACCAGACTGCAAAGTAACCATTTTCCTGCTTTAAATTTATGAAATCTGGTACTGCAGCTGGGAAGCAGAAACGGAATTAGAGTGGTCAGCTAAGATAACAGGTCCAACATGTAGCCTTTAAGAGCTACAAGCCTTTTCAGGATCTTGTTACAATATATTGTTCAATCCCCCATACAAAGGAGTCCATATCATTAGAATTAAAATTCTCTGCTTTGTGACTTGCCCTCAAGAGATGCAGGGCACTGCATTTCTTCACTTGCACTCTCCTAGCTTCTTCTACTCTTAGGGTTTAGGTACTGAGTGTTATAGACCAGAATCCAGATTTCAGAGTCTTGTATATTTCAATACCTTGGTCTGCTCTCAAAAACAAGGCAAATTGGCAAAGTGGAAAATCGAGGTAGCATTTAAATCTAGAAGCCAAGAGAGCACTTTATACTTTTCTAGCACCATTCTTCCAAGGATCTAAAAATGCTTTGCAATTCTGTAGTAAGGTTTACCTCCCCTGTGAAGTAGGCATCATCCTCCTTTTGCAGAGAAACGGAAGTGTGCTTTCCAGCTTGGCGGTTTTCCTTTAGGTGAGATTCTCTTAAATCCTTTGATAGTACTAACCCTACCTTGTTGGGCTGTTCCTCTAAGTCATTTATATAATACCTTCCCCGCCAAAGAATGCCCCCAAACCACTGTAAAGCACACATCAAAACCACTGACCTGCAGGGATCTCTAAGGTGCAGGATAGTTTTACTAGCACAGTACGACACTATACAATGGTTACAAGGAAGGGAAATAAAATATCCAGTTGAATATGCAGGAGGAACAGAGGGACACAGTATGTAGTCATCCAGCGTGAAGAATGGCTGGGTCTTTTCCACTCTTGCAGAGTGCCCTGGGATTTTTATATGGAACGTAATCTGAACCCCTTCTCTATCCTTCATCTGAAAAATGTCTCTCAATACCATTTTAGAGGGCTGCATCCCACCTATGAAATCAACACCATTTCCAATACAATGGGCTTTCTTTAAAGGTCTGCCTTTCAAATACCAACCAGACCCAACACTGCACAGTTTGAAGTCAAAATGTCAAGTGGTATTTTAGCATGGCTGCTTGATAGCAGGGATTGTCATGTTGAGGTTGAGAGAGAGAGAGAATAGTGCCATTGAATCACAACTTTAAGTGTTTAAATCATGTGACAATTGCTTAACAGTTTACTTCCGACAAGCAAAAGAAATTCATGTGGTTTGGCACAATAGGCGGGAGAAAAGACTCATTTAATGAAAGGTTTTATTCCTTTATTGATAAACTCTTTCCAGACTTCGCAAACTGGATTGTTCAGTTAAAAACCAAACCCACAAAAAACTTTCAATCAGAAATCCTCAAAGTCCTGCTTAGAAAAGACAAAGATTAGCTCTGTCCTGGCCACAAAGGAAAAGCTTGCAAACTTAATCCTGGTCTTGGAAACCTAAAGTTTCATGGAATTGACTTTTGAAACAAGATTTTTAAAGATTAATTTACAAAATGCAGTATAGTTATGTGATATGTTGCATGGTGTTGAGATCCGCAGGTCAGCACAGGGTATCTACAAACATCTTGAGCGGATGTCTGTGAAGGAGCTATTTGGCTTCTTTGCATCCTGTGGGAGGGAAAAAAAGGTTAAGAAAATACTAAACTGTCTACAGGGAACATAGCTCAATCCAGCCCAGCGTGCCAATATCCAAAATTACCAACCCATTAAAAAGCCTAAGGGGCAAATTTACTATCTAATCTGCATACTACTACTACATTTGTCCTTTATAACGAATTGCCAGATTGGTTGTTGTCATTTTAAAGCAACAGTGCCTCCCGAAAGAGATTTCCTATAAATCTTTAGTGCCAGAAGTGGTGATATACGAGGGAGTTGACAGGATAAAGTGCCTTAATGGTCAGTGTCATAGCCGAGTTGGTCCCAGGATATGACACACACAATGTAGGTGAGGTAATATCTTTTACTGGACCACAGTAATTCCAGACTAATCCACATTAGGGAATTTATGAGGGGAAGCTGCTATGGAAAGGCATGTGTAAATCTAGATGGCGTTTAAGCCACCCATCCACAGGGGCATTCAGAGAAACTAAACGCCTTACTTAGCAGCTAATTGACAAGAATCACTGGCAACCGTGAATTGAAGACACAGTAGGTAATTTTAAGTAAAGGTACTTGTCAACTTGGATAAACCTGGGCATTTAGGTGTGATATGTCTCCATTTTGCCCTGCCCAAAAATGACTGAAATGTCTTGTGGCTTTGCTCTTATTCTGATGGATTCTATTCTTTGACATGGGTTAATAATTTAATGGTCTTCACAAATCTCATTTTATCCTTCCCTGACACACTAGCTGCTGGAGCTACTTCAGGAACTCAAGAAACCTGTTTGAAGATTAAATGTGACTGGATCTCTAAAAGAGAAGTTCTGAAGCTTTTATCCTCAGGAATTTCTGTATGCAAAACTGCACTGATCTACAAGGAGTGGACTGAAATTCTGCTGCCATTGTGCTGGAGCCCTGACCCCACTTCTTGGCAGGCTGCACTCCCTACAAACAATATTCTAGTAACTCTGATACTGAAAGCTTCGGATTGAAGAGGAGAGCAGGTATGCACTCACCAGTCTTCCTGGTTTAAGAGGTAGCAGCAACCACGCCCACCTTCTGGGCAGCTTCTTTCTTGGCTTGGTGAGCCTGCAACACTGCAACAGCCTCCTCCACCTGGGGTAGACAAATGATCAAATAAGATCCATTATCACTCTCCAGCCAAGCCTGCCAGGAAGAGCGTGGGAATTTACCTTTGACCGGAGGGATTCTGGAGACTCCAGCATGTGCAGTAGCTCTGAATTGTCAATCTCTAGTAGCATTCCTGTGATCTTCCCCGCAAGGCTGGGGTGCATAGCTTGGATCAGGGGGAATAAACGTTCTCCTAGGAAAGCAAAGGTCAAACAGATGGTCTTTGTAGAGTGCTCTGAGGGGCTTTGCAGCAATTATGACAAAGAGGGAAGGTAAATCCAGAGCATTAACTTTCCATTTCTGTAGCACCTCATCTCAAAAACTTTACCAAGTATATGCACAGAGTACCACTGTGGGATGCTGCCAAATTCAGAGAGAAGGGCAGCCACCAGATAGACAGCAGTGAAGGCTGTGGAAAATTTTGGCCCAGAAATGCCAAAGGAACTTTAACGTCCATGTAGAGCAGACAAGACACTGGAAAGATCTCCATGTAAACAAACTGAATGCAGTTCAACAGGGCTGAGGCAATGCTACTGGAATTGGAAGTGGTGGTTCCAATGAAATGAACGTTACACCCCCTGCACTTTTAACCATTATCTGTACACACGTTACAGAAGGGATTTAGCTACAAAAGTGTCCAGTTGCTCTCACAAAACTGGCTGGAGTGTCCTTGTTTGTGAAAGACTGATGCTTTCCAACTCCCGTGAAGTGTCCTGAATTAGAATATGCTCACAAGGAATGTGTTTAGCTTCCTTACAGCCCTGGAGGCCTTTCTTCCTCAAGAACTATAGTGTCACTTACCCAGCATCTGTTTCTGCTCCTGGGGAGGAGCAGCAGCTAGCATGGAAGCAGTTAAAGGCTCCTGTCCCTGTACGTGTACTGCAGGCTGAGGTGCCTGTAAGAAGCAACAGGAGAATTCAGTAGTGACGTGTAGAAGAGGAGGGTTGGGTTTTTTGTTTAGAGTCAGCAAGAGAATACATAGGTCCTTCTTAAGGACACACAAGTCCATGGCAGAGCCTGTGCAGCTGGAAAGGCCTGTGGACAAGACTGGTTCAGTGCAGGACTGACAGGGTGGCACTTAGTTCACAATCTGTTCAACAATGCAGAGATGTGCCTGGTGACCTCTGTAGAGGGGTCTAGCTGCATCTTCAAGGATCCCTCGACAAAGGCTGTACGCTACCCAGCCTGGCTAAGAGACAATGAGGTGCAGTTGAGGCCAGAGACAAAAGTTGGGGGCAAGGACCCAAGAGCATCCCTGGAAAAAACGAACAAATAAAGGGCCTGCCAGGCTAAAGATGATTGGCTTGAGCTGTACAAGCAGAGCTAAGTACATGGCGGAGTACAGCCAGCTTCCCAAATTCTGCCATCTCTGTTATCAAAGTAATCTGGCCTTTCTAGAAAAAAAATCCACTTTACAGTCAAGTTTAGCTGTAAAAGCTGCTCCTGTAGCTACTACGGTCTAACTTTACCATTGCTAACTGCAAGACAGCCCCTCGTATTACCTGCAAAGGCTGTACTGCTGGGTGTGGGCTGCGGACAGTTGAGGCATATTTATAAGGGGGAACTGCTCTGGGAGCCGGGGCGGTTACAGGCGGACGAGGAGCTAAATTCTGAGCTGCAGTGGCAACGCCTGCAAAGGAAGAATAGGACACCAGATTATACACGTCCACAGAAGTGTGGCACACAAGTCTAAAGCCCACTGTGCTTCTAGCTTGATGCTAACAGCGTGGAATTTGTGAACAACCACAGCTAAGCACCACCACCTTCCAGCAGCAGAGTTCATTCAATGCAGAGCCAAACACTGGTGCAGAACCTGTCTTCTTCATTGACTAGGAGGCAGTGGTACCAAGCTAGAGCTCAGTTCTGGATCATGCTGGACCCAGCCCTGTTTTGCACAGTGCATCCTCATAATACACACACTTGGAACTAAAATTTTGTGAGGCGCTGCACTAACACAACAGAACCAGCGGCTGAGCAGGCTCCTTACCTGCCAAATTATTCCGAGCTGTGTAATATTCAGTTTGCCGTGTTAGACACAGGTGGGGAAGAGGTTAATTATCCTGCTGCGTGTGTTTCATCCTGCAGCTTCTAACCCGGGGCCCCAGTCAGAGATTAGTTCCTTTTGTACTACAGTGGAAGAGAGCCATCATCACCTCTCTAGAGTTATACCCCAGAAAGCACTGGGCCACCTTAGGAAGGGGCTTTTCTCCAGCACCCTAAACCAGTGATAGATGCTGCTTGTGACACTATTTTCTACTTACATCCCTTCCGACAGAGTGAGCTGGACCTCTAACTCTGGAGAAACCTCCATAATCATACAGAGGGTAGCAAGTGTTGCAGAGTTGTAGAGACAAGTCCCAATTAAAGTGCAAAGCAACCTGTCTGGATTTCCTCTGCTGTGTTTTAGCACCAACTGTCCCCAGACCGGCACTGCACCGCGAGGAATGGGAAAGATTGAGGTGCTCTCTTTATCCTAACTTATGCCACCCTAATGTGGGGCCCTAGTTCAACTGTGTGCTCCATGCTGCCTCTTGCCATCCACATCCGGCATCAGTCTTCAGAAACACGAGAGACTCTGCAGCTCTTGCTTCTCCACTCAGACGTGGAGAAGAAAGTGAGAGCCGGACTGCTTACCAACTCTCTGGGCAGCAGGAAGGCCACGAGAGGCCTGAGCATTGCCAGTAGGCGCCAGATGGCGCAGGGCGGGGCGCGGTCCGGACTGGCGCATGGCATTCGGCATTCCTTGGAATCCTGAGAGAAGGGCAATGAGAGGAAATTCTCAAAATACAAAATGATTAGCAATTCCCGGCCCACCAGCTGGGAGACGTGTGCACGCATGTCTTGAACGAGGGAGTCAAGGAAGGGGATTCAATGGAGAAGTCTTCGTTGTTGCTGTCATCCTTGCCCACTTTGGAAAGAGAGGGGGAATTGTGGCTCTAGAAACCCCAGCAGGCTACACTTGTATGAACACACAGGAGGCTACAGAGTATGCCCTGATGAGACACATGGTATTTCTCAGGGACTGGCATGGCAGAGCCCAGATTGACAACAGATGTAATCAGGTGTGTGGATATTGCCTAGCAGGGATTTCCGTCACCAGCACGAGTGGGTGTCCCTCGCCACCGGGCAGCCCAGCTATGACCAAGAATGACGTCTAGTCTGTTCTTTGCAGGGGAACAATTACACTTTTCTTCCAACGTCTAGTGGCACACAAGAGCATCAGACACAGGATCAACAGGTAGTGTGGAGGATAATCAGAGAGTAAGACAAACAGGTGTCTTAAAGCCACAGCTCTGTTTCCAGCACACTCACCTTGAGGTCTCCCCCCTTGCTGCCAGCGTGGGTTAGGTCTCATCTGCGTCATCTGATTGGGTGCATAGTAAGTTGGTCTGCTCTGAGCCTGAAAGGAGGACAAAAACAGACAATGAAGGAGCCATATCTAAGCCAGTGATGTAAAATGTTGTTTACAACTGGATTTGATACCCTGAGCTCAGTGCTCTGTGCCCCAGAGTCACATGACAATAGCAGGCAGCTGGGAAGCCACAGAACGAATCCCATGGACTTGGTACCTAACACTGGGAGCTGCAGCCTGGCGAAAGGCACAGCAGAAAGACTCAGTGGAGTCCTTGCAGCTGCAGTGTCAGAGATCCAAGCCAGGTGATGCTGGTAATAAAGCCACACTGACTTACTCAGCTGGGCTTACCTGGGGCACAGCAGGCATGAAGTACCCCCCAGCAGCTGGCTGGAACTGGTTAATGATTGTGTTGGCAGGCAGGGCTCTCATTCCAGCAATACGCTGCATATACTGATTAGTGAGGTGGGCCTTTCGCTCCTCTTTCCTCTGTGCCAGCGCAACATACAATGGCTTGGAGCCCACGATACGGCCATTCATCTCAGTCACAGCTTTGGTAGCTTCTTCTGGAGAGGAAAAGCAGACGAAGCCAAACCCTTTGCTTCGTCCATCCTCCAGCATCACCTAAAACGAGGATTGACAGAGTGGCAGCATTGTGAAGGCAGGTCCATGTCATGAGGGCTTGGCTAGAGTCATAGCAATCTAGTCACAATTCAGGGGACTCAAGTACTCAGGGATCTTTCATGTGTATCACACAGGAAGGGACTGCTGTCTATAGGGAGTGGGTCAGCCAGTAATGCGTCAATTATTGCTACTTTCAATGAAACCTCTACTTCCTTCCTATTCCCTGCCAATAAAGAGAAGCTGTATGTTTTACCCTAGTGAATCTCCACAACCTGCGGTCAGAGGAGGAATGTTGCAGAGTTGTAGAGACAAGCCCTCAATGAGGGAGGAAAACCACCTGTCTGGATTTACTCTGCTTTGCTGTTAGCACCGTGTGTCCCCAGGCCCACACTGTACTGCAAGGAATGGGAAAGATTCAGGTGCACCTTTTAAACTGCATGACTCAACACTGCATTCCTGGGCATCTCATATAGGTCAGGAGTCACTTGACACACAAGCGAGTTTGCCATTTCCCACCTCCTCACCTCATTAGGGATGAAGCAAGTATTCAATACAATTCTCAAGTTAAAACACATTTTAGTCCCACTGAAATCCACATCTTGACTGGTCAAAATGTTTTCAGTGCTTAAGAGAACCACAGATCTAAGAATCACCCTCAGCCCCAGGCCCAGATTAGATAACGGCCTTGAAATCTAAGAATCTATAAACCCTGACAATACCTTGGCACTTGTAATAGACCCAAAAGGCGAAAACTCCTTCCTCAGTTTTTCATCATCAATAGTGTCATCTAGGTTCTTAATGTACAGATTAACGCCCTAAAAGAGAGAATACTAATACATGAGGCTAACAATATGGAAGGCAGCCATACCAATGAAGAAATTGCATATTTAGGGAATATTGAGCAACCACATTGAGCTGCCAAACCCATTAAGCTGTGGAAATGATCCAAACCCAGAGCTCTCTCCCCTAATAACTATGGGCATGAAATGTTGCAGAGTTGCAGAGACCAGTCCCAGAGCAAATGGAAAGGAGCCTGTCTGGATTTCCTCTGCTTTGCTGTAGCATCATGTGTCCCCAGTCCTGTACTGCACTGCAAGGAGCAGGAAAGATTTAGATGCAAACTATAGCCTGACCTAGCTTTACCATAAACCACAACCACAGAAGGTGGCCTGATCTCTGCTACCTTTTGTCATCCATGTAAGGTGTCAGTCTTCATCATTACAAGGAGACTACATGCGTGAGACTTTATGTTGATAGTCCTTACAAAACCCAGACTTTATTCTCACATCCCACTAAAAATTTCAATCTGTTGCCATAGCTCTGACCCTTGGAGTTCCCTCTGCCAATACTAGGTGACTGCCTTTACCTCTAGAGGTCAGTATTGCAAGATGACAATTGAATAAGCATAGGCATGTTCCCTTTAAGTCCACCAGTACACTTCTGCCTGAAGATGGGTCCCTGCATCCAGAACCAGCGCACACACTCTCTTACCTGGTACCGGCTGATTCTCTCTTGTTTCAGCTGCTCAAACTTCCGTTTCAGCTCTGCCTGGCGCTCTACTTTCTTCTGTGCCCGGCCTACAAATACCATTTTTCCATTAATATCCTTTCCATTCATTTCTTCCACTGCCTGGACAGGGGTTCAAACAGAAAATTCCTGTCAAATAGTGAAACAAAGTGGCAGCTACTCCTATTACTACCAGTTTGAGTGCCAACAATCCATCCCCCTCTCCTGTACCATTACATTTGTGTTGCATCTAAATAAAGGCCTGGTAAAATACAAACTGAAGTTGTCAGCAGGAACCATCCTCACACAGCTCACTCTAAATTCTAGACTCACAGCAGAGATATGTGAACTTACAGACAATTATTCAACCCTTGACTACAGGGCCAAATCTTGTAAGACCTACTCTGAGGGAAGAGCATTTCTGAGCACCATGCCAGCTCCAGACACCTCCCCAACTTCCCCGCACTTTGTCTCCTGGTGTAATGGTCCCTGATTAGATAAAATTCCTGCTATTGATCCAACAGGATACTGTGCAGATCTAGTAGTCTGGGGGGAATGTGGGCTTTAACCTTGAATATCCAACTTGGTGAAGTGCAGAAGCTGTTCAACCCAACTCTGGACACTTTCAGCTCTAAGCTTTTCTGAGGACCAGTGTTCTCCATCCCTACTCTAGATGATGGCTTCCCACCCTTATTTCCATATAAACACCTGACTAGAATGAAAGCAGTTTCGTACCTTGTTGGCATCTTCATGTTTTTCGAAGCTCACAAACCCAAAGCCTTTGGACTTTCCAGTGGGATCTGTCATCACCTTAACACTCAGTGTCTTGCCTGTTGCCAAGGGACAGAGTTAGCAGGGCATTAGCTACACTACGTTTCCAGGAGAGCTTTTCAAAATCAAAACTAAAGCCGCATATAGCGCCCGGCCTTCTGTCATTCACTGTGTCCCAGCCTCTGCCTCCTGCCTGACAGCTGCCCACTCTCTCGGGATTATCCTGCTTCTCTGCCCTCAGAGCGACTCAGAAGTAGCACCGCGGTTGGCAGTGCCCCCGAGAATTACGATGGGGGTACAAGGTTTGCCGCTGCAGCAAGAGCGTATTTACCGTATTTGCTGAAGAGCTCCTTTAGTCTCTCATCATCCATGTCATCCCCAAAATTTTTAATATAAACATTGGTGAACTCCTTTGCTTTGGCTCCCAGCTCAGCCTCCCGCTCCTTACGTGACTTGAATCTCCCAACAAATCTGAAAAGAAAAAGCGGGAGTCTTGGTGAGAAAAACTCATTTTCAAGGGTGGATGTGTGATTTGCAGTGGGCTAAAAATGAGTGTCTGCTAGGAGCTGGGGGAAGATGTAGCAGGCCAGAGATCAAGCAGAAGAATCAACTGTCCTATGGTAGAGAGGCGGCAGGCCAAAGGTGCCCACCCAGCTCTGCAGTGGAGAGTGTAGGGCAAGGATACCCACCCAGCCCATTAGTGGAGAGGTAGCAGGTCAAGGCTTGGCCAGGGAGATCCACCAGCCCTGTAATGGAGAGGTAACAGGCCATGGCTTGGGCAGGGAAACTCACCAGCCCTGTAGTGGAGAGGTAGCAGGCCAAGGCTTGGGCCAGGAGAACCAGTAGCCTTGTGTGTCCCCTGTTAATACCGAGATGCATCATGGTTCATGCGATCGTTGCTGCTTCTGGCTGTGACACTCACACTTTGCGGTCGTTTAGCAGCATGCCATTCATCTTCTCGATGGCTCTGTCTGCAGCATCCTGGGTCTCAAAGTGCACAAATGCGTAGCCCTTAGAGCCATTCTCATCACACACCACCTACAAGTGATGGAACAGATCAGATCATCAGCTCTGCATTAAGACAGACAATATTAGTTACAGGATAACAGCAGAGACGTCCTCTGTTTCCCTTGATTTACACAGAAGGTATGAATAAGAAAATGGGGTCCTGGTTCTTGACTAGGGCTCCTTGGCACAATACAAATAAATAACGAAGACTAAATACTGAAGAGAAGCATGGTCCTGTGGATAGGAAGTTAGGCTAGGAGTCAAGAGACTTGGGTTCTGGTCCACAATGTGCCACTTAGCTGTTATGTGACTTTGAGCAAGGGTACTTCATCTTCCTTCCTCAGCTTTTTGTTCTGTGAAGGAAGGCTGATACGTATTCCCTCTTGTGAAGCATTCATATCTGTGAATGAAGTGCTCTCCACAAGGATAACCCGGACCTAGTATTGCTGATGTACTACATGCAAAAGCCAGAATCCCAGATTTAAATCATATGCCAGCTACAACCCAAACATTAACCCACCCTTTCACAGCCTGGAACTTGTGCTTTTGCTAGTCTCTTCAACTGCAGAGAACAGAAGCTTTTCCATTTGTTGTGTTTGCACAAGTGGCATGTCAACAAGGGAAAACAAGTCATGCCAAGGGACAGAGTTGGCAAGGCATTTTAAGAAGAGGCTTTCAAAGCTGTGAACAGCTTTGTGCCTTGATGATCAAGATCAAATCTAACTTTAATGATCCTCCCTCTTCTGCTCAGTGATGTCCTTTTCTGTTCTGCTTTTGGAGATTCCCTTGCCCAAGCATGGTGGACATCCCCGCTTTCCATCCCTTGTTGTGTGTGTTTATTGGGTCAAGTAAGGGCGATGGAAGGTGGATTCTGAGACAAAGATGGGTGTTCAGGGAAGGTACCAAGTCTCACCTTGCAGGACAAGATATTCCCAAATGCTGAGAATGTGTCATAAAGTGCCTTGTTGTCTATGGATTTGTCCAGATTCTTGATGAAGACATTCCCAACCCCTGACTTCCTCAGAGAGGGGTCCCGCTGAGACCACATAATGCGGATGGGTTTGCCTTTGATCACATCAAAGTTCATGGTGTCTAGAGCACGCTCAGCTGTGAAGAGAAGAAAGTCAGGAAGAACAAGCTTCTGCAGCATGACAAAGGAGAAAGGTCGCCGCTGCATTAGTCCTACAACTTTCTTTGAATCACTTTCAGTTTATGTCGTCTCCTTCTGAACACTTAAGGGACAAGGCCTAGGTGATATCCTTTGGCCAGTAATTCCATTAGCTAACTGACCTTTATTGTAAGATTAGACATTTAAAAATTAAAAAAAAAAAAAAGAGACTCCACTGCCTATTTTAAATTGACGTCTTTGCAGCTAGGTCATTAGACATGTTTACAAGACTACATTACAAGGGGTTTAGTACAGATTATTTTTCACAAGAGTGATAGCATGGTTTAGCAATCAGAAGACAGGACTGGGAATCAAGACACCTTGGCCTTGTCTCACCTAGGAAAAACAAAATTCTTTTGTCAATCCAGTTTGAGCTAACTTGGTTGAAAATAAAGGCCTGTTTTCCTAGTCTAGACATGGCCACTGTTCTACCACTAACTCACTGAATAATTGTGAGCCTTAGCGTCTCTCTACGCAAAATGCAGGTATTTACCCACTTTTGTAAAGTGCTTTGATATCTGGGGTGAAACATGTCATGAATACAAGGAGGGGTGAGGACGTAGTGAATCAGGAAGGTCTTTTTCTTCTACATGGAGACAGATGGGAGAAGTTGTTTTCCTGGGGGAGAGGGAAGGCATGGTGGTAGGGACCAAGTGGACAGACAGGATGATGCATCTTTAATATTTATACATATTCAGTAGGGCTGTTGATTAATCACAGTTAACTCACATGATTAACTCAAAAAAATGAATTGTGATTAATCAGTTTTAATTACACTGTTAAACAGAACACCAATTGAAATGTATTAAATATTTTTGGATCTTTTTCTACATTTACAAATATATTGATTTCAATTACAACACAGAATACAAAGTGTACACTGCTCACTTTATATTATTATTTTTGATTACAAATATTTGCTCTGTAAAAATGATAAACAAAAGAAATAGCATTTTTCAATTCACCTCATACAAGTACTGTAGTGCAACCTCTTTATCGTGAAAATGCAACTTACAAATGTAGATTTTTTTTGGTTACATAACTGCACTCAAAACTAAAACAATGCAAACTTTAGAGCCTCCATGTCCACTAAGTCCTACTTCTTGTTCAGCCAACTGATAAGACAAACAAGTTTGTTTACATTTATGTGAGATAATGCTGCCCACATCTTATTTACAATATCACCAGAAAGTGAAAACAGGCATTCGCATGGTATTTACGTTCCAGATATGCCAAACATTTGTATGCCCCTTCATGCTTCAGCCACCATTCCAGAGGACATGATTCCATGCTGATAATGCATTAATTAAAATTTGTGACTGAACTCCTTGGGGGAGAACTGTATGTCTCCAGCTCTGTTTTACCCGAATTCTGCTATATATTTCATGTTATAGTAGTCTTGGATGATGACTCAGCGCATGTTGTTCACTTTAAGAACACTTTCACTGCAGATTTGACAGAAAGCAAAGAGGGTATCAGTGTGAGATTTCTAAAGATAGCTACAGCACCAGAGCCAAGGTTTAAGAATCTGAAGTGCCTTCCAAAATCTGAGAGGGTCAAGGTGTGGAGCATCCTTTCAGAAATCTTAAAAGAGCAACACTCCGATGCGGAAACTACAGAACCCGAACCACCAAAAAAGAAAATCAGCCTTCTGCTGGTGGCATCTGACTCAGATTATTAAAATGAACATGTGTCGGTCTGCACGGCTTTGGATTGTTATCGAGCAGAACCTGTCATCAGCATGGATGCATGTCCCCTGGAATGGTGGATGAAGGGACATATGAATCTTTAGCTCATCTGGCATGTAAAGTATCTTGCAACTCTGGCTGCAACAGTGCTTTGCAAATGCCTGTTCTCACTTTCAGGTGACATTGTGAACAAGAAGCCGGCAGCATTATCTCCTGCAAATGTAAACAAACTTGTTTGTCTGAGCGATTGGCTGAACAAGAAATAGGACTGAGTAGATTCATAGGCTCTAAAGTTTTACATTGTTTTATTTTTGAATGCAGTTATTTTGAACATAATTCTACATTTGTAAGTTCTACTTTCATGATAAAGAGATTGCACTACAGTACTTGTGTTAGGTGAACTGAAAAATACTATTTCTTTTGTTTTTTACAGTGCAAATACTTGTAATAAAAAATAAACATAAAGTGCATACTTTGTGTTTCGTTGTAATTGAAATCAATATATTTGAAAATGCAGAAAACATCTAAAATATTTAAATAAATGGTATTCCATTATTAACAGTCTGCTTAATCGCACAGTTAATTTTTTTAATTGCTTGACAGCCCTAATATTCAATACTCTGCACAAAATCCTCCTAATGCCTTGTAAGGCCTAGCTTACACTAGAAATGATTTGCCAGTATAGCTATACGAAGGCACAGCTTACACCATTGAGAGTGCTTCTGCCAGCATGGCTTATACCAGCTCCCCCAAAGAAATAAACCCTACCACAAAAGCACTTTGCCAGTATAACAGTCTACACTAGGACTTCTGCCAACTTAAAAATGTTGCAAAAAAATCATACCCCTAACCAACATTGCTATACCAGTGTAGCTGCAGTTATACCAGCAAAAAAGTCCTTTTGCTAGCATTGTTTATTCTGTTTGGGGAACTAGTTTAAGCTTTACCAGAAAGAATTCCTTTGCCAGTTGAAGCTGTATTTTCACAAGGGGATTTCCTGGTATAGTTCTACCAGTATATCTATGCTGGCAAACCCTGTTATGGGTAAACGAGGCCTAAGAGAAGAGGGATTGTTCTTCTTGTTGGTGCAGGGACAGGGAGAGGTACATAAACATGTGTAATATGCTGGGAAGGAAGTTTGAGACGCCCACGTAGCCTATGGGGCAAAAATGGTGCTTTAGCAACCCATTCTAAAGATCGCATCAGAGAGGGATAAGAAAAATCAGAAATAAATCTGCATATTGTAAATAGAGAAGCGTATCCATCTAAATTCTAAAACCTCAGCAGTGTAGATTGACTTTTAACCCACTGTAACCCCCCTACGAGATTCTATTTCTGTTATCCACTGGTGTATTAAAAGGACCATTACATATGCACATCAGGATCTTGTTCATAAAATTAAGATGCTCAGGACACTTCTATGCCAGAAAATACTCCCACAGTATGCAGGGGAAGAGAAAGAGGACACTAATTCCCAGTATGAGGCAGGGGGAAAAAAGACGATGGACCTGCATTAAATCAAAGAATACTCATGAGATAAGAAACCTACTTTCCCAGGTTTGTTTGGCTTCCTCTCAGCCCACCTTCACCCACATACTAGAGTAAAAAACTCTGAACTGGATTTGAGGTTCCATGTTTTTTTCTGATGGATGATTTTCCATATTTAGATTCAGGGCCTCAAAGAAGTGAAAATTGTTGGCTAAACCGTAGCAGCAGCAAATTCAAGAGAAATGTGATTTTGATTGTCTGCTGGCTACACATGCCGCTTACTGATCTCTAGCTGCAGATGAAGGAGAATCTAGAGAATCCAACATTTTCTATACAACAAATTATCTCATGGATTATCTTCTTGTCTGCATGGAGCTCAACCACCACAAAATTTGCAATAAAAGTGACCAAGACCCCCTTGAAATATTAGTCTGTTTGAATTCCTATTTGTAGAAATGTTTCTTAAATGAGAAGTTTCCATCTGCTCAGAAATGGCTTTTCTATTTGCATGATGTCACAGGCTCCCATTCTCCTCACACAGCTGAAACTCCCCTCTCACTTGCTCCTGAACTACACGCTTGCAAAGGAAAGGGAACATGTAAAACTGTATAAGAGAGAAAAATACCTTTGCCATAGGGGCTCGGCTAACTTTGTTTAGTCAAAAGGGTTAAATTGAACCAACTGGTGTCCTCAATTTATTCCTCAACTGCTACAGTCTGAATCAACGCCATCCTTTCGGCAATGTGGAGTTTACCACAGTCCATTTCCAGTGGGCACTTCAAAAGGCAACTCAGTCCAGCTTGTTGAATTTGCCAGCATTTATTTATAGCAGGGAGAGGTCCTCCAGAGGCATGTGTTGGCAAGGACACAAACTAATAGTATATACCATTTGTAGTTGAAACAGGGTTTTTGTTGAAAGGTGACAAGCAGTTTGAAGCAAAGGCATGCAATCAGAATGAATTCTGAAACTCTACGGCAATTACTGAGCCACAGACTAGTTAGGACCCTATTCGCATTATTTCAGCTCTTCTACTGTTAGTAGCTAGGAGCAGAACTTATTGTGCTGCTGTCTCTGTTAATAGATTAGGCCACAGTATCGCTGTCTGCGGCTTGAAGTCGGCTTAAAGACCCATTGTAAGCATTACAGTGAGGGTCCAAAATAGATTCTCCCGGTGCTTTAGGGAAGTTTACATCTCCATCCGTGGATATGACAAGGCACAGTCACACCATTTTAGTGAATGGGCATGAGTGGCTTGAATTTGCCAAAAACCCTACCTCTGATTCCTTTCCCTGATCTAGAAAAACACTTCCACATTTACTTCTATTTAGGCCAAAGCTTCAGCCATTTCAATCCCTGTGTCTGTTTCTCTCCTACTGATTCCTGGCATCCTTCCAGCAGAATCAGCTGCAGCTGACACAGTGCTGCAGTACACACTCCCTTTTCTAACTGCTTAACCCACCACTCTTTTCTGTTTCATGCCTGTTCCTGGTGAAAACGACTGAGACACTCCCTGCCTGAGACTTCACAGTAATGCCCCCTTCCCCGCTCTCTGCTCAAGTACTGAAACAATGCTGGAGTTAGCTACCGTAATGAAGGCCCATAAAGGTGGGTAACTACAATGCAAAGTTTCAGCCATCAGAAAGCCAGTACTAGAGTTTTACTCTGTAAGGATAGCTGCCCCAGGGACCTTTTGTCCCTGTTCATTACCACTATGTCTAAAAAAAAAAAGAGAGCCAGAGTTTATCCACTCTGATTTATTTACCATTGGTGAGTTTAAGACTGGTTAGGCTCATTCTCTCTGCTTTTCTGTATGTTCCTTGATCACAGCTCATATGTTAAACTCTGGAAAGTCAATGAATTGATTCTTCATTTAATGTCCTTGAAGAAAGATTTCATATACAGTTTGGGTCATCCTAATGGGGGAGGCTTGCAAAAGAATTTCTTTGTAGACAAAATGTTGGGTATTGTCAGGGACACTGAAGGAGAAGGAATAACTGGACATGAATAATTCATGGGGCCCATGACAAGTGGTGGTGGGGCTCAGTTAGAGGAGGACACTGAATGAGGTAAGAAGTCCTTTGCATACAAACTTCCCCAGGCTTTCTTAGCCCTGGTCTACACTACAAAGTTAGGCTATGTCTACGCTGGCAATTGAATGACAAAGCTTTTGTCTTTCAGAGATGTTAAACCCCCACCCCCTGAAAGACAAAAGTTTTGCCACGACAAGTGCCAGTGTCAACAGCAAGAGCTCCTGCCGACAACACAAAGGCCACTCGTGGGAGGTGGAAGTTTCTTGTCGGCAGGAGAGCCGACAAACAGCGGCTACACTGCACGACTTTTAGCAGCACGGCTGTATCAACACAGCCATGTCGCTAAAAGCTGCCTAGTGTAGATATAGCCTTATATTGGTATTACTGCGTTGCTCAGAGGTGTGGAAGTCCACACCCCTGAGTGACACAATTATACCAACCTAATTCCCAGCGTAGACAGCATGTCAGGGAGGTGGAGTACCTACATTCTTATTAGAGAGACAAAGTAGGTGAGGTAATAGCTTTTATTGCACCAACTTGCAATAAAATATATTACCTCACCCACCTTGACTCCCTAATATCCTGGGACCTTTTGCAAGCCGATCACATTGTACAGTTCTGGAAAAGCCTCCCTTCAGAGATTTCTGGAAATACACTCACTGTCTCAGCAATAAGAACCAAAAGTCAACAGACTGGTCACACTGCATTCCATCTGTTGACTTTTCGTTAAGATTCTTTGGGGGGATGATTTCTCTTCCCATGGGCTTCTGTAACAACTTAGCTATACACACAAGTCCATATGAAAGTTTGTCTGTTGAATTATTAATGTGTTTTTAAAACAAACAAAAAATGCCCCTGGCCATGACAGACTATGAAAGCTGAACTACAGCTAAACACACATGACACATTCAATTCCTCTTCTAATTATGAAGCTGAAAGAATTTTCTTCAGTGTTTTAGTCAGAAAAAGAACCAAGTGAAAGGCCATGGTTATATAACCAACCTAACCACCAGCCAGAATACTGGAGCATTCTCTTGGTCAGTCTACCTACCACAGTACAACATGCTCAGGATTCGACAGTCACCCATTACTATGCCATAGAGATGTGTAATCTAAGGCAGTATTACTCTTTCCCCAAGAACAACCCTTCTCCAACAGGCAGATCTTTGATGTTGCCCAGCTAACACAGTGCCCACACAGAAGATCACTATTCCACTGCCTGGTACCATGTAACTAGCTAACAAAAAAGTCTGTAAAAAAGCAGAAGGTCTGCACTTGAGATGCAAGTGTCCTGGGTATAGGAAGCATGGGCTAGTGATTACCACACAAGAGTGAGTTCTGACTCAGATTCCTTGTTCTGATAAAGACTTGCCACATGACCTTGGGCAAGTCAACTTCTGAGCCATAGCTTCTGGACCTGCAAAATGAGAATACTTTCCTCACAGAGAGGTAGAGGCATGATTGATCTGTATCTGTAAAGCACTTTGATCCTTGAATGGAAGGTGCTATGGACTATTATAGATTCTTTCCTCAATTATTTATTACTATTTCATATGCATTGAAAAAACATCTGCAAGTACTTTGAATACAACTTCTAAACAAGCAGTCTGTTCTCCCTATAACTCTGGTGAAATACTTTTACCTTGTGCTAAAATGCTACTCTGGAACATCTTACAATAATATTCAAACCGTAACAGAGATCGCTTACAGCAACAAAGTGGCCAGTACTACATGAGCATCCTTCCTTCTCTGTGCTGACACCAATTTGTCCTTTCATGCAGTGTGCGGTGGGTGCCATCTTTAAAGGGGAAAACAAGAACTTTTTTTCTGCTCTTCCATGACAAGTCTTGGTTACAAAGAGATCGTGATGTGCCACCAATGGCCTTGTCTTTCCAAAGTGTGTGACAATATTCTGTTTCATGGAGTAGCTGTCTCTTGCTCATGCAGCCAAACAGCATGTGTAGTGGGGATCACCAAGTAGCAGAAATTTAAAGCTCTTCAGAAGAGATCCTTTTCATGAAACAATGGGGATTTGGGGGTTTCTCCTTCCAATACATTTCTCAGTGACTAGGCTTCCCATGTTTTAGTCATTTGGCCTCCTTAACCTAGAAGTAACTAGACACCTTCTACTGTGCCAGAGTATTACTTCAGCAGAGACTTTCTAGAATGCCTGCTGCCTCACTGGGAGCCAAGTATGAAGCAACCCCACCCTCAAATACCTGCCTATTTATTGCAGTGAAAAGTGATCTTAAAGTATATTGGAAAGCCACCTGTCTTCTACTTTTTATGCATGACAGGGCATTTTTTTTAATAGATCAAAGAGAACACATAACTAATCACTCATATACGCTCTAAAAAAGCAACACTTTGCCCCTTATAGTTTCATGTCTACTTTCATAGTACTCAAGGGCCGCTTTAAAATTGTCCTCTGCTCTATCCCCTTCTCAGCTTTAGGGAAGCTAAAGTGAGAAAAAGGTTTACATAGCTACATTTTCCTGCATCTCTTCCTTTCTTCTAATGAATACTCAGACTATGTCTCTGTTCATCAAATCTGACTCTCACTTGGCCTTGTTTCCACTGCCCGCTTTTCCCCCAACCCTGAGAGGGGAGATAACACCTACCTCTCCCAGCTTATGAGGATCAGTTAATGTTTACAAGGTGCTGTGAACACAAAAATGTTCTATAAATGGTAATAACACAGGAAGTTACAGGACTAAGAAGAGAACCATGTGTACAACCTCAGACTCTCTCAAATCCATCCCTTCTTGCTGTTAAGTCTTAAACCACATCGTACATTGCTTGGCCTGTGTATAAAGCAACTTCAAAGGCTCCATGTATGAAAAAAATAACTGGGCTATGAGGCAGCTTTTTAGTAAAACATCAATAGGTAGGAGCAGAAGAGCCATTTAAAGCAATCAGCACCACTGGGGAAGAAGGCGAAGATGCTACCCTGGGGTCTCATGTATCAGGAGACAGGATGAAAACCCAGGGCAGCATAAAATCAGGGCCTCACTATTCTAGACAAGAATTCAGCCCAATAGGCTCTGCTTCTCAATCGGTTTAGAGGAATATATCTGTTATGTAGTAACTATTCTATTTATTACAGATTAGAAAGCTCATGATTCAAGGACCATGTATTCCTTAGTGTACCGACAAGACTGTATTCTTAAACCTGAATCTAAGGATACAGTAGAGTTCACATGTAGCTGAAGTTTGTGCAGTTGCAAATTAATTCTGGATGAAAGTTAAAAGTTCACCACCCTAGAGGCTTACATCATGTAAAGATGCTGCTAAGCCACAGCACCAGACCACACTTAGCCCTTAGGTGTCTGTAATGCAAGACTGTGGGAACTAGGGCAGAAAATGCTGACCCAGCTTTTTCTCTGGGTATGGACATACTAAACATTGACCTCCTCTGCCCCATCCTTCTCAAAGCTCTGGCTGCTGTGGGCCAAGGATACCTCCTTGAACAGAGCCTAAGCCAGGCAAGGCACCATCAGCACATCATGTGAGCTGGGCGTGTATTCCTTTTTAAAAGGGTAGAAAAGGCATCAGTAAATGCTGCATTTCAACTTCACAACCAATAGCAAACTAGATCAGCCAACAGACAGTTTACCCACAGTATGTCTATACTGCATTTTAAAACCGTGACAGCGTCTTAGAGACAGGGAAGGGGGTGGGCTTCAGGGCCTGAGCCCAAACATCTACACTGCTGTTTATAGTGCTGTTGCAAGAGCCCCAGTCTGAGGATCCAGTCTCAGTCTCGCTGCCATGGTTTTACAACTCAGTGTAGATATACCCCCAGACACTACAATCCTCAGCTCACTGCACCGCCCAAGTCTCACTTAGAGGGTGGGAGTGGGAAGACTCCTTTACAGTCATTCAGAGTGAAGGTCCGACTAGCCTTCAGCTTCCTTCAAGGTGACTGATTGGATAAAGACCCAGGCACGCAGCTTAACGCAGGACAATTCAGGGAGGGAAGCTGAGGAAGATTTCATTCTCAAATGAGTCAGAAAAAGCAAGTCCATAGAAGCTGATTTTTGGCAAACAGAAATACTACTTAACTGCTTCCCAGAGGTGTTGTGAAGATTAGTTAATGATTGCAAAAGACTCTGAAGATGTGAAGTGGTTAATATCATTCCAACTTCATAAGGAGTAGCAGAGTGGCCATGAAGTTGCTTACCCCTGCCATTGTAATTCACAGCTAGGTGATTGTATGGAGACTTATACAAACAGCAAAACAGTTCAGAGAAAAGGCATTTATGTCCAACTTACCATCAGCTGGCTGCTGGAAGTTGACATAGGCATATCCCAGGGAGCGACGGGTGATCATATCCCTGCAGACTCGGATGGAGAGTACAGGCCCAGCAGGGCTGAACTTCTCATATAACATGGCCTCGGTGACATCAGGGTGCAGGTCGCCCACATACAATGACGCCATCGGGTAGCTACTAGCAGCCGTATTCATCTTCCACCTAGCACGCACTCCCACCAGAAACTAATTTGGTTTTTTAAGTTTTTTTTTTTAAACAAACAAAAGTTTTAGAAACTAAAACAGGGTATTTACAATTATATATATTTTTTTAAAAATCACTAATTTTGGACTAACGGAAGCTGAAGTGGGAACAAGGGGTGGGGGGGTCCCACTCAGGGCAGGAGAAAAGACTAGAAGAGTCGCAGAAGAAAGTAGAGGCCAATGGGAAGTCCGAATAAGATCAGAGTGCTCTGGGGATTGGAAAGTCAGAACAGCAGGCTGGGAGTCCAGTGCAAGAGAAGCTTGTGGGGATTGGGGGGGGGGTGGAGACAGAACTGTGTGGAAGAGGTGTGTTTGATGATCTCAGGCCCTGAGAGAGGAAGAGGGGAAGCAGCAGGATAGAGAAAAGGCCTAGAAATAGGCACACAAAAAAATTAAGACTTCCACAAGCAAGGAGTCCAAACCCCGCCACCCACCCAACAACCAAAACCACACAGTAGAGTTTTTCCACCTTGCCTTAGTGTCCAAAAGCAAAATGTGCCAATTAAAAAAAAAAAAGTATTTCTCTTTTTTTTAATATATTATTATTTCTTCTTCCAAATCCTTCAGACCCAAAGTCTGAGGCCACTGTTTTGTTTTATTTTCTGAGAAAAAAAACTTGGACAAAAATAAAATAAACTTTGCAATATATAGTGATAGGGGTTCCCCCCCCTCCTTTTCTTTAAAAGGAAAAGGATATGTCCTTATTTTTATATAAAATACACCCCGGCTCCTCAGACTAGAACACTAAACACCGGTTTGGAGGAGCCAGGCAGGGCGGCACGGGCAGTTCCTTTCCCGAGGGGAGGACAGGCGGTGCGATGGAGGGCACAGACAGACAGACAGACACACACCCGGGAGGGGGGGGGAAGGGCAGAGACCCACGTGGAGCGAAGAGGGAGCGGACGGACAGACAGACAGACAGCCGAGGGTGGGGACCCGCGGGCCAGAGGCGGGGAAAGGGTCCGGGGGCCGAGAACAAACACCGAGGGGCCAAAGGGCCAGACAGCCGGACCCGGGTCTGGGAGACGGACACACCCGATAGGCGGGTGGGAGAGAAACGTGGGACCCGGACAGACAAACAGACCCACGGACTGGAGGGAACCGGACAGACCCACGGACCGGGGGCGACGGACACAGGGACCGGGGGGGGGGAGGGGTGAGAGCCGGACGGACCCACGGACTGACCGGGGGGCGAAGGGGCCGGACGGACCGGAGGGGGGGGAGCCGGACAGACACACGGACCGGAGGGCGAAGGGGCCGGACGGACACGCGGACCTGGGGGGGGGGGGGGCGCTAAGGGGCCAGACAGACCCACGGACCGGAGGAGGGGGGGAGCCGGACGGACCCACGGACCGGAGAGTGCGGGGGGAGCCGGACGGACCCACGGACCGGGGAGGGGGGGGGGGGAGCCGGACGGACCCACGGACCGAGTGGGGGGGCGAAGGGGCCGGACAGACCCACGGACCGGAGAGTGGGGGGGGAGCCGGACGGACACACGGACCGGGGAGGGGGGGCGAAGGGGCCGGGCGGACCCACGGACAGGACCGACACGCGGACCGGGGGGCGCCGCTCTCGCCCCGGCGCTGGCTCGTTTTTTTTTTTTCCTCGGGTTTTTGCGATTTTTTTGGGGTTTTTTTTGTTTTTCCGCGGGGCGGCGGGAGCGCGGCTGGGCCCGACACCGACTCACGCGCGGCGGCCAGGCGAGCAGAGAGGCGGCCCGGGGCCCGGGGAGCCCCCTTTATAGCCCGCTCCCCGGGGTGAAAGGGCCGCCGTGCCGCGGAGAGGACACGGGCCGGCGGGGAGCGACCCGCCGCCGCCCCGCAGGCCTGGGCCGCCCGCTGCAGCGACCCCTGCCGGGGCAGGAGCGGCTCCCAGCCGCCCGGGATCGCGCCCGGCCCCTGCCCCTGCGGGCACCGCCGCAAGGAGTCCACACGGCAGCCTCCCCCCAGTCTGGGCAGGCCCCCCAAAATCATGAGCCCCCCGGTCACCTCACGCCCAACCCCCCGCAGCTGGTCAGCCACCCCCAAATCATGAGCCCCCCCCCTCCAGGAATCTGGGGGTAACCTCACTCCCCACATCTGGGCAGCACCCCCAAATCATGAACCCCCCTCCAGTAATCTGGGGGTAACCTCACACTCAACCCCCCACATCTGGGCAGCCCCCCCAAATCATGAGCCCCCCTCCAGTAATCTGGGGGTAACCTCACCCCCCATATCTGGGCAGCACCCCCAAATCATGAACCCCCCTCCACTAATATGGGGGTAACCTCACCGCCCACATATGGGCAGCACCCCCAAACCATGAGCCCGCCCCTCCAGTAATCTGGGGGTAACCTCACACCCAACCTCTCCACACATCTGGGCAGCCCCACAAATCAGGACCCTCTCTCCAATAATCCAGGGCAACCCCCTCCATCCAAACCTCACACACCTTTAGGACAGACCCCCAAAATCAGGACCTCCTTGCTAATAATCCAGGTTGACCCTCCCAAACATCACAAACACATCAGGGTAGCCCCCTCAAACCCTGACTCCCTCCTCCAATAATCTGGGGTGACCTCATGCCCAAACCTTCGTGCACACATCAACCCCACCCCACCCCCCAAAAACTTGGATTCTTCTTCCCCAACAATCCTGGGTAACCTATCCAGGCAGCCACCCCAAAACCTGACTCTCTTCAACAAAGCAGGCAAACCCTCTCTCCCTCTCTCACTCACCCCAATCCAGGGGCAACACCTACACTCAAATCCTGAGCAGCGCATCCCTGAGAATCCAGGGACATGACCCCACTCAAATGATAAGAACTGCTCACCAACAATGCAGAAGGTAAAATCCCGCCCCCAAATTCTGACATCCCCCCCTTTCCCCAGCAGTCCAGGGGCAAAATCCCAAATCTTGACACCACCCCTCAGACAACAGAGGTCAATTCCTACCCCCTGCCCCCCAAAAAATCTTGCTAATCTACCTGCTCCTAAAATCTGATCCCTGCAGTCAGGGGACAATTTCCCACCAAAATCCTGACAATCCCAGAACAACATTGCCCACCCTGCGTACACATTCTGTCATTCCCACTTCTTCAAAAGTCCAAGGGCAAAGCCACTTTCATTCATCTCCTGATTATCATTCCCACACCAAATAGGGGAAAATCCCCTGACTAATTCTGACACCCTTCCCCTTCACTCCACAAAACACACAGGCAAAGTCCTGACATTCACTTTTCCCCTACAAAACCCCACCCAAATCCTGGCAACTCCCTTTAACTTGGCCATTTTTGCCCTCCTTCCAACTGTCAAAGGCCATCCCCACCTCAAATCCTGTCAGTCTACCCCCCATGCCAATTCTGGGGCAAACTCCTACCAATAACCTCCCCCATGCCTCCACTGGGCTAAGGACAACCCACCACACAAGTCCTGACAGTCGTTCCAACCCTCCTGTCAGCCGCATGGCAACAAAATATACCCCCCCATACCAATCCCCCCTTCACTCAAGTTATACCAAAAGCATGTTGCTTCTGCATTGGGAAAGCGGAGCTGAATATTTGTAATGGCACTGAGATAAATTCGTAGCCAGGAGGCGATGCCATCCCGTTCGCCAGTGAAGAGATGGAAATGTTGGAGCCAGAAGATTCCATGGCAGTTGGGGTTGGGCCATTGGAAGGGGCAGTTGGGAATGGGTCATAAGGACATGAGTCTGGGTCAATATGGGGTGATTATTTTTAATGGCACTTGAGAGAAATTCTTGTCCTCTCCCCTGCAAACAGTGCAGAGGAGGACTGCGATGAGGGTCTCTCTTCAGTCCATGAAGGGACTGGAATGAAGATGTTCTGTGGTGCTGTGACAATCATTGAACAGAGGGTTACTAGGCAGCTGATGAAACACAGGAGAGGAACAGTGTCATGGGATTGAAACTGAGGTGAAAAAGGAGGAAACCAACTGAGTCAGGAAGAAAGGGGGAGCAGAGAAAGAAAAGCAGCCAGTGAAATGCACCTGAAGACAGGGTGTGCGCCTGACTATTCTATCTCACTGCCCTGGAAGTGCGTGGCTCTTAGCTATGGTTTTGGAGATACCCTCACAGCACTGAGATCAGGAGTGACTGTAGCTGGAGTTGTTCCCATAGCAATCTGCCTTCTAGTATTTAGAACATCACTTTTCCTTGAACAAGGGCTAGTTCCTGAAGAAAACGCCAGTTCGCATCATACGTTGCCCTGGAGCAGGACCAATGTGCTTCAACATCTCCCTATGGATGCCCGTTGTCATTCTCCATTCACCAGGTGAGTAAAAGGGTGAGGGTTGAACAGCAATGAATGGAGAAGAAAACTGCTGAAACATGTCCCAACTCCAGACTCACTAGAATCAATGCTCTGGAGATCCATAATTACGCAGACTCTTTAGTATAAGAGTTAGACACATCAGGGCATTAATGATGTGCAAGTTAAGAGAACCTAACATATCCTCCAGGGTCTTGTTGCGGTTATAATATGGCTTTTCAGTTATACAGCACATTTAATTTTCTTTAATCCTCGATAAAACCAATCGTTGTTTCTATTTATTGGTAAACTATCCTTCCACTATGGTAAATAATTTACAGTGGAAGAGTAAAAGGAATCAATGGATTAATAAAATATCTTGTTTTACAATATTTTTTGGTTGTAACCCCTTTCCAGCCCTCTGGCATTTTCTGCTTCGGATCTCATGTCCTCCCAACTCAGCAGCCAGATTCCCAACGCCTCACAAGATCATTGGACTCTGGTGGCACCTGGGAGTGGGTAGCAAAGCCTGACACAATGTTATTGTCTGTTTCCTTTCCACTTGCCATTATGTTCACTCTGAGGTTTGTACACTGCCCACCTGCCTGCTCTGGATCAGAACACTGTCAACCTGCAATTTCTATTTGAAAAATTTGGCCCAGAGTTTAGTGCTCCTGATTAAACTTTCTTGAAAGAATACAGTTTTAAATGGCCCAGACATCCTCAAAAACTAGGGCTGCAGTGGTCTTGGTACCTTGGAAACCATTCTGAATGCAGCATTTGCTTTAGCTGTTTGAGCATCCAGATCCCTGGGCTTGAGTATATTAAGATTATTCTAGATGCATATTCATTATAACTTTGTGTCCCCTTCCATGAAGTTGGAGTCACATGACTCCCACATGCTGTCTCCTTATACGTGAAGGTTATATCACAAAGTGAATTGACATGGGGTGGGGGGAGGGCACACAAGATCCATCTTCTGCTTTCTGTGCCCAAAACAGTTGGTGAGTCAAATGGATCCTACTGCTCTCATAGACTCATAGACTATCAGAGTTGGAAGGGACCTCAGAAGATCATCTGGCTGATTCCAGATGCTTCCGGGCTCCCTCTGACTGTGGGGCCTGGATCCCAGAGAGCTTTCTCTATCTGCACTCTTCAGGCCTTCAGAGGTGGCTGGAGCAAAGGTTTCTGATTATGTTCTCTTAATATTCCTTATTCTCCGAGTATGCTCCTAGTGATGGCAGGTCAGTGCAAGACCCTTTGCCCTGTGGTCTTCCAAGGTCATTTATTTGTCATGATTCTGAAAAGTAATTCATTATGTACAGGTTTCAGAGTAGCAGCCATGTTAGTCTGTATTCGCAAAAAGAAAAGGAGGGCTTGTGGCACCTTAGAGACTAACCAATTTATTGAAGTGAGCTGTAGCTCACGAAAGCTCATGCTCAAATAAATTGGTTAGTCTCTAAAGGTGCCACAAATCCTCCTTTTCATTAAGTACTGGCACTGTACACTATGGTAAGAGGTAGGCTATTTTTTTAATATGAATTTTCAGTTGGATGCTGGAAGGTCACATTTCATCAGTGGTAGCCATAGACTCTATGTCTTATTGTATCCTCTGAGCCTGAGTCAGGATTTCTCATTAACTTTTTGGCTTTACCATTAGGGGGCAGACCTGAATCATATTAAAAGCAGAAGTGCTTCCTCCTGCATTTGACTGGAAGAAGGGTCAGGAGATGGGGACGATCATTTCATCCATTTAAAACGGGAGAACATAGGTGGGCAAAATTATTCACGCACGGAAACTTTGGCAAATAAATATAGTTACTCTTTACAATCAGAGCTAGGATTGCTAGCCCTCCAGGATTGTCCTGGAGTCTCCAGGAATTAAAGATGAATCTATAATTAAAGATTACGTCATGTGATGAAACCTCCAACCAAAACTGGCAACCCTAATCAGAGCATCTGCAATATAACGAATGTCTCCTCTTGCCCAGTCTTGAGGAAGAGCTCTGTATAGCTCAAAAGCTTGGCTCTCTCACCAACAGAAGTTGGTCCAATAAAAGATATTGCCTCATTCACCTTGTCTCTTGTCTGTTATATGTAACCTATCATTTAAATCAGCTTCTGTACCAGATGACTGGAGGATAGCTAATGTGACACCAATTTTTAAAAAATGCTCCAGAGGCTATCCAATTACAGGCCAGTAAGCCTAACTTCAGTTCCGGGCAAATTGATTGAAACTACAGCAAAGAACAGATACATAGATGAACATGATTTGTTGGGGAAGAGTCAACATGGTTTTTGTAAAGGGAAATCATGCCTCACCAATCTACTAGAACTCCTTGAGGGGGTCAACAAACATGTGGACAAGGGTGATCCAGTGGATATAGTGTACGTAGATTTTCTGAAAGCCTTTGACAAGATCCCTTACCAAAGGCTCTCAAGCAAAGTAAGCTGTCATGGGTTAAGAGGGAAGGTCCTCTCATGGATCAGTAACTGGGTAAAAGATAGAAGACAAGGTGTAGGAATAAATAGTCAGTTTTCACAATGGAGAGAGATAAATAGCGGGGTTCTCCAAGAATCTGTACTGGGACCTGTGCTGTTCATCATATTCATAAATGATCTGGAAAAGTGAGGTGGCAAAACTCAACTATTTTCAGTAATTTGGAATCATCTTCAAGTCCAAAGCTGACTGAAGAGTTGCAAAGGGATCTCATGTGACATCTCCAGCAAAATAGACTGTGACACAACAGCACATTTCACAACCATGACATGGGTTTGGAAGACTTTATTTGACACCTTTTGCTGGATGTCTGACAGCTCACAATGTTAACAGCTCTGCGCAGTGCTAAGGGTGGGCTCTAAGGCACAGACTAGCTCCAGGAACAACCAGTCCACAGGGAACTTCTCCGAGCTGGAATATTGCATTCCTGATTGACTCTGCCACCTCAGGAAATGAGTGAGGACAAGTACCGGGGGCCAGGGGCATTTATGTGTATTGAGAGCAATCAGGAGGGACTCACTTCCAAAACAAGTCTGTCTGACCCATATACATTTAACATACGTATGTCAGTACACAGCTGTATCAATGCCACTGCTGAGCCACCAGTTCAATACCCAACTGGCCACTTGCTTGACGTCTGGGATGGGGAGGGTCTGTTACATAAAAAGACACTACTCACTGTTCCCCCTTTGTTCCTTTCTCTGCTTTGCCCTTCCTGGCATGGCACCACTGACTCAGGCAAGGGTCACGTTGATGCAATTAGAGGGTATTCAACTGGACCAATGCCAGCTTCTGCATAAATCCAAGAAAATAAAAACACTGGTTCAGGGAAGAGGGGTCTTGCGTTGGTTTAAGTGGAGGTATACTGCCTTCTTATATGTTATATAAAATAATAATGCCAGGAGAAGTGCACTGGGGCAATAGACAGCCTGTGGCTAGGGTGGCCAGATGTCTTGGTTGGGAGGAACTGTTCTAGTCTCCCAACCCCTTCTGTGGAAACAGGCCCTGGTTCTCATAGACTCCATGGCCATCTGGTCACCAGATCACACCAACTGCCCTTCCTATGCTTCTGTTTTATATAAACAGCATTTCCTACACCCATTCGGGCAACTTCTGAGCACTCTCTTACTACTGCCGCTTCTCAGCTGATTGCAGAAGGAACCAAATAATAATCATCATCCTTGGCATTTATATAGGATCGCACAGAGAGAAGACAAAGGCAGAGAAAGCTTTCAAGAGACAGAGGACATTCTAGGGGCTGGTCAAAAGCCCATTAAGTCAGTGGAAAGACTGCCATTGACTTCAGTGGGTTTGGGATCAAGTCCATGCAGAGAACATGGCGATAAAGAAAAAGAGTAGAGGTGGGCCTGGCGGAACAGGCTAGAAAATTTAATTAAGGATCTGGAAGTTGGTGAAAACAAAGGAGGAGCCTGGGGTAAAGGATGCTTTCTTCCACTCTTCCCTTTATGGTAATGTATTTTCATATGGGGAGGGAGGATTGATGGCTGAAGAGGGGAAGAGAGAAGGAAGGGTATCCTTTTCCCTCGTAGTTCAGCTCCCAAGTCCTCCCCTCCATGACAGGTGTCACTTCGGAAACCTGCTCCCTTACTCTGTAATGCTTCACTGGATGAGCAAGGTCTGTCTCTCTCACAGACATCTGAATTATCTACATAGGGAATCCCAAACAGCAGCTGGCAAAGGCATTTTGCACAGTAATGTCTGATACTCCCTCCTGAAAACATTCTGATAACTGCATTGATCTAAGCACAGGATCAGGCAAATGTTTCCGTAAATCAAGTTCACTAGTGACACTTGGGAAGGCCCTGGTTTTAGGTAAAAGCCGAGCGACGGGAAATGAAAATGTGGACTGCACATAGTATTTAGGTCTTAAGTACAGGAAGTCCTGTGCTGGGATAATTCTTTGCAGCAGGAATGCGTACTGGGTATCACAGGGTGTCAGTTCAGAGGGAGATGGGGAACTGTTACGTTTTCAGCCAAGTCGTCCCTCAGGGTTCTGTGGTTTTGAATCAGCTTGTTACGCATAATGTCAAGCTCTCCATTTTTAGAGATCAACAGAATGGGGCTGGCCAACGGAGAGGAACCTCCCAAGTGTCCTGACTGTTTACGGCAATCCTGATGGGGGTTGGGTTCAGTTATCAAAGGACAGTTTGTGTACGTGTGGTAGATTGTCTCTATTACTCGCCGACATGTCTCACCTCACTTAGAGCGTGTCAAACAACATGCTGAAGCTAGGAGGAAGTCAATGTTTGAAAGTCAAGGTGCAGGAGGGAATATCTTTTATTGGACCAACTTCTGTTGGTGAGAGAGACAAGCTTTCGAGCTGACACAGAATTCTTCTTCAGGGCTGGCCTGAGGAAGAGCTCTGTATAAGATGGAAAGCTTGTCTTGGTCACCAACAGAAGTTGGTCCAATAAAAGATATTCCCTCCCCCATATTGTCTTGCTAACATTCTGGGACCTTCATGGCTACAACACCACTGCATACAAGTGTTAGAAAGTGTCACTGCTTGGGAGCTCTGTGTCTCCAGCAAAGTCAAATCAGTGCCAAGGCTGGTGTACATTTTTCAGACTGCAACAGTCAGCTCTACCAGGGCCTGGGCTGGGGAAGGGAAAGATCTGAATTAGGATCTGTGTATAAACCTCACCCATAACCTTTAGTGGAGCTGTACACAGACAAATACATTCAGTTCAATAAAAAATCTGCAAACCTGAAATGGAAAAGAGGGAGACAGTGTGATGGGGAGGGAGGGAAGATGACGTGAGGAATAAGAAGGGATGGCAAGGTGAGGAGAGGATCCTTTATTTCTGCAAAGCAGGAAAGAAGCTGTTCATCGAAGCATGCTTTCTGAGCAGTGGCTGCTGATGATTTTTGTCTCCATTAGGATTTTGTCAGGGAGGGATCAGAAAGCCCCAATTTCAGTAGCCCAGGAGCGGCAGAGTCTGGAAGTTCCACCTCTGGTCCCTGGCCCCTGGGGAGAATCATTCAAAGCAGGAGGAGCTGTGTAAGAAGCAGGTGGTATGGGAACTCCAGGAGAGGTGGAGGAGAGCAGGAACGTTGCAATCTGGCTGCTCCTAGAGGTGGCATCTCTCAGGGCACCACTTGCTGATGGCACACTGGACATGGCACATGGGGTTGTTGATGTCACTGTGGGTCTAGCCCTCCGGGACGAAGAGGCCATCCTATTGGACAGGAAGTTTCGGCGGGCTGGCATGATGGCACTAGGAATTCGGCGAACGGGAGCCCTTCTCATGGTGGTACTTGGATAAGCCAGGGGGGAAGCAGTCAAGACAGCTAGACCCGGGACAACCTCCCTCCTGGGTATTAGTACTTGATTGGCGGGGGCTGTGGAATTGTGGAGGAATGACCAGGGCCACATCTGAAAGGGCAGAAGGGAAGTGGCCATAGGCGAAGGCTCCATTTCAGCAACATAATTATTCAGGTGGGAGAGGAGTCGTAGCCGGATAGGATCAGCACCGTTTTGTCCCTCAAGGATACCAAGGTATCTGACAACTTCAGTGAGGCATTCACGGAAGCCAATACTCCTGTAATCCACAGCCAGGGCTCGGGCATCTAAGAACCCTGGGAGAAAAAGACATATATAGCAGCATGTCCACCAAGAGCACAGACAACTGATTTCACTACAAATTTTAACGTAATTGTGCATTTAACCTGAGGAATTTGCCACCCCATGATATTATTGAAGCAAATAGCCGGGTGAGCTTGAAAAAAGAATTTGATGTTTACATGAATAAGACTAGCATCTGCAGTTACTCTAGCTAGGATAAAATGATCAGGGCCATCAATGTTCTTGGTTCAGGGCATAAACTGATCACCAGCCGGGATCAGGAAGTAATTTCCTTTGAATTCTGTCACTGGCTGCTACTGGAGGCAATATTCTGGACTAGCTGGGTCTCTTCTGGTATGGCCATTCCTAGACCAGCAGGTTGTGTGGTGTCTACTTCGCAATGGACAGCTTAATGGCCCCTCCCTGCATTTAGAGACAACTGTTTGACTCTGTTACTCATATTTTATTTAAACAGATGTCCAACTGGAGGATACGAGACAGTCTCAGACCCAAAACTATTGGCTCTAGAGGGCCCAAAGCCTTGGATTGTGGAGACGATCAATGAGGCACAATAAAACTACCAATTGTTCCTTCAGTCTCTTTCCTTCTTGGGCTTCCCGAGAGGATGGGCAATAAACCAGAGAGCGCAACCAGCATGGACAAAATACTGCACCACTTCACATTTTGGGGACCCTGTTGACACCATGTTTCAGCCTTGTAGCATAGTCAAGCTGAGTATTTAAACAATGTTCCTAGACCATGATGTAACTCTGCTAAAGTCCACAGTCTAGTCCCATCTACCCAGCGAGACAGAACTGTGTTTTAATCGAGTCAGAGGTTTACTGTGTTGAAACTCAGATCCCCGCCAGAGTCACTGGGCAAGCGGAGAATGGGAACTTTGCTCTTGCGGACGACGTGTATCCCCTTGTGTGTTACAAACTGTTAGATGGGGGGGTGGAAAAAGGCATGTTTCTATGCCGAGTCACTAACCAGACTCCAGGCAGTGCCAGGAAATGTATCCCAATGGGATGTGGAGGAGGCAGACTTTGGTTTGGAAGCCAGGTCCATTTGCAAGCATGACTAAGTGTGTAGCCTTGCCCGGGTCTGTGTGCATAGCTGTCGCTGTTCTGGGAGTTGGCTGCCTTTTCTGTGGTTACACGGGACACACCATATGGCACACCTCAGTCTGCCAAGGCCTAAATGTGAGACCCTGACCCATATGCAGGAGAACAAATAGTAGCACCGGAAGTGGAAAGTCTCCCCATGGGAGAGCCGCTTCCTTTCAAAAGCAAACACCAAATAATTTCTATAACCTTCATGTTAATGATTTCTGGAGTAAACAACGGACAATAAGAATGGGACGCTGCTCTCAGAGTCAAGGGTGAATTTTCCTCCCCTCAAAAGAAATCCTGTCCCCCTGGGGGGGGTCAGTGGGAGTCTTGCCATTGCTTTTAATACAGCCGGGATTTCACCCTCAGTACACACGTTTACAGAAGCGGTTCTCACCTGTTCCTCCAGTGGCATGAAGCATTTTTAAATGGTCCACTGTCATTTGCAGGATCTCTGCCTTCTCCAGCTTGGAGGAGCCCTGTGTATTGAAAGCAGGGAGGGGCAGAGAAAGAGAGACTATCAATCCACTGTTTTAAAATCTAGGATTCCATCTCATTAAGGGAGCCATCAGCAAGGGGACCTGAACTTTCCAGAAATGGGCAGATGAACAGATTCAGGGTTTGGATTCAGACTCATCTCGAATCAAGTGGTAAGGAAAATGGATCTCCCCTCAAAAGATGCTGTGAGGCAAACTGAAAATCTCTGTTTCCGTTCGTCCCTGCTGCAGCTAAATGTCTTTTATTCTCCATAAGGTTTACTGGAAGATTTATTACCACCCTATTTTACCACCTACTTATCCTCTGGGTGATAATAATTTAGAGCGTTTATGGGGTTTTCAACCCTGAAGAATCCTAACAGGATCTACAGACTGTATTTAACAATTACCCATCAGTGAAATGCAGACACCTCTGGGGTGGAATGCAGCAGTCATTGTGCGCCGTTGACATTACGTAACACTTTGGAGCTGGACCAATGAAGAATAACATCTCCAAATGTAGTTGCAGAAGGAATTTAGGTAAACAGAATGGCATTACCCAAGTTACAATCTGAGCACGACTCTTGGGTTTAGCACCCCAACTGGGAAAAGTACCCTGAGAGGTTTGGGGCCTTTAGATAAACAGATGTTAACAGGGGACAAAAAGAAACAACAATCACATATGCCGGACATGTGACTTGGATTTCAGGAGATCTTTTCACAGAGAATGGGCAGGACCTTGTTTTTAGATCTCATCCAGAAGACAGCAGCTGCTTAAGCATTAGGGCAGCATTGGCGACTCAGAGAGAGGAATGCTACCTACTCCATCACCAGCATCTCTTTCTGCAGCACCAGCTGGTGGTCCTCAGATCTCCTACCCAAGCTCTGACCGCTGTCCAACCCAAACCCTGCTCAGCTAATGAGAGCTAATTAAATTAATGCCTAGGGTGAAATGGCTGTAAAAGCAAGATGCCTCCCAACCATTGAACCACAACCCTGATTTGGGCTGCCTGAAGATAATTTACTCTGCTGATATGACCCCTCTCTGAATGTTTGTTCATAAGCACCAGAAGGTCTTTTCTTTAACATAAGAACATAAAAGAATGGCCCTACTGGGCCAAATCAAGGGTCCATCTAGCCCAGTATCCTGTCTTCTGACTCTGGCCAATGCCAGGTGCCCCAGAGGGAGTGAACAGAACAGGTCATCATCAAGTGATCCATCCCCTGTTGCTCATTCCCAGATTCTGGCAGACAGAAGCTAGGGACACCATTGCCTTTCTTAAAACTATAAGCCCCTGGGGGGAAAATGGTCACGTCTAACATTCTTCACGTACCTGCTTCTCAAAGGCAGTGGGGACTAAACGCCGCAGTTCAGACAGGCTGCTGTTAATACGGTCACGGCGCCGCTTCTCAATGATCTACAAAATAATTCCATTCAGAGGAGCGTAGCTGGGCCCCATATCCCATAATCATTTTTAGACTTATACCTCCCATTTCTAGAATGCCTTCCATCCAGGGATCTCAAATTCTTTAACAAGCACTGGTTAATGGAGCCTCATAGCCCTCCATGGGGTACAGATTGTCCCCCATTTTTAATATCTACAATTTTAGATAGGCACTTTTCATCAAATGAAATAAATCAGTGTTACCAATGGAGAAACTGAGGCATGGGGGTGGGGGGAGTTAAATGACTTGCCCAACAACACTTGGGGTGGGATCCCAACCCCTATAGGGTGGATAAAAGGGCCAGAGCAGCATTAACATGCCCGACAAGCCCCAGTTGCCACTGAGGACAATTTCCCCAGTGAAGGCAGGGTGGAGGAAAAGCTGTACCTTCAGAGGACCCCATCACAAGGGACGTGCTAGACACAGGGCAGCATCATGCAGCCCTAGGGAGATTCCAGCCAGTGCAGGGTCCAGAGGGCAGCTCAGGGAGGATGCTGTGACTTAGGCCACCAAAGCTAAGTTATGCCTGGAGCCTCTCCAGGCCACAGAAGAGCCCAGCCACCAGAAGAGCCCATCCCTGGTGTTGTAGAGTTGGAAATAGAAGCCTCTTTCCTATACTGTTCTAACACTGCTTCTCCCTTGGGATATGGAGCTCACCTTCGTTAACAATAGAGATCCATGAGACAGAAGGGTTACAACGGCCCATTTCTTTGCTGAACTATAGCTTACTCGGTAATGAGCATTAAAAACCTTACAGCATTCACATGTCCTCAATCTGTGCATGCCACTGATGGGCACAATATGGCTGTTAGGTTTTGTAGCATAAATGCTACTCACCCCTCTCCGCTTCTTCCTGGCTTGTATCTGAGATGTGGTGGTGGGAGAAACAGCCCTGGATACTTGGCTGTATAGAAAGAAGAAGAAGAAAAAAAGGGAGTGGGGAGGTGTTTCAGCTGCTGTCTATTTGTTAACCACACACACAGACTTTACACCCACTCACCACATGGGATTTCCCACGTAGAAGGGAGTCTTGAGATTTCTGTACCATTTTAAGCACAGTCTACTTAGAGCTAAGTAAAGCGGGAGGTGGCAAGGGGAGCTGGGCGGGACTTGGGATCTCTCCTCCCTGAAAGTGCCCATCAGACTGCAAGAGATTTCTGGCAGGCCGTTCTGCTAAGAGGCATATATTGTCTTTTAGTATCAAAATAGACAGCATCTTCCTGACTTGTTGCAAAAGCAAAGATCTGATCTTTAGAGTCCCTGGTTTTCTCTGTTCTTCCAGATTTCAGATCTCTTTTATAAACCTGCAGCATTTTATACCATCATTGTGATAATGGATCCGAGCACCCACAACTCCCACTGATGTAAGGAGAAGTTAGGGAACTCATGCTTCAGGATCAGGCCTGGTGACAGCATTTATGTGGTTGGTCAGAGCTTTCCTGGATCATGCAATTATTTCCCTGAGAAGAACACTTCTTGCAGCTGCATGTTTGCTTCTCCTGTGACAGACATAAAGTTATCCCGGATTCCCCAGGGCAGTATCTGGTTACACAGCAAACAGCTGAAAGGTAAACTTTTAAACGGACAAAACCAGTTGCTCCCCATAATTAGAGGGACTGGAGCACCACAGAGATGGAGCTCAGCTGTGAAGGCGGAAGTAGGTGGAAAATGCCTCGTTACATTACTCAGCACAGTGATCACTGCCTGCCAATAGACAGTCCCTGAAGGCGCTGTTGTCCCCAACCAGATGTCACAAGCTGCAGTGTAGAAGCCCCGGAAAAAGAGATCTAGAATGGGAAAAACTAGGGGAGAATGCTCTTCAGACCTTTCATCAGCTGAGACCCAAAGGTGAGACAAAAGACCCAAAGTAATGGTGCAGGAAGCACAATACAAGGGGAGGTCAAATCTTTAATATAAACAACATTTTCATCATCTCACTGTTACAATTCTGCTGTATAATGCAGGAAAATAAATGCAGGATAAGAGCAGCTTTGCATGGGACATAGGTATGTTTGGATTTCAAAGGAAGCATATCCTTTAGAGGGACAGACAGTTAGAAGATGGGGGACTTCACAGATGTGGAACCCATGTGTATGTTTGAGAGAGAAGCTACAAAAGTCCTCTGCTTGACTTATCTCCCGTGGTCCTTGGGAGACTTTTCTCTCAACCCCAGCTCCTGAAACTGACCAACTGCTGGACTGTTCCTGCCTCTTGAGACATTTGAAGCAAAGATGATAAAATCTAAACACAGTTTACAACATTCTCCAGTACAGACATCCCAAGGGACCTGAAGAGCAAATAAGAAATATACGTCTGGAAAGGGGTTTGGGTTCACTCCATCAAACCACAATATTTTTCAGTTTGACAGAGCATTTTAATGGCAGAACCTGTTAAATAAATCTCTGTAGGCAGAGTGTGTTCTGCATAACAGGCCAAAACCTAGAATGAGCACGGTCCATTAAAAGTACATTTTGTTAGGCACAAGGTGGGGGGTTTCCAGAAGTTGATTCACTATAATTCTTCTTCCATATGGCAAGAGAGGTGATTAGCAACATTCAAATAACCAAGTCCACATTAGTGAGCCGGGGCAAGAGGGCAACCTTCACATGGTGCGTCTGTTATATGTTATTGATTAACACAATGAATGTCGTCAAAAGGCTACTGGACATGGATTTGTTGATCTCTCAGTACGAGTAACAATGTTTCACATAAATCACACATAATGACAAACTCTTACCTTAAGTACCATCTCATATACCCCATTTTTTGTAGTCTTTCCATGCCTGCTGCGTGTTTTCCCTGTGTCTATGTGTATACTGTGTTTGTGTGTGTGCATGGTGAGAGAGTGGACATGGGAGAGCATTTGCATGTGCTCACAGCAAGGAGTATTTACTCTTATTTGTACTGTTGTATGTGGGATTGTGTGTGTATATATGGTACAGGGATGTGATTTGATGTGCAGTATGGGTGTGTGGTGTATGTGTCCAATAGAACTCACTAACAGTCAGTTTGAATACCCTGAACCTCCATTTGTAGGAAAGTAGAAAGTCCCATTTTGTTTGAATGCATTGCTCTTTGCAAACTGCAGTTCCAGACACTGGACGGATGGATTTGGCTTACTTCAAAAGGGTTTCTTCCATTTGACTGAGGAATTTAAGGCGATTTGGTCTAAGTTTCTGGAGGACTATGACTGATACATTTCTTGTTGTCTGACTTTGTCATTTGTAGTATTGTTCAGCTGGCTATTTAATAAACAAAAATAATCACTTTCAATCTGTACCAACCTTCAGCTCAGGATCTCTGCCGTTTACAAACCCGAGTTAATTATGCTTTGCAATGCCAGCAGCTTATCCCCAAAGTCACACAGCAAATCAGTGGTGGAGTTGGGAATCAAACCCCAAACTCCTGACTTACTGTCCCAAATTACTCCAAGCTCTAGGCAACACTCCCCACTTGGCGGTGTTTCTCTTTGCCTGCTACATTTCTTACACTAGTACATTACTTAGGTTGTAAACTTGTCAGGGCAGGAACTGTCCTTTCGTTACGTGCTGGGTGCTGTACAAACACAATGGGGCCCCTACACACCACCCACAGAATAATAAATAATATAACAATCATAGTGTTAGGTTTTACATCTTGCTTTGGAAATACACATTTTCAATTGCAACAGAGATCAACCCTATCTCTATGGTTGTTCCCTGACATAAATGATTGAGACGGTTCCACTACGTACTGTTATGTCCATCAGTGTGTTGTAAGACAGACTGTGGCGTTGTGCTGTATAGATCTGTGATGTGATATATGACATGTTCGTTGGGAGGGTGGATGATATACAGATATACTCCATAGTTGTGTTACCGCTGGATGCATGTGTGCTATGTATTTGTCTAACGCCACTAACGTGTGTTATGTGTTGGGTAAATTGCTCTCTGTTGCCTGTACGATGCCGTGTAACGCTGAGTGCTAATATCAGCAAGTACTAATGTTCTTTAGGGCCTAATTCTGCGAGAACCTGAGCATATCCCGCTGAGGCACCTAGCAAGAGATGCTCACAGAATGAGACCATGGGTGATTTCTGTATTCAAGCTATCAAGCAGCGAAGGGTTTATTTCTACGGGTGCACTGGGGGATACTGGGCTGTAGACATGAGTGTTCACATGCAACTGATGCATAAGACAGAGAAGAAAACAAGTTTCAGAGTGCTTTGCACATTCCTCCTCTGTCTGTTTCCACGGGCAGTGCCTGGGCTGCTGGCAAACAGATGACACAGCGTGGGAACACAGTGCTTTGAGGAACAGCAGCAAGGCTCCCTTAACATACAGAACTGCAGTGATCAGGGACCTTGCAAAGAATTAAAATAGCACCGTAGAGGGGGAAATCGCACAGGGCCAGCTCCTTTCCTTTAACCGTCTTCCCAAGCTGCAGAGTGCTCGAGCCTGAGAGGAGCCCAGGTGCTGAAACTCAGCTCCCTTAATGGGTAATGTCCATTGCTAACATTATTTGGTTTGTACAATGTAAAAAACTCGTACCGCGGGAAAACCACAATCCCTCCCGCATTCAATAAAGAGCAAATGAACCTTGGCCTAACTGGGCGATGGGTGCATTATGACTCCACGGGCAGAGTGTCTAGTACAGGACAAACTCACTCATCCAAAATTCTTTGGGAGGTTTCAGATAAACAGCGCTGCAGATTATAGATACTGGCCCTTGCATTGGGGGAGCATACATAGCTGTCTCTTGGGGAGCTAGGAGCTCGGGTTAAAGAAGGTGAGATTATTCCTTTCCCTTAGCCATGATGGGAGAGTGGGAAATCAGTTGCATTAGCCTTAGTTTGGCATTTCCTCCAAGGCTGGCAGTTCACTATCCCTTCACTGGGGGCTGGGGTGAGTTTCTGTCCCTTGCTTTCCAGCTGTGAGGTTTATGATGATGATTAACCCTGGTCATTCGCACTTTCCAGCCCCAGAGCATTGCACAAATCATCCTCACACCCTCCCTGGCCATTCTGGGATTAGCCCAAGTTCACAGAGGCGGGTCAGCCTGTGGCCCCAAGTGGGTGGCCTGGCTGAGATGGGAACTCCCAGTGCTTGGCTCTGGAGCTGCTGGAAGGACCCTGCTGGGCTCTAAACCCACCTCCCCGGTGCTTAGGTGCTGGAACTAGGGGGGTGGCTGCCCCCCACCCCCTGGAAGTGGCCTCCATCATCTCCAGGGTTTACAGTTTGGTTCAGGGGCTCTCAGCCCCCCTACTGTGCAAATTGCTCCAGCCCTCCCTGCCCCAGTGCACCCTGACCCCCATGCCAGCCCCCCCCCCGCGCCCTTACCTGTCCCTCCTTACCTGTATTCCTCCTCTTTGCCCACGTCTATGGTCCCGTCCGACTCCGAGCCCGACCAGCTCTCCTCGCTCAGCCGCTTCATCCTCCGAGACAGCGGCGGGCAAACAGCCTCCCCGCACGTTGGGGTCTATGGGGGGGTTGTCCCGCACGTGGGGCGATCGGGGGTCTATGGGGGGGAGGCTATCCCGCACCCTCCCCGCACGTGGGGCGATCGGGGGGGTCTATGTGGGGGAGGCTATCCCGCACCCTCCCCGCACGTGGGGCGATCGGGGGTTTATGGGGGGTTAGAGGGTCCCCCGCACGTGTATGGGGAGGAGTGGCTGTCCAGCACCCGTGAGGGCGACCGGGGGTCTATGGGGGGAAGGTTGTCCCGCACCCTCCCCGCACGTGGGGGCGATCGGGGGTCTATGGGGGGGGGAATGGCTGTCCCGCACCCGCGGGGGTGGATAGGGTCCGTCGGGGGGGGGCGGAAAGGGGAGTTGGGAGCTGTCCCACCCTGGCCGGGCGCTGTGCGATCGGTCCCGTCTCCGCGGCCCTGCTCCCCTTCTGGCTGTAGGAAGGGAACAGACCCAAGCCCCCCCCCCCCTCGCCGGGCTGGGAAGAGGAAATCGCCCCCGACGCCTACGGGCAGCTCCTCCGCCCGCTCCCGTCCGGCCCCGTCTCGCTCTGCCCGGCACGTCCCTCGCCCCGCAGCGTCGGATCGCTCGGCTGCTCCGGCTTTCCCAGGTTCCCACTCCCCTCCCTGCCCCCGCCTTCCTGTCAAAGGAGCAGCCCGTGTGAACCGGCCCGGGCCCCCCCCCCTTCCCCTCGCCCCCCTGCCCGCCTCGGTGATTGGTCCCCGCCGCGGTTTAAAGGGACCAGTGATCTCACTGGCAACAGAAAACCGTGGGAAAGCGATGGGCCTGATAAAGGCCTGGCTTGTTGCAGGGAAAAATCAACATCCCGCCCCTCACGCACAGCCGTCGGCGGGGCTCCAGCGGGTCCGGAGCCCTGGGATTCAGATGCAAACCAGCTTGGCCTAAGCTCTGGGCGGTTTTCAAAGGGCAGAGGCTGGGCTGGTGCTTTCAGTCCTAATCAGGTCATAAGAACATAAGAAGGGCCAGACGGGGTCAGACCAAAGGTCCAGCTAGCCCAGCCTCCTGTCCTCTGACCGGCCAAGGCCAGGTGCCCCAGAGGGAGTGAACAGAACAGGGAATCACCCGGCCATCCCTCATGTCAGGTGCCCAGGACTGGAGCTCCAGCAGCCTCTGGGGCTGAGACACTCCGAACCCCATCTAGCTGCAGTTCAGATCAGGTATTCTTCCCAGCCCGCTCTCCCTGCCCCACCTCTCTTGGCTTGCGGCTCTTCCTTCATGACACTGGGGCCCCGATCCTCAGAGGTACGTAGGTTCCTAATTTCCATTGCACTCATTGGGAGTTAAGAGCCTAGCTCCCTACCCTTTGTATTCTCTTGTGAAAAACCACAGGCCCCTGTGATAAATGGCTTTTTTCATCTCTTCTTGGCCACCTCACCTGCACTCTGCCCTCTAACCCTGCGCACTCTAACCTCTCAAATCCTTGAGCAGCTTCCAAGCAGCTGCTATTAAAGCAAAGAAACCTGCCAACTAATTTCTACCTTCTTTCCTGCAAATGGGGCCTTTCCTCCAGAATTACTCAGCATACATCTCAGATCAGTGTCACATTCCACAGAGCTGGGTGGGGGATTATTTTCCCCCCTCGTGGAAGTTTTTGATATTTTGGAAATTGTTCCCACCCTGAATTGGGACCTAAAGTCAAAATCTCAAACATTTTTGGCCACTGGGGGGAAAAAAAACAACAGTTTGGGTCAATCAAAATGTTTTGCCTCAATAATTTTGAACTGGTGTGTTTTCAATTTTGACCCCCCCCCCTTTTTAAAACTATATTTTAGCTTAAATTTGAAAACAATAAGCTGTTTCAAACTGGAAAGCCAGACTGCTTCATTCTAAAAATGTCAAAATGAAACATGTCAACAATTTTAAAACTTTTTTTTTTTTTTGAGTAGAACAATACATTGCAACTGACCTGCAAAACGCTTCATTTCTGATGATTTGGCATTTTCTGATGAAAAAAACCACAGCATTTTATGGAAAAATTCCCAACCAGCTCCATTCAGGGCTGATTTAAGGTTTGGTAACTCATGAACCATTCAGAAGAGGAATCAGGGCTTCATTCCGACAGAGAGGAGCTGGGATTCCCCACTATCCAATGGGATAGAGTATTTGTTTCTAGACAGGATAAATTGGGAGGTATTGGCCCTTAAAAGCATGACACAAGTTACAGAAAAGCTCTTTTCATGAGGTTTCTAGTTGTACATTTTCTCTCTACCTGAGGCTTGGGCATCTAGACTCATGTTACTACAGCCCTTGGATTTCTATGCAGAAGGTTATGAAAAATAGTGCACCTAACTTTTTCAAAACTCTCCAAACCAGGCTGTACATAAAAGGCATGTCATAAACAGAATGAAGAAGGGTGTGCTGTCTCATACAGGGTCCCTTGCCCCTTCTTTGGGTCCATCTGCATAACTCACTTATGATTTACCCACTCACAAGTAATGATGTAATGGCAAAAGAAAATGTCAGTCACCAGTGGTTGGAACAATTTGCAACCCTCTCACTCCTAGGAATATCAGCCCTAGGATGGATATCGTGTTACTGCTTTGAACGCTAGTTCAGTTACTGTCGTCTACATGGCAATCCCATATCTAATTAGGTTAGTGCCAGGATATACGGGGGAATCTGTCTCACGCCCTACTTTCTATTTCAATGGGCTATAGAGACAGGTTGGGTTATTTCAGCACCCTTGTTCATTCAGTCCTGCACCCGCGTGTCCCATCCTGCCTTGGAGGGCCTCCCTTCTGGGTAAGAAGGGAATTCACCCTCCATGCTCATTCATTCCTGGGCCTTCTCTAAGCATCATTATCTGGGTTCAATCGTAGAGTAATTGGCAACATGTTCTTCTAGGATTACTCTTCATTATGGACGGAGCAGAGGCCATGAAAGTCACTTCTCTTGTAATCAGATCCCTAGTCTAGCCTGTGCTCCTGGAGAGTAATTTATAATCACTCCTGCTAAATCGTTGGGGATTGTTAGAGTGATCCGAGCCACCCCAGGATTAGCCGCTCTGTAGAACAGCAGGAAACAGATACTGTGCTGAGCCCACTCACAGCTGGGTTCAATAGAGACTACAGGGAAAGATTACGGGGAATTAGCTGCAGGACAGTGGGGTGCAGGTGTAAATAACTATTGTTCCTTTGTCTGGCTAGGGAGTGTGTGTAAATGTACACACTGGACACACGGAGAAATCAGTGAGGGGTCTGAGGTGAAACACTTATTTTGTTGTCCACTCCCGGTGCTTTCGGTGCTTTCTTTTGTGCTGTTTTGAGCCAGGCTGGGTAAGATTCCCACCAAGGCTAAGAAGAGAACAGAAATCTGGCTTTGCATACTGTTCCTCACCTGGGGGCTAAGGATCCACTGGCTCAAAACGTCTTTTGCTGCTATTAAATGGCTAGTTCGAGTCACTAAATCATGAAAAATGCCTCCGACCACTACTGACCTGCTCTTATCCATCACTATAGGGGCCTGCCACCTCTTTGCCTGCAGTAGGGTGTATTCAAGGAACGCGAGCTCTTGGAGTTCCCAGTGTCTCTAGAAGAGAAGTGGATTTGTGAGAAGCTCGTTCCCACGTTCAACAGGACCGTAGACAAAAGGAGATCAGCGCAGCTCATTACGAAGCTCTTAGAACTCCATACGCCAGCAGAATAGAAGATTAGTCAGAGTTTTCAACAACCTGCCAGAGAAGAAACTCAGTCACCAAGGCAATGAGTTTTCCTGGCTCATTCCCACTGACAGGCAGGTCTCTCGTCAAACTTTTGAACTTTCAGGTATGGGAGCAGCTTCCCCTGATGTTTTTAGGAACTTCTCCTTCCTAAATGCTCTTCCCTCTCCAGTGACTTTCCTCATTTCACAACCTATCCCGGGTGTTTCTAGAGTGCCCATCACCATATGATCCCTGGCCCCACCTTGTGCCTCTCCCGCCCCCAGCTGTGTGGCAATGTCCCATGTGCATTGGCTCACCAAGACCACCATTGCGGGGTCACCATCTCAAAAAAAAATTTGGTTTTAATTGTCCATCAAGACAGCAATACAAGTGACCTCACAGGTAAAGGGAGACCAGTGTTAGAATTGCTCATGAAAAACCCTCATTATTAGGGGACTTAATGTCTCAGGGAACTGGCCACGGAATACGGAGTCCTTCACCGCTATCTCTAGTGCATATTGGGATTAGGTGGGTAGTAACAGTCAGTGTTGCCCAAGGTGAAACAAGTTGTTGATTGTAAGTTCAGTTTCTAGGGGATGGGTAGCAGCAGCATAGAATCTACCCATCAATCACAACCGGCTCTAAATAGCAAGCCCATTTCCAAGGCCAGAATGCCAAGGAATGAAGAAGCCACCAAGATGCATGACCCCCCCACTTGCTGGAGAAGTAGAAGTAAATGATTCCAACCCCCAGGACTTTTCAAGCTGGCACCTTTCGCTGGCACTACAATTAGACAAACAAACCAGCCATAGCTTTGGGATTCCTGCCTCCCCTCCTCCCCCCCTTCAGCTCTGGGAAATGTCCCCAGAGAGCTGCCAGCTGTGAAAAGCTGCAGCAGCTGGAATGTGGGAGTGAGGGCAGAGCTGATGGAAATAAAAGAGGGGGCAAGCAGAGCATATCTGTTACCTTCTGGTGAACCGACACCTCCGGTTTAACCCCGTACATGCCTGGAATACCCTGTCCACACATCTTCTGTCAACATCAACTCCTAACCTCAGGTTCCACCATGGACTGCCAGATCAACAGCTGTAATGTCAAGAGTGGGGGCCTCACAGGGGTCTTTGGGACAGGATTCCTGGCTGCAAGCATGGCATCACGGTGGGGAAACTTTCTTATTCAGTGCTATTCGTGTTCTGTGGCTAAACAGGCCTTCATGGGAGCTGAGAGAAGTCATCTGAAGAAGTGGGTTTTTTACCCACGAAAGCTTATGCCCAAATAAATCTGTTAGTCTTTAGAGTGCCACCGGACTCCTCGTTGTTTTTGAGAGGAAACATACAGGCTATTAGATGATTTTTGGATGAAAATTTTCTTGAATGGACAAAATTTAATCTCTGTGTTTGGTCAGGTCTGGGACACTGCCAGAGGGAGATTGCTTACAGTGACACAGATCCAGGGACGCTCAAAATGTTAAACTCCCACGGCCCACACACCAACACAGTATGGAGAAGGCACAGTAAACTATCAGAGACAGACAAGAGAGAAAATTAAACCCCCTAAGACAGCTGTGCACAAGATCACCTTTCCCAAGGTGACAGGTTTCGGAGTAGCAGCCGTGTTAGTCTGTAGCCACAAAAAGAAAAGGAGGACTTGTGGCACCTTAGAGACTAACAAATTTATTTGAGCATAAGGTGAATGCTTACCAAGATCTGTGGCTGCAGAGCACACAGCTGAAATGATTGGCGCCATTCTCCTTTCGGCACGGCTGTGTTGTCATGTTGTGTGCATGTGTCCTTGCAGGCAGTGACCGTGGCTGGGTCTGGCTTCTGAGCACATCCCTGCTCCTGGCATCACCAGTCAGGCCGATCAGCCCTAAGCCCCCTGGCACAGGAAGTGTGAAACTCCACCTGTCGGGCTCTCACCCCCTGGCGTGCGGGGGCAGTGTGGAAGGTTCTGTTATCACGGTACCGGGGAGAGGAATTCTGCCTGATAAGACAGCGCTTGCCCCTCAGAGCCAGCGCCCAGGGCCTGTCTAGAACCCACTTCAAAGTGTCTGTCACCAGCACTGGCCCAAACTGCCTGACACGGAGCGGCTGGCAGCTCTCACTGCACCGCACAGATGAGGTGTAATACAAGACAGAACAGTGGGATGAGCCCAAAGCTCCACCCCAAACTGTCTATAGAGGCAGTGTGGCCTTGTGGATAGCTGACTGGGACTCAGAAGGACCTGGTTTCTAGTCCCAGCTCAGCCACTGGCCTGCTGGGTGACCTTAGGTGAGTCACTGCCCCTCTCGGTGCCTCAGTTTCCCTAGCTGTTAGATTGGGGTAATGATACTGACCTCCTCGGTCAAGTGCTCTGAGAGCTGACGAAAATTGCTAGGTAGTATTATTATTCTAGGAAAGATCCCCATTACTAGCGTTACAGTAGCATCCAAGGCCCCAGAAGAGCTCAGGGCCCTGCGTGAGCTGAGAGCATCGAGCAAACCTAAAACAAACGGACAGTCCCTGCCCCAAGGAACTTACTGGGTGGAAACAGGGCTGCCCCTCCCTCACCTGGGAACCATGCCAAGCAGTAATGATGGGGCCTCAGGGGGACCCTGGAGGGCAGTGGGATAAGGATTTTCCAGGTGAAGATGAGTCCCGCAGCGAGCAGAATGGGCTCAGCCACCTGGCTCCTGGGAAGCTGTACCGGAGCTCACTGGTTCGAATGCCAGCAGGTGTCCATTACTGCCCTGCCAGAAAAAAAGTCTAGTATAGACAAGGCCTAGGCACCCTTCTGGAGCCAGCCCTGAGGGACTCCAGAGAACACAATGCCAGAACGTGTGCGTTTGCCCTGAACCTACCTCAGCCCCCAAATACCAACCATCCAAGAGGGATGGTTCCCTCCTCCCTACCCAAGTGATAATTCTCCAGTCCCCTCTCATTAGCTGTGGAAGAGCTCAGCCTGGTAGACAGTTTCACCGCTTGTTAAGTTTGCATTCATAGATCTTGCGTGTAGGCAAACACAGACAGGCGGTATCCCACCCCAGATGGAACACATCAATTCCCTAGCCTTTCTTCTCTGACCACTTCAAACTTTTGTTTCTTCTGAAGTCACAAGAAGGCCCACTTTGTAAAGCAAATTAGTAAACATCAGCTTAGCTTGAACGGCAAACAAAGAGGCTGGGGCTGTTTTTAATTACTGGGTTTTAAAAAGGGATTTATTTGGTTAATTACTTTCAGTGGTAAAACGTTCTTCTGCCTCCAGCCCCGATCCTAGTTGCGTAGCTGCTGGCCAGATGGCGTTGGAAAGGTAACGAGGGCACGTGCATTTACAGGGTGTGCACGTGAGCACCCACGTATTTTATTGCCCACATCCTCCCCGAAAGACGACCCACAGCCCAAGCTTCTCAGAAGTGACTCACGATTTGGGGCATGCAGGGGCGTTGGGAAAATGTGTATAGTGTGGGGTGCTGAGAGCCATTGAACAAAACTGTAAACCCTGGATGTGATGGAAACCACTTCAAGCTGGGGGGGGGGAGGGGAGCTGCTATACCCCCAGCGTCCCTGAGGGCATCTCAGTTTCCTTGAGACCCCAAGCTGAGTGCTCAGCAAATGGAACCTCAGCTGAGCACCCAGAATGTCGAGACACTTTCGAATGTCGTGGTCACAGCATTAGACTATAAGCAATTTGGGTCAGGGACTGTCTTCTTGTTCCATGTTTCTACAGCACCTAGCCCTCTGGAGGCCTGGTCTGGGAGTGGGGCTCCTACATGCTACATAATCATATGCATTCCTGATCCAGAGGACACCGAAGTGACACTCTTGTCACAGTCAGAGCTTGGATCAATACTACCCAATACCCTAGTAACTATTACCGCAGCACTTGGAAAGGAAGCAAGTGTGTGTGGGTGAGTTTGTGCAGACAGCATTGATTCTAATTGCATCACTGAGGGGTCAAAGCCAGCTGGGAAGACCAAGCCTGTGCGAGTCTCTGGGACGAGAGGAGGTTAAAGATAACGAGCCAGCGAAGAGCCATGAAAGGCGGCTTTAACAGAGACACCAACAGCATGGAGCTGCTGAATGAACACACTTAGTACTGTAGCGTTGTCCCAGCACCTGGCTTACACAATATGGGGAAAGCGAATAGGAGAAAGAGTCCCAGAAGCAGAGCCAGCTCCCACTGAAATCACCGGGAATCTTTTCCTTGACTTGGATTGGAATTGAAGGGGGCTTGAAGGGATGAAAGGAGAGAGAGAGCTAGCGCCCTTAGGGACCCTAAGCAATGAAGTCACCAGAGGGTCCTCAAAAGCTTGGGGTCTCGCTACTGCAATGAGGGGGTTGGGAAGCCAAGCTGGGAGTTGTGGAGATTTCGCGGGTAAGGGGTGGGCTTCACCAAGCAGGGTCCAAAGCAAGCCATTGTGTGGGCTCCAGCACCGGGAGAGGTGGAGATGGGTTTCATCAGCAGAGATCACTGCGTGTTCATGGGGGCAGCCCATAACTGACGTGAGGTTGGTTCTTTCGGGAGCCCAGGTGGCTTTCCCCTGAAGCAGGGAGAGCTTCTGTTTCCTCAGGACCTGCACCTGCAACTTGGGCCTGGCCAGTGACTCCAGCTCTCCGTAAGGAATGAGGGGACGGGGCCTTCTCTCCCCCTCCCCCCGCCTTTAATTAATACTTTCCAGGTAGTCTCCTCCCACCCTCCACATTCGCCTCCCCGCAGCGGCCCAAATCCACCAGCTTCTCTCCGGCTCAGCTGCGTTTGTTGTGGGACCAGCGTGGAGGGATTTCAAAAGACGAACATTTGGAAACTCTCTAACGCAGAGGAAGGGAGCCTGGGGGCAGGGAAGCTCTGGGCTCCCTGTGTCATAAAGAAGGGGCATCCTGACAGCGCCTCACGCGTCTCCACTCCTCCAGCGCACACAGGAGTCCACAATTCCAGACGGGCAGCGATCAGAAAGTAGGTTCTGCAGGAGCCACATCATTCCTCTGGGCTTTTCGAAATACCCTGCCCGTTGCAGGCCCGGGGAGGCTGTGCTGAAGTTTAATGACTAAGACCTGGAGCCAGGGGCCCAGACAAATCAGCCTCCCGAAAGAACCTCAACTGGGCAGAAGCAGCAAGTCTGACAACAGAAGGCCAGAGTGGCGAAGAATGGAGGAGAAGCAGGTGAAGGTCATGCTGCCCCCAATTGGGGACTCTCAGTGATATGCTGGACACGGGCAAGGGCGTGGTGTTCCTTGCCAAAGAGGTCAGGGCTCAGTGTGAGGTCAGGGCACAGACTGGGAAAGGATAGCTCAGTGGTTTGAGCATTAGCCTGCTAAACTCAGGGTTGTGAGCTCAATCCTTGAGGGGGCCATTTAGGGATCTGGGGCAAAAATTGGGGATTGGTCCTGCTTTGAGCAGGGGGTTGGACTAGATGACCTCCTGAGGTCCCTTCCAACCCTGCTATTCTATGATTCAAGTCAGTTCTCGTTTGATCTGAAACAGTTCAGCTGGCCCAGGTAGAAGCTACCTTGCCAGAGGTCCCCCCATGCACGTTGTGACTTTCTCATGGCTTCTAACCCCTGTGAACAGAGCTCAAAGGACAATACTGTCCCTGTGAAGATGGCCACTCCCCTACCACCCATGGCTACTCTCCACCAGGCTGTCCCTGTCAAAGCATGGGTGGCTCCTGAGTGCTTTAAGCAGGATGGTTCACCATTTTAAAAAGAACATATATGACCTAAGGTCAAAGTGTCAACTATACATGGCTCTGTTAGGAGTATGAACGGGAGGAGTGGCTTACCTAGTGAGCTTCCTTCCTGCAGTGCCCTGCCAGTGCCAACTGGGACCCCAGCCAGGGATTTCCCTACACCTCCCCCAGATTTTACCTCCCCTGAATTTCCCCAACCCCCCCCCAGTTTTGTGAACTAGTTACATGCAGTGTTGCCAATTTAGTGATTGTTTGGAAATTTGAATTGAAATTGAAACATTAATACACACTTTAAAAGCATATACAGTGTATGATAAAGTACGTGTATCTGAAAAAGTAGAATAGATTTGAAAAGTATGAACATGGACTAGCTTCCTTGTTTCAGAGTAGCAGCCGTGTTAGTCTGTATTCGCAAAAAGAAAAGGAGGACTTGTGGCACCTTAGAGACTAACCAATTTATTTGAGCAGAAGCTTTCGTGAGCTACAGCTCACTTCATCGGATGCATGCAGCTGTAGCTCACAAAAGTTTATGCTCAAATAAATTGGTTAGTCTCTTAGCTTCCTTGTACAGCTGTTGTTTTTATGAACATGTCAGTGCATTCATTTCGGTGATATTGGCCAACCTAATAATTTCAGATTATGATTTATAAGCAAAGTCTAAATGAGCTCTCCCTGACAGCCAGTGATGAGCTGGGGGGAAAGGCTTCAGGACCAGATTGTATTTATATTCACACGTAATCTACCTAGGTATCCAGCAAACAGAGCACTGTTGCCCAAGTGATAGATTTTGGCTGGGGTTGGGTTATAAATCACTTGAATGGGGGAGGGGGGAATGAAATGTTGTTATTCTTATTGTAGGAGTAAAGGGCAGTAGAACTGTCCTTAGCCTGTGCTGATTGAGGGCATCAAGAGAGATGGTGGGGACAGGTGTTTTGCTTGATGGTCTGCCTGAGTCCCAAGTACTGTTTGACCTGCCCCCTCCACTGTTTAAAGACAGAGTTGATTTGGCTCCCTAGATAGTCTTTGTTTTGTTAAGTGACCACTACAGCTGAAATCACTGAGTGCACCAGTGCAAATGGTCATCAAGTATTAAGTCATTGTGTATGTTGATATCAGGGGTAGGCCAGTAGATGCATTTCTAGATGTTCAAGTGATAGAAGACAGATTGGCTGCATCTGTGACAATCCACATCTTAGAAGAGTTAAATGCTTGTCAATTGGATCCCAAACAGATGGCTGCTTGTGCATTTGATGGAGCTGCAAACTTCTCTGGAAGACATGGTGGAGCACAAGCTTTGCTCAGAGAAAAGAGTAACCCTGGTCTCTCCTATACACACTGCAGAGGCCATCTACTCCAACCAGCGCTAGTACAAGCTGCAGACTCTTCAAAAGACATTAAAAAAGCTATAAATTTAATGTCTTCATTATATTCCTTTTTCAGCAAGAGTACAAAAAAACCGGAATATTTTGGAAAATATAGAAGATACACTGGGACTGAAGTTCAAATTAGTCCAACCTGGGAAAACCCTCTGGCTTTCTTAAGAGCGATCCTTGGCTGTTGTCTTAAAATTACTCCAGCCATTATTACTGGCTTTGGAAAGTATCTACCAAGATGGATCTAAGTAGCGAGGCTGGTGGATTACTTTTGCTACTACGTTCAGAGAAGACTATTGCCGTTCTCTCTCTTGTAAGTCTACTGTTGAAACCACTTGGGTCACTAAACAATGCCATCCAGGCATCTGCTACAACACTAGTAGATCTTTGTCCAGCAATAGAAGCTACATTTGGATCAATCCGAGAGCTATCCACTGAAAAAGTACTGGAAGAAGCAAAGACTTCAGTCCAGAAGTTGACTAATGAAGGCATTTATATTGAATCCTTAAGTGAAGAGGACAAGAAGTGTTTGTTAAGACAACTAAAAAAGTGCACAGACTTGATTCTTAAAAATCTACAACAACGACTTCTAGATTCTACTCAACCTCTACGTAGCTTTTACAGATCCCTGTCTTATAAAACACGACAGTTGAGTGGAGTGAGGCACTACCAGCAAATGGGCTGCCATGTGCTCAGGACAGAACAGAGAATTTGAACACAGAGTGGAATATCATCTGACGAATGAATGAAGATTTGACTTCAACTTCTCTTTTATCATCACTAGTGGCTTGACCCGATCTTTACGCTCTGTTTCCTGGGCTGAAAGAAGTAGGAATTCATCTCTTGCTACTCCCAGTCACAGCTACAGCAGAGTGTTCTTTTTAAACATTGAATAGAATTTTGAGTTTTGAAAGAAGTCACCTTCCGCCTGATCATGTGAATGAACTAATGAGCATATCAATTGAAGGAATCATAGAATATCAGGGTTGGAAGGAACTTCAGGAGGTCATCTTGTCCAACCCCCTGCTCAAAGCAGGACCAATCCCCGATTTTTTCCCCGGATCCCTAAATGGCCCCCTCAAGGATTGAACTCACAAACCTGGGTTTAGCAGGCCAGTGCTCACACCACTGAGCTATCCCTCCCCCCCGTGGATGGAAGTACCGGACACACGAGAAGCCACCAAAGATGAACACATTGCATTCAAGAAGTTCATTAACGGAGTCGTGCAAAATTATAACAAGAAACCAAGAAGGATGTAGACGTAGTGCTTCATAGATGGCTTGAGTAGCCAACTTTAATTTGTGTGATGATTTTAAAATCTAATAAAATGGTCATGAAACATTTTTCAGTTTTTACTATGGTGCCATACAGCCCACCTTCACCCTCATGGTCTCACCCCTCATCGTCCCTGCCTCCCCAGCCCTGTAAATTTGAACACCCACCGTAATTTCAATTCCTGGGGAAAACTGACCTTAGCACTGTGAGCTTCCTCCTTGCAGTGCCCCGCCAGTGTCAGCTGGGACCCCAGTGCTGTGAGCTTTCTCCTCGCAGTGCCCTGCCAGCTGGGACCCCAGCACTGTGAGCTCCCTCCTTGCAGTGCCCCGCCAGTGTCAGCTGGGACCCCAGCGCTGTGAGCTTACTCCTTGCAGTGCCCCGCCAGTGTCAGCTGGGACCCCAGCGCTGTGAGCTTACTCCTTGCAGTGCCCCACCAGTGTCAGCTGGGACCCCAGTGCTGTGAGCTTCCTCCTTGCAGTGCCCTGCCAGTGCCAGCTGGGACCCCAGTGCTGTGAGCTTCCTCCTTGCAGTGCCCTGCCAGTGTCAGCTGGGACCCCAGTGCTGTGAGCTTTCTCCTCGCAGTGCTCTGCCAGCTGGGACCCCAGCGCTGTGAGCTTCCTCCTTGTAGTGCCCTGCCAGTGCCAGCTGGGACCCCAGCGCTGTGAGCTTCCTCCTTGCAGTGCCCTGCCAATGTCAGCTGGGACCCCAGTGCTGTGAGCTTTCTCCTCGCAGTGCCCTGCCAGCTGGGATCCCAGCGCTGTGAGCTTCCTCCTTGCAGTGCCCTGCCAGTGTCAGCTGGGACCCCAGTGCTGTGAGCTTCCTCCTTGCAGTGCACCGCCAGTGTCAGCTGGGACCCCAGTGCTGTGAGCTTCCTCCTTGCAGTGCCCCGCCGGTGTCAGCTGGGACCCCAGTGCTGTGAGCTTTCTCCTCGCAGTGCCCTGCCAGCTGAGACCCCAGTGCTGTGAGCTTCCTCCTTGCAGTGCCCTGCCAGTGCCAGCTGGGACCCCGGCGCTGTGAGCTTCCTCCTTGCAGTGCCCTGCCAGTGCCAGCTGAGACCCCAGCGCTGGGAGCTTCAGTGCCCGCGACTCAGAGCCAAGCTGAGCTAAGCATGGTGGGTGGGTCTCTCTTCTGCCAGCAGCCAGTGGCTGGTGATGAATGGCTACTTTCTCTAATTGAATAGCAGGAAGTTAAATCTTGTTTCTTTGCATTCTACTCTGTTGGCTGGAACAATTGCCCACCTGTAGCACTGTCCCAGGGTATAAATAAGGAATGAATACAGCGCTGGCAGAGGACTCTGCATGCCCAGAGGATCGCCAGACACTGTCCAACCTCAGGAGAGAGAGTGCTGGGTACTGTGGACATCTATGCGTGAAAGTGTGGACTGGTGACAGTGGATGCCTGCCAGCCGGGACTGCATTTCAGCCCCCAGAGGCAACAGAATGAGCCTGCATCTGCATGGATGGATGCACATCGACAAGTGTGTGGTGGGGAGGGTGCTTGTTTATGCCATTATGCTTGTGTGGAGCAAATGCAACTGTGTGCTTGGATGTGAGCGTGTGGCCTGTACACACAACTGTGTTCGTGTGCAAGGGATCAGTATCAGCAAGTGTGTTCTGGCACGCAACAGGTATACACAACTGTGCGCAAATGTGTGAGTCTATGCCAGCGTCTGCTGGTGTGTGGTCTGTATACACAACTGCGTGCCTGTGGGTGCAAGCATGTCATGGAAGGCTGCAGGGGGACGTGGCATGGCTGCACAAGAGTGTGCAAACTTGTGAGTATCTGCAAGGCTGCACTGGTGTGCGACACGTAGACACAACTGTGGGTTTGCCTGTTAACTGTTAATTCGCCAACTTTAGACGTTGCCGCAGTCTCGCTCTTCAGTACATTTAAAAACAAAGCGCCGTCCTGGAATCCCCTGTTCTCGCCCCGCCCCCCAGCCCTGCGCTGCCCTTGCACCATTAGCTCACCAGACAGCAGGCTCAGGCCAGCCCCCACCCCCGTGCGAATCTCTCGAGCTGCCAGGCAGCAGCTGTCCCAGCTGGGCTGAGTTTGCTGGTCAGGTGCAGCTGGTGGCCCAGCTGAGGGCGAGAGCAAGAGGAAGCTCGCTGTGAAAGGAGCAGGCCCGTGTGTGTGTGTGTGTGTCACAGGGAGGGGGAGGGAGACACCAAGACACACACACAGAGCGACGTTGTCTCTGCAAGAGGAAAGAATTAATTGGCCGGGATAGAGTCGGCAGCGAGTCAAAAATCCATCGTTCCGAAAGGCCAAAGACAAGACCCCCGCCGAGCGACCCTGTCACCTTTGTGCCTAGCCAGGCTGACACAAGGGCGTCTGTCTGCGCACAATGTCCCCCACACAAGGATGAAACAGAGCCCTCGCTTCATCCAGCCGCCGGGCCCTTTCCTTCCTCCTCGCACCCTGGGGATGCCGTGACACTCCCCAGCCCCCCGCTGTAGGGGACTCTTCTCCGGGGCCTCCTTCCAGACAGTCACTGTGGTAACGGAGCCGCGGCCTCGAAGGCTGTTTCCCTGTTTGTTTGCTCTGTGTCTCTGGCACTGGCCTCCTCCCCGAGCTGGAAGTGGCGGGTATTCACGGCCCAGCAGTTTGAATGAAGCCAGATCCCCAGGCACATTCTTGTGGGTCCCCCCCCCCCACCACGTTTGGCACAAACGAAAGGATTCAAAAGGAAACCAGGCCTGGCAGCTGTGGGGGGAGGAGGGAGGGGGAGATGAAAGAGGGACTCGCTCCAGCTTTCCCTTCCAGTTCCCACACTCCGCCAGCCGCTGCAGAATCTGGTAATCATTCCCAGCCGCACCTGGAGGAGGCAGCCCGGGCTGACAGGGCCGGGGAGGAAACCGGGGCTATTTATAAACGGATGGGAAAAGCTCTTGGTGCAGGAGCAGCCCCTCCCCGGCGCAGCCATTGACGGAGTCGCCCCATCTCAAATGCCCGGCGTGCCGGAGCCAGTTGGTGACCCAGCCACCCTATCCCCATTACAACATGCTCTGGTGCCGAGCCAGCTACCATCTCCCGTATGCAGCACCCAGCGCAAGCCATGGCCAGGGCAGCTGCCCCTTCTCCAAAGCGCCTCACGCCAGAGACAACCCCCCAACCCAACGGCCCCACTCTCCGGCCAGCCGCCCAGGTGCACACACAGCTTGTGTGGAGCTCGTCCCGGTGCCATCCCAAAGTAGGGTGACCAGATGTCCCGATTTTATAGGGACAGTCCCGATTTTTGACTCTTTTTCTTATATAGGCTCCTATTACCCCCCACCCCCATCCCGATTTTTCACATTTGCTGTCTGGTCCCCCTATCCCAAAGGTACCATGCCACAGAGCCCAGCAGGGAGACGGCTGCCCCGCCCCATGTGCCCCACGCCAAGCCGCCTGCCTCCTCCCCAATTGCGCCCCACACTGGGGCAGATCATGGGAAGGGAGGAATTTTCCATTGGGAGCAGTGGACACAACACGAAGCTCCCGCCCCACTCAGAGCACCGGCTTTAGAGCTCTGTCCTGGGGCGCTGCCATTCTCACCGGCAGGGGACAAGAACCCACCAGCGGGAGTGAAAGAAACGAGTTTAGGCCTTTCCCACTGTTCTCCCGTTTTCCTCTCCCGGCTTGCCCATTGAGTGACAGCAGAGAGCCTTTGAGGGAGGAGGACTCAGAGCTCTGCAATGATTCATGCCTCCTGGTGGATGTCTAATGGCACACCTCTCCCCAGCCACATGCAGAGGACACACAAATATCCCGGTGGTCACAACAACAGAGATCAGCTTGGGCTTGTTGTGTAGAGTTGGAAACTCTGTTTAGAGTGAAGTAAAGTGAAAGTCGCATGTTAATTTCACTCACTGCAGTCTGCAAATAGTAATTTGATTATAATGAACTTCTGCTGAGAGTGACCTCATCTAATGGAACAAAACTTTCACAGTAACAATAATAATACCTAGTTCCTCTATTTTAATATTGGAGTGCCCATCACTATAAACATTATAAAGGGCTTTCACAGTATTTGTGTAGGAATCACATATGCAATAGATGCATAAATGACACATACACACTCATTTAATAAATGAAGCCACATTATATTTGTGAAACACTCAGTTTAAATTTTCTCTCATTTATAATTTGTTCAAAATTATTTGCCAGAGAATTTCTCTGGATGTTTCTTGATCTACAGAATGATCATGCTCCACAGACTGCTTATGAGCAGGGTTTTAAAACTGACTTGATTGGGAACAAGTCCCATGGTATGTTTCCAATCCCTGATTGGATAAGTGTAATTTAGAATCAGATTTCTGATGCTGTTACTTGCACTTATAAGGTCAGAATTCATTTCCCTGAACATTCAGTAACCATCACTTAATATTTACTGTTTCCATGAACATTCCTGCCTGTAAATTTGTTGAGTAGAATACTTATGGAAAGTGACCGCAAAAGGGGAACAAACAGAGCTGAGACAAATTCCAGGTTTATTGGTATGACTTTTCACAGTCCACACCCAAAATGATCCAGGGCCCTGTGCTACCAACAACTGGATTTAAAGAGGAGTGTAGCTAACACAGTTCAGCTCCCAGGGCTGCACCAGAACTGCAAAAATGGAACCCCCCCAGGGGCTGAATTATGGGTTCCTTTTTGTAGAAAAGGATCAGCAAGGAGAGATTGTCAGGAGAGAGGAAATAGAAGAATGCAGTGGGCTGAGGGAGGGAAAGCACCATGGAGGGGCAGGATTGTTCCAAGCACTTTACGGATTTTCTTTTTGAACTTAAACTACGACCATCAAGTGATGCCCTTCATTCAGGAATCTGAAAACCTATTGTGCCATTCTCCCTGCATTCTGGAGACTCACTAGGTCCCCCTGGTGGCCACCGTTGTAATTTCCCAACTTCCAAAAATCAACCCTTAGAAATGTCAAAAAGAACAGGAGGACTTGTGGCACCTTAGAGATTAACAAATTTGTTTGATCATAAGCTTTCAGGGGCTTATGCTCAAATAAATTTGTTAGTCTCTAAGGTGCCACAAGTACTCCTGTTCTTTTTGCAGATACAGACTAACACAGCTGGTACTCTGAAACCTTAGAAATGTCAGTGATTTTAAAGAAAGCCGCAAACCCCAGACCGAAGCCCGGCACCAAGGGATAAACCTTGCACTCGAGTCATGAATAAAACTCCCAGGAACAAAAATCTCTGTCACTCATTGGATTGCAGTTGAATTAAACAAACTTCCACAAAGGCAAATCTCTGGTCACCTGGAGGAAGTCAGTTAGGTTTGCTCTGGGTGAGATTATCTGAGCCCTGCCGAGTTTGGGACGCGAGTATCTCTCTGGTTTCTGACCAAAGGTGAATGATGATCATGCCTCCTGCCTAAAAGGGTTTTTCTTTTTGTCCTATATGTTACCCCTCATCTCAGACAACCAGTGGTCTGTACCATCAGCCACCCTTCGAAAAGGCAGACACCTCAGTTCGACTTTAGGATAGGGCTGGTTTAAGGCTAGGGCATTACAGACCCATGCCTAGGGCCCCACAGTGCCTTAATCGAGCACTGCTTTAGGGACACTCAGTGCTGCACTGGCTCCTGGCTTTAGCGCCATATAAGAGCAGCATGCCCGGGCCGTGATCACAACATAGCTTCAGACAGCATGCTGGCACTCTGCCCAGCTTCCAAGCAATGCCCTGAAGCAAAGGTGAGAGGACAAGAAAAAAAAAACAAACCATGTTTGATTTCAGTTTGGTAGCTAAAGGGTGATTATCTAATGGTGTGGACACCAGGCTGTACACAACCCACCCCGGTCTACACCGCTGGCTAAGTCATGGTCAGCTTGACGCTGTCTAAACCAACTGTTCACAAACACGATCACCCCGCCCACAGGATGGTCACAGGTTCGTCCACCCCCCTGGCTCTCTCCCGAGGGCACTAGGGAGGAAGCTGGTTACAGGATGGTGGTAAATCCTCCTTTGGAGCTGGACTCACCACGGAGCCGACCCTTGGAGCGGGAGAAACTGGTTTCCTGCGTCAGCGGCACGAAGCAGTTCCACACGTGCTCTGTTGTGACCTGGCTCCACAGACAGCCCCCTCCCGTACCCCACCCCCAGCCCAGCCCGCCCGAGCTTGGGCTGAGAAACCATTTGCGGGCTCCCCTGACAGAGGCATCAGCAAGCACAGCTATAAATAGCCGTATCAAAGGAACGAGATGGCCAGGCTGTCTGGATACCGGCAGCAGCCCTGCTCGTGCTGAAAGCTGGTGCCCGCGGCCTGGTCTCTGACCACAGAGACATCCCTGGGGTTCCTTCAATCAATCAATGGCCTTTCCCCGCTAATCCGGGTGGTTGCATTAGAGACTGCTGCAATGCACATGCTCCCCTCCCCACATTTGCTGCCCAGAGGGCAGAGGGATGTAAGGTGGGTTTGAGGACGTGGACCTGCCCTCTGATAGCACAGCGCACCTGGTGTAACCCACGCTCGCTGTCTGGCTCTCGGCCCCCTCCAGGCCTGAACTGCACACAGAGGTTTGGGGCTTTGCTATGGGCAATGAGCTAACAAAGGGGGACCCTTTCGTTCAGGCCCGTAGAGGGCTGCACTTTTAGGTCAGATGTCCTACAGCTGACCGCTCACCTAAGGTTTCAGAGTAGCAGCCGTGTTAGTCTGTATTCGCAAAAAGAACAGGAGGACTTGTGGCACCTTAGAGACGAACCAATTTATTTAAGCATAAGCTTTCGTGAGCTACAGCTCACTTCATGCATCCGATGAAGTGAGCAGTAGCTCACGAAAGCTTTCGCTCACCTAAGGGCGTGTTGTTACACCGGCAAGCGGCTGTGGAACAGAACCACAGGTCACTGGGCGCTTGTGAAGACAGAAGTTCCATTACGTACATGGTGAGCTCCATGGGGCAGGGCTCACCTTGTCATTCAGTATTTGCACTGCACCTTGCACAAGGGGGTCCTGAGCCAGGACTGGGGTTTGAGGTGCTACAGGGATACAAAGAACAGACAGGTTACATGTCTCTCTCTCTTGGTTTATGCACCACCTCTCACAGGAGGATCTCCAAGTGCTTTACAAACATCACATCTATGCCCCCAGCCCACCTGGAGGCAGGTAAATATTCCCCTCAGTTTGCCTGTATGTTAACCAAGCCAGTGGCAGAGCCAGGACTGGAACTACGAGACCAGGCCCGGGCCTGTACTCCGACTGCCTCGTGGACATTGGTGGTGTTTCACTCTAGGGGAAATGAGCCTCACCAGAACCTTGACCTTCAGTTCCAGTCTCAGCACCGCGGGCGGCTTGTTGTTTAGCCTATTCACACGCTAAGAACCGATTACCTTGTTAACATCGGTTCTGACAGGGTATGGCTGACAGCATAATCATCAATCTGCTCCCCCCCACCCACCCGGTCTTCTGCAGAATCCCTTTTTAAAATAGGTTTGTTGCAAAACCCCCTTGAATTCTGGTGCTCTAAAGAAAGGTGAGAAACAGGCAGCGGACTAACGATTAACCCTCTGCACACAAAACCATGGGTCTAGTGGCAGTTAACGTCACTGCTCAGTCACATGCCTGCCATTGCATCCCATTCACTCCCAGGCTTCGTCAGGCCGTTGTCCAGTTGGGCCCCGCTCCTGCATGCTGCGCTCAGTGGAGCTCTGTCTGAGTGGCGGTGTCCACCTGCACATTGGAGTTTCCAAGGCTGGAGGTTGAGACCGGAAGATCTTGAACACAGGCAGGGACGTCGGCTGTATCTTTGCTAGTGCACTCTGAACACTCCCAGTTGTGTAGTTTAATTAGCTTCAGATGGTTGGTATGAGAATACGCAGGGCCGGGGAGGGATGCGTGAAAGGAATAGCACTAAAAACAAACGTACATAAGAATGCTTTCCACTAATCTCCCATTTGCTTTAGGCTGACCAATGCTGACGATACTGTACTTGGGCAGGGGGAAGCGGTAGGTGGTGCTCACATTAACTACAACGGTGCTGTTTAGACGAATCTGGTGCTTCTAAACGAATCTCCTCCCAAAAGGCCTTTTCTCCCCATCCCCCTCTAGTGACTGGTAGAGGGTCTGCTCGACAGAAGTCTTTTGCCAAGTGCTATTTTTATCCAGGGCTTGAGGCATGAGTCTAAATTACAACAGGAGATGGCTGCTCAGACAGAGCCAGACACCTTGGGTTACACACCACTTCTCCAGTCACTGTCTGGAGAGCCTCAGCTCTTCCCAATGCTTCTACAGCGCCCAGAATGCTGCTTTAAACCAGTTCCCACCTTCCCTCTGGGTGGCTTATAGGGCTGGGGATCCCAGGGCTGGGGATCCTAAGCAGGGGGTTAACTCCTTCCTTGCTGGCCACCAAATAGAACTTCTGCGGCCTGTCATTCCCTGCCCCCCCCCAAAAAAAAGAATTCCAGCAGGAGACAAGGAAGTAGGACCAGCTGTAGTTTATTACAGACAAACACGCATAGGAATTTCCCTTGCTACACCAGTTCATTCACAGATAAAACCATCAGAGGACACAGGAGTGAAACGCACACAACACTACAACAGCCAGGAGGGCCCAGTAGCCGCTGGTTCGATGCAAGAAACGCCACCAAGCCATCCAAGTGTGCGATGAGCTAAGAGACATTTCAAGGGGGCTGCTGGCAGGACGGAAAATCCATCCCGAACCAGGAGATGACAGATGGACACAAGCAAGCAAGCCACAAAAGCAGTGAAATCCAATTCAGCCAACGATGGTGCACCATAGAAAGCAGTATGGATAAACCTGAATGGTGGCTGTCAAACATGAGTAGGGCAATAAACCCATTCAATGCAGGCAGGATCCACACACTACAGTGGGGAATCCTCATTTCTCGGGGGAGTCCCCTGGGGCCTCCCCCCAATACAAGCCGGGAAGCGAGTTCTGGGTCTACTTGCCTCGTGCTGACAGCGAATGAGAAGAGGCAACGCAGGAGTTGCCCAATACACTTGTTCCCGGCCCTCTGCATTTCTCTCTCTCTTTTGTTTGTCTTAAGCGTTGGAAACAAAATTAAAGTGCAAGTCACGCAGCACTCTGACGGCCGCGTGCTTCCCCTGTCTCCACCAGAACTGGGGCACAGGCTCTTTCCCTGAGCTAGAGGCACCTTAGACCCGAGCTCTGCTTGCCAAGCAGGTCAAACCCCGGCGCCTGGGGTTTCTTTTGAGAGCGGCAAGCTCTCTCGACCCCAGAGTGCTGTTTTTAAATAATCTCTCTCACTCACTCACCCCCCGCAAGTAACACTATCGTGCACATGCACAATCAGATACCTGCATCCATGTACAATCTCTCTCTCACACACACTCACACGCATCCATGTACAATCTCTCTCTTTCAAACACACACTCTCAAGACCACCCGTTACAATCACTCTCCCATATACACACGCAGATGGCTATGCTCACTCACACACTCCCCCTGTCCCCATGCCAATATTTCAACAAGTCCCAGACCCAGAGAAATACAATTTCATAAGTGTTAGCTGACTGTTCTGGTCTTCATTACAACTTGAAGTTCCTGTTGCAAGGTCACTTTCTAGACTTGGGCGACGATCTGACTTGGACTGCTTGCACTTGGCAGAACTTCCACAGATGTCAGTCAATGCCAATCTACAGGAAGCACCTTGGATGTTCACATGAAAGCCCTGCACGTATCCCGACAGGCTGGTTGGAAGGGTCCCTGTCAGACAGTTTCGTCCCCAACCGCCTCCTACTTTTGATAAAACTGAATATTAATAGAAATGGTTTCGTGATAGTTCATTTCTTTAAAGCTTCTTGGTTTGGATTTAAAATCTTCCCCGAGGTGTCTGCAACCCCAGCAGGGCAGCAGAGTGGATCTCAACGGGAAACTGACCAGAGAAACAAGCTAAAACTTACCAGTGCTTTCATTGTCCAAGCAGGATTTAGTGCACGGAACAAACATACAGGATTGGTGGCGAAGCGTGCGGTTGATTGTTAATATTATTTCAGTTGATATATAAGAACCCTCATCCTTGGAAATGGCCAAACCATTGTAACTGAAAATGTGCAAAAAAAAAGTCAGCCAGAGGCAGCCACCTCACGTGGAAAATTTCAGCCCAAATGAAACGGTCTAAGTTCTAAGCAATTGAAAACGTGGTCTTATAACGGTAAGAGCCAGGCAATCTTAACCATGGGCATTGCTACTTGTGCTACCTAGAACACACCAACGGGGAAGGAGTATTTTTTAAAATGATCTTTAACCTTCTATTGTTCCTCCAGGCTGCACCTTCAAGTAAGAATGTTGTTGAATGAATTCCATACATGGCTTCAGAACAGCTCTCGGATTCCTTTCTGAATTGGGGATTTAATTCTTTCCCATTGTGTTAGCAGCATCTTTCAATTGCAGGAGTCACCACAGGTCTTAGGAAAGTGCCAGGAGCAGGGTTATCAATTGCCCAGTAGCCTCAGGTTGAATGAAACTTGAATTTTGCTATGGCTAACGAAACACTCAGGCTCATATTCTCAGCTGATGTAATTGTCGATTTCGAGAAAGTGTGTCTCCCCCCCCCCCCCATAGGTTAGGACTGTCTTTCAACTTACACAAATGCCCAGCCTAGGTCCAGAGGCCGGGAAACCACATATTGAAAAGTGGCTTCTGACTTTGTGTGGCTCAATTTTCAGATGCTCAACTTGAGATGCCTTTTTTCCAGGCGATACTTATGCGTTTAGCAAAAACAACAAGGAGTCCTTGTGGCACCTTAGAGATGAAAAAAATTTATTTGGGCCTAAGCTTCCGTGGGCTAAAACCCACTTCATCAGATGCATGCAGTGGAAAATACAGTAGGGAGGTATAAATACACAGCACATGTACATGTGTATATTCATGTGCTGTGTATTTATACCTTCCTACTGTATTTTCCACTCCATGCATCTAATGAAGTGGGTTTTAGCCCATGGAAGCTTGGGCCCAAATAAATTTTTCTCATCTCTAAGGTGCCACAAGGACTCCTTGTTGTTTTTGCTGATACAGACTAACACAGCTACCCCTCTGCAACCTTATGGATTTAGGTATCTAATAGTAGCACCCGAATTTGGGCCATAACATATTGGCCCAAAACACTGACTAGGAAATAGGGCTTGAGATTTTCTTATCTAGCGTTGACCAGTCTTTCTATTTCCCCAAACGTTCACAGACAAACTTAAGTTTGGGTGGGTGCAGCAACAGCGGTGGGAAATTGGCTGCATCTTTTAACCTCATTTCCAGACCATTTAATGTTTAAACCTGTAAGTGGTTTGTAACAATATTGTAACATTGTTTCTGCGCGTAAGCTGGATTCCATTGAAACATTGTCAGCCTTGACTTTTTTTTTTTTTAATATATCAAAGTTCTTGGATTGGGAATTTCCCTGTTTGTTTTTTTTAATGAGCACCAAAAGTTTAAATTGGGCTGGCATATGAGTTCCCCAGAAGGAGAGCCCTGTTCTCACAGATCCTGTCCAACGCAAGGTCCCCCCTCCTGTGGGCTTCTCGAGTCTGGCTGGGTTTCGGTTTAAGTTCTCCAAGCTTTGTGGTCAACATCTGGTGCAGAACTTAAGTGTGAGCTCCTCTGGGTTTCTATGGGCCCCTGAAACACAGGGGAGGCATAGCAGGATCAGAATGGCTGGTGCTGGTTTAGGCACGAGGGCAGAGAGGCGACAGCCGATGGGGCACAAGTCAGCAATGGCTGATTCGGAGACACAGGAGCAAAGGTAGCAGAGTTGGGTTCAGGCATTGGTTGACCCTTCTGACCTTTATGCATGGGGCATGGGTGGTGATGCGGGGCTGGCGGGACAGAGACAGTCAATAAAGTGCAACACAAAGGCAAAAGGAAACCTTTCCTTCAACCCACCCAGACAAGGCAGCTGCAACTTCAATACTAATCAAAGACGCTCAGACCCGGATATCAATCCGCAAGCGGTGCCCTGGTCAGCGAGCACCTACAGTCACAGTTGCCACCGCCAGCTACGGCTACTTGCTGTTCTTGGTTTGTTTCTCTTGAGCCATCCGCCTCTGCTTCTGGGCTACACCGTACGGGACGTGGGCCGCAATGGTGCCACTCTCCTTCGCCCCCTCCACCTGGAACATCTGGTCGTCGAAGAAGATGTGTGGACGGATCTTCTCCAGCAGCGGACCCTTGGGGGCTCCGGCCAGGAACAGGGCTTCGTCTGTTTCTAGTCCCCAGCTGCGGAGAGTCTTTAGGGCACGAGCCCCAGAGCTGGCAGCGCTCCGGGCAGTGACCAGGTAGGTGCGAATCGGACACTCCAGTCTCAGCCCCTTGGAGTAGAACTTCTTCTGCAGCTTCCCCAGGGATTCCAGAAAGCCCTTCAGTGGCCCCTACCCAAGCAAAGGGACACGGTCATTCACAGCTACCTTCATCCCTTCCCCACTCCCCATGCTTTGGGAAAGGCCCTAACCCTGCTGTGAGAATCCTCTAGCCAAGCGTATAGGAACCAAGGCCCAGATCCTCAGAGCTATTTAGGCACCTAACTCCCATTGAGCTCCCCTGTCTTTCGAAGCCATCGCCTCAGAAACCCAGCATCAGCCTCATCCCGCTCTGGCCCCTCGGCTTGTGCTCAGGGCTAATGGAGTGGGAATTGCTGGAGCCGTCAGCCCATTCCCAGCGCTGCCTGTCCCAGACCTGGTTCCTGGGGCTGGCGGGTCGGGGGGCGATCGGCCGTACCTGGGCCAGCGGCTTGTTCTCATAAGCCTTTTCATGTTCAAAAAACATGTCGAGGCCGTGCGCCTTCACAATCTGCTCTGACTCGTCCGAGAAGAGGACGGCGTCCCCGTCGAACGCCACCCGCAGCTGGCTGTCCGACACTTTCACGTCTTTGCTGGGGCTGAACATGGTGGCTGCGGCGATTCCTTGGGGGAGGGAACGAGAGAGAAAAACGTGGCAGGCGGCAAGGCTCCTCCCGACTGCGCTTCCCAGGTCCTCCTACTGCGGAGCCGAGCAACAGAACTGGACACACACACAGAGCAGCTTACGCCCAAATACATCTGCGAGTCTCTAAGGTGCCACAAGGACTCCTCGTTGTTTTTACAGAGCAGAGACACTCCAACACCAGTCCTTACGTTGGACACTTGCATCTGGACCTTCACATCAGCATTTAGGAAAGCCAGAGGCACTTAGATACCTAGGTGAAGACGTGAGCCTCTGGATAAAGGGTCTAGTGTTCTGTTTAGGTGCCAGCCTCCCTCCATGTATTTAGTGGGGATTTGGGGGCGGCCGGGGGGAGCAAAGATTGCAGAACGTACATGGGTTTCCAGCATTTGTCTCTGCGTATCTTATAGGTGCTTTCAGCTCCTCAGCTGTTCCCACCAGCACGGAAGGAGTCAGAATCCATCCAGCAGCCAGCTGAGGAGAGCAGCCCACCTGCACTTTGAGAAGCTATAGATGTCAGCGAATGCTGCCGTTTCCATGGAAACGAGAGGGCCCACGTCGCCTCAGCAAGGGCAGGGGTGTGATGGAGGCAGGGTGTGGGACGCCTCCGCTACCCCGCTGGATGGAGATCCCGGGGCTGCTGGTCCTTACACCGCTCTCCTAGAGCAATGGGATGTGGGCGGTGCCCCCCACCCGCTGCCACCCAGGGTTTGACCGGCAGACTCACCCTGTTCAATGGCCTCACTCACTTTCTCGGCATCAGAGGAGAGGTACAGGTTGGTGTGATAGGCCTTCAGGTAGCAAGTGGGGCTGTTCCCTCCCGTCATGCAGAACCTCTCGATGAACAGATCTGAGGATGGCCGGATGCACCAGATTAGCTGGCATGGCCCAGCGAGGGCCCAGACAGCTATCCAGCCCTATGGCGTGCAGGGGGCCCCAGCAGCTGCCATTGGTGGGGGAGTGAACCAGAGTGGGGATTTGCTCCCCCTCTGATGCCAGGCCAGAGGAAAGAGACGGCAAATGGGCACAGGGCAGCCTGGCCACCAGAAGGGTGGGGGCCCTGTGACTGCTGGCAACGGTGATGCCCAGGCCAGCCCTGTCACAGATACTGACGCAGTAGTTCCGCTTGGACACAACGCCTCATACCTAGCAGCTGTTGACACTGGTTTCCCGACACCTGTCAATAACCCCTTCACCGAGCCCCTGCACCACACTACACTTAGCAGTGTCCTCCTGTGAGCCATCCTCCTCCCAGACCCAGGAAAGCCCCAAAGGGGCACATGGTATTATTTCAATATTGACATCTATAGAGACAGGGCGGCCTAGTGGCTAGAAGAATAGGCTGTGACTCAGGAGGCCTGGGCGCTAATCCCAGCTCTGCCACTAGCCTGTGGAGTGACTTTGGGCAAATCACTTCACTGCCCCTTGCCTCAGTTTCCCCATATGTAAAATGGGGATAATGTCACTGACCTGCTTGTAAAGCATTTTGAGCTCTACCGATGCAAAGTGCTAGACAAGAGCTAATTATTATTATACTGCTTCTCTACCCTCCTATCATTCCTTCCGTTCCCAGGGTTATTCACACCAAGAACTCAGATCTAAACTAGGGAGATGGCAAAATCAAGGTTGGTTTGAGTTTGGCAGAAACTCATCAGATGGCTTTTGACCCTGGAAAGTACCCAGGTGTGGTTTGATCCAGGTCTCATTCCATCCAAGTGCCCAGGAACTGCATACGCTGTTCTGATTTTGGCTTAATCGTCCCAAGAAGAGATGGCCCAAAATGGGGCAGATGTTGCCAAACCCCCATTTACCAAACCAGAAGCAAGGTTGATTCAGAGCTGGATCACATTTTATTGGTACCCTTGAAGACTGGAGAGGGTTAGTCTACAACCATCTTTAGCCTAAGCCACAGGAGACTGGGGCTTGCTGGGTGGTTTAACGGAATAGCGCGGGGGACAGAAGATAAAGCTTTGCCCTCCAGTTTCTCCATCATCACAGCCACTAACCTAAGACCCAGTGGCCACCAGCTCCCAGGTCATTTAAATGGTTCCGGCTCAGGGTCATTCGGTGCTTACCGTGATGATTGATGCTGTTGATCAGGCGGACCCCGACCTGGGCGTGGTTATTAGTCATGAGGACAATATCAAAGAGTTCTTCACCGTCGGGGTAGAGCTCTCGCAACTGAGTGTTGACAGCTTCAAGGGCCTACAAGTCCAAAGAAAGAGGGAAGAGTGATCTAGCCACCAGCTCATGCACATGCTCCTTAACAAGAGAAGTGGACGAGCTGAAACCTGATGCCCACTGATTTACATGTGGCTCTGTCTGCTTATAGTCAACGTGTTCCTATCTGCCCTCTACTACTATCTGCGTGTCCATGAACAGAGGATACCAAAGGTTGGAAGGAACCCATTTAGGTCTGTCCCTCAAGGGGAGTTAGCAATTTGTTTCCCCATGATGTATGTGTCTCCTAAGTTCTCATCTTTTAAAAATAAATTCGACAGTATTAGCTACTCCTGCTTCTGCCCCATCTTCCCCATACTCCATCCATCCATCCACTAACTCCATTGCTTTCTCTCTGAAATACGGATGCTCAGGTGCTTTCAGAGAAGACAGCCCTGCCAGAAGAGCATCCATATCTCCTTCCTCCATGGCCTTCAAAAGGCAGAGGAAGGGTCTAATCAAATCTTCTACATGACACAAAACAAGTACAGCCCATGACTCCTTGGGCACATCTAAAAAGCTGGCCGCTGGGAAGATTTTTACCCAAGATGAATTTTTCAGTTCTAATCCGTGCTGTTCAGTGGAAGCCATTACCCTTAAAGTTTTCTCAGAGTATTTTCCTTCTCTCCCAAGGTTTTCTAGATTCTTTGAACTGAATTCTGCTCTCTCTCTTACACCAGTGGGAATCCAGAGCAGTTCCCATTCTGGATTGATAACACAGTGATGAGAGCAGAATTCTCTAAGGTTGGTGTTTACCCTCAGTTTTATCCAGGACACCATGAGCCTAAGTCCTTGTGCCTTGCTCTGGTGGTGGGGGAGCTTGGAAAGGCAGAGGATCTCAGGGAGCTGGAGCAATGTTGCTCACCTTGACAAATGGGAAGGCAGCGCCAGGTAGGAAGGGTTCATTCTCATGGTCCAGCTGGTATTTCACATATGCCTCCACCCCATGCTCTGTGTAAATCTTCTGCTCTTCCTCCATGCGAAACAGAGCCCGCGAGGAGACTGCGATTGTTATTGCATTCTCAGGCTTTGGCTGCATGACAGAGAAAGACAGAAATTGCATCACTAATACTTATTTTCCATCAATGGTCACATGATTATGGACCCAGTTCCAGCATGCAGGGGTATCATCAAATGCCAGGCCAGAAATGGAGCACCAAGTCCACCCCTCTCCAAAGTCGAGGAACATCAGTTCTGGATCGTTCTCTAGATCAGAATGTAGGGATTGGGCATGTATCTATTAAAAACAAACCCATCCCAATCTTCTCACTTCCGATTAAACTCCATCTAGCATAGCCCTCTGGGCCCAAGATTCACATACACAGATTGCTTCCATTTCACTTGGGTGGGGGGGGGGCGACTGTGTGCTGGGAATCACACACAAATCTATATTGCTTGCTTTAAGGTTATAGGCAGGGAGCCAATGCTTGTCAGCACTTCACCCCAGAGTTCATTCTGAGCTGGAACATTTCCATTCCTTGCATTCTGGGGCTTCTCTGAGCCAAGAGATTTCTAGGATCAGCATCCTCAGTCCCATGGCCCCTCTGAGTGGAGACATTTCCATTCCCTGCACTCTTCATCAGCGGTCACTTGGCACCCACCCAACTGTTGAAAAACCTCTCCATGTTTCCAGTTGAAGAAACTCTGGGGGCCATCTCACATAGAATGTGATGGGTTTTTGCCTCCTGGTTTCATGCAGCATCTAGTGTCCTTTGACGTTAAAGGCCAAATTCAGACCTGGTGTCCATGAGTGCAACTCAGCTGAAGACCATGCATGGCACCTGATTACAACAAGCATAATTTGTTCCCTAGGGTGTCTCTATACCAAATTATGAAGTTATGGCAGGGGCATCAAATGAACAGAATAGCTGGTTGTCTCCTGGGACGCTGCAAAACTTCAACAGATAGAAGTATCCCTCCCCCTCATTCTGGCATTCACGGGGCACCTGGCATTCACGGTGCTGCAAACAGGGGCTTCTGGGTAATTTTAAAACACTAAGCACTGCGTTGGGAAGGGAGTCAGGAAAACTACTTGACACAGTGCATTAGCAATGCTTGGGGCTTCCCATCAACACTGGGAAGAAACCATTACAGACCATGCCAGTTCAGCCAGAACTGAGCTATTATAAAGACTGTGTCCCAGGCATCAAAACCAACCAGTGCCGGCGATGCCTGGAAAGTGCCTGAGAAAGGCTGTTGTGTCTGGCTGGAAGGCAGTGAACAGGTATTACAAGCCCAGGGTGAGCCAAACCACCATTGATTAGCAATTGTTATTAATCTTTAAAGACTTGATCTACAGCCCACGGAAGAAATCAAGAAGAGGCTTTTCATGGATTTCCATTAGGCGTGGCTTGGGCCCTGACATGTCTATTGTGCTGGAAGTGGCATTGGCATCTTGCAGAGGGGATGAAGACACCATCTCCCCCAGAGGAGTTTACACTCTCAGCTCTGAGTCGGCGAGAGGATATTAATCTCACGCCAGCCACGGAGGCGAAGTTGTGATGGGCTTGTGGCTTCTCAAAAGCAAAATGGCTTCTCCGCGGCAACTCGCTGGTTGACAAAATAATTGGAAGCGAAGCCTGAACGGTGACTCTTCTGCAGACACCCCAGCGATGTGCTGCCAAGAATCTAACAAAGCCGATCCCTCCTTGCCTGCAGTAAAGCCTGTGACAGTATTGGGAGCGGGGGGAGAGAAAAAGAGAGGCACTTGCAGAGAAAGCAAAGCCTGGCTCCTGGGCAGTATTTTTATGGCCTCCAGGAATAAGTCATCCCTACCACTCATGGTTTAGCAGTGTCCAGGAGGAGGAGGAAGAGAACTCCACCTGAGACAGGGAAACCAGCCTGGCCTCTTTCATTTGGTGGGGAAATTTTAAATGAGACACCCCCCTGCCACTTTCAGAGTTCCCTCCGGCACATCAGAGACCGTCTACAGGGGGAGAGGGCCAGAACTGGCAGAGAATCTCTGAATCCTAGGTCAGACAACAGCTGAACAATGCTGCCATGGATTTCTCTGGCCCACTCCTTGGAAACAAACCCAATGCAATAAATCAGGTTGACGCTGGGGAACAATCTACCTTCTTGTGTTCCTTTGTCCTGAGAAAGACTGGGCCAAACCCTGCTCCCAATTTCACCAGTGGAGTTGCAGCGGCATAGCTGAGAGCAGAATCAGGCCCACTGGGCTTTCAAAACGGCCCCAAAATCTGAATGTGACATCTCGGGCACATACAGAGACGTAGGGTAAGGGATTTTTATGCTCTGGGACACAGCAGCTTAGCTGATTGCAGGGTATTACTGATGCATTATGCTGAGTGCATTGGCTTGACTGATCCCACTCTTTGTTTAGGAATTTTTAGCTTAAATCAATATTAGAGAGATGACATGGCCGGGCTACAACCGTCTTATCGTTCATCTCGAGGCACCAGCTAAGGGGGCTGGGTGCATTGTTATCAGAGCCGATTTGAAATGCGAGTGTGTGTGTGTTCAGTGAACTGCAGCATACATGTCAGATTTGAGGTTTCCCGTGATTTCATGTAAAGAGGTTTGGGAGCGGGGAGCTGAACCTGGATGAAAACCTATGGCAAGAGGTTAAGATTTTTTGGGGGGGGGGGGTATCTTAGGGTGTGGGTTATTACACGGAGACAGTGAAAACTAGAAACCAGACAGTACGGAACAGTGTGTTAGATGGGACCAACCCCAATAGGGGCAAAATTTGCCAACGTGCCTAAGTGATTTAAGTGCCTCAGTCCCATTTTCAGATGTCATTTGGGCACTTAAGAGCCGGTCCCATTGAAAGTCAATGGAGTTTAGGAACTGACGTGCTTAAGGGTCAGATTTTCAAAGAGATTCAGGCATCTAGCAATGCAGACTGGCACCTAGCAAGATTTCCAATGGGATTTAGGCACTTAGGTGCTTAAAGACTTTTTTCAAAAGTACCTAAGTGCGAGATTTTCAATGTTCCTCTTGGTTTATTTCAGCTCCGATTTCTAGACTTCCTGTTTACTAGGTTGTCCTGGCCAGTATTGTTATTTTGCTGTTGGTATAGGTAGGTAAGCTGGTGTCTTTCCCAGCCTGCTATACGAACACAGTCCACATGCTCTGCAAAGTCCAAACTCACCCCCCAGCATTTGGCTTTATTAAAAACAGCAACACGAGAACAGAGATTAGCTCAACGATTCTCTGCAGGCTCGGCTGCTCTGAAGGCTTGGGCCTTCTCTCCAGCCTGCTCAGCCCTGATCCTCTACCACCCCGAGAGAGTCACTCCCACCTCCCTTGCAGCCAGCTGGGATGAAGAGTCACCTGCCTCCGTGCATTTGCACAATCCACCTACTCCTCTCTCAGTAGGATCAAGGCCAGCTAACAGAGCGATTTAGGCAGATGCTGCCAGGCTAATTATACAGCCCAGAAAACCGCCTTGCAGACAATAAACACTGAAAGTGTCCCTAAGCAGTGTTCATGCACCAGGACAGTTATCTGAAACCAACAGGACCCTCTCCATATAGCTGAAACAATGGGACAAAATTCTCCTCTCCAGCACTCCACCGAGCTTCACAGATGCACCAGAGAGGATTCGGGATTGTTCTGCAGGGATGCGCATGGACTGTTGTTCCCTAAAATGACTTTTCCTGGGCTTTGCTGGCGTGGCTATCTAGGACCGCAGATATTACGGTCATGGGGGACCACAACAGAATGTAAGATAGAGGGGAGAATTCATTCACTCCCACTAGCCCAGGATTTTGGCCTAGTAGCATAGCACACCAAATACATAATTCACATGTGGCAAATAGTAGCAAATTTACCATTTTAAGATCGGTTACCCAGGGGGCCTTAGTCAGTTATTAACTAGTCATGGGCCAGCTCTTAACTCTAATTTGCATTAATAACTCCAGTGTCATGGGTCATTTATGAGCGAAGACATTAATTAATAACTATTAGAGATCCCAAGTCAGTTCGTCACTAGCCTTTGGCAGTTAATCCAGTTCATGGGCACAGCTGCTATTACCTAAATTAGTTTTCTGGGTAAACCAAGATGGGCTATAGGACATTTGTATCCGCTTCCTGGTACATGACGGACAGCAGGGAAATGCATCCTCCACTTATAGCTGTTTAAGAATTTCCTGCAAGATGAAACTGGGTCAGTGTTGTGAATGTCACAACCACTTAGTTTGATCAGACAAACTCAGGGGGCTCTGGAAAGCCATTCCACATGCCTTTTCAAAGACACTGGGATTGGCGTGGTATGGCACAGAGAAATCTGGCTGTGCTTTCATACATGCATGGATCTCTGTGCTGCCCACACCTTGCCTGTAGGTCTATGCGCCAATTACGCCCTCGTCTTGTGTAGCTATTTACAAGATGCTCCCGGTTCGCTCCTTGCCATTTAAAGGTACAGGCCCCCCCCAAAGGTAAATTTCAGAGGTAATAAGCGCAGCAAGAAATGGATCATTAAGCCAGATACTGAGTTGTATCCCACCCTACATTTCTGACATAGTCCCTGCTGTTTTGTAGCGCGTCAGTGGGCAGGCAGAGCTGTCCGGCATCATCCCTCTTCCACCATCTGGGAACATATCACCTGTCGAATCCTGTTCACGCCTGCTAAATACTGTGCACCTCTAGACCACTTTCTGCAGGAGGACTGTACATGTTCATGAATTAAGCGTCACAATTCGGGCTGGTCACTTCACGGAATTCCCCCTTCTGTAGGAAATGCCAACCGTTACATTTTTGTTCCAATTCGGAGCAAAGTCAGAAATTTTGAAGTCCCCACAAGACAAATAGGCCCAAAATTTTGATTTTGGGAGCAAAAAAACTAAATGTTTCAATAAGTCACCTCAATGCAACTTTTATATTGCAATATTAAGTGACCGCTATACACATCACATTAACAGAATATTTAAATTCACATTTTAATACAAGTCCAAATTAAATCAAAGGGGCACTATTGACATGTTTCAACTTCCCCCCCGCCCCCATCAAGAAGTGTCACAAAATCAGCCCACCCCCCAAGACACATTTTGAATATGATAAAACTGCCTTTTTAATATAAAATTGTTCCATTGATTATTTTTTACCTGCTCTATTTACAACCTTTCCGTCTGGGGGAAGTCAGCTCTTATCTCTACTTTACAAATGGGCAACCAAGGCTTGGAGAGCAAGATATTTGCCTACAGTCATATGGCAATCCTGGGGCAGAAGCAAGAAAAGAACCCAGGAGCGCACACTCCCATTCCTGTGCTTTAACCACTAGACTGCGCTTCTTCTCCTCCTAACAAACAGTTGTCTTCTTTAGTGACCTCCTAGCCACACTTCATATTCGCTGTCAGACCACATGGGACCCTACGCAGCATCCCACCCCAGCGTGACCATCAGCCGAGTGGGGATCCTTGGGGCCAGGAGACTGGATAGTTCAGAACAAACACTGTTTATCCTCAAGGTCAGTTAATGCTGGTCATCAAACAGTGTCTGGAAAGCAGCTCGAGGGCTTTGCTGAGCTGAATCAAACTGAATTCTGCATTTTGGAATTTTAAAAAAATAGGTCAGCTGTTCTATCCTCTTCCTTTGCCATTGGAGGATCAGACCAAAGGCTCCATCTAGCCCCTTTCAGCAGAGGATTAATAAAGAGCTTAACAGAAATATTATAGGAGGATAGTGAAGGGGAAGATGGAGCTGTCTTCTAGGGTTCTGTTCATGTCTGGACTCAGCATCTTAAGACAAGGACAGAAGGGCAACCAGGTAGGAAGCACTAGCCATCAGCAAACAGTGCAATGCAGGGAGATGCTAAAAGGGGATTTAAACCTTTGGGAACTGCAGACGTAGGTCTAATCCTCCTCCCAAGCAGTCATTGGGCTAGCGGTCTGGAAAGTACCTGCTGCCTTTAAGCCACTATCCCAGTGTTAGCCAACAGCTCCCATAATTGCTTACCAGTCGCCCCTACCCTCCCACGCAGTCTGTATTTTCTTAGACAAGCTTGAATCCCTAAACAGAGCTATGTTAACATAAAAACCCTTCAAATACAGAAAAAAAATGGAGAAATGATAGGGGGAATTATTAAAACTATAATATTGTATGTTAAGCACCTCTCATCCCACAGCACTTCACAGATGATGTATACTCAGTACCGCTGAAATGCAGCCAACTCTGGGGTGGAGAACGATAGCCAGCGGCACACAGAACAGGAATTTTGGCCAGGATCCCAGAGAGGGGGAAGGGGGCACATGCTCTTAAAAAAAGCACCAAGGGAGCATTAACATCCTCCAAGGACAGGCAGAACAAAGGTTTCATCTGAAAGACCCAGCACAGCTTTATCCTCCTCCAAAGGATGAAGGGCTGAGACAATTCTGCCAGGATTTCCAGGGAGTCTATGTATTTCAACCTTGATACTTATAACTGCAAGTGATCCCTTCCAGCAAAGGCAGCTTCAAACATTGCACCAGATGGCACTCCTCTAATCCGGTCACCTAATCCTGTTACACGAGAGCTGCTGTGGTTACAATTCCTAACTACCCTGCCAAGAGTTGATGGCCAAGCCCCGGAAATCCCGGATGCCACCGAAAACCCAGACCGGAGATATGACTTCCAGTCAATACAGGAGTTTGGAGCATATATGGTGCTGGCTCCCATGAGGGCACCAAGGAACGTGCAGAGATCCCTGAACTTTACAGGAACTGAGGGGAAATCCCAACTCGTGGGAGACACGTCCCATACAGCCAGACAGAGCCTTGAACATAGGCAAGGAGCAGGCAAGGCTGAAGGTGACGAATTGAGAAGCAGGCAGACGACATCCTGGGAAAATGGAGCATTGTAGCACAAAGCACTGCCCTGACTTGGTATCTCCAGATAGGACTTGTGTTTGCCACTCAGTGGGCAGCTGCCATGGCCTTGGGCAGCTCCTGAGAGAGCCTGCAGGTGTCCAGCCTGGCATCTCCCAGACAGCTCAGGAGCGGGCAGCCCGATCTGAATTGGCACCGATAGGCTGTTCACCGATAGGACAAAACCCATAAGGTCCTTCCAGCTGGGGTATGTCCGTTCCCTAGCACCTAATGACTAGTACATTGTCCAGTCTTGTTTTAACTGTTCCAAGCAATGGGGCATTCTTCCCTTCCTCCGGGACCCGATTCCATCGTCTCACTGTCAGGAAGTTTCTCTGGGCATTCACCCTACATTTTCCCTTTCTTAATTCATCCCCTTCCCCCCCCCCCCCCCACCCCACCCAACTTCCCCTGGTTCTACCCTTCATGCCAGCCTATGTCATCCCTCATCCTCCTCTCAAATAGTTGCAAACTTGTCTCCCCACTGGGGGCCATCACCACAATAGGCATTTCCATGCTTTCCTCGCAAGTGCCTTAACCTCTCGGATCATTTCTCTTGCTCTTCTCTGAAGTCCCTCCAGTTTGTCAATAACCTTCTGATCACCAGGGGTGCAGAACTGAACACTGTATTCCCCAGGGGAATGAAAACGTGCTCTTTTAAACCAGTGTTAGGGTCACAGTCATTTATTGTTACTACTAAATTAACGTGTTTTTTATTTATATGCTGTGGGCCAGAGCCTCAGCTGGTGTGACGCAACACCGATGAGCGTGCGTTCCAGGGCCCAGGGCTGTGTCTGATCCACAGGGAAAATTAATCTGTGATAATGCCCCTTAGAAAGCTTTAGCTCAAGCCGTAGCAGCTCACGCTTTTAGCTCAAGAGATTGGCGGTTCAGTCATTGGCGTGTCGGCCAGAACTGGGCTGTCACAATATCCAATTTACCCCAGCTGAGAATCTGGGCCTATATTTATGAACACAAAAATGATGAAAAATTAATACGACCTGAGGCTGGAGCCCAGCTGTGCCAGTGTCACTCTGAGGAATGCAAATGCACCCTCAAGAAAACCCTCTCTCTGGGATGTCAGTTGCAGGAGTTGGGGGACAGCTGCCCCGAGCCAAGCCACAAGCTGTAACAGGACCACCACTGCATAGCTGTGAGTGACTCTTACTGACTCTTCTTCTCAGCAGGGGCCCCCAGACTGCTGGAGCTTGTTTCTTTCCCATCTCCAGACGCTTTGCACCCATCAATCCCTGCAGAGTAGTTCTCAAAGGCTTCTGTGTAACGAAGGGCCTGACCAACACAACTGAGACGTTGATCTGGATTCAGACCCTCCCCTCCCTGCAAGTTCAGAGATGCCTGAATCTGGCATTTTGGTTTGGTCCATTAGAGGGATAGGGATCCGGTGTGAAATCTGGATCCAGTCCAGCTCTGGATTCCAGCTCCTTCTCCAACTAAATCCAAGGAGGATTTAGTTCCAGGGTCCTGTCTTGGGACCAGTTGTATGCCAACCGGGGCGGGGGCGGCGGGGGGGACGGGGGGCAGGCAGCATCAGCACCAGGTGGTAGCAAAGACAAATGGGTTCAGATCCTTTGGAGACATGGACAAGGGGTCAGCCCTCTGAGGAGGGTGAAGAGGATTTATTCTTCAGGGAAAGGCCGGAGCGGTGTGACTTTGGGCAAGGGGACAGTTATACTTGGTGGCAGAGGTGGGACTCTGCTAAGGAGAGAGGGGAAGGGAGCAGCACCTGAAGGGAAAACTCATTTTCCCCAGGGACTGCCTTGGTTCTGTACGCTATTTACAGATGGATAATTTTTGCCCCTTGGTCACTGGAGAGGGTTATGAGGCCATTAAAAGGCATTGTAAGCATCATGGAATGATGGGTCTAATTCCTGACCCAGCCCTAGTGGTTGGAGGGAGACCCAAGGCAGCAGTGAGAACCATCACTGCCGTGGGGAGTGGGGGCTGACAGGGGCCCACTGGGAAGAGCACTAAAAAGGAGTGGATTTGGGAGGAAGAGACTAGATGGGGCCTGGAAGAAGTGGCGGGGCTGGACGGAATGGTGCCTCAAAGCCTAGGTGCCTCTGGGCCCAATTTAATGCACCCGTGACCCCCGTTAGCGGTTTACAGCCCCACGACGTCACCCTCTTCCTACCTACTCCGCATTCACTTCCGAGGCTATGGAAATCAAGGGCTTACTATAAGCATCATCAGCCCCCTCCCCACCTGCGCCCCCACAACCTGCTCCTGGGACTGTAAGAAGCCCCCAAGTCTCTTCACCCGTCTCTCTCGCCTGGTCTTGTATCCAACAAGCAGCAGAGCTGTGGGGTCAGCTGGCGTCATTCCAGGATCCCAGCTTGGACATGGAGACCGCTCCCAGCAGAGAGGACAGGCATGTCCCCTGGGCCTGCAAAGGCAGCGGCCAGATGGAGGGACAGAACAGATGACAGACAGATACCTAGAAATATCTGTTAAACAGACCACAAATCCCTGCCCCCCCCCCAAGCACTCGGGGGTCAGATTAAAGTTCACTGCAATGGCTGGGATGTTTATGGGTTTTCAAAACACTGTATAAATAAGACAGGGAAATGCCTTGCACCCATTCATCATGGGCTGTGACAGCTGCCTCTCAGGGCGTGCCCAGCTGTGTCTGAGTGCAACGGAGCTGCAATGGGAGCTCTCTGCATGGCTTTGGCGCCTGCTCCTCACAGCCTGCAGGAAGCCAGCCCCTGGGGCAGGAGTGTGAGCTGGGCATGGAGTCATGGCAGATCCCACAGAGAAGATTCCTGGCAATGTGGTCAGAGAGAGGGTGTGTTTTCCAGACCCCAGGACTAGGAATCAGGATGCCTGGCTTTTGGTCCCAGCTCTGCCACTGACTGTGGGCAACTCACTTAACTGCTCCATGCCTCAGTTTCCCCATCTGTCAAATGGAGATGATAATACTGATTACTCACTTCTGAGGGTGTTGAGAGGCCGCATTAATGGCTGAAGCTGTCTGAGAGCCTGGCATGAAAGGGGGCAGAGGATCATTGTTATAACCCAGGCTAGCTTATCCCCTCTCAGTTCCCACTACAGCTGTGAAGGCTAAAGCCAGCGACCATCATCCATTTGCAGGATTCAAGGAGCCAAACAAGATTTCCACGCAAGGAATGTGTCTGCCGGAGACGATGCCCAGGGCTGGCAGGGCTCCACAGAACTACAGCCTGCCAAGTCTCTCTCTGTCTGAGTTCACACCTGAGGTTACAGGTGTGAGACAGAAGTGTTAACTGGGAGCCGCTAGGACATGCGCTCCGGGCTTATCACGGGGCAGGCCTGCAGCACCATGAACACAGGAATTTCCAGACTGGACCAGACGGCGGGGCGGCCGGGAGGGGGGCGGGGGGTCCATTGGCTCCAGGACCTTGTCTCTCTCAGTCAGTGGCCAGTAGCTAATGCTCCAGAGGCAGGCGTAAGAACCCCAGAAGGAGCATTTAACAAACAAGCAGCCGGCAGGGAAGTTTATTCCCGACCACAGGTAACTGGAGGCAGGCGGGTTTCTACACCTTGTTTTCCAGCCCACGGTTCCTGTGGAGGTTCTGCTGGTTGTGGGAGTTTCTATTATTAAACTTGTGCCGGAGGGGTTTACAGCTCAGTGCCCATTAGATAACACAGGGCTCTTAGCCGAAGGGCACGGGCCAATGAGACTGAACAGGAGCAGCCAAGTTCAAATGACATTAGCTGCCCGACTGGAGCTGCCAGGAGATTCAGCCTCACCCATCCTCAACCCACCCCCTTTTACGTGGGCGCCCACACTCCAGCAACAGGGACGAGAAGGTGGGTCACAGACGGAGCTTGGGCCTGGGCTGGGCATCTCCTGCCTTGGCTACGATGGCATATCGGGCGTGCTCTGCCTGTGACAGGCACCCAGGGGACCTGGCACGCGTCCAGCCGCTCCCCTGCGGCCAGGGAGCGGGGCAGGAGCAACCTAGCTCAGGGTCCCGTCCTCCCAGGGCCCAGGCAGGTGGGGCCCCGGCAAGCCAGCCTGCAAAGGCATCGCAGCGGATCGATGCAACAGGTCGGGGGGAAGGTGGGGGTGCCCAGGTGGCTCAAATCCTGGGGGTTGGCCCCTGCTCCCGGCACGGGGAGGGTTTGCTGCCCCAGCCCCCCAGGTCCCAGCCCCAGCCCCAGCCGGAAAGGAAAGGCTCTTACTGGTTTGGGTTTCTTTCTAGGGGTCAGGCTGTCATAGAAAGTCTTGGCTTCCTCCCAGCGCTGCGGCGTCCCGGCCTCCTGGCCGCCCGCGGACGAGCCCTCCCCAGCGGCGGCCGGCTCCATCTCGCCGGCCCGGAGCGCGAGCGGCTGCGCTGCTGGGTCTCCCCGGGACGCGGCGCGCGCCGCTCGGCTGGGCGGGGGCGCTTTATAGGGGCCGCCCGCCCTGCGCCGAGATCGCAGGGGCCAGCTGGCTTAACCCGTGCGGCGCTGGAGCCTGCCGGGCTCTTCCCGCCCAGCCCGGCCCTGCCCCGCAAGCCCAGCGCCGGGCCGGGCTGCGCCTCGGGGGACCGGCGCTGCAGACCCAGGCAGGGCCCCCCCCGGCTCGTCCTTCGGCGCCCCGGGCAGGGCACCTGGCTGGGACTCAGGCCGCCTGGGTTCCCCGGCTGGGTCCGCCCCGGTGTGACCTCGGGCCAGTCACCTGCTGCCCGTGCCTCTGTTTCCCCTCTTGAGATCCGCGGTACTCAGGCTAAGGCTTTGCAAGCGCTTTAATGGGTCTCCTGCGGCTCTTCGCAGCACACGGTATTCAAAGGCCCTTGAGTGGGTATCTGGCACTCGAGTATCTGAAGCCATGAATTCACACCACTGGGGGGGCCCTTTGGGGTAATGCTGATCGCTGATTTGGCTCCTGAACCCCTGAGGTCCGAGTATGGCTGCTTTAGACCGTAAGCCCAGGGACTCTTTTATTATGTGTATGCACCGCACCTAGGCCCCTGGGGTCTTGATCCCTGTCGGAGCCCCTGGGGGGCTACAGCAATAACTTTGCCCTTCTTTTTATCTGGGACATAGATGCTGTTCAAGGGAGAGGGGTGCAAGGGTAGTCGGGGCTCTAAGAAAAGACATACCCCCCGAGATCTGCAAAGGTATTCGGGCTTCTAACCTCTACTGGAGTCAATGGGAGTTAGGAGCCTAATTAACCTTTGAAGATCTAAGCCAAGGCCCCTGCCCCGAGGAGCTAACTCAGAGGCTGCAGATCAGTGCAGGAGGTTTGGCAAATGGAGTGCGTTTTAAGGAAAGATCCCGAGTAAGAGAGGAAGGGTGCCTGGGGATAGGAGGGTGCTCCCAAAATCGAGGATGGCAGGAAAGATGGCTCAAAGCTGAGAGTGGGGGAAGGAGGCAAAGGGAAGGGATAGAAGAGGGGGTACAAAGGAGCAGGAGGGATGAAATGGTAATAATAAAACCTAACTCTGTATAGTGCTTGTCGTCAGTCGATCCCCCAATGCTTCACCATCTTTAATGTATTTATCTTCACACAACCCCTGTGAGCAGGAGGGTTATCCCTGATGTGCAAACAGGGAACTGAGACCCAGAGAGGCTAAGTGACTTGCCCAAAGTCACACAGGACATCTGTGGCAGAGCTAGGAATTGCACCTGAGCCTGCCAAGTGCTGGGATATGGCCTTAACCATTTAGGGTGGAGTTATGCAAAGCCCTGCAAGAGAAGAGGAGCTTCCATTGGGTGCTGCAGCAGAGAGGGTGTTGGTGCAAGGACTGCCAGGGTTGGAGCCCTGGGAGAGGAAGATGAGCTAAGCAGTGATATTTTGGGGAGATGAGATGCAGGCAGGTTGTGCTAGTCAAGGCATAAGGGGTGGAGAGAGGAAAGATTGGAATCTAGAGGATGGATGAGGCAGGAAACTAGAATTTGGCAAGGGTCTATCTGGGGGCAGCAGAGAGGAACCCCACATTGTGAAGCTGGGGGCCAGGGAGGGTGATGGAGTTCTTGGCAGTGACGGAGACCTGCCCACGTTTAGATAAGCTGATGAATGGCAGGTTTAGTCCTGCTGGTGGACTGCAAGGGGCTGCAAATTACCCAGAGTAGTTGCTGCAAACCCAGTGCTGGGTAAATGTCAGGGAGACTTGAAACCCCGGTGGGAACGGCGTAAGTCCATCATCCTCCAGCAGGCTACTCGGGGACAAACAGATCCATGGCTTGGCAGCCTGAGATGGAGACACTGCAGTGCACTCAGCAGGATTCACCCACTCGTCCTCTGAGTCCCTGCAGGGGGGACCATAGCTGTGCATTAGTGAATGGAATTATTAATCTTACTCATTAGCTAATAAATCATCTCCCAAGTGGATTCATTTGTATAACCCAGCCCCTCTGAGTGACGTTGGAGGCCCAACTGTAACTGCTAAAAACACCTTTTGGGACAAACTGTAAAAGGAAACTCTTTGCCCTAAATGCAAAGCCCAGAACCCACTGAATCCGGGCTGCAGAGCAGCAGGAGGCTGACCCCCCCTCTCACTGAACACACGATAAAAGAAAGCAGCTTCTGCTTCAACGTTATCTGAAACGGCAAATGCCCCTTTATTGCAAAGCCTGGAACCGAGCCACACCCTAACCCGCCCCTGGAGAGGGTCACTGCAAAGGCTCTGCTGAGCTGAACCTTCAGACTAGAGCTGGTCAGAAAAATTCAGATGGAAGTTTTCCATAGGAAAATGCTGTTTCCCTGAAATCAAAATGTTTCCCAGGCACCTGTCGACTTTGGTGAACCATTAGAAAAGTTTCAAAATCAAAGTGGAGTGTTTCATTTCAACTTCCGCATTTACACTATTTATTATTGGATCGTCATCATATATAACATTCTATATTATGCTGTAACATTTCATTTCAACAGTTGTTTCAAGGTTTCTAAATCAAAATGCTTCAGACTCTTCCCTTCTGTGAATAGTTCAACCTTTTGTCCAGATTTGGGACAAAACAAATTTCAAAAGGTCAGAATTTTCCACGGGACAGAAATCCCATTTTCTGCCCAAGTCCACTTCAGACCAAGGGAGTCAACAACCTCCCCCTAAACTAAATGATCCTCAAGGCGCTAGATCAAGACCTGTGAAACAACCGTATATGAGTCACTGGGAAGAACAGATCAAAACCAACAAACCAGGCTGTTAGGGACACCTGGATGGCCCAGCAGCCTCATCACAGTGAAATGTGTAGAACTCAAACCAAATACAGAATCAGGGCCCGTCCATTAGGGATGGAAACTGAACATCACAAAGCACAACCCTGGCAGGAAGGCACGAGGATGAGAGACAACACCCCACCACACAGCAACCTGCTACTGGATCAGTCAAAATGGGCTATGGTGACAAATAGACCCAGCGGATAAGGCCCCCAACCCCGTGGGCAGCGCCATGCTGGGTGAATTGTATTGGTCTCTGACAGGACCCTGAGGGTGTTGGCCTATTTACACTTTGGCAGCCATGAGGAATTTTAGTCTGGACCCCCACTCATGGACTTTGAGTGTAGCAAGGGACTGTTGTCAAGGATCCCATCCTCTCCCTTAGAATGGGGCACTGTCCTAGTGCCAGGACTCACCCTTTCTGCCTGTGAGATGCAACAAGGTCCTTAGATATGCATTTTGCACAATATTTCATCGAGCAATTAAGGGTTCATTTTCAGAGCTGATTGCCCAGGGGCTAATCAGACCAGCAGGTGCCTGCTCTCTTCTTGTGAGCTAGAAGCACCAGGGAATGGACAAAACCCAAGACACTGTTGCATCTCATGTTCTAACTGGCACCTAAGGCTGGGGACAATGGTGCTGCACAGGGTGCTGCTGGAGAACATCACTGGCTTCAGAGCTGGCTCCCGTGCTGTGTTGATCCTGAACTGCTTGGAAATCCTCTCCGTTTGGTAACAGTTTGCCCTTGACAAAGGACCTCAGGAAGTGCTTTGCTAGTCTCCATACACAGCAACTACACCAGTGCAGGAGTGGGAGGGTGGCCACTGAGAGAAGAAGCTACTTCACCATCCCTCCTGGAACAGATCCAGCTATTCCAGGCCAAGGCTTAAGTTACTGCCCTTTCTAATAGCATCTCTGGCTCATTACCAGGATCAAGGTCTGGGGCTTGCACACAGAATAATACGGTTGTGTGATCTGTATAGTTTCTCCTTCCCCAGACACTTGCAGAGCTACCCCCGCATGGAAAGTTCAAGGCAACCCCATCTAACTGACCTCATCCCCCGCTATGCTCAGGAGACTATTTTGTTGGGGCAAAGCTTTCAAGTTCCCCTGACCCCGTCCCCGACTCGTATTCATGCCCAAAGCTTTTGTAACTGCAGCTCACCCGTGACCCAGACAACTGGCCGGGCGAAGGCACCCACTGTGACCTGCAAGCAGCCTGCGGCCCCCTTTGGAAATCTTAGGCATAGTGTGCAGATCCCCAGGGTTCACGCATCACAGCTTGAAAAACAATGGATCTAACTCCCGTCTAGGTGACGGTGGGAAAGGCGCCGGAGTCCCATCTACACTAGGGCGGCCAGCTGCACTACTGCCAGTGGAATAACTGGAGAGTTCCTGAAAAAATACCACTGGCGCCCAGGCTTGGCCGTCTCTCTTCTTCGACTGTACGTGCCCCGGGGCAGCAACTCAACCCCTCTCAGGATCAGCCCTTCGTCGCCCAGCCCCGCACACGCTGTTGGAACTGAGCAAGAAAGGAGGGCGGCAGTCGGGGGAGAGCGGGGTTTGCCAAGTCAGCCTGCCTCAGCGCCTCAAAGCGTGGCTGAGCACCCACGCTGCGGGGAACCCTGTGGGCACTTCGCTGCTGAAGACGTGCCAGGACCTTTTTTTTAAAAAAAATAAAAGTCTTTTAAGATGCTAATACAACAAGAGTTCCCTAGCAACTGGGGCTCAGTCATTATCTTAACAAGTATGTGATGGGGGGGGGGGAAATGGGGGAAAGAAGAGATCAAAACAGAAGGAAGAATGAGGCAGCCAAGGGAAGGAGACTGAAAAGAAGGAAGGGAAAAAAAAAGGCGGGGGGGGGGGGGAGAAGAACTGCAGAGCCTGGGGATGGCTCACCAATGAGCAATGAAGTCTTCCCCCACCGTCGCTTATAGCTATTTATAGTGTAGTCGTGCCTAGGAGTCCCAGGTAGAGTCCAGGCCCTGCTGTGCTAGGCGCTGTACATACAAGAGCACTGTTCTCCAGCCCAGGTTAGCAATGACTGGGTGCTGGTATCATGCAGTGGCAGTCTGGTAGCCCCCCTGGGAGAGGAGTTTGCTGGGTCTCCATCCAGTTCCCAGGGGCCCAAGGACAACCGGCCCACTCCTAGCAAGCTCAGCAGAATGCCTGTGCTGGGGCCCTTCCTGCCTTGGGGGGGGGGTGGGCACATGACGATGAGACTGGCATCATCTCTGGCCCCGGAGCTGTCTGACAACTCCCATGAGCCCTAAATTCATTGCAAGCTAAAAGCCGGAGGAGAGCGAAAGGGAATGACACAGCGAGAAGCTGGCCCAGCCCGAGAGGAGTGGGCTGCAGGCCGCCTGGCAGCGGGACTCAGAAAGCTCCTTCTGTGCCTGGGTGTTCCACTGCCCTCTAGTGGAACAAGAGTCCCATGCGCAGGTCCTGTGACCGAGCAGCAAATGACCGAGGGGTTCCTTCCACAGGAGCGGGGGTATTAAAACAGGCCGCTCCCATCAGAAGGCTCAGTGCATTTGCCCCCGGCGCCCTCGGTCCTTGCTACGAGTTTGCGTTTTCTTTCAGGAAGAAAGCGCCGTTAAGTGGTTAGAGCAGGGAGTCACGGCTGCTGGGGGGCGGGGTTGCATCCCAACCCTGCCTCACCTCAGACAAGGCCGTTAACCTCTCTGGGCCTCAGTTTTGCCATGTGTGAAATGGGGCTGATACTCACCTACCTCCCAGAGGTGGGGGTGAGGCTTCCACCACTCTCAACAGCCCAGTTATCCTCTTTGGTAGATATTTTGAGCCACGTCCTGCTAGCCGCACATTAGTGGCAACGTGCTGGGGCTCCTTTGCCTGTCTTGGATTTGTTATACCGGCTGAGCTCAATGAGCAGAGCAGCATGGGCCCTTCAGTGGTGTCTTGGGCTGCAGTCAGCCCTGTCTCCGATCACATCAGCATCTGTCATCAATTCCTTGCAGACAGAAACGCAGGAGTGCACGTCAGCTTGCCCTTCGCTTGACCTTGCCTGTTGTGGTTGCCACTCCCCATTTATAATGGACAACTGCCCTCTCCCATAAGAATTACATTCCCTCCCTCCTCTAAAGTAATTCGCATCCAGTTTTGGGGGTGGGCAGCAGGGAGCCTTTCCCCTGGCCTCTCTTTTACAGGGAAAGTCAGTGAAGGGAGCAAGGCCAGGACTGGAAAACAAGCCAGGTTCTCCGCTGCGTGACACTGTTGCGGTTCCTTATCCCAGCCGGCTCCCTCGAGCAGCGTGCGTGACTGGAGCGCCACTGAGGCAGGTGAGGTGAAGGTGGAGAGGTGAAGAGGCAGGAGCTAAAGCCGTAGCAAACTGGAGCTGCACCCAGGTTTGGCCACATGGGAAAACTGACCCCACTAGCTACTGTGGAATAGACAATTTGCAGTAGCTCCTTGGGTGGATGCTCTGTCCCTGCATAAATGGGATTTTATTCCACAATGATTACTCTGCTTTGGGACACTAATTATTCCAGAATCAAGTGACTTTTCTTCCAGAGTAGAGTGTCCACACAGGGAGCTATTCTGGAATAGCTGTTTCAGGGATTGTCTACATGGAGAAATTGACTGGGAGAGGGATAGGGCATGGGAAGTCAAGGTACAGCCCTGGACCCACATGGGACTGTAAAATCTCTCAGCCTGTGCTAGGTACTCTACAAACACAATGGGACTCCATTCCCGGGTGGTCCCTAGGCTCTACTGTAATAATAATCATAGGGAACCAGGCCAACGGCTGCTCTTGGGCTCTCTGTCTCTGCTGTTGTGCCAGGTGGTATATATGAGTGGAGGAACTACCTCTGCCTAATTCTTTGCTATGTAAGAACACGCTGGCATCTGAAACAAAATATGGAGGTGGTAGTGATACCCTGGCCTCTTGGACTAGTTGGTTATAAGAGGTCATCAAAACATCTCCCAGCTGGAGGATGCTGCACCTTCCCCTCGGAACAAGGGATCTGGGGACATGTCTGGTCCCATCACTGCTCACGCAGAGTGAGCTGGGAGGAACAAATACAAAATGCAAGAATTTTCACACATTGCTCCAGGCTTGTTATTGCATCTCCTTATTTTCTAGGATCTTCAGCTTGGGAAGGGGGATTCCTTGCTGCCGAACAGAAAAGCAAGAGCCAGGGGCAGGTACAGTCCAAGGGCTGCTCGCATGATTTGCTCAGGAGAACCCAGACCTACACAGCTTCCTGTCTGGGTGATGGAGCAGCGCAAAGCCAAGCCCAGGTGCTGACTTTAATCAGATAAAACTAGCTTTGTGATCCTTTGGCACAAGCTGTATGTGTTGTGAACATGGCATATGGGTGTGACACTTGGGGGGGGGGGTTGCAAGCTGCCAGGACAGCTCTTGGTGCTGCAAAGTGTGGGTGCCTCTGGGGGCCAAGGCACAATCCAGCATTAAGGTCTATAGTGCAGATCTGGGACAGTTCTACCAGTGATGCTCACACAAATGGAGCCGAGCAGAGGTGACATGGAGAGGAAGTGCCGATTGATCGAGTGGTGAGTTCTAGGCCCAGCTCTGCCACTGATTCATGCTCTGGTTTTAGGCAACTCCCACGCTCCCTGTGTTTCACTTTGTACAATTAAAATGTCAAGAACAGACTATATGACTGCTAGGCAATAGTGCTACAGCAGGGCACAGTATGAATTCCATTCAAAAGCTCAGAGACCTTATTTTAAAGCCTCTTATTCCCCCCCCCATGTCTTGGATGCTCTGCTCATTTTTCCCTTTCAGGAATTTAATAGGTGACCAAGTGGCCTTTGGGCCATCACTATCCCTCTCCTGGACACTCTGCTCTAGTGAGCTCTGCAGGAAAGCCGGCTAAGGGGCATGCTAGGCATTGTTCCGCAAGAGCTCTGGGCTGGGCCACCAGCCCCCTGCAACTAGCCAAGAAACTGGTGCTTCCGCTCCAGCTGGGGCAACTGCCCTGAGCCAGCACCAAGCAGCTCCAGGTTCTATCCATCCTTCCCCCTGCCCCCTTCGGAAGGGCTGACTGAATGGGCTTCGTACAGGGGTAAGCTGGGGAATATAAATGCCCACCCCCTCCAGGAACTCCAACCCCTGCAGAGAGATGCACAGCAACCCACGGCTACAGTGATGTTAGCAGCCCCTGCACCCACCTCACCCCCTACCCTGAGGGCTTGGGTAGTGGCTCTATGAATTTTGGGTTCTGCGGCTACAGCCCAGCCCTTAATTGTTAATCATGTTGATTACAGTAGGGCCTGAGGGGCCCTTGAGGCTAGGTGCACTCCCCCTGCTCAGGGGATCAGGCCCTTCTGGAGCATGCCCTGAAGCAGCTGGCACCCCAAAAGTCTCTTTAGGGACAGGTACACGGCCCTAAAGGACCCATGGGACAGCCCTGCAAAGGCTGGAGGTCACGGGGCTTGGGTCTAAACATTGCCATGTAGACATTTGGGCTTGGGCTGGTGCCTGGACTCTAGGGACCCCCCCTCCCCCCCAGAGGGGGATGGGCCTCACAGCCCAGACTCCACCCCAATCTCAAAAACGTCTACAGGGCAACGTTTAGCCCCAAAGCCTGAGCCTGTGTAAATGGCCCTGAGCTTGGACCCTCAGTGCAGAGGTGTTTTTATAGACATCCCCTTTGGGGAATAGGCTCTATGCCCACCGTGCACATGGAGCAAGGGGTAGGATCTGGCCCTACATTTGGCTTCGTAGCAGGCAGGACTCTGCCAGAGAGCGTGGAAATAAGGTTCATCCACAGCCAAGCCAGGGTGCTGCTTTGGTGGGGACAGAGAAAATGCAGGAGCCTTGGGGAATTTTTGCTCAGAGTTGTCAGGGGCATTTCAACCCCCACATTCAGGGTACCCACATTCAGAACGCCCACAAACAAACCAACCGAGTGAAGTTGCCTGAGGAAAGACCGTTTCCCCCTTCACTCAGCTGCCATGGACCTTACTCACAGGGCAGGGGCGAGCTCAGTGTTATTCCCAGGCCAGACTCAAGTCTCAGAGGCAGACGCTGATCATGGTGTGTGTTTTGGGTCCCCCCCCTTGATGAGTTTTTTTTTTGGGGGGGGGTGGGTCTAGTGAGAACTCTTGCTGCCCACATCAGCCCACCTCCCTCCCTTGGGAGAAGTTAAGAAGTCTCACCTCTCAGTTACCTCCTCACCTCAGGCCTGTAGCTGGCTGCAGCTCCCCAGGGGCTCAAGAGCCCAGCAAGGATTCTAGGAGGAGTCACGTAACATCCCAGGGCTGGCCCTTTCCACAAATCCTCCATCAGCCTCGCTCCAGGTGGAACGGCCCGTGGCAGGAATGGGCAACAGGATGGAGCCGGTGCAGTGGTCAGAATTTTGTTGACCACTGAGAAGAAAAAGCCACAGGGGAAACCAAGCGGACGCTGGTGATTATTGCAGCAGGCGGTTACGCTGCCCCGGCGTTACCAATAACGGCTCCGTGGAAACCCTTGTGGGACACATTTTATTTTTCAGTTAAAAAAATATATAAACAACTCCACGGCTTCCTAACAGTTATTACAATAATCAAAACCACAATGAGCAGACTAGATACACATCTGTGAACAAACAACTGTCCTGGGGTTGGAGAAGGGCGGAGGCAGCAGGCTGGGGAGGGGAGATGCTGTTAAAAAGGTCTCATATTAAATCACTCCCAGGCCCTCAAACCTACTCTGTGAAGCGCAGCCTCCTGGCTGGATAGGTCCTTTGGAGACAACCACCACCTGATCCCAGCTAGTCAGCTGCTCCCCAGGACACTCCCACAACCTGCCACTGCGTCTCTCTGCCCTCCACCACCAACCCCCGGCCTGTGGGAATCTTCTCCCTGGAGAACACCCCTGACCCAGACTCTCACCACATTTCACCCCATCACACCTGTGCTGTTGTCCCCCAGCTTCAGACAGCCCCTTCTATCTTCCCCCCTCACTTTATACCCTCTCCAGGTGGGATGCTGCTGCCGAGAGGTAACACCACCACCCAGCTGCAAAGGTCACATAAGTGCTGAGCAACGCCTGGTACTCTGGCCTGCGCTGCAGGTTGTCCCTCTGCCCTGCTGTGCTCAGGAGCAGAAGCAACACCCAGGACTCAAACAGAAAATCGAGCCAGTCTCTTCCAACTAAGCTAGACTGGCCTAAGACTCTTCCTGCCCCGAGGAGATAAAGGCAGAAGATACCCACCTCTAGCAATGCCACCAATGGGCAGAATCTCTGTATTCCACCCTCAGCAGAGGTCTCAAGCCTGTACTTACCATTAATGACAAACCCACCCCACCCAAATCACAAGGAACTCACTTCTACGAACCTGCACTAACATTCGCAGTGAGCGTTCATGTGAACAGCGAGACGTCTACTCAGCTCTGGCCTCCCTCGGACCCAAGAGCAATTTGAACACAGGACCAGCCCCAACATGCCAGGGCAACAGGAAAAGGGACCCTTGAGATTAGATGGGCAATGGCTTGATTTCAGGGCTGTCTTTGACGGGAGCATACAGTATCAATAGCTCCTTCCTTAGCCCACTGAGAAGGCCTGTATTCAAAGGTTGCTTTGATTTCTGGTTGGCCTGGGGAACAGAGGGGGCAGTTTAAATACAGATTAATTTCAAGATGAAAAGAGGGGTGCATGGAAATGCATCTGAACCCAAAAGCTGCTGGCTCTGCAATGCTACGTGTTAGCCAGACAGAACACGGCACTCTGGGATTTTACAGCGAGACCATATGGAAAGAGGAGGCAGAAATCAGTTATTTCTAAACGTCTCACAATGCCGCAAGTGCCTCATCTATGGGAGCCCTGCAACCAATGCTGGCTGCAGTGAAAGGAGAGGCCGAAAGGTGGGTGCTGGAGGGAGGTGGAGACTGCAGGACGGCAACTCTATTGTGAGGCTAAGGATTGGGGCCCAGGGCACTGAGCTCGGGAGCTCTATTCTGTCAGGGCCCAGTTTGGGCTAGTTCAATTTGGGGCTCCGTGGACTGGGGTATGTCGTGTGGGAGAGAAGAGACAGTCAGGACTGGCAGCAAGGGGTACTGCAACAGCCTAGTTTGGGGCATCACCAGGAATCAGGTTTGGGGAAGGGGGGAGGGAGGGAGAAATTTGCTGGTTTCAAATAGGCCCTGACAGGATAACCCAGCTGGGGCTGTAGGAACTGGAACTAGGGATGAGAAAGCAGCACTTTGGGGGAGCCAGAAGGCTTGATGTTGGTTATGGGGTGAACACTGCCTTGGACAGTGCACTTCAGGGCTCTGGGGTCAGGGGAATTTAAGTACTGAGGAGGCTTAAACTGGTATTGGGGGCTAGGTGGGAAAAGAAGAGCAGATGAGCTCCTGGCAGTGTGATCCCAGGATGGATTGATAGGGGAGGGGCTGTGGGGTTGAACACACTCCAGGGATTTTTGTGGGGAGGGATTGTTGGGTGGGGGGGTTCTAATGTGGCTCAGGCAGTCCCTTTGGGGGTGGGATGTAGAGGTGAGGAAGTGGAAGGCTGCAAGCAGAACGAACTCTGCCCCAGGCAGCCAAGTGCACAGCTCTGGGAAGCAGGGGCTGGGTGCATGGTTCTGGGGAGGGCGGTAACCGGTATGCTGGGGCACGCGGCCTCGGACAGTCCAGCTGGAGTCTGCGGGGAAAGGCTATTTCTGCATGTCGCACTGCAGGAGGAGGACAATAGAGGGGTCGCTCTTGGCAGCTTCCTTGAACTCTTCCAGGGTGATCTGGTCATCCTTGTCCTTGTCCATCTTGGTGAAGATCTTGTCAACCCGCTGCTGGGGCGTCAGCCCGTCCTGGTTCATTCTCATCATGATGACCGTCCCCACCATCTTGTAAATAGCCTGAGGCATGAAGGACAGAGGGAAGAAGGGTGAAGTGAAGAGGGCCCCTTCTGCACGGCAGTAACACCATGCTAGCAGGGGCAGGGCTGAGTAGGTCCACACAGCAAGTGAAGGGGTGGTTGGAGCACAGACAGGTGTACCCACGCTAGCTTTAATCCAGCTAGCGCGAGTAACAATAGCATGGCACAGGGAGGCATGGGCTTGTACTGGATTGCAAGCCCATGCCTCCACAGCCACACAGCTACTGTTAGCCACACTAACTGGATTAAAGGCTAGGCCTACCTGTGCTACAAGCCACCCCTTCACCTGAAGCCCTGCCCACCCACCTACTTGAACGGCCCCCACCCATGCTGCTGCAGCTTCAGGACTGCTGTTCCTTGAGCTAGCTTTGATCTAGCACAGGTAGGTGGACACATGCTCCAGTCACACCTTACTGACTGCAGTGTAGAGACCCCCCCCCCGGCGAGGTCTATGGCTGCACCTGCAGCCATGGGTAACTTCCAGCTTGGACTGAGCTAGTGTGCTTTAAAGAGTAGAGTCATGCAAGTAGATACTGGGGGACAGGTGTGATGGTATCAGGTGGCAACCCTGTACCACCACCCATGTAGCCATGGTTACACAGCTATTTTGCAATATGCTAGATCTACCTTTGCCAAAAGTTACACCCTAGGCTGCAGTGTAGACATACGGCAGCAGGGAAGACGAGACTGGCGGGTGAGTGATTGTGGGCCAAACTGTCTGCTGATGTCACCTGGTGCCATTCCAGTCAGCACAGAGCCACATCAGTTAACACCGGCAGATCTGGCCTGGCATGCCTTCAGGGCCCAGTCTGCACCTGAAGCAGGGCATTCATTGCCAGAGCATAGGGACTTTGTTCTTGGGAGGGATGTAGGAAGGTCAGAGTAGCCTGGAGGGGAGGGCGAATGCTCTGGGGGATATGGATTTACCGCTAGGGGCCCCGGAGTGTTTATTACCTATGGTTCAGGGCACACTGGAGCTGCTTTTGAGTCTGAACACTCATGAGCTGCAATGTTTTGAAGGGGCCTTCTATTCTAGTTGCTTGGTCCTGCTCTCCAACCTCCCATCAGTGCTGGGGTGAACGATCAGAACGAGCCCACTGCAGCGTCTGACCCCACTGTCTTCACAGAGACAGAGAGGCCGGTGCAGTCTGATACCTCAATTATTTCTAGCATCTCCAAGCGCGTTATCTTCCCATCTCCATCTAGGTCATACATCTCGAAGGCCCAGTTCAGCTTCTGCTCAAAGCTTCCCCTGGAGGTGACTGACAGGGCACAGATGAACTCCCGGAAGTCGATCGTCCCATCACCGTTCTTATCAAATGTGCGGAAGGCGTGCTGAGCAAACTTGGAAGCATCTCCATATGGGAAAAACTGCAGGGTGAGAAGAGGCTAGTAAGAGATCTAGAGATAGAGGACCTGCAGTGCAAGGGAGCATATGGGATTCATTGCTGCTTAGAGACCGAGCTACACAGAATCTGTATTTCTAGTATAGAGAGATAGAGGGCATCATCAACTTAGAGAGAATAGCTGCGGGGGACAAGGAGTAAGAGTCGGACCTATTTGATTCTAGGCACAAATCTGTGAAGGCCTGGCCGAACCAAGAACTTTAGAGGACTTCTTTAGCCCCCACCACTATGGTAAGTTTCTGAGTAGCAGCTGTGTTAGTCTGTATCTGCAAAAAGAACTGGAGTACTTGTGGCACCTTAGAGACTAACAAATTTATTTCAGCATAAGCTTTCGTGAGCTACAGCTCACTTCATCAGATGTATGCCACTATGGTAAAAGGCTTATCTAACTTTTAAAGGAATCTGAGCTCTAAATATGGCCACTTTCTATCACTGCAGAGAAAGGGGTGTGGAAAGACACCCGGGCAATCACACTTCAGGAGACAAATTCAGGGCATCTCTCAGCCTGCAGACAGAGGGTAGCACAGAAGGTTTTAGGGGCAGGGGGTTATGATCTGGCTCTGACTGGACTTGGAAGGAACAATCAAACATTCTGTAGCTTAGAGCAGTCAGGGGTTCTGTGGCTCCAGCCCAGGATCCTGCTAGCAGAGGGAGATCGACTAGATCTTTGCAACCACAATCCATCCCTCAGGCTGTGCTGTGCCAGCCATGGCCAGCAACAAGTACCAATTTCATCCTAACCATAAAACTCTCCTGGGCCCAGACAGCACCAGCAGTGAAGGGGGCGGTTCAGTGGTGCTCTGGACTTCTAGTTGGTCTAGCACTACCCGTTTGCTTTGCCGTCACCCAGGTGAGTTAGTGGTCTCAGCTAGTTACCAAATGCAGCCTTTTAAACAGCTGTAGCCCCATGTTTCCTGGCAGCTTACTCACTGCCTGCCCCCATCCACCCAACACTGACCATCTTCTTCCCTCCCCTGTACCTTGATGTAGAGCTGCTGGAATTCATCCAGGTTGAGGATGCCGGTGGGACAGTCCTTCAGGAAGCCCTTATACCACTGCTTTAGCTCTTGCTCACTGAACTCTGTGCTTCTCACCAGGTCGTCCAGCATCTCAGGGGCCAGCTTACTGTTGTGTTTTCCCATCACGGACTCTGGAAAGATCAGCAGTTCTTAGATGCTGAAGTACTAACCGTGTTGGGGAGAGGGCCGCGAGACAGGCATTCTTGGGCTCCCTTCCCAACTCTGCCACATCTCCATCTCTGTACCAGTTTCCCCAGTTCCCTCTCTGCAAAGTGAGGGTTGTCATGCTGACCAGCCTCATGGGTGTGCATGGGAGGGTTTGCAAGTTAAGCTTGGTACAAAGCACTGGTGTTGTCAAAGGTCCTGGAAGCAACAAGTATCAACATGACCAACATTTCAGAGGAGACAGAAACACTACTGGAAAAGCCAGTGACTGATGAATGTGACTCAAGCCCTGAGAAGACCTGCCTGCCCTCCCCACCACTCGGTGGGGTTGTTTGGGGCTTGGATGTTTCCATACTAACCATGCTTCATGCTACTACAAGTGTTGCTGGTTTTGTGACTAGGGCCACCCTGGCTCCTACAGAGAAGAGACTAGACAGCTGATCCCAGGAGTGCCATCTGACATCATTCTAAAACTTGTCTGGACACCATGAGACCTCAGCCAACACCTCACCTGCCAGTCATGGCACCTGCCCTCATGGCCAGTAAAACCTCAGCACCCAGTGACTCTGTCTCATGGCACCTGCCACAGCGTAAGATAGGTTTTAGGAGCAGCTGAGAAGCTCACAATATCGGACTCCTGCTGGAATCGCAAGGCCGTTAAGAATCATCTTGTTCAGAGTTTTTCCTGGGATGATTTCATAAGCCCCCAAAAGCAGCACGACTGGGTGGAATTTTGAGGACATGTCTCACTGCCAGGGAGTTGAAGTAGCAGCTGGGAACCCTTTTCCTCTCTTCCCCATGGCTGTTGAGGGCCAAACCGGCCACCACGTGGCCGGAACACCCTCCCTCTAGCTGGAAGAAAGAGCAGGGCACCTTAATGCCGTGCGCTCTGGCACATACCTCTGGGAATGGAGTCAGGAAGGCATCAGATCTGCCCAGTAAGGAAGCCTCCAGCAATCATCCAACACTGTCGGTTCTAACAGTGCTAGAAGGTCTCTTGGCCAAGAGAGCCAGCTTCCCCCCAGTGCTGGGGCAAGGCCAGAATGCCTATGGGGGAGTGGGAGCGGGGGGGGTGGGTGGCTGGTGGTACCTGCAGCAGCAAGGGGTTGCGGGGGGGGAGGCTTTCCATGAAAATGTTTAAAAAGAAGAACAAGCCAAAGCTGTGAAGTCAGAGCATTTGGTGGTCTGTGTTATGAAGGGTTAAATAAAACTAGTATTCATTGAGAAAATGAAAGGGGTGGGGCAGAGCCCAGGGGAGCCCTTGTCAGTGTTTTGGGGGTGGTGTCACCCCCAACTTTCCAAGGCAGGGAGAGGCAAGGGAGGGAGAAGAGGATGTTCTTGGAACAGTCTCACCTGTGAGGTTCCCATTCAGGATAGAGTTGGCAACAGTGTGACCTTGCCCACTACTCTCTTGGGTTTACTGCGAGACTCCTGCTATTTGAGGTTGAATTTGAAGCCCTGGTGCCGGCAGTCCCGCGTGTACAGAAGGAGCTCTGCTTTTTACGGTTTTTTAAAAGTACGTTTCTAGCCCTCATGGATGCAGAGGGAGAGCTTGGGGGGGGGAAAAAAGTCACATGAGTATCCCAAGAAACTCGGAACCAAGAACACCAAAAACAGACTAGAGAAAAGAGTCCTGTGTGTGGTTTGTTTTTTGTTTAAAGACAAAAATCTGTGATTTTTGAATGTTTGGGGCTGGCAATCCTGAGCTTCCCCCCACTCCCCCCCATTACTTTGCTCAGACAGAACGACCCACCTTTTAGTCCAAAAGGCGTGCCCTTGGGCCACATCTAAGAATTCCAGATAATGGCGTCGCCAGCATGGACCTAGGGAGGAATTTGAGACATCGCCGCACCCAGAACACACCCTCCTTCTCCACATAAGGCCGGCTGCTTTTTCCTCCCAATGCAAGTGTCAATAGACTAGATCCGGAGGGAAGGGCTCAGGGAACAAATAGGCCTGCAGCAAAATATCCGAGTAGCCATGGATAATAATCTGGTGCAGTTTGCTGTAGTCAGAGCAGGGAGGCAGGATTTCCGACTTCTATTCATGACTCTGCATTGCTCTCCAAGCTCAGGCAAGTCAGGTCAGCCTTTGTGCCTTAGTTTCCCCATCTGTAGAACAGCTGTTATACCTCTCCAAGTGGAGCACTGTTAGTCTTAATCAGTGCCTGGGAAATGCTTTGAGATTCTTATATTACAGGTGCAATAGAAGGGCAAAGTATTTACTGCTTGACAAATTCCTGAGTGGGGAACCTGTGTCTAATGAATTCCAGCCATAGATACCAAACCCCCACTGTGGGCGGTTAACTAGAGAGCAAAGGAGGGGGTAGAGGTGCTCCAGAGAGGTCATTCCTAGCACAACCACCCCAGACATAGGTCCCAAGGCACAGCCCAAGACTTTCAATTCTAAAGCAGATACTTGAGCAAACATGGAGTAAATCTATGAACAAGTAGAAGTAGTAAGCTCTCATCCCTCATGTACCAACCAGCAGAGGGCGACACCATTTAGCAAGTGTTACCCTAGGCTGCAGTATTGTGGATGTCAGGATTTCAAAAGTGTGTTGGGGCAGCTCTGACATTTGCCTTTCTGCATCAGTCAGCCCTTTATAAAAGGGCACGAGCTTTCAGGCAGCTCCTTCCATCCTCAGGCTCTCCCACAGCACTACAGAGAAGCAAAATACTGGCAAATCAGGGAATGCCTAGGCAAAGAAAGAATCTGCCCAGCTTTCAGCAACCGCTCCCACACATCCTGGGTCATTATTTGCTGTTTAATCGAATGGCAGATGGTTGGCCAGGAGGACACTGGTGTTACCTTATATGCTCAAAAAAAATTAGATCTTTAAATTCACCAAGAGACAGACCGGAACAGACAAGCCCAGATCTCAGTTTGATGCATCTTCCAAAATATGGCACTTTAAGTGCAAGTGATTTACAGACATCCGCTTTGGCACTCCTTTGTCTCCCCAACCAGCTTCCCCCTCTATGCCTGCCTCTTCCTGTACTGTCCTGGGAAACCCAGGACATCTTGTTCCTTGCCCCAAGATAAGCGAGAGATGGTCACCGAGTCTCAAAATACTCACAAAAAAGGGATGTTTCAGAGTAACAGCCGTGTTAGTCTGTATTCGCAAAAAGAAAAAGGAGGACTTGTGGCACCTTAGAGACTAACCAATTTGAGCATAAGCTTTCGTGAGCTACAGCTCACTTCATCGGATGCATACTGTGGATGAAGTGAGCTGTAGCTCACGAAAGCTTATGCTCAAATAAATTGGTTAGTCAAAAAAGGGATGCTCCTTCCTAGCATAGACCTCAGCAGCTAAACTCCTTCCTGCTTCTCTGTGCCATTGGCATTTCCCGGCCCAAGTCTCGAACCTGCAACCGTCTACAGAAGTGACGGAGCGGATAAATGCCCCAGTGCAATCAGAAGTTTTGCCATTGATTTCAGTGAAGATCAGAGGCTGAGCCAACCTTGTTTGGGATCACAGGCCAGTCGTTTAAGTCTCTTGGTATGGATGTTAATTTCTGTGTCCTGGATACTGTGCAATCAGGCATGCAGGAAGAGCGCTTTCCCTATAAGCAGGGCTGGCTGGCGGAGGGACCGTCCCACCCTGCACAAGAGAAGGTGCGTCAGGCATCTAGTCCCCTGCTGCGGTGTTCTCCTCCAGTGATTCTCGCTGTTGAGCGATTGGAGACAAACGTAGGAGTCTAGATCTGCAAGTTTAACCTTCAGAGAGCTCAGGGCCTGGGAGTGATGTCACTGGGTCCTTTGATTTCTGATGCCTCCCCCCAAGTATGGCACAGGGGCTGCCCCATTGCTGAACAAGAGGAGGACTTCCCAATTACACTAGGCCAAGTTCACCCCCCATCTCACATCAACTGCCGCCTAGCTCAACCCACACTCTCCGCTTTGCACTCTCTCCCAATGAGGCATGGTGGAGAACTGCTGGATGGGGAGAAGCAGGCTCCTGGAAGAGCATAAGCTCTACCCAGCCCTTGTCTTGGAATCACCCCTTGAACCTCAGCAGGGGTCTCAGCAGAGGTGGATTTTGCTCCAACACACGTGGGCCAGGGGATTTTATCATGGGACTCTGTGGCACCATCTGGGAACAGAAGGCAGAACACCAGCAACTGCGTGCTTGGTACGGACACTTCATCACCAAGCTCAGAGCTGATCCCAGAGAGTTACTGATTGAAATGAGACCTGGGTTAGTGACAGGCAGGGACCCAGTCATGACACCATATGATGCAGATTCCCTCATCTCCTCTGAGGGGGGTGGGGAGCTCTCCCTGAGGGCCTAAATGCTCCAAGCCACCCAGTTACTGCTCTCCCCATTCTGCAGGTGGAGTTTTGGGTTTGTATCCTGCCTGGCCCCTCACGCCCCCCCAATCTTTACTGCACGAATGGGCTAGAACGATGCCACAGCCTTGGAGCTCTTGCTCGGCAATGGGCATTTGGCTTAGACAAAGTGGAAGGATCTCTAAGCAGAGTTCGGATGTTTCAAGAACCCCCGTTTCGAAATTCCAAGCTTTGCTTTCCTAGAGCCCCCCACCCACCCCTTTCAAGCCTGGCAACTGATGGCCCCCACCCTGTCACACCCCAGAATAGCTGCAGCCAAACTCAATCCTTCTCAGCATCCCCGAGCCAAGTGCCTTGACTGCCACAGACATCAATGGGAGCAGAGGGCACTTAGCATCATGAAGGACCTGGCCTTGCCCTAGCTTGGGTCTTTTCTGTCTAATTCCCCCCCCCCCCCCCAGCGACTTCCCATCCCTGCAACTTCACCCACTGCAGAAGCAACACACAATGGAAGGGCATGTCAATGCAGCTTCCCCCACCTCCCAAAAAACCACCTCTACACCCTCCCCTGCACTGGACTGTCTCCAGGCCCAAGTGGGGCAGACACTGCCCAAATTCCTGGTCTCCGACATCCCTCCCCGGGTCAAGCATAGGGAGGCGCAGCTGCAAGGGGACGGAGGCCAAGCCACCCCCTTCACTCCCCTTCCCCCAGGTCTGTTTGTGCTCACGCTGAAGGGGGGCAGGGACAATCTCCGCATTACTCTGGTACATATAGGAGCTGGTGCTGAGGAGGTTGCCATGGCGACAGCTCCGCTGTGGAGAGATGGTTGCCAACAGTAGCAGCATTCCCAAAGCTACCAGCCAATTCTTCCCCCTGTGCCTTTTACTTCCACAGACCTTCGCGCTTCAGCCAAAAACCACAAGATTAAATCACTCTTTGGAGCAAGAAGGGGGGGTGGGGAAATCATGGCTAGTGGTCCCAACTGGGAGGTCAAAGCAAAATCAGGTTCCTTCTACATCCCTCACCAGTGCTTGTCCCCCGAGACTTGAAGTAGAGCATCTGGCTTTCGAGATCTTTGGGTCCCTCATGTAAAGCGGTCTGCACCTTTCGCTTCAGGGCTACCTGCCCCCATATTTTAAAGGGGTGGATCCTTTGATCCTGATGAAGGAGATCAAATGCTGCAATGCTTGATCTCAGCCACTCCATGGCCAGCACCATCAGCTTCAGAGGGGACAAAAGTCCATGCCAAGGGGAAGCTCCCTGTGCCCCCCTCCCCACCCCACTCTTATGCCAAGACTCAGCCTGAGAAGTTCAAAGCAGGAAAACGTGTGAGTCCCTGCTGCATGCTCACAGACCCGTCTTCCTAAAGACCTGCATAACAATCTTAGAGTCCAGCTTCATTTCACGGGGGGGGGGGGGGGGGGGTCACAGCCACTGCCTTGGGGAGTGCATCTGTTCTCCAGAAAGCTTAACGAGCCTGCAGACCTGGGTCTGGGAAATCTAACAGGGTCACGTGTGCTAAACAGAACTGGCCTGGGCCAGTACCACTTGGATGGGAGATCTCCCAGGAACAGCAGAGTGCAGGACGTGCTGTTGAGGATTCTTCTGAGCCAAAACTGGTCACATATCCCAGCTTGGTGCTGCTACTGGGAGATATGCCACCTGTCACATGCCGTTTGCAAGAAAGTCCCAATTCCTTGTTACTATTAAAGGCTGTATGTTTCTTGGGGTGGAAAGGAGATGGGGGGGGGCGGGGTGTGTGTGTGAAGAGATCAGCGTTAAACTCATGCCCTGGCTGAAACTGGACTTGGGTCAATTCCTTTCTTCCCACTTCTAGTTCTCCCTGCAGTGCTAATTGAGAGCAGTGGCCAGAGCATAAGTCTGGGAGCCAGGAACACGGCAGTGCTCGTTCCAGCCATGCTGCCTTGAGCAAGTCACGTCACCTCTCCGTGCTTCCCGAGTCCTCCATCTGCAAAATGGGAAGACGCTTACCTGTCTCAGTTTTCCTTCTAAACTGTGGTGCAATTATGCCCTTTCACAATAGCTATGCTCCACCCCAGAAGTGGCTGTATTTCAGCCACCAAGTGACAGGATCCCAAGCTACAGCCAGTAAATCAGTTTACGCCTGCAGAGTGCTGTGGGCTGAAAGATGTGGTGTGAGTGTATTTGCTAGACACAGGAAGCCAAAGCACAAGAGTGATTCTTTTGGACTCACGTGGTGCATGGAAATTCTCCATTCTCTGTGTTTTCCATCTTGCTGCAGAGATTTATTATTCTGAATGTCAGAGAAAGGCCTTAGATACAGCTGTTCTGCCCCCCCCCCCCCCCCAGTCCCTCTGATTGTGGGGCTCAGATGGTCTCCTGGAGTCCCCCTTCCTTCCGTTTAGTGGGACCGTGTTTCTCTGCAGATCATCACAAGTTCTGGATTGATTCTAGGCACAGGCCAGCTCTGCTACTGAGAGAATTAACCCTCTTGCTCCTAAAGTAGTCAGGGTTTTCCTGGTGCAAGAGTCATTGCTATGAACAAAGGCAGAAGAATTGCTGGGCAGGTGGGTTCAAAGTAAGGGAGATGGCTGGGCTTGAGGGATTCCCTCCAGTGTGCAGAGACAGGAAGGACGATCCTTCCCAGTAGATGCCTATGTCGGCTGGAGTGGGCACACTTTGCATAAGAACAGTGAGACCTGTTTGAGGAATGCCGCAGGGTACAGGTGGTATTTGCATGGTCACTATTCAGCAGGAGCAGAGCCAGCACCCTGGGAGCAGCAGGAAGAGGTGACAGGAGATTGCAGCATGTGATCAGCCCTGTGGGTTTGGGCAGGCAGACATTTCATGTGTAGGTCTGTTAGGAGTGTAACACACCTGTGTATGTAATATCTAGCCAGGTTACACACACACAAAGAATGCGTATGTTCAAGTTGTGCACTCATATCCATTGTGTGCGTAGAGGGGAGCGTACAAGGGCTGTGTGCATGGGTGTACACACACAAGATGGGAATGTGTAGAGAAGGGACACTAAAGCCATATTTCTGAGGCTGCCATTTGATGCAAATTTTAAGAGCCAGGGAATAAAGAGCCATCCCAGGCTGGGATAATTCCATTTTGTCCAGGGAAGGGGAGTGAACCCCAGAGGCAGGAAATTACATCTTGATCACTAGAACAAGGGATTACGTGGAGACATTCATGGTTGCCTGTGGGACTGTGCAGGATGAAAGGAGCTGTAGAATTTATCATCGTGTCCCCACGCAAGCTGCTGCACAAACAGTTAAAAAACCATAGCAACGGACTGATGCAAGACATCGTTTGTGAGCTGTGTACGTTCCATTGTGGGGACATCGGCACTGTGCGTGCCTAGACACACACATTACACCGTGTGCAACCCAAAGATGCGGGCACATGGTTGAGTTTGGAAAGGGCTCCTCCATTCCACGGGCTGGAGCGTGTGTTACATTGTTCGTTCTCCGTCATGCAATGGCACTTTCTGAGGGTTCTCCGAGATAAGGAGAACCCAGCCCACATGCCTCCAGAGTTTGGATTGGTGAAAAGATAACAGGACCTCGATAAAACAAATCTCCCTGTGACCAGCTGCCTGCGTGCTCCTCACAGTACCTGCTGCAGGCCGTGAGGAATAGGAAAAAACAAACAAACAAAAAACCATGGCAAGCACCCTGGTGGGTTGAAACCCTGGTGAGCTGGCTTGTTGTTGTGACCAAACATGGGGCTCTGGATTGCAGAGACTGTTTTTTTGGAGACACTGGCTTCCAGAATAGCAATGCCACACTTACACGGGCCAGTTACAATACCTCTTACTGAGATTCCCCTCCCAAACCAGGGCTTTCCCAGGGCAATGACAAGATGGCTGCTTTTATGGTTGGGGGAGAGAATTTAAAGCTTTGGTACATAGAGGAACTAACTAGCACTAGTGTATGTGCAGGAATGACCCCCTTACTGCCCCCCCATACAATAAAGCATAAATCAAAGCAACCCTTACAGTACCTCCCCCCAGCCCAGCCCACCTCCCCCACATACACTCATAAAATCACACTGCTGGGGCACGACACTGTCCTAGTAGGAGACAAACAAAGGGATGGGGTAGAGAGGGGCATCTGTGCACATGTCTCCCCAAAGCTCGTAAGGGTCTTTTGACTGAGGTTGGGTTTGGAGGCTCCCCTGGGTTTATTTGCAGAACAGCCCCCTCCTGAGAGCCAACCCATACCCCACCTCCATTTCCCAAAGGAAGGGCTCCCCACACCTGTCAGCCACACTGGGATTTTAGATCGGGCGCTGCACGCACTAAACCCGCTGCCAGAGCGGTGGGAAACTTTGCAGAAGGAGCAGCAAGAGTTCTGGGTTGATGCCAGCCTGGGGCAAGCTCAGAGACAGAGCCTATAGGGCACTTGAGCCAAGGACCCAAACACACACACCCCCCCCACCCCTTTGCAATAGATGCTACCAGTACAGCACCTGGCTGGGACCAGCTCCTGCGATGCCCCAGACACAGCTCGCTCAGCGAGGGGCTCTGAGCCAGAAGAAGGGGGCAAGCAGAGGGGGGCAAGCAGAGCAGGCCACATGACAGGGCCAGCTGGCCGAGCAGACCCACTGCTCCCCCCCCCCCCACCTCCATCCCCGCCACTTGAATCACAACACATCGTGTGATCATCAGCTATTGCTAAACCTCCATTTTATTTCCAGCAAACCCCCTTTTGTCCCCCAACCCCACAGGGGCTAGAGGAGCCCCTGGGGCATTTCTCACCCTCCCAGGTGCCTCTTACCTTGCAGCTGGGCTGGGATGCAGGGGAAGCGGCCGTCGTCCCTCTGGGCCAGCGAGGTGTCAGCCCCAGGGGCGGTGTCTCAGGAGAGGGGGGGACGCCTCCTGCCCATGCACTCAAGAGAGCCCCGGCTTTCCCCCACCTGATCTGCCCGCGGGCTGCGGCTCCCTCTCTCTTGTATCCCTATGTGCCCCGCCCCGCTCGGAAGGGAGGCGCCGGATTGGTCCCGCCGGCAGGCTGATTGGGAGAGGAGGGTGTCAGTCAGCAGAGCCTGCTTCAGCTGGGGCTGGGGACATGCTGCCGGGCTGCCTGGCCGCTGGGCTGAATCGTGCCCGCTTTGCTCAGGGGCGCGGGGAGTTTGCTCCCGGGTTCACAGGGGGTGGCCTGTGCTGTGTCTTCTCCCGGATAAGGGCCTGGTGGGACTGGGAGAGATGCAGGATATTATAGGGAGACAAAGGTGGGGGGGGGGGATACCTTTCATTAGACCAACTTCTGGGGGGAGAGAGGCGAGCTTTCCAGCCCACCCCGGGCTCTTCTGCAGCTGGTTCCTGCCAGCGACACCACACCTGGTGGTTGTTCCCTTCCCCTTCCCCTGCCCCCCGCCCCGCCCCACTGCAGCATCCCATGCCACCCAGGGCTGCCCCAAAGCGCTGCCCTGCTGCGGGGGGGGGAGCAGGCGGCTCCCCTGGCTCTGCCAAAAGCAGCCCCAGGGTGGGCGCTGACATGCTGTCCGTTCTGCTCGCCTTGGCGCTCTCCTGGCCTTGGTGAGTCAGGGCGCTTCCCTCACCTCGGCCTGCAGTCCAGGTACATGGCAGTAAATACTCCAAGGAGGGGCTGACACGGAGCCCACCTGTGGCCCTACTTACAGGCAGCTCCTTATATCAAGTCACGGAGCCTTGCTAGCAAGATAGATGGCTGAACTTCATTGATCATTCCTGTGTCTGTGCCCAAAGGCCTGTCCCCTCATGCACTGGATTCAGCATAAAGTCTGCGATGGAGTCTCAGGGGTGTTGCCCCAGAGTCCTGGCCAGGGGTCTAGTGGGGAATGCATAACAACAAACGTAACTCCTGCTCATTTGCTGTCGCAGCCCTCATCCTCTCTTCCTCTAGTGCAGAGCCGGCACTCAGCATAAGAAGACTGAGGCTATGTCTACCCTTGCACTTTTGTCAGTAAAACTTTTGTCGTTCAGGGTGTGAAAAAACACACACACCCTGCCGACCGACACAAGTGTCACCGACAGAAACGCTGGTGTGGACAGCACTATGTCAAGTACATAAAAGGTTGTTACAAGGAGGAGGGAGAGAAATTGTTCTTCTTAACCTCTGAAGATGGGACAAGAAGCAATGGGCTTAAATTGCAGCAAGGGTGGTTTAGGTTGGACATTAGGAAAAACTTCCTCCCTGCCAGAGTGGTTAAGCACTGGAATAAATTGCCTAGGGAGGTGGTGGAATGTCCATCATGGGGGATTTTTAAGAGCAGGCTGGACACACACCTGTCAGGGATAGTCTAGATAATATTTAGTCCTGCCTTGAGTGCAGGGGACTGGACTAGATGACCTCTCAAGGTCTCTTCCAGGAGACGCTCTCCCAGTGACATAGCTTCTGCTGCTCATTGGGGGTGGTTTAATTATGCCAACCAGAGAGTTCTCTCCCGTCGGCATAGAGCGGCTACACAGGAGCCCTTACAGCAGCGCAGCTGAAGGTCTGTAGTGTAGGCATAGCCTAAGCAATTGCATAGGCCCCTGAGCAGCTCAAGGGGCCCCCCATTTGCTTTTTAATCTAAGAACTTGCCTGTTTTAATACTGGGGGGGTGGGGTGGAAAAAGTATTCCTGCTTAGGGCCCCCAGTGGGCTAGGACCAGCTCTGCCCTACTCTGTCCTTGAGTGAGTTAGGGCTAATTTAGTGTGTGATCCTGACCTGCACCAAGCACCCTGGAGGTCAGAGAGAGGTGTGGGTGCTCAGCCCCTACAAATCATGTTCTTGGAGCTTGTTCAGAGCTGGGGCCTGTCATATTCCACTGATCTGTAAAGCGTCCTGCCCACCCATAAAGCTGGGTTGATGATAATAAATACAGCATCCTTTGGATACAGAGAGATGGATTCTGAGCCATCCTGACATCTCACAGAACAAGGAGGTGCCGTGCAGGGAAATCCGCACTCTCCCAGGGGACTGAGGTTTAGATAAGATCATTGGCACTTATGCCAGGCTGTGCCAGGGACCCCCTCAGCCTGGGGTATGATGGAGACAGCACCGGCAGCAGAAGGGAAGTCTGGGCATATGAATTATTTGTTTTCAGGCACCAGGGAAGTCAGTCACGTTACAGTCTCCTCTTCCCAGGCCCCTTAATGCACTACTGGGTAGAAGGCTGGGATTCCAGTTTTGAAGGCAACTGCTCCGTGCTAGGACATATGCTAACCGTGGCATCTCGCTGCAGCCAGCCCAGCCCCCCATTCAGCTGCGGTGGGAATTTCCGCCTGGTGGGGGCTGGTCTTTAACACGTGAAGGTGGATTGTTCAAGATCTCCTTGGTTTGAGCCCAGAGCTCTGCCCTGCCCAGGAGGTGCCATGCTGGGTCTAGGAGCTCAAGATCCAAAGTGATGAGCAGGGCGGGGAGTGAGGGGGAAGCCACCCCGAGCTGAAATGCTGCTCCCAGGAGGGGAGGCTAAGAGGGCAGTGGGTAGCTCAGCATTTCCTTAGCAGGGGGAGGATTGTGCCCAGGTCTTGATGGGCACACCGGTTCTCCACAACATGCCCTGCCCCTTTCATGCCCTGGCGAGAGAGGAGCTTTTGTGGGGAAGAGCCGATAAAAAAACCAGAGAGAGACCAACTGATTTCAGAAACAAAGGCAAATGGTTTCCATGGTGACTGCCAGCAACAGGAGGATGTGTCTCCTGGTGTCCTTACTTCTCAGATGCTGCTGTGTGTCCCCAGGGCTGCCGAGCCCATATCTAACAGGGCCCTGCTGCAGTGGCCACGGGGGAGCGGCTCCACCTGTCAGGGAGAGGAAAGGCTCCGGCCAGCTGGGTTCGGTGGCCCCACCCCGTGGAGATCATTCCTGTCACGCGGAAATGTGCCTTCCACAAGTAGGGTACAAAACAATGGGGCAGCTGACAGGGTGCATTGAGCTCCCCCTTGCAGATCTCCCAGGACAGCTACTTCACAAAAGGGACGAGCCGGGGAAAACCTGGACAGGTGGCAACCCTGCCCACAAGACACGACACGGAGAGAGGAGACCGCTACAGGCTTCTGGCTGGAGACGGCAGTGGGGAGGATCCATCTTGGGGGGCAGCTTCTTCCCCCAGAAATGAGGCAGATGGTGTCTCGTACGAGGGACTAGAGATGGACTGAGGGGTTGAAAAAAACAGGGGAGCCGGCTGGCATTGTTCGGTGCTCCTGAGAGATGAAGATGCCCTCATTGCTCAGATGGGGCACAAGGCTAGGTCTGTGTCGAATGAAGCTCACTACCATCTGGAGAAATAGGGGATATGCCCACTGCTCTGGACAAATGGGGTCCTGGGACTCTGGAGGGCTAAGTCCCAGTGTCCCAGGGGTCTCTGCATTATAAGGAGTTGAGGGTGTGGCCCATGCTTTGAGCAGTTTCCTGGGAGTGTACAGAGCTGAGTTGACGTGGCCCATGGTCTAGGAGGATGGCGGGGTCAGGGGGGACTAAGCTTCCCAGACAGAGCTCTTCATCTAAGAAGCCAAGATCATAGCAAGCACGGCCAGCAAGCACGGTCAGCGTGGCTGAGCTGAGGTCAGCGTATGTGATGCAACACAACTTTATTTTGTGCATTTTTCCTACTGTGTCCCACATTGCTTTGCGGCATGAGCTCACACAAGGTACCAGATGGGTACCGCTTTCTCCTGGGATGTTGCTCGGTCTCCCACACTGATCACCAGCCCTGCTCTGAAGGGGCCTTCCCTTCAGAAAAGGGTTTAAAGTACTTATGTCTTTAATGTGTTCGGCCTCCCAGCACCCTTGTGAGGCAAAGCAGTGCTGTTATCCCCATGTACAGAGGGGAAACTGAGGCACAGAGCAACTAAGTAACTTGCCCAAGATCACACAGGAAGGCTGTGGCAGACCAGAGAATTGAACACAGGTCTCCAGCTAGTGCCCTAATCACTGCGCCGGCAGGGAGAGACTTTTTGTGTGAAAGCGTCCCACTGAAACAGGTAGCTTACTTTAGCAATCAGCCCTGAACGCCCCTATTGCAAAGCTGGAGAACTCTCTCACCCCCTCTAGGGAACAGCCCCAGCCAGAGGCTTGGGACATTGCACTGGTTAATGAGGTGGAATGGTGGCTTTGAAATGCCTTCTGTTTAAACACCTTTAGAGTTCAGACTAGTCACTGCTGATGCAAAGAAGTGACACTTCTGGGGAAAGAGGCCCATTAACCCCAGCCTTTCCCTGTTCAGTTCATTGGGGTATTTAAGAAATGAAGCTGCAGCACCCCCACACCCCTAGTTCCTGTGCCCACAACGAAGCATCTACAGATGCAGCGTCTAGATTGCACCCAGCCAAGGAAGAAAATGGTTTACAAAGGAGGATACAGATCCTGAAAGCAATTTATCCTGAGCCTGGACAGGAATCCATCCATCATTCCAGCTGTCCCACACAGGGCTGGAAAACCAGAAAGCAAAACCCAACAGGAAAAGATCTGTTTTCTCTTCCAGAAACACATCATGCAGGAACTGCTGTCTAGCCTGAAATCAGTGTCCCTGGTGGTTAGGGGCTCATCTCCACCCCCCCAACCCGCTAGCTAGGGGCTCAACTCCCCCCACAGCCTACTGGTTAGGGGCTCACCTCCCCAGCATCCCCCTATCCAGCAGCTAGAGGCTCGTCTATTCTGGGACCCTCCCCCATCACCACCTACGGATTCACATCTCCCCAGGATTTCGCCTCTGCCCTCTAAAAGCTCACGTTGCACAGGATCACCCCACCAGCTAGAGGCTTACACCTTAAAGGAATCCAGATCTTCATCCCTTCAGCATGGTACATGCTGTCCACATTGTCTCACTAGGGAATCTCCCTTGAGGCCAGGGGAGAGTTCAGGCTCCAGGTTTGGGGGGAGGGGTTCTACCCAAAGCCCCCTCCCCCTGCTCTAAACAGCTGCACCCTCTTTCCTGGCAGAGGGGAGAAAGGTCAGAATCCATGCTCAGGCTTGGGTCTCCCCCTGCCATTCCCCCCGCCCCCAGCACAGCTGAGCCCTCCCACTGCGAGCGCTCCCCAAAGGAGAGGAAAACTATGCCCCCCTCTCCCCCCAGCAGCGATTCCTCTTCCATTTACAGCCCACTTAAAAAGAGAAGCGGCGTCAATTAAAAAGACAGCACGCTTTTTTCCTCTCCCTCGAAGGATTCTTCAAGGGCCTGAAAAATTAATGAGCGATTAATTGAAACCGTGTAATGGCTGAGCCCTGGGGAGACCGGTACCCCACTCCCACCAACAGCAAGGCCAGGATCCTCCTCTGACAACTCTGGCAATTAGCAGCACAGCCTGGGCCGGCACCGGGGACTTCATGCATCTGCGGGGGCGGCCACTTGGGCATCAGAACCACCTCCCACGAGAGGGGAATGGGAGCGTCCCAAAGAAAGACCCGCCGTCGCGCAGAGCCCGCTTCCTTCCATCCCTCCCGCGCATGTCGAGCAGAGATTCGTAGATTCTAAGGCCAGAAGGGACCATCGGGATCATCTAGTCTGACCTCCTGTATGGTACAGGTCAGAGAACGTCCCCAAAACAATTCCTAGAGAAGAGCTTTCAGAGAAACCTCCGATCTTGATTTAAAAACTACCAGTAACGGAGAATCCACCACGACCCTGGGGAAGTTGTTCCAATGGTTCATTACCCTCCCTGTTAAAAATGTACACCTTATTTCCAGTCTGAATTTATCTAGCTTGATCTTCCAGCCATTGGATCCCGTTATACCTTCCTCTGCTAGATCTAAGAGCCCATTGTCAAATATTTGTTCCCCATGAAGATAATTACAGACTGTGATCAAATGACCCCTGAACTTTCTCTTTGTTAAGGCTAACTGGATTGAGCTCCTTGAGTCTACCCTTGCAACGCACATATTCTTATCCTTTAGTCATTCTCCTGGCTCTTCTCTGAACCCTCTGCAGTTTATCAACATCCTTCTTGAATTGTATTCCAGCAATGGTTGTATCAGCACCAAATCCAGGGGTAAAATAACCTCTCTACTCCTGCTCGAGATTCTCCTGGCTACACACCCAAAGAGCATGAACCAAGCAGAGTGAGGCCTCAGCCTAGTTATTTAGGGTTATGGACAACTATCTAGCTTAGGTACTTGCGTGGCCCCCATATCTGAGCACCTCAGAGCCTCCCTGGGAGGCAGGGCTAGGCTAATACCCCAGCTGGGAAACTGAGGCACAGAGTGGCTAAGGCCCAGATCCTCAATGGAAGTTAGGAGCCTAAGCACGTTTATGGATCTGAGCCTAAGTGACTTGACCAAGGTGTGGCAGAGCTAGGAATTGAACATCTGCCATGCAAGTTACAGGTGAGCATCCTAACCCCTGGGCCAGCCTTCTGCTCCTAAATAACTGCTGGCAATTCTTGTGCCTGGCCAGTAATGCTCTTGGCAGGAATGTGTCCTGCTGCATGCTGAGCATATTAGAAGCATCTGGGCCATATTTTGGTGGCTAAGTAGCAGCTGAGCACTTCTGAAAATCTGGTCCCTTGTGGGCAGAGGGGCCTGGACTTCAGCACTGGGCTAGTTCCTTGCTGAGCTGGAAGTGGGTGGATTTCGGGATAGGATCTATTGCCCCCTGCTCCATATTTATTTACATGCCGCACACTTCTGAACAGGCAGCAAAGCAAAGCCTCATGCCTGGAGCCAGCCTGCCACCCTCAACAGGCGAGAAAGCAACTCAGCCCCCAGCCAGGCTGCTTGGGTATTTGCCTCCAGACACTAGGCCAGCTTTGAAATCAATGGGTGTCAGGTGCCTAACTTGCTCAGATGCTTTTGACCATCCCACTAGGTGCCTAGGTACCTTTAGAAATCTGGCCCTGTGTATTTAGATTAAGGATCAGGGCTTAAATCCTACGGTGCAGGATGCTAATGTGCTGGACAATCACTCAGAATCACCCAGTCAGATGGCCTCGGTGTTAATCAGAACCAGCTCTGGGCTGCTGTGGATACATCTGGATATGCCTTGTTAGATCAATGAATTACACTGTCTCCAAACAACCTAGTGCTTCCTGAACAGTTCTAGGGCAGTTGGTTATCTGTCAGGATCTTAATTAAAGCTTAATCTGTAAACCCCTTTCTGGGCCAAATCAGAGGATTCCGCATAGAATCATCTTCCCTCATTACTCGAGCTCTTCTCCTTAAATCTTTCCTTCCTCTTTCTCTTCTCCGTTTTCACTTCCTTGTCCACTTTCTCCCCATTTCCCCGATTCTACACTGATATTTCTCCTTTGCATCCTAGCAATTGACATTCCCCCAGTCATTGAAGCTGCAGATCTATGGATAACGTGAAAGCCACCCAGCAAGACAGTGAGCCTACAGCTTGGTAGTGCTCCGAGGCTGTCACCTCCAGGGAGCGACACCAGCTGCGCTGGGTGACTGTACTGGGATAACTAGGCTTTAATGATATTCCTATAATCTCCCACCACCCGCCCAATCAATGCAGGAAGGAAATTAACACTCAGAAGAACCCAAGCTCCGCCCAAAAATCCAACATACACAGGATGGAAATATCTCTGGTATTGCATCCTTTAGAGAGAACAAAAGCCTATGTGTTAAAGGGGTGACTTCCAGCTCCCAAGGGTGCTAGATGACCAGCATATGATGAATTTAATTGGACGACAATTTGCTTGTTACCCTGTAGTCCTGCAAGAGAGATCCAAAGGAGGTAGCATGACTAGTGGTTAGCACACAGGTGTGGACATCGGTCTTTCTAGGCTCTCTCTGCTACCTGCGAGGTAGAACAAATAACCTGGTGCCTCAGTTTCCCTACCTGTAAAATGAGGCAGGGGCATTGTGAGGGTTAATGCACTGGCATTTGGAAAATGCTGTGAGCTCCTCAGCTGGAGAGCACCATAGAAAAGTGAGGTCTGGTTACGTTCAGTGCACTGAGACCTCGCCCTTTCCACTACACCCCCTTTCCCATTCTCTTGGCTTCTCCTTCTCTACCCAAGCAGAGCCTCCTTCCTCCAAACTTAACCCCCACTAAAGCTGCAGGCTCAGTTCTTTACCTGCATCTCTAAAGTGACCTGTTCAGTCCTTCCCCAGCAGGTTTGGTCAGGGATCCAAGAGCAGAGAAAAGACAGCAGACCCTTCCCCCCACTACCCAAAAGGAGCGTTTTGACCACAGCTTTTGCATCCCAGGAAGTACGTCTTCCGAGTGCTCAGAGCCTACCAGGGCTGTGACCCCTGTCACTGCCTGTACACCAGCCCCTGGGAAGAGAGGGATTAAGGTGATATGGAGCCCACCCGCTCTAGCCCAGGTGTGGCTCAAATAAAGGTCATTCCCACCTGCTGGCTCTTTGGCAGCGTATGTGAGAAGCATTGGTGAGCTCCGTCCAGTGCCTGCCTAGCAAAACCCATTGCAGCGGGCAAAGACCCCTCATCTGTGTGTACTGCAGTCATGCGGCATGGAACCGGCTGAACAAAACATTTGTTCAACCCAAAGTGAGAGATTTCATTTTGGTTTTGAGGGGGGTGGGTTTTTATAAAACTTTAAAAAAAGAGCAAAACTGAGTGAAAATTCAAACCAAAACGTCATTTTTGAGTCCAAACGTTTCATTTGGAAAAAATATTGAAACAAATCATTTGGTTTGTGTGGGACTTTTTTGTTTTGTTTTTGACAGAAAACAAATTGGGGAAATCCAGTGCTCGTTTGTGAACTGTTTCGCACAACCCTACTCTGCTAGTGTAAACACAGGTTATACCAGCAAAAAAAGTGATTTTGTGGGTATAGTTTATACCGGATTCAGTGAGCAAAATAAGCAAAAGCAGCAAAAGCACTTTCATGTCAGCAAAAGTGCATCTATTCTAGGGATTTTGCCAGTATAGACATATTGTAAAAAGACCACACCCCTAACCAACATTGCTACACCAGCAAAAGTTTGTAGTGTAGACCTGGTCTCAGTAACACTGACAAATTGATTATATTAATAAACAGAGGTATAAAACTCCTTCAGTTTGAATTTTTCTAAAAAAATCATGGAAATATTTCTAGTTACCTGAGGGTTACTAATTAACAAGTTGTTAAATCTGTATTTTGAGCCGGAATACCCCTGTAGTGCCTTATATAGTAACAGAACCCAGAGGGAACTAAGGCCTGGTCTACACGAAAAGGTTAAGTTGACCTAGCTATGTAGCTCAGGGATGTGAAAAAGCCACACCCCTTGAGTTGTGATGTAGTTAAGCCAACCTAACCCTTGGTGTAGACAGCGGTAGGTTGATGGAAGAATTCTTCCCTCAACCTAGCAGCTGCCTCTCGGGGAGGTGGATTACCTACGCCGCAGAAGTGCCGGTGGTGGCTACATGCGGCAGCATTTCAAGTGTAAACAAGCCCAAAGATCTTGAGGTGACTAGGGTCTGACAGTGTGATGGTAGCTAGCACGTATTAGCTACCACGTTTTAAAAGTCGAGTCTAGACACAGTACGCTGCCTTTACCATGTTAAACTGGTCAAACCACAGCCTAGAGGGGAGTCAGGGCTTTAACTTGACCAGTTTAGTAACTGTTAACGGCACACTTCCTCGTCTAGATTATAATATGTTAGTTAGCACATGCTGACAACACACCTTAAATCCCAGTCTAGACACTGGCAAAGGGTCTTGACGTTACAAGGTTGCACTTTTTCTATTTGGCTTTGTCTGGACTATGATTTAAAGGTGTGATGTTAGATTGGGTTAACTAGCTCAATCTAATTAGCATCTTATAGAATCATAGAATATTAGGGTTGGAAGGGACCTCAGGAGGTCATCTAGTCCAACCCCCTGCTCAAAACAGGACCAATCCCCAATTTTTGCCCCCGGTCCCTAAACGGCCCCCTCAAGGATTGAACTCACAACCCTGGGTTTAGCAGGCCAATGCTCAAACCACTGAGCTATCCCTCCTCCCAAAACTCTTCTACAACTCTTTGCTGCAAAAAGTAGTAGCTAAATAATAGCTAACGGCAGACGCCAACTTCATGTGAAGCCCTAGTGGAGATAAGGCACTGTCGTTTTTACCTCCATGTAGCTGGCTGAGGTCAACCCCAGGTGAGGGGGTATAGTGTAGACTTGGACTGGTGACATCAAGGTAAAAACTACCTGTGCCTTGTCTCCCCTGGGATTATACGTTGAGCTAGCTGTCACCATGCAAAACCCACTCCCTTCCTGCAGTGAACGACATAGCCAAAAACTCAAATCAAGGCAAAGCAATTGTATTTTAGCACCTGCTGCTAAACTGGTCAAAGGAAAGCTTAGAGGGCAGCCCTAGGCATTGTCTTGACCAGAATTTTAGAAAGCATTGATTAGATTGAACTATCTAATTAGATCTCACCTCACATCTTTAAATCCTAGTCTAGACAAAGCCCAAGTGAATGCAGGACTTGAGAAAGATGCTGGCTAGGAACAGAGAGCCTGATTGTCAAAGATGCTGAGTGTACAGATTACAAAGACCCCAGAGACTGCTTGTCTGTTTTCCTTTCCTCATCTTTTCCCAGGGCCGTTCTGCTGGGTTTTTATTCGATCCCACCACTGGCACCCTGGAGAGATTAGAGTCCAGGACACTATGGTTGGGGCGAATGTAAGACTTTGTTTTCTGTTTACACAGATCCTCACCGCCTTGCTATATGCCCCCTGGTGGCCACCCTGAATAGTGGCATGTAAATGTTGACAGCACCACCTTGAGCCGTCACACCTCCCGTGGGGCAGAAGCTATGGATGCTCTGCACGAACAGCATGAAGAATGAAGGGCCTGATCCCTACATTACTCCAGTTTTACACCCACTGCAACTCTATTGATTTCTGGGGCACTGAACTGCTTTAAAGCTGGAGTAATACAGTGGTGAATCCGGCCCTAATGTTTTTTACATGTCAGTTTTAATAAACTCTGATGCTCTTTGCAACTCAAAGGAATTATATGTATATGGGCCCAGGTCCTTCGCTGGTGCAAATGCAATCAGCTTCAGGGGTGTCATTGGAGCTTAGTTCATTTACAGCAGGTGAGGATCGGGCCCACGATTTTTAATCCCCGTACGTGTCTGCAATTGTGCAAACATCCTGTGAATTCCTCTTCCCCCCACCCCCCCACTGCAGACTGGTGTCTAACTTGTCTGTTTAGGACAGTCCAGCCATTTCCATAACAACCGATTCCTCAGACATGAAAGGCTGAATAGCTGCTAGCCAGGACTGGCTCCCTGACAAGGTGAATGTAGAGATTTGTGTCAAAAAGGGGGTTTGAAAACAGGTGGGTCTCCTGAGTTTGAAAGGTAGCACATTGCACAGTATGTCGTAGCTAGGGATCAGAGTAGCAGCCGTGTTAGTCTGTATTCGCAAAAAGAAAAGGAGTACTTGTGGCACCTTAGAGACTAACCAATTTATTTGAGCATGAGCTTTCGTGAGCTACAGCTCACTTCATCAGATGCATACCGTGTGCAGTTTCCACGGTATGCATCTGATGAAGTGAGCTGTAGCTCACGAAAGCTCATGCTCAAATAAATTGGTTAGTCTCTAAGGTGCCACAAGTACTCCTTTTCTTTTTGTAGCTAGGGATGTAATGCACTGTACATTGCCAGCAGGGGGCACAGTAGGGCATACATATTTCATATTTAAATACTCAGAGGCATAGTTACTGCAGGAATGCCCATTGCATTTTTAATGTGAATTCACCGCTAGTGAAAGGTGCTAGACTAAGGTGACCAGACAGAAAATGTGAAAAATTGGGATGGGGGTGGGGGATAATAGGAGCCTATATAAGAAAAAGATCCCAAAACCGGGACTGTCCCTATAAAATCGGGACATGTGGTCACCCTATGCTAGACTGACAGCCCTGGATAATGAAGGCCTCCGTGTAGACACAGAACAAGCACAGCAGTGCAAAGTTCCCCCTTCACACTGGCCTTGTGCCTCTGTCCTGACCTGCCGGGACCACCCACTCCTCTCCGGGTCTGAGAGCTTCCACCAGAGTCCAGGTCCTGTTGTTCCCTGGGCTCTTTGCTGACAAAGGGGCCAACTGTGGTTCGAGATGTAGGCCCTGATTTTCAGAAGTGCTGAGCGCCCACAGCTCAACCAGAAGTCAATGGGTGCCCACCCCCTCCGACGTCCAGGCTTCCAGTCACTGGCTCAGCAGCAGCTGTGCAGCCAAGAGGCTGCAAAGAACAAGGAGCACGGAAGTTTTAAGACACCGGCACTCGATCAGGTTGGAGGATACCGAGGCCCCAGCATCCGTGCAGCACAGGGAGGGGACCGTCCAAGTGCTTCAGGGCTGCAGTGTTTGGACAGCGCCAGGAGGTGTTATCCGTCGTCTGGGGGGCGCTGGCATCCCCGCGTCAGACAGCTTTGGGACAGCAGTGCCGGAGAAGCAGGAGCTGCCCTTCGGGGCAGCAGGGTCCGTGCAGCACTGGGGGCAGCAGCCCCATGGAGTCTGCAGCAGCAGAGTCCACGCCAGGCTAAAGTGGCCTAGTCCAAAAAGCCTCAGGACGGCAGGGCAAGAGCAGGCCCTAAGGAGCTCGCGACCACGGGCAGTCTCCAGGCAGCAGCCATGCAGCCACAGCACTGCCTTGCAGCAGCGGGGAAGGCTCAGCCGCAGGATCGGGCCGCGTCTCAGAGCAGCTCCTGAGCAGAATGAGCGCAGCCCCGCAGGCCAGCTGGCTCGCTGTGGTGCTGGAGCATTCAGGGAAGCTGTGGGAAGTGGGGGGGGGACACAGAAGCCACCCAGAACTATCAGAACCTCTGGGCCTGAATTATGCAGAATCCCCTTCCAGACACACGCGGGGTTTGTCCCCAGTGCATCTTGGAGCAGGAGTGCTATCTCGTCAGCTGTCCAAGTGCTGCTGAACCTGGGACCTTAGTGTCTCTGAACGGGTTGTCCCCTTGAAGGATTCCCACATTAGCAGTCCATCCTTGCTCCCTTCTAGAAATTGTTTCCAAGGCAGATGAGACCTGTGGCCTCCTTGCATTTATATCTGCTCGTCTGGCCAAATGCAAAGGCTGCAGCTGCCCCTTGTGGCCACCTGCAGGGTTGCGGAGATCGCTGTCCTGCTGTTGCAGTGGAAGGGGATGGAGGGAGACAGCGCTGGCGGGGAAGGGTGTCACAGGCCACAGACAGATCAAGACTGAGGGGCCCTGCAGTAACTCAGAAGATCCTGCCCATCACTACTAGAAATCAGATCTCCAAGCAGAGCCCGAAGGTTGGCACAAATATCTCCCTTGGCATCTCCCCTGCACCCAGGATCTCTGCACCCAACGCACCCGGCACTTTAAGAATCTGGCTTTTATTTAGGCGCCCACACGGGAGCGGAGAGCCTTTGAAAATCCGGCTCTGAATGCAGCATCGGAGAGATGCCCAGCTCTACCAAGCTCTTGTCAGCCCTTTGGTTCCTGTTCCATCCTGCAGCTGGACATAGCAGACCCAGTTCCTTTCTGAGAAGCAGAGGATGGAAACACACAGATGAAGAGCACCGACGCCTATTTCCAGGCCTAAGGAGCCTGACCAAGGCTGCATATGGCACAATGTTCCTTATAGACCCATTCAGTGAATTTGCCGATTACGGAGTGAGTCCAGCTGGGCTTGAACCTGGGGTCTGACTGCAAGACCTGTTAGCAGAATGGAACCTCGCCCCTCAGTGCTGCTGGACATGAGGAAATTGTTGTACAGGAAGCCCTGAGCAGGAAAGAAGCCAGAGAGAGGATCAGAGGAACACGGCACAGTGTTCTTGGCATCAGAGAGGCCTCTGCTCTCCTTGAGAGACTCAGTCATGGGGAAACTGAGGGAATGGAGAAAGGGTGGCAGAGAAGAGGCCATAAAGAGAGAGAGTGAGAGTCAGAATATAGGGACCAGAAGGCAAAGGGATCAGGGACAGGTCGATGAGGCCGGGGAGCTGTGTGATTTCGAACAGCATACATATGCTCATGTTCATATCTATACATAGGTTGTGTGGGTACATGTGTGAACTCACATCTGGTATGGGCCATATGGATCTGGTGTGTGGGAACGAACAGATCCTGACGGTACAGATTCACGCAGGGTGTGTGAGCAGCTCCTAGGGAGAACACCCTTTATCCCAGTCCCTGGGAGCCTGGCCTCATCCCACACAACACTGGTTGGGGCTCATGCCTGTTCTGAGAATGATCCCCAGTGTCTGGAGTGCAATGGGGCCAGGAGAGGGTTAATAAGCCGTTGTAAAAGGCCCACACAGTCTGTCTGCGGCAGGTATCAGAGAGGGGGAAGTCTGCTCCTGCTGGTAGAAGCAGAGCAGATGGGAACTGGGTCTTGTTGGGGGAGAGGGGGAGAAGTGGGGTGACTGGCCCCAAATTGGGGTGCGTGAAATGATCCAGACCCACGGCATGGCCTTTATGTGAGGCAATGCAAAGAGAAGATGTGAGGAGAGTAAAAGACATAAACATTCATAGAGTCCTAGGGTGCGTCGACACGGTACGCTGACCAGACGTCCCGTTTTTAAAAGGGACAGTCCCATATTTAAGCCCTCCTTTTCTTAAAAATGGGCAAATTGTCCCATATTTTCTGTCTCCCCCCAAGTATTGGCAGGTCCTGCTGCTGGCCAGATCCCTGCTCGCCAGCTCCCTGCCCACCAGTGGTGGGGGGGGGGTCCAGTGGCCGATGATGGAGGTGGGGGTGTAAGGCTGTTGGCGGGGCGAAGATACAGCACGCGGGACTGGCCCCTCCCCTTGCTGGTCCATCAGCGCAGCCCCCGCTGCGTGCTGCCCCCCCCCATCCCGTGCAGTGGCTGGTAAGTGCAGGTAGGCACCAGGCAGCGACCGGTTACGCGTCACCTCTGCTGCCCACCCATCAGCCCTCTCCATGCTCCCCCCTCACCGTCCGCTCCCTGCTTTGCCCCTTCACTCCCGACCTAGTCCCGCTGCTCCTCCATATCCCCCGTGGTGGGACGTGTCCCACTCCCAGCGCTGTGGGGAGAGCTCAGCTCACCAACAGCCTGGCTGCAGCTCCTTCCTTCCCTCACTGCCTCTGGCGGGGCCAGCGCCCCGGGGAAAGCCCAAGGCCCTCCGGCCCAGGGTGCTGGCCAGGAGGAGCCGAGCTCTGCACAGCGCTGGCATGGGGAAGCTTCTCCGCCCCTCAGCGAAGTTCTGGAGTGGGAACCTGCAGGTTCCACAGCAGCCCCTGGGGCAGGGGCTTAGCACCCTCTTCACCCCCGCACCTCTGGGTCCTGCCCCCAGGGAGTGCGGGGCTGCTCCGTCCTCTAGGCACCATCCCCTGCTGAACCACCTCTCGGGCTGGGTTCCCTGGGCCCTGGTGCACAATGCATCCTCGGGGCTTAACCCCTTCCTGCCTGCGCTGTAGCCGGAGGCCAGCTGTGGCCAGCAGCAGCCCGGAGGTGCTAGCTGCCTTTCCACACGGTGTGGGCAAGAAGGCACAAGCTGCTTCCAGCCACACTGGAGGATGGGGGGGAAGAGATGAGCTCTGCAAAGACACAGGCCAGGTCATCCCTTCCCCCTTCCCCTGCGGCTGGAAGCAGCTCTCATCCCTTCCCTCCCACACAGGGCCGAAAGGCTGCTCCTAGCCCCACTCTGGTGTGAACCCTGGCAGAAATGTGACCCTGCATGCCCTCCCTCCCCAAGCATTGCCTCAGGAAGACATGGCGCCAGATACCAGGAGAGCCAGGTCTGTCCCGGGGGCCCAGCTAGGCATGGAGGGCAGAGGGCACTGGGCAGAGAGGGTCAGGTCAGATGGTGTATGTAAGTGTGTGTGTGTGTCATCTCTCCCTAAAGCCTTAAAGATAAGAAGGTAAATAAAAAGAATCCAACTACACGGTATTTCTTTTTAACAGGGGCTCAGTCAACTTGATGTTAATTTGAACATTTGTACTGCATAGTTCTGATCGATTGCCGTTGAACTCACTTGAAGATGAGTAATTTTACCAGGTGCCCCGTATTCAGCATAGGGAAATATGGTCACCCTACTACACGGCAGGAAAAAAACCCTGCAGCAGCCAGTCTCGGAGCCCTGGTCAACTGACTCGGTGTATTCGTCTAGGCTCAGGCTGGAGCCTGGGCTCTGGAACCTGGCCAGGGGGTGGGTCTCAGAGCTGGGGCTCCAGCCCCAATATCTACACGATTATGGTTAGTCCCATAGCGCAAGCCCCAGTCAGTCGATCCAGGCTCTGAGACATGCTGCTGCAGGTTTGGTTTTCTGTGTAGACGTACCCCTCGAGTTTAAGGCCAGCAGGTCTAGTCTGACCTCCTGGTCAGCACAGACCATTCAACTTTGCGTTTGGCTACTGCGCCCCTTCCAGCCAGGCCAGAGGCTGAAGACATCAAGAGATGGAGAAGCCCCCCCTCCCCTTGATGGTTTGTTCCAATGGTGAACCAACCTCACTGGTCCAAAATTTGGCCTTATTTCCCATTTGACTTTGTCTGGCGTCAACTTCCAGCCACTGGCTTGTGTTCTGCCCTTCTCCATTCGCTTAAGGAGCCCTCGAGGACCTGGTCGTCCCTTGCCACGGAAGGGCCCATACCCTGGAATCCAGCCACCTCGCCATGTTCTTTCTGGTAAACTAAACAGCTCAGAGCTCCTTCAATCTCTGTTTGCTGGCATTTTCTCCTCCCTGCCAACAATTTTTGTGATTCTTTTCTGCGCCCTCTTCAGCTTTTCAACGTCCTTCCTGAAATGTGGGCCCCAGAAGCGGACCCTGTTTTCCAGGAAAGGACTCACAGCCCAATCTAGCAAGAATCTTCCGGGTCCTGGAGCCTCAGACGCAGCTGGAGCCATCTGTTCTCTGCAGCTTCGCTTTGCTGCAGCTTCCTCTTTTGCAAGGCCCAGGGGCCTTCCCTCAAACCCAGTTGGTCAGCCAGGAATCCATCATGGGGGCACTGAATCTCTGCCCCCTCTTAAAGGGACCAGCCATCCCCTGATAACCCTGTCCTCGTCATCATTTACCCGTCCCCCAATTTTTGCGTCACCCGCAAATTTTATCAGCAGTGATTTCGTATGGACTTGAAGACCAAATGATGACATGTTGAATAGCATTGGGCCTGCTTACTAGTCACACTCCCTGCAGGGCCCCCTTCGAAACACCCTCATTCATTTCAACGACTTTTGGAGACCGGACAGTTAGTTAGCCAGTTCTCAACCCATTCAGTGGGTGCTCTCTGGATATCGCGTAGTGCTAATTTTAACATCGGAATGTCATGCGGTACTAAGGCAAACACCTTACAATCGGCCATGTATATTGTATCTACGCAGCCACCTCTATCAGCCTAAAACTTGAATCTCATCAAGTCACGGGACTGGCCCGTCACTAGTACTGAGAGATCAGGGGCCTGAGCCAACTCCTCTGGGATCCAACACCCCACCTCCCAACTGTTCAGATCCAGCTCTGGATGTTGGGGATCAAGCCCTTTTATTCCTACACAACGTCCTTCACCCTGGTATCGGGGCACACACTTTGCCACAGGGTGTCCCCTTAATTCCTCACATTGCTCAGCTCCACGGGGCAGATAAGTGGCTCTTTTTTTAAGAGCCACCTTCAAGGTTCAGCGACTTGGCCAGGACCCAAGACTTGGCCACTCAGTGCTGGGCATTCAGCTCCCAGGGGAACCCAAATCAACCTCAAGATCACAACATCCTCCTTTGGTTTGGGGTTTGGTGCCTCAGGAAGTCAGAAATAGAAAGCCTGGTCTTTTCACTCACCGGGGAAAGATTTCACATTAATTGGATTCTATAAATAGCTCCCCGAGGCACTGAAAAAAAATACCATGAAATATTTAAACTCCAATTCTGACAAACACAAGTCATCACGCCATACGCACCCCTCTTGACAATTTGCTCCCTCTCATTACATCACCCTACCATCACGTAGCAGCTCTCATCCCGAAGGCTCTCATAGTACGTTTGGAGGGATCACTTTTATCCACCATGGAAAGCAGCCACTTCTGAGGTGGAACAGGCTGCTCTTTAACAGCACACAGCAACAGCAGTCCAGGACAAGAAAGTAAGAAACGGGTGCCTCTGTTTTTAAATGCGTGTGAATTTAGCACTGGTGAAAACAAGGAACTAATAGCGTTGGCTGGTGCTAAACACAAATCAGGCAGGAACTGTGTAAGCTTTTGCCCCTCAATCCTGACCTGCAACCCCTCTCCTGCTCCACTCCTCAGCCTCTGCCAAACAAAGACTGGGTCCAGTCCTGTGACTAGCACAGTTTCCCTGGAGGGGTGTCCTTGAGGCTAAACACCTGTCCTTGGGGTAGGGGTGGGGGTGGGGGGAGTCAGGGAAAACCCCTCTCTTGGCAAAGGCTCTGCAAGGTGCAGCATAACCTAACCTGATTCCAAGGAAGTCCTGGCCTCCTCGCAACTCCTCCTCTGAGCCGCTCTTTAGATCTCAAAAAGAAAAGGAGTACTTGTGGCACCTTAGAGACTAACCAATTTATTTGAGCATGAGCTTTCGTGAGCTACAGATCTCGTGTGTGCAGTTCCCTGGCCCCAGGGAAATCTGCTGTTTCGGCAGCTCCGCAGCCGTCTGGGCCTCCCCCGACCGGGGAGCTTGGAGGGGAGATGGGGAGGCTCCAGCCTGCCTTTTGGAAAGGATTGGGAGGACCTCCGCTCGGCCCTGTCCCATCTCAGCCAAGGGATGGGATGGGGATAAGGGACTGGAGCACTTCCTTATGTGCAGGTTGGCAACATGACTATTCCCACATCACATCACAGGCTACTGGACCAATGAGCATTACCCCTGCATCACTGCCTGCACCAGCTGCTGCTTCGTTCTCTGGCTCTGTTGGTACCTCCACCTTCCCCTCAGGCCTGCAGCCCCTCCCTCGCCCCCCCTTCCTTTCCTCTCTCCCTCCGTTACAAGCCCATCGGCCCTCTCTCTTCTTCCCTGCTTCCTCTGCCCCTTCTGCAGTCGCTCGCTCAGCCGGTTACTCCTCTGCAGCTTGTGTGTGCTGCAGCTCGGGATGTGCTTAGAGGGCAGCCATTGTCACAGAAGGCAGAGAGCATCACCCTCCTGGGAAATTACCTGGGACAGTCCCAGGTGGGGTGGGGCAGCGAATCAGTAAAGAACGAATGCCCCGATGGAGGAACCGATTGCCTGCTCGGCCACAAAACACACGCAAAACCATGCATGCACCTCTAAGCACGCACAATGCCGCCACACACCCACCGTTGCAACCAGGCACCCTCCCAAGTCCACAACCAATGCATGCACATGCCGGCAGGCACCCTCACCCCTCCAAGGCACAGATTTCGGCGCATTCTCAAACATCTACAACCAGAGCATTGCTATTTGCCACCTCAATCCGAAACCCCTCCGGCATGTCCACATGCACTCAGGCGTGCGTCCAAGGTATTCTCTGCAAACACAACAAACTCATGCTCCTCAGCTCCAGTGCACAGAGCCTCCTGGACACCTCTAGCCTCGCACCTGCCCCTCCCTCCAGGCTGGCTTTTTGACTGACTGTTTTGAGGGAATGCAGCTGTCAGGAGCAAAATGGTTTCCCGAGAAGAAAATCAGCAGAGAAAGGGGGGCAAAGAGAGACTCAGCTGATGAAACAATGAGAATCTTGACTTCCCAGTGATCCAGAACACAGTGCAGCCAGGGAGACGAGACAGGCAGCTTCCTAACTGACCCTTAGGGGGCCAAACTCAAGGGGGGGGGAGGGTGCTATCCCGGGATAAAGCACAAGGGAGAAAATTCATACAGGGAAGAAAACTCCCAATCACTTCGGTGCATCAAAATGGGATTCTTGGAGGACACCTATGGGCTAGATTCTCTCGGGGTGTAGATCAGCACAGCTCCATTGAAGTGGATTTCCAGCAGCTGAGGAGCTGGCCCTGTTCCTCTCACACAGGTAACCTACAGGGTCAGGTGGCTTGCGGAGAACCTATATGTGTGTGTATTACTAATTTGGGGAGGCTTCTTTATCAGAACATTGATTTTTTTTTAAACTTGATGCCTGGGAAGTTTATTCCTGTTCATTGGTCTGTCCCCTGGATCAGGGTTGCCCTTTAAATGGTCTCGCCAGCTTCCCATCTGGTCCAGGCACTTTATTCCTTTAACGGGTCCTTTTTCCTCTTCCGAGTATTTGTTTAAGTGAGCAGCCCTGCACCTCCGTCCCAGAACAGAAGGCGAGTGGTGAGGCGTGGGTAGCTATCCCAGGATGAGGCCCGGGGTTAGACGGGAGTGCTGATACCTCAGCATGGGGTCGTTCTCCAGCAAATGCCCTGCCAGGATCTGACCTGATTTCCTTGGAGCCGGGTTCCTGATAGGCTGCATACATTGCACACAAACACGGCTTTTACACAGCTTCGCTCAGTGCAGTTATGACCATATATGGGAGAGAGAGAGTGAGAGACGAGCTGTTCGCAGCTGCAACACCAGAGGTGGGGGCGGTCCCTGGTGGACAGTTTTCTGTGTCACTGTGCAGCTTTGCTATGCACAATCAGCTAGTTCACAAGCAAGAGGTAATCTCCTCCTCCTCCGTATGGAGGCCCAGGGTTAGCACCCTGCGTTAATCCCACCAAAGAGCCGCTTTGCATGAGATGGGGAGTTAACACAACACAATTAGCCATGGGGGGGGACTCTGCAAAAACAGGTTTGTAAGTTGATTATTTGACCTACCTCCCCCTCTGGAGGGTGCAGACTCTTTGGGACAGCTCTACAAGGAGAAAGTGCCAGGGAAGTCGTTAGGGAAGGGTTACTCCCTGCACAATGGAATTCAGATCTCTGCCTTGGCAAACAGCACTGGATTCTACATGCTGCTGCATCGAATAGCCCAAGGTATTTCATTAGAACATGTGCACAGACAAACACAGGAAGAAGGCGGCATTCAGCACGGGGCAGCTAGGAAAACTGCAACCGGGTCAATCAGATACAGCAACGATGAGAGCAGTGGAAACAGCCAACCCTTGATCTACTCCAAACAACATTAATGGACCAAACGTGAATGTTCTTTCCTACTCCAAGCCCAGTGACATGGACCATCCGCGGAACAGGACTGTGTCTGATTTGAGCAGGTGTCACGATGAGCCAGTCAGTCTCACAGGAAGCTAAAGAGGCTGAGATTGGAAGCAAGTTGTTCAATGTAGAAATGATGGGCCAGATTCACAATTGACGCAATAAGGATTTATTATTTATATTACACTACCATGCAGGGGCCACAACTGAGATCAGGGCCCTACTGTGAACAGTGTCGTGCAGACACATGGTGAGAGACAGTCCCTACCCCCAAAAGCTTACAAATCTTAATAGACAGGGCAAAGGGTCATAGGGAGGAGAAATGACTAGCCCAAGGGCAGGTTAGTGGCAAATCCAGGAATAGGACCCAGGTTGCATGAATCGTAATGCAGTGCCCTAACCATTGGACCACTCTGCAGGTAGGCTCAGTACCCCGGAGGTGAACTGGAGATGGAGTTTTGGAGCTAAGCAAGATACTGACAGTCAGGGAAGGTTGGTGCATTAAATACTAGTAACACTACACTCTTTTACAACACCTTCCACTGGCCTCCACTCAAGATCAAGCACTGCTCGGGCCTGAACTCTCCAATGAGTCCCGGACTCAGCTGCTCTAACAAAATCGGATTGATGGCAGTGCGCATTGTGGGTTACTCCTTGGGCCCCGCTTGGTCTGTGGGCTGTCCCTGGCAGAAAATGAACAAACCTTGTTCTAGTTCAGAAATCAATAGCACGGAGACCTCAAAGGGCACATCTACGCTGCCGAACAAACCCAAACCAAACCTGCGGCAACGAGTCTCAGAGCCCAGGTCGGCTGACTCAGGCTCACACTATAGGGCAAAAATTAGCTGTGAAGATGTTCCCACTCAGGCTCCGAAACCTGGCGGGGAGGCAGAAGGGGAGGCAGAGCTCAAGCTCCGGCCCAAGTGGGAACATCTACCTGGCTATTTTCAGCCCAGTAGCGTGATCCCTGCAAGCCCGAGTCAGTCGATCCAGGCTCTGAGACTCACTGCTGTGGGTTGTTGGGCATTTCTTTTGCAGGGTACATGTACCCTAAGACCTTCCAGGGGTTTTCATGCACATGTTCAAATGAAATACATACAACTATGGGATGCAGCATGATGCAGTAGGATCTGCTGCTGCTTGCTAAGGAAGAGACCTGAATTCTATTGTCCGAGGAGTAACCCTTCCCTAATGACTCTTCCCTGGCAGTCCTTTCCCCTGTAGAACAGCCCCGAAGGGTCAGCACTCTCCAGAGAGGATGAGAGTCATGTAATGAACCTTCAAGCTTGGTCTCGCAGAGTTCCCCTTCATGAATGATCATGTTCTGAGAACAACCCATCCTCCCCTACCCTAGGAGACATTGCCAGCTTCCTATTCTTACGTCCACCATCGGCACCTTTATGGGAAAAAACCCTACCGGGAAATCAAGGCAACCTGCCCCCGGAAGTCACAGTTGGAGGGGTTGGATCTCTAGCCTTAAGGAGACACACCTAGTAATGGGTACAGCCCTGCTTCTCCCTCTATAACAGCTTGTGTCATTTTACAAAACCTGTCAGCGACACAACCAGCCTATAACGTACCCTCTGATAAAAGAACAGGAACTCTTTCCAGCATGAGCCAAGCGCAGGAAGTCATAATTCCATTAACCACCCTCCCATTTCCACCGGCCTGATGCTGATCCCTGGCACATCAAAGGCAAAACTCCCCTGAGGTCAGAGGGAGCTGGAACAGGTCCCATGACTTTATAGCAAAGTGAAGCTCATCTAAACTTATTCTACTACTCTGTCTAGCACCTGAAGCTCCACCTACCTGTTCATATGAACTGTATAGCTGCAGATTTCCCCAGCTACACACTTATTACAGTACGTTGTGTAGTCACCACTTGTTCTTATCTGCACAGCCACATAGATCCCCAGCTACACCCATATTAATACTGTATAGTTATCTGCATCCCCAACAGCACCTGGTCTTATATTCTGGAAAGTCACCTAGATCCTCCAGCTACCCCGTTCTTGCAGTCTATTCTGAATCGCCACAATCACTCCTCCTTCTATTGTGCATAGGCACATATACATCACAAACGTCAACTCCCCATATCATCTGTGCAGCTAAATATAGTGCTAGGATAGCCTCCTCTTCTGCGTAGTCAAATACCGTGAGCTGTACAGTCACATATCACCAGCAAGCCCTTTTCCATCTATGCGGTGTAGCAATGCAAAACGCCCACGCTCCTAACCACATCTACCCCTAATAACAGCCCTTTCTAGGCTCTGGGAAGCTGCACCCCAGTGCTCTCCAGAGCTGAGATCCTCCTGAAGCAATGCCCTGTGAGGAGAAATCCCTCTTCTTTGTCCCAGTCGTATGGGGCTCTCCCACCCCCCACACAGTGAAACCTAGTTCTGATGAGCAGCAATTGGTTTGGTGTCTCCCACCACCTAAGCCATGAATGAGGGGCCTGTCCAGCGTGAGGTGAAGATATCCCTGTGATTGGCTGTCTCTATGGAAATACAAGGAGGTTTGAGCTCCCACTGGTGGGTGAATCTGTGAGTGACACACCGGCCAGCCCGTCTTGGTCTCCTCCTCCGGTGTGATTGGAAGCGGCTGGGGACAGAGTCCTGACACGTTTCCCCAGTGCCATGTGAGCATAACGTGGGGTGGACGAGGCCCCGGCCTCAGGCACCTCTGTCGCTCACCCCAGTTCTCCTGCCCAACAGATTAACCTACCTAGCATGGCCACTGTCTCATGCTCCCAGCCTAGGGAGCTCCTGGGTGGAAAAACCAAATTGCTTCTTTACCTGAGGAGATTGGTCAATTTGCCAGAAACCCGTTGTCCCGGCTCTTGCTCAGGAGCCGCCATCTTGGATTCAGTCGGCTACCCTGGCCCCTGATGTGAACCCCTCAGGGCGAAGGGCCTGGAGAGTATTTCCTACCTCCTTTTGCCATCGGGGCTGGCATGCCGCACGCATCGCTGGCTGGGTTCAGAGACAGAGCGTGGAAGGATGGCGGCTTGTCAAAGTTGATCAAAATCACCCTGGGCCACATTCCTGAGCGGAGGAATCTAGTGCAGGGGATTGGTGCAGCCGAATCAGGCCCTGGAGCAAACAGGACATGCCCCCTCCTCCACTCACCCCAGCTTCCCTTTTTGAACAGTCCTGCCATAAGAGGGCATCACGAGGTCTCAGGACATTAGCCCATCTGAGTGAGGGTCCAAGGGCTCACAGCCACCGCATCTGTGCCACGTACCCCATAGTCCTCCTAGCCTCTTTGCCAGTCCTCAGTGGCAGCCATTGTGATCACACAGCACTAACCTTGTGGCTGGGAAGGGAGCTGGTCTCTGTCCAGACTGTAGTGATGCTCAGCGTTTAGCCACAAAAACAAAGAAGACTCCCTTCAATGGAAAATGTGCCACATTTCTGGGGCCCGCGCTGTCCTTCGTTCTTAGTCTGCAGAATGGCAGTGCCAAGCTGAACAGCTGGGAACTTCCAGCCCTGAGACTGCATTAGTTCCACGGTTTCACAGCACAACATCTGGAAACCTACAGAGCTGAGAAATGACTGTGTTCCAGCCAGCGTGTTACAGCCCAGCATCTAGGAACCGCGAGGGCTGTTGTACTGACCCAGGGCTGGGTGGCCTCCCTTAAAACAGCTGGACATACAAGATCCTCCACTCTAATATGACTGCACCACGTCTGCGAGACTCCCAAGAACGGACAGCAGCCAAGCCCGACGAAGAGCAAGCCAAAGGCGAGAAGTGGGGGGAGATGGATTGGGACTAGGTGTAGACGGAGAAGGCTGGAAATGGCGCGGGGGCAAAGCTTTGGAGGATGAGTAGCAAGAGGCAGGTAGGTGGAGAGGAGACTGCTACAGAGGCAGAAGAAGGTGGGTTTGCATCTTACCAGCCGGGCTCTGGACTGGGTGGCAGGAATCTCATCAGATTGCTAGGAGAGGAAGAGTTTTCACAGAGCTGTAGGAAGTGTGGGGGAGACGTTAGGACCTGGTAGCAAGGGGGAAGGAAGGGAGGTTCCTTCAAACCCAACTCTGAGACCTCCGCCAGAGTGGGCAAGTCCATAGCTGCAGCAGTGCAATTGGCCCAAAAGGGACCACCTGCTTCATCCACGAAGCAAGGCCCCCCGCGTCATTCCTTCTGCTGTCTTATCTATTCCACTCCAGAATCCCCACTGGGACGGCGCCTCAACCACTGCCCTTGGGAGTCAATGCACGCGCCCGGCAGATCTCATCCTTTGAACGTTTCCATGGCTTCCTGTCCTCCCATCTCCCGCCATAGTCCAGCTTCTCAGCCTGTATCCTTGGCCCACCCTTCCCGACGGAGAGGGGCCTCTCTCTCCTTCCCCCAGTGCCTGTCTGCTCTACGCCAGCCTTCCCTTGTGATCATTTCCCAGCCAGCCGCTCTTAGCCCAGGGCCACACGAGCTGCAGAACCTGTCACCTGCCAGATGCAGGACGGACACAGCAGCCAGGGTGAGGGCAGGCTGGCTAAGAGCAGGGGGGCTGGAACAGTTGGTGCTGAGGTGAGGGTGCTCAGAGCCACTGAACCAAACTGTAAACCCTGCATATGATGGGAACCACTTCAAGCCAGGGGGTGTGGCCGCACCCCCAGCACCTCTGGCCAAGAGGGAGCCCTGGGGACAAGCGGTAAATAGCCTGCTCGCTGCATGGGCTAGCCAGTATTCTAGTGGTGAGCGGGATTATCATGGTCTCTGTCAGAGCAGTGTCCAGGGCTCCAGCGGGGGTGGGAACTCCATTGCACCAGGAGCAGCGTGAGAGGCAGCCTCTGCCCTGGAGCCCTTACAATGGAGCTAAGCAGGATTGGCCCATGGCGAGAGGGGAAACAGAGGCACACGGATGACATGCCTCCCCTGGCCTGACGCAGCAGCTCGGGGGCAGAGCTGGGAGGCGAATGCCTGGCTCCCAGGCTAGTGCTCCAGCCACTAGATCCGTTGCCAGACAAATTGACAGCCGGGGTTTGGAAAGAAAGAGCTGGCCCCCTACAAGGGTCAGGCAGCCCGAGCTGTGAGCTAGCGAGCCAGCTTGGCAGACCCCTAGCAGGGGCAGGAGAGCTCTGAGAAATGGGTCTCCCGGCTCCTAATGCCCTGCGGCTCCCCCACCCGCTCCAGGGTCTCCAGGGCGCAGCGGGACCCGAGGCACGGGCAGCCCGGCGAGCAGAGGGTTAAACGGCCCTGGCTTCCCTGCACTTTAGACGTCACCGCTGTCTTGGGGGGGGGGGGGGGGGGAGCAGTGGTCTATGGTGGTCTTTGTGATGCATTTTCTACTGATAGCAGCAGCTGCTGCACTGAGCCTGCTTTCATCAGCGAGGCACACGCTCGCTCACACACACCCAGGGGCCGGGGCGGCTGAGCTCCCCAGCCGCGCCTCACTCCTCCTGGGCTCTGCAGGGACCTGGGACCCAGCCTCTGTCCTCGCGGCTGCCTCCCCCTGAGCACCGGGCTGGCGAGCGGTGAGTGCCAGGGAAGGAGACAAGGGGTGGGGGGCAGCAGGGCTGGGGGTGGGGAGCAGCAAGGCTGGGGTGGGCGCAGAGCCCGCAGGAAGCTGCCCGCTGCGGGCTCCCCTGGTCTCCCTATTCAGCAATCCGCCGCCTGCCTCCATGGAGCCCCTCAAGTCTCTTTGCAACGGGGGGGGGGGGGTCTCTGTGCTCCCCCACGGCTACCGATGCCAGGCTTGCCGTCTCCCAGCCTGCCCTGTTTGCACTGCTCTGCCCCTGCGCTGGGTGGGAGCTGAAGGTGACTCCATGCCAGGCACGGAGGGGTTGGGGGGGGAGGTCCGTGCTCTTTGCAGGCAAGCTGGGTCCCCCTCCTCCCCCTGCACACAACGGGCCCCTCCAAGGGGGGGGGGGTCTCGCTCTGCAAGCTGGGGGTCGGTGCATCCCCCGCTGCCGGCAGCTGGGCGCTGCATCTCCCTCCTCAGCTCCCCTGCGGTAAATTCTCCTGCAGTAGCAGGCAATGAGAGAGGCGAGCGCGCTGCTGGCCGGCTTGGCACTGAGGCGCAGGCTGAGCGCCCTGGCTTGGGGGCCAGCTTTCCCTCTCCCTCTCCAGCTGTGCTGGGGCCCGAGCGGCTCCTCTGGGGTCCATGGTGGCCTTTGCCACAAGTTCCCAGAAGGGCTGGGAAGGAGGCTGTATGGAGGCACCAGCGGCCTGGCTGCGAGGAGCGTGGCCCCTCACCTGCTCTGGCCAAGGGAGAGCAAGACCCACCAGGGTGCTGCTGTCAAGCAAAGTGGGAGCTGCCTGCTTGGGGACAAGAGAACGGGGTGACATCGTGCCCATCCCTGTTACCTTACCTCCTGCTTCTGGCATCTCCCAGAGATCACAGCTCCCAGGACCCAGAGATGCCCCCCCCACTTCCCCCCAGTAGAGCCCAGCGTCCATCTCCCAAAGTGTCAGGAGATGTTTGGTCTGTAGCTGCCTTCTCTTGATCAAAGGGGCTTCTTGTTGGTGAGGGTGACTTCCAGCTGTTGTTGTGATGCCTTCTTCTGGGCCAGTGCCTGGGTCCTGGCTGGCCTGGAGAATAGGACAATGGAGACAGCTTCTGGGAGGGGTGAGAGAATTTCAGGAAATGCAGTGAAATTCATTCCCAGGTTGCCTTCCAAGGAGTGTTTATTAATCTCCTGCAAAACAAGACCTGGGAAGGAGGAGGTATTAATCTATCTCTGCCCTTGATGGGATCTGGGTGGGGGGATATTGGGCATAGGGGAGGGGATCAGGCCACTCGGAGCTTCCACTTCTCCCGTGGGTTTGGGGCTTGTAGATTCTCTTCTCTGTGCTGTGTCTGGTGGGAATACGCCAGCATTCTGGTACCTAGGTATCCTCCGTGGCTTAGCTTTCTGGCACGATACAGGGGAGTCGGATTCAAATTCAGTGATGCAGGCTTTCAGGCTCAATGCACCACCTACCCTGAGCGTCAGCAAGAAAGCAACACAGACCAAAACTACACGCAGCTAAGTCAGGATCCCTAAAGAACAAGAACATAGTCGTGTTTCTGGCCCATCCCAGCACAGGGGTTTCTCCAGACAGAGGTGGTCCACTGAGGGAGCAGTGCTCACTGGCCTTGGGACAGGGCGGTCAGTCCAGGGGGTGGATGTGCAGCCCAGCAATGAATGAACATGAAGATTGCCAGGAAAGGAGGGTTCGTCCACATCAGGGTGCTATGATGGAATATTATAGACCAGGGTGGCCAAACTTACTGGCCCTCTGAGCCCTGCTCCTGCTGAAGCCCTGAACCCTGGCAGGTGTGCCCCACAGGGCTGATGCCCCAAGACCCCCCTCCCTGGCTCGGCAGAAGCCCCTACCACACCACCCTGCTACAAGGCAGAGATCCTGAGCTCCCTCCCCCACCAGCCTGGTAGGTGAAGAATGGGAGGGCGTGTGAGGCTCCGCAAGCCCAACTTTAATGGTAAAATAGCCACCTGCGGCTCACGAGCCACAGTTTGGCCACCCCTGTTATAGACGAAGCCCTGGGCTGTTGCCACCTCTCACCTGGGCAGAGGCTGGTCCTAGGTGAGGTAGTGTTGGACGTAGCAGGGGCTGGCAGCCTTAGGGATTCCAGAAGCAGTTCCAAGAACTCCAGTGAGGGTGAGCTATGGCTGCAGCTCTGCTCGAGAGAAGTGGGGTGAGCCCAGTAGACTCCAGGCCCTTGTTGCTTGCAGGGATCCACTTGAGTGCCCCCGTTTCCCCTAGCAGATCTGGAGGGAGTGGGACTGACCAGGGGTGGGCTGGAGAGGGAAGGAGGTCAGCTGAGTTCCAAGTAGCCTATCTAGGAATTGCTTCCAATCTGATGTAGAATGAGCTTACTCTGTCTGCAAGGGGGTCGCTCACATGCTGCCCTCCTGGCTCTTCTTGGGCTCCTCTGCTGAGCTTGCTCCTTTGCACTTTGCAGGGTCACACACTCTTCACGGGTACAGCTGGGGTGCCCTGCCCCATTCCCTGGAGCTCAAAGGGGTACAGAGGGAGAGGAGGACTGGGGGGCACCACCAGCAGCTCCCAGGGTGCTCTTGAAAAACTGAAATCCTTTGCATCTGCTCTTCTGTCATCTCTGCGCTCCCTGGGTCCTGGAGCATTGCGGGGCGAGGGTGTGGGGGGAGGAAGACTCGGCGTGGCTGGATAAAACATCTCCAGACTCAGTTTGGCTCCCACTGCTTCCCTTTGAAGGGGAATCATACCCCAAATGCCTCCATCTTCAGGATCTTACTCAGAACAGCCCCTTGGGGAACAGGCGATAGGTCTTCCCCACTCACCCCCACAGCCATAGCCTTCCCTAAGCTGGGCAGTTCCCCTCCCCCATATTTGTACGCAGCTCCTGTCAGACACATTCAGTGCACTGAAGGGAGCAGGAAGGGAAAGCAAGTCTCCACTGAGCAGGTGTTTACTGGGCAGCGTTAGTGCTGGCTGCATCTAGCCTCGACTGTACTCGATGGAGTCTAGACACCTCCAGTTCGTGCAATAGCTGTTTTTCTAGTAGGTCCACCATCATACTGCCCTTGACCTGATCCCCATGCAGCCCCTCCTAGATCCTGGCCACTTTCCGATGCCTGCAGTTCAACGGTTCCTGTGCCATCCCTGCTTTGACCCGATGAGACACGTTAGCAGGTCAGCTCCGTGACGCTTCCGCTGGAAATTCCCATGCTGCAGTCTGGGGCTGCCAGCCTAGCCCCTTTCACCAGCACTGAATTCACCTGTACAAAGGATAGGACCTCAGAGTGCGCTTGTACTGAGCCTGCCAAGTCGATATTGCCCTTGGGCTGGTCCTGTCGAGTCCATACACTGCTATAGAAGAGCTCCTCTGATTCATACTGCTCTTGGACTGGGGCTCTCTGCTAGCCACTGACCCGCCTCTGCAGTCACCATTGCCCTTGAATTAGCGCCGTGTTCTGGGGCCGCACTGACATCCCCCTGCTCGGCCTTCCGGTCGTACAGCTCTGATCTGCCCAACTCCGCTGGGGCTGCACTGGCCTGCTCTGACCCCCACCACCGGTGCACCTCCGTGAGTCTGTCTCCACTCCGCTTTGTCCATTGTGTGCTGCACCCAGACACCGTTGAACCCGTCCGCCTCTTGCCCTATAATTGAGCCCATCGGCTCGGGCCTGCGTTGATTCGCTCCCTGGAAAGCCCTGTGGAGACAAGCCGCAGCGTGGTTACTGAAGGGCAGGTCCGTGCGTCTCCTTTAAACCGCCTCGCCTGTCTCTCGGGTGCAAATCAGCATTAAATATGCATGCGTGGATTTAAAACGTTTCACCTCAGAGACAATACACTCAGTTCCCGGGGCCTGCTCCGCGTCAGGCTGGAGCGGGTCGTAGAATGGATGCTGAGAACCTGAGCCGCCTCCCATCGCCCCTTCATGCCACGCGAGTGTCTCGACGGGGCAAAACCAGCAGCACCGCTTCCTCGCCGCTGGATCCAAAGGCCGGGCGTGGGACGGCTGCTGGAGTGAAGCACCTGGCCAGGAAGAGCTGGGGGAGCTGTACACGATGCGTTTGGAAACTCCGCCAAAACAGGAGAGCATGCTCCCAGCTCAGCTGCCCCGCTCGCCCCTTGGAGAGCATCCCCTGCATCCCGCTGCCCTTACCCTCTTCCTTCCCCATCCCCTGGTTCTGCGGCTTTCTCCTCTTTTGCCTCCCCACTGCCTTACTCCCTTCCCTCCCTCACTTTCCTTCTCTTGCACCACCCCCCATCTGCTCTCCCCTCCCCGTCCCCCCCTCCACTTTGTTCTTCCTCTGGGGAGTTCCGCTCCTGCATCCTCAGTCTGCAGGGAGCCCTCTCCAAGCAAGGCTCCTGGGTGCGGTTTCTTGTGCCGACCACCCCCCGTCCCGAGGGCATCTCTGCCGTGTTCTTTCTTCACTAACACAGGCCCCAAGAGGCGCCCGGTAGAAAGATGAGCTCAGTGCAAAGGGGAATGAGGAGCCACGTGAACCCCATACATGTGCCTTTCTGTAGACGGAAGGTACATCACAGGCTCTCCCTTCAGAGAGAACAGAGAAGGGCACCGGGTGGTACAGCAGGGCCCCCACCAACCCAGAAGGTAGGTTTTCAGTTCATCATGCTGGTGATCAGCCAGCAGTGCAAACCGTGGGACACTCGTGAGATCTAGATCCGAAAATAAGTTACAAAATAATGCAGTTCTGTAGCTAATTACCAAGGCCTGGTGCTTGTGTTACTTACCTTTCCCCTGAGAGCCTCAAAGTGCTTAGCAAGGATGAATTAATTACACCTCCCAGCAGTCTTGTGAGATGCACCCCTCAGTAAGTATTTTCATACCCATTTTACAGCTGAGGAAATGGAGGTACAGAGAAATTAAGTGACTGGGCTGAGATCACACAGCAAGTCAGTGGCAAAGCCAGGAACAGAACCCAGGAGTCCTAGCTCCCAACTCTGATTCCGAGAAGTGTTCCCCACACATGGCAAAGCCTCAGCTCAACCGCTGAAGTAAATTAAGCGGTGATTTCAGAGGCAGGGACCTGTAAAAAGATTTAGCCCAATGCACTTTTCCTTCCACAGTGTCCTCCGCACACTGTGTGCCTGACCTAGCAATTCACTCCCATCCCTGTATTATATCCCCTCGCAGGGAGCAGCACCTACTGGGCAGAGCAGAGCAGACCTGTTCAGCTGACAGCCGCGTGCCACAGGCCCCGAGAACCCTCCCTCTTTGGGGGTCTCATTCTCCTCTCCGAGAGGCAGAGACACCCCCCACCACTACCATCAGAGACATTCCTACCACCCATAAAAGCAGGAGCAGGACCTGCCTTACCTGGCATCCAGGCCAAAGAGAGGGCTGGCCCCTCCTGCCCCTCCCAGGCACCCAGCTCCATAAACAGCTCCATCCCCTCCATAGGTCACTCCTTCCTCCTGGCTTCTGCTCTGTCACCTGCAGCTGGAGCCTCCGCTCCCCTGCCGTGCCCAGAACCTAGCGCTGGCTGCTGCCCTGCTTCAAAAGGAGACGGCCAGCCAGGAGGATTCTGGGATGTAGCAGAGACCCAAAGGCAGACAACAGAGCAGAAGCATAGACAGCCTTTGAAGATAACCGGGGACGGATGGCGGGAGGGCGCAGAGCAGCTTCGCACAGCCCTATCTGCGCTCTCCTGCCTACTTGCCCTATTCTGCGGCCGTCCCCGGGCACTTGGGCATCTGGAGTGGAAGCTGGCGCTCCAGCCCGACTGACCTTTCCCCACGAACTTTGCTCAGGCAGACCCCAGCTTCTCCGCTACCCTTGCTGAGGTTGGTTGCCTGAGCTTGCAACACTCCGCTGGAAAAGACATGGGGTTTTGGTGCTTGAGGATCAAATATTGGGGTGAATCTTCCCTCCCTGCCTTCCTAGCTTTATCTCCTTCAGTTCCCACCTCAGACATTCTGGAGGCGGCCTGACAGAACTCTCAGAAGAGACAATGAATCCACTAAACCTCCTCAGGCGGCAATGGACTCCACCATGGCAGGCAGAGCCGAGCCAGAGGAGACTGTATATAGGCTCTGGAGAGCGAGCCCCAGGTTCCTTCCAGAGCCTTGCGGGAATCGGGAGAGACTGACTGGGCCTAAAATCATTCAAGGGCGAGTCATTGCTCTGCAGTGTGGAAGGGCCGTTAAACGAGATCATTCTTCCCCCTCACCTTTGCCTTTTAAACTGTAATTATACATCGGGGATCTTGCTAGAACCTGGATTCCTGCAGCACCCCTCTGCATATGTAAAAGCCAGTGAGTGGGACATAGACACATGGGCGCAGATTGTCAGAAGTATTTAGGATCCTAACTTCCACCAGTTCAGAGCCTAAATCCCTTTGAGTCTAGGCTCTGGTTTCTGGTGGCCTTCAATCAAAGAACGGCAACCAAGCAACGTCCTGAGGAGAGACCAGAGCCCGCTAGAAGCTGAAGAGACATTTCAATGGTAAAGGGGGAAAACATTTTTGCTGCTGTTTCATCTCTTCGCACTGCCCTAGCATTGCATGCAGCAGAGCCACAGAAACAGGCCCGCTGAGAAAAATTTGGGGGCTGAGGTATCACCCCCTCCCATTTCACCTCAGTTACAGTCGTTTTGGGGGGGCAACTGAGCTTGAGGCCTCAGTCCAATTGTCCCCCCCTACCCTCCTCTCCCCTCAGCCCTGCACAGAATAAGAACCGCCAGAGTATCACCAAGCTGTTCCTATTCACTGCACCTTCCTTCCTAACACCCTTCAAATGATTGGCACCTAGCCGCTCTGCGGAGGGACACACTCAAGCCCAAAGGCTGCCAGGAGGGAAACGAGTAAGCCAAAGCAGCATTGCACAGGTCAGAGGACTAGGAAAAAGTGCTGAGAACAACTTTAGCTTTTAAGGCCAGAAGGGACCACTCTGGTCATGCAGCCTGACTGCCAATAAACAATAGATGGTTTGCATGGATTGGGGTTTCCAAGAAATCCACCCGTTCCAAGAACGCTCCTTGCCTCTCTTACGGGGAGAGGGATACTGCAGACATTTGGTTCCATGGATGCTTGTTTGAACCTTTAAAGGGATTTGCTTCAGCTGCATTTGCTCCCCTTTTTCAGGCAGACATCTGAGCAATTTTACTGGCAAAAGTGGTCCATGGAAAGGGCATTTCAAAGCCATGTGCACAAGTACCTGCAGACACCAGATTTTAAATTTGCACGTGCACATATACACTACAGAACCATTCACCCACTGATCCAATCAGAGCAGAGAAAGAATCCCATGCGACCTTTCTTACCAATCCCGGCGGAGCTGGAATTTGGACTTTTCTGTATTTGGTCCAGAAAGCAAACCCACTGAAGAGGCTTTAATGGAATCAGCTGGAGGGAATTGCCATCAGATGGTGGATAAAAGAGGCTGAATATGGTTTATAAATTATTCCTTGCTTGTTATTTATTCAACTCTGGTTTCTGCCACATAAAGCCCATTAAAAGCTGGACATGTTGGGATGGGAAGAGAGAGAAAAGGGCTGCACCCAAAGCACCTGGCATAAAATAGGTAAAAGCTTGGCGGGCCCAAGTGCTCTCAATGAGGCAGAGGACAGGTTGGCTTTGTAAGAACGGAGTTAGCCCTGCCCCTTCCAACAATTGCTCAGGCCTTAATCAGCAGCCCAGCCCTGCGCCTACAGTTCCCACACTGCAAGCGACCAGAGCCGCGCAGAGAGATTCCAGATGGGGAATTCATCTCCGCGTCAGCAGGGCACTAAAATCTCCTTGAGCAGGCGGGGTTGGGGATTCTTTCTGGGCTTCTGGCTTATTTAATGAAGCGGTTTGGGGTTTTTATATATTTTTTAAACAGAGAAATAAGAAACAATCCATATGTAAAAAAAAAAAACTCGGCAGAGAAGGCACTAGTCCCATCACACCCCTACCCACGCTCCAAAGCCATCCAGCAGGCCGTGTGCAGACACCACAAACCTGCTTGGAACCAAGCTGTCCAGCTCTCTAGTTTCGCTAAGCCTGGATTTACCCTCAGGGCTTCTTCTGTCACTTTATGGGATAAAACGTGTTGGTTCTGCAGGAGCTGAGCCCTTGTCCCTTGCTCAGGGACTGAAGAAACGAGCGGGCAATACCCTTCCCACCCCTGTAGCTTCAAACAGAGTGCTTAGGGCCCGGCCCTGGGCAGGGACAGAACATGCCGCAGCAGCTGCCGCATTACGGTTTAATGAGGAGTGTCAGATAGTTTACGGGGCCTGTGGATGTACTGATGTAACAAACAACAAAAAAAAACAGGGCCCCTTGGCGATTTAAGGTTCCCATTAATTTAGTGCTTCTGAATATCAGCACTGGCTTCTAATTTGACAAAGAGACGGCTGTTCTTTTTCAGGTTATTTTAACTCCGTAGCGAGCCCCAGATAGAAAAACACCACGTCTGGGGTGGTAAGTTAGTTTGTCATAGCAACCTGAGGCAGAGGCTCACAGAACTTAATTGCTGTGCAAGGGTGGACAAAAAAGGACCCTAAATGGAGGAACTAGATGGCGCTCAGGGGATCTGAGGGGGATATGGAAACTTCCCCCTATGTGGCTAGTTCAAATCCAACCCAATTCTGCAGGAAGTGCAAGTTATCACCACATATTGTGGTAGCACCTACAGGGATAAGGCCTCATTGCGCTAGGTGCTGTACATGCAGATAACAGAAATACAGCCCTTACCCCAAAGCGCTGGCAATCGAAGATGAGAGACAACAGGTGGATCCAACAAGCAGACAAGGGATAGTGCAACAGCCATTTGGTGACATCTGTCTACCTGTGTATACCATGCTCCTCCCCACAGCATCCGCGTGTGCGGTGCAAATCAACATTTGCATGCACGAAATGTCCTCCACCTGGTCTAGATTCCTCCCTGCTCCAGGAGCACCTGGAAAAGCTTTGAAATGGTATTTAGCACCTCTGCAGGAGGTGTTGCCTGGAAGGCTTGGTCACAGCAGCCAGCATTGCACTTCATTGGGAGAGCTGAGATCTGTGGTCATCTCTCACCTCCTCCAAGGGAGTTCCCACAGCTTCAGACCTGCTCACAAGACAGACATGTCCCCATCGCTCATGTGCTCAATGCCTGGGGTCTGCAGCTTTATAGTGGCTGTGAAATGAAGCTGTCAAGGGAGGATGTGGTCTCTGAGTGAAAGATGTTAGGTAGGGAGGGCTGATACCACAGAGTGGCCTTCATGAGAAAAGCCAGGATTGTGAATATGCCCCTCTGCATGAGGAGAGTGCAGAGCAAGGGAAGCGCAGGGGTGGGCTCTTGGATCCAGATTGTTCAAGGTATTTGGGTGCTTAACTCCCAGTAGAACTGGGCACCTAAATGCTTTTAGAAAAGGAGTACTTGTGGCACCTGAGAGACTAACAAATTTATTTGAGCATAAGCTTTTGTGAGCTTTTTGCAGATACAGACTAACATGGCTGCTACTCTGAAACCTGTCTAAATGCTTTTGAGACGCTGGGCCTTGGTGACCAGCAGTGCTGAAAGCTGGACCAGCTGGCGTTGCTTTGTGGTCAGTGTGGCCATTTCTGATGGATCACTGTGGCCAGCTCATCATCTGCTTTCCCATTAGCCCCTGCTACATCTCTGAGGCTGATCATGTCTCAGAGGCAAGATGATTAGGATCCGTGATAATAACTACAATGAGCTTTGGATCGGGAAGCTCCTCAGTCGAATTTGCTCATCATCCCGTTGGCTGCCCAGGAATCTGCTGCAGAGAATCTCTTCTCTAGGATGACACACAGGAAACATTCACTGAGCGCTCCCAGGACATGCGATTACCATAACACGGCTGGGACGCACGGTGGGAAGAATCAACCACGGAGGGCTGACCCAATCAGCCGAAAAAACGACCAGTTCACGTTAGGACGTAAAATAATAGGAAGTCAGTGCCTGAACCGGGAGAAAAACCAAAGTCAGGCACACCCAGATCCAACCACCCAGACACCCATCAATGCTGGGGGGCTACTTAGCCACCATCGAGATTGGAGTCCCATCAGTCCCTGTTTGGAAAAGACTGGCCCGATCTCTTGGCTGCCCTACCCATGTGTTGGAAGGTGTGGGGGCATTACCAGAAGATGCAGAGCCCCACATCAGGTTGTGGGGACGACCCTAGTGTAGACAGAGAAGCTGCTGGAGAGGTGTCATAAGCATGCACAACTGGGGGAGTCCATACCCAGGAAAGATGGGGTTCTGGCATATGTTGCTTGGTAGAGAGATTCACACATCTGTAAGCCAGCCCTGAGGACATGCTCCCTAGGTATTTGGGGGTATACCGGTGTCTGGCGGGAGCTAGAGGGATGCAGCTATTTGGCTGGTAATTCAGAGCACAGTAATTAAAGCAACTTCCTCACTCATGCACTTTTAAGTGCCCCTGGAACTGCAATTCAAGGAGATGCAAGAAAGGGAGAGAATGGAAAAGAGAGGAAGAAAGGATGACAAGACTGGCAGCGATGGAGGACCTCCACCCACCCATCATGGTTTTAAAAGGCACCCCTCACCCTGGCATCTGGTTTGCAGTCTCAAAGTTGAAGTATGAATACTGTGTCACTGGCACGACTGGAAGTTACCCGGGTTAGAAATGGTTAGTTGGCGGGGAGTGCAAAGAGCATCATTTGTTTCCAACCGCCCGTTAACATCCTGCAGACGTCAGGAAAGAGCGGGGCTGTTTTTCTAGCTTCCCTTGCAGCCCTTTCGAAACAGAGACCTCACACTTTTTCTTGCGCTTGTGGTTTGTTTACATGGTGTCTGCCATTCAGAAAGCAAAAGCAGAAGGCCGGCTAAAGACTTTCCTGAGTCGAGACTACTGGCTGATTGGAGGGTGGTTCGTTAAGCACCGTTCTCAGCAAGTGACCTGATCCGAATCAGACAGGATATGACTGCTGCAGTTCAGGCCGGTTCTTAGTCCTAACGGAACAGGGTGTGGGGAACGTTTGGAACCAAGTATCATGGAGGGTTGCAAAGAAATTAAGTGCTTTGCAATGACTAAAGGTCACCCTCCAAAGTCTCTCCCCTCAGGTATTCCTCCTTGCAAGAAAAGACAGGGACAGAGAGCACCAGTCTTCTCAAAGTTGGGTGACGTAACTTAGATCTACCTGACCCCCTTTGCATAGAACTCATCCATGGAGCTCCTGCCCTGGCCACATTTAAATCCCTCTTAAAGACCCACTTCGGCTGTGCTGCTTATGGTGAATCAAACTGACCGGTATAAACATTGCCTGTTGTTGTTCCCCTTTCTCTAACCATGGTCTAACCCGTCTGTCCTCGAAGCAGAGACTGTCCTTCTTTAGTGTTTGAAAAGCACCTACCCTACTGCAGGCACCCCCATAAACAAACAACGAGAGGCACCAAAATCTATATTCAAGTACCTGAATCAGTGGCCTGATTCTCAGCAGCGCAGGACATTGGCAGCTCCCGCTGGTGCTCAACACCTCTGAAAATCAAATTATCTACGTGTCTAAACACAGGTGGAAGTGTCTAACTTAAGGGGCCCAGCTGTGAAAATGCTGGCCTGGATTTTTACTCCCCATCCGCTCTGCTTCTCCACTTAATTCCTTCATTTCTCCTGTCGCGTGTCTGTGTCCAGGCTATTGGGCTGTCTTCACATGTGGAAGAGGTCCCTTCCCACTTGGGTATGGGCAGTTTGTTCGGGTAACTGACCGTGGTTATGGTATGGGCGGTACCCAAGTTGATAATCATGGTGATGGAAGTGTTGGCAGTTGTGGTGGTGGGAACTGGGTGACGCTATTGTCTCTGATGGGGCGGTGTCAGCAAGGAGGATGAGAGTGGTTGAGGTGCCCAGGAGGAAGTTTATGCTGGTTTGGGAGCAGTGGCAATCCGGCTGTTGGGGCAGCTGGTGCCCTTGCCCCATTCGCAAAGATGAGGAAACAGAATCAGAGTCAATTTGATTTAACCTCATTCGAGGTCACCCTCACAGCTGTTTGTTTCACAGAATTGCTCTTCCAGATGGTGGAGGGCAGCTGCTCCAGACTGCCTACGGCCCAGTGCCCTCAATTGGGAACGCTGCCCCCCTTCAGCCCAAAGCCCTGGCGGGTACAGTGCCCACGTCCTGTTAGGGGGCTCCAAAGCAGCTGTCACAGGGGTTCCTTCACCGGGCCTGCCAGCTACAACCGTGCACAAAAACGGCACTTTCCAAACTGCCCTGAATTAACAAGCATCTATGCGGAGCTGCCACGTTGCCGGCGATTTGTTATTTATTTAATTAGCTTACGGAGCGCCCTGTCACCGCGGCAGCGAGGTGCTCATTAAGGCATTCAAAAGCGCGGCTTGCAGTCGAACCGCCTGTCACGGGGAGCTGGTCTTGGCGGAGCTAATCCCGGGGTCAAGGAGACCCATGAGGCTGGAAGCAGTGGCAGCCGTGCCGGAGTGGCTGATTGTTCGGCAGGCGCGAATACCTGCGTGAAGGCTGACGGCGCTGGTAGCAACGGTACCGACTGTGCTGGAGTTGAGACGGTGGCAATGGATACGGAGCTGGACGCCACAGGGCTCCCAGAAACCTGTTCACGGCAGAACAGGAAAGAAGCCGTGGGCTGCTGAGAATAAAAACGGGGCTAGAGTGATAACCTGGGAACAAGCATCTCCATTCTCATACAGCGCCACTCCGCTGCTCCCCCCGCCGCACTGTGTAATGCCGCTCGGAAGGCAAATGACTAAGGGAAATCAGCCTGCCTGAGATAACTTGGCATGGAGAGGGGCCAGACAAACGGCTGGGATGGCGTTTGCCCGGGCTCTCTTGTGCTTTGGAGTGGGAAGGTGCCAGGATGCACTGTAGATCTTTGCCCACAGCCTCCCCAGGCTGAGGGCAAAGATCTGTCCCAGAGAGAATTATTCAACACTTGGCATTAGAGACAAGCACTGAGATGTAGCAGGAGTGACCCCTTGTATTTCAGAATGGGACCCATGGGGCTCTGGCTTTGGGAAACATCTGTCTCCCCTTGGATCTACTACAGCATAACTTAACATCTCGGGCCAGCTCCTCAGCTAGTGTAAACTGGCTTATCAACCGAGAAGCTACGCCAATTTACACCACTTGAGGATCTGGCCCTGGGGTGTTACAGCAGCATCTGGGAACATGCAGAGATGAGGGATGGCTGCATTAGGTTTGGTATCTTACTGCAGGGAGAGACGAGAACTATCTCTACGTGGCAGTGTCTAGGCGAATGAATAATTTGCCTCACCTTAAAGATTTTGTCAAAACCTCATTTAATTCTCCAGCAACACAACATTCCCAGAAGGGACAAAAGTAATTTAGTCCTAAAGGAAACCAGGTTTTATTTTGCGAGAGCTGTTTGAATAAGGAGTCAGACCCTTGTAGCCTTTACTATAAATAAGGCCAAATCCCTTTGCACTGTGTTCTATTACAATTCCGGCCTGGCATCTCTACTGGCATAGTGTAACATCACCTCTTACCCAGGTGAGAATAGGGTCCTTGTGAGAAGCTGAGAGCTCCCTTCTTGCCCTGGAGAACACTGCAGCCATCTGAGAGTTTCAGTGAGGTTGGCTCTCTGGCGGGGTAGCAGCTGCCTTGCATTCATGCAGAGCCCCTCCCTGAATGTGTTTCTCAAACACACAAGAGGGATCATTCGCCATGGAGACCTGGGTGCAAATTGCATCATCAACCCTAGGCCCTTTCCCTTTCAGATCTTCCCCCGCGTTAATTAAACCTGAGCAGTTGGCCTGTTACATGCAAAATCTAGCTTTCAATAAGGGTGTGGCCCAAAGAGAGAAAAAAAACACAAAACCCTAACCCAGGGCTGATGCTTCCTCCGCCTCTTACCCACGAGTGAAAGAATGAATGAGAAAGCAACTCCGGGGGAGGTGTAAGGGGAGGGCTTTGGTCTGCCCTCAGCTACACCAATCTGCAGGAACACCACTGAAGTCAATGGGTTCACACCAGTGCCTCAGAGCAGAATTTGACTCAGAGGACCAGGCCCCACCCTGTGGTCTTTTGCTGAGCAAACCAGGTGTTGGCTTGCAGGGAAGTTCCTCCTCTCCCCAACCTGGAGATGATTTTTTTCTTACCTACTGCTTGGTGCAATCTGTTCCATTGGGACTGTGGGCCCCAGTGACAAGCCTGGCCTGCAGGGATGATGTATCAAAAACAGGGATGGGAGCAAGGGGTGGGAATGGGGCTGGATTTCACCCCCACAAAACCCAGTGGTGGAATTTTAACCAATGCCCCCACCAGCACATCACTGATCCCCATCCCCATCTACATCAAGCAACTAGCAGGTTGGTGATTATGCAGAGGGTTTGCTACTGACACAGGACCTAATACTGCTCCCATTAAAGTCAATGGAGCAGCTATGGGAGACCCCCTAGGAGAAGCCATGGTTTCCTGTCTCCGCCAGTTGTCTCTTGTCTTGTACGTAGGCTGTAAGTTCTTTGGGGGAGGGAATGTCTTTGTGTTCTGTGTCTGTACCGTGCCTCGCACAAGGGGGGGGCTTGGCCCATGACTAAGGCTCTTGATTGCTACTGCAATATAAATTAATAGTAATTATAATAATCTGGTGACCTTACCCTGGTTGCTGCTTGGGCTGTATTCTGAAGCCAACTCCGATGTCAGATTCTTCATTGGTTTCCTCATTACCAAATGCCATTTTCCAGGGGACACACTGGTCCTACGTGACAGCCCTGCTCACTGGAAACATGCATCTTTAAAATAGCAAAGAATAACAATCCCATTAGCATAGCATAGCAAAGAATAACAATCCCGTGTACTAGCTGTGGCTCGAGCGTCCGCCGTCAATCTCTGGATGGCGAGAGATTCTCCCCTCTGGGTCTGATGACTTGTGGGGACTGCTGGTGATGAAAAACTTACCTAACAGAGGCATAAATCACAGAAAACCAATGACTTGGAGACGTGTTTGGAAATTTAGTTCCATGTCACTGGAAATAAACAGTCTCACACAGTCCAGTTACAATCAGTTTTCTAGTAAATGATAGAGGGGAAGGACAGTCCAGTGGTTCAAGCACTAGCTTAGGACCTGGGCTCAGGCCCCTGCTCTGCCACAAACATCCGGTGTGACCTTGGCTAGTCACTTAGCCTCTTGGAACCTTAGTTCCCCATCTGTCCCATGGGATACTGGTACTTCCCTACCTCACAGGGGTGCCGGGAAGAGCTCAGATAATATGGTGTCAGGGACCATATAAGAACCTAAGACTGCACACCACTTGCGGCAGGCCGTAGCTACCCCCCGCAGGGAAAAGCAGGCTGATTTCACGCTGTGGTGCATAGCTACACGCGCGTCGGGGAAAGGCTCTGGCGGGGGACGGCAGTGGGGAAAGGCTCAGCAGTGGGGAGCTACCGGAGTCCTTCCCTGTGGCGGGGAAAGGCTCTGGCAGCAGAGTGGGAGCAGGACGCCACGCTGTTTGAAATGGCAGTGTAGACCAGGCACTGCTTGGGTGTGCAGGTTACACTCCCACCGGACTCAGGTCTGTCCTAACGCGACTCATCGACACAATGCCTCACCATCGACATTGCTATTTACACCTGCGCTCCGGGGCACACAGTGTAAGCACCCGACATGCCACAGAAGGGACTGTGCGGTGGAGCCGAACCTTAAGATCGATACTGGGCCAAATTTGCCCCCGCATCGCTGTATCAATATCAGTGGAGTTACACCAGGGACAAATTGGGCCCAATGTAGTGATTTTTTTTTTTTTTTTGTATTCTTATTTTGTAAAGAAATGAAAAACCCCATAAAAATAAAACTCACCCTTCGCTGGTTGATTTTTGGGTGGAGGGAGGGCATTTTGCACCTGGGTCAGTGGCAAATGACAGCATGCTGGAGAGGACGTTTTGTTAAAGACCAGTAGCCGATGGCAGCCAGCTGGGGAATTCAGGCTGTCCTGGGATATAGAACACAGGAAATGAGCAATCAAATATTAACTGCGGGGGTATCCGGGGAGCTGGTGGTGGAAATAGCCGTAGTTTGGTTCAGGGCTGACATACCAGAGCCAGGGGAGTGTCATGGAGTCACCGGAGCGATGCTCTGGAACTACGCCATATGAGGCCAGCCAGGACTCTGCGGGAGCCTCCTCTCTCTGAGCAGACTGTCTCCCGGGCAAGAAGCTTACACAGCTTCCACCTTCCTGGGTCTGACCTCGGAGCATTCAGCAGCCCCTTCCACACCGCGTGCTTCCCACAGTGAGACCGCCCAGGCAGGGCTCCTGGGGAAGCCAGAGGGCCCTGCACCCCAACTCCGCAGTCAGACGTGACTCTCAGCCAGCCGGTAAAACAGAAGGTTTGTTAGTCGACAGGAACACAGCGTAGAACAGAACGTTAGCACAGAAATCAGTGACTTTCAGCCAAGTCCATCTTGGGGGGAGGGGAGCCAGGGCTCTGGCCCTCCCCCTGCACCCCAAGCCAGCCGAGACTGACTCCGCTTCATGCTGCCTGGCCCCTGTCCTGCCCGTTGCTCCTCCTCCGGCCTTTGTCTCGCTTCCCAGGCCAAGGGTCACCTGGTCGCATCTCCTCCTGGGTCTCAGGTTACGAAGGGGCGGCCATAGCATATGTGCAGGCAGCTGGAGCAGGCCCCGCAAAAATCACACACGCTTATTCCCACCACCTAGATATTGGTGCAACACATAGGGAAACTGAGGCACACACCGCCTTCATGCAAAACGGTAAGACTCACATAGGCTTACATACCACAAAACAAGGGAAAATCCCCACTTCATCACAGGGAGCTTCTTGTGAGGCAAGGAAAATCGCAAACAAAATCCCATAGAAAAATAGGCGAAATTCATTCCTGTTGTCCCTCCATTGGCTTCATGTCACCAAGCTTTCCAACGCCCTAGCCAGGCTGAAAGGTGAGCATCCTGCCTGGAAGGACGTTTGAGTAGACACATCCCAATGCTTGCAGGAAAGCAGCGTGGTCTGAGGGGACCAAGCCCATGGGTAGGAAGCAGGTGGTCCCGAGTGCTAATCCTAGCTCCACAATTTATGCACTGGACGGGCCTGGGCAAGTCACTTCACCTTCCAAGCTCAGTGTAGCCACTTAAGAAATGGGGATCAGCCACCTGTCTCACACAGAGGTGCTGTGAGGATTAGCTAGAACATTTCCAGGAGGTGCTCTGAATGCTATGTAAAGGCTCAGTATTATTAAACAAACACAGGGCTCATTCCTTTCCTGGGGGGATTCTGCTCAGATGTCAGCTGGAAGAGCTGAAGGAGATGATAGTAAAAAGAACGGATTCCTTCCATGAAAGGCTGGCTGGCTTCGAAAAGCCACTGACTGCTGGTGGAAAAACAATTAATAGAGGCAAATACGGTGAACCTTCAAGGCACAGAGCACAGAGGCGCAGGTTGTCCTCACTCACAGCTAGGAGGAACCAAATGCCCGTATGGATAACATCAGACAAATTAGAAACTGAGAGCAGGCAGTATTGCAGGATGCAGGCCCCAGCTCCTCAAAGGCACTTAACTCCCACTAAAATCAATGAGAGCTAGGCATCTCCATATCTTTGAGGATCTGGGCCTAACACCCAATCTCCGTGCTCTATGGCTCTGGACTGAGCTGTGGTTGCCTTTATTTTGGTATTTAATGTCCCGGTATAGCGAGGGGTAGTCACAGAAAAGGTGATTGCGTACAAACGGTACCTTCTTTCTCAGCTAGGCGTCATCACAGTCAGATCTGCTGACCCTAGTGACAAAACTATGCTTTTAGTGCTTTTTATTCCCGTTCAGCCTGCAGAGCGGGTACAGCTAGAGGAGAGCGAGTTGGATGCAATCCTGGCTCATGCATCATCAAGAAAATTATTAAGCTAGTCCCCGTGGCAGAATGATTATTACTGGTGATGATACAAAGACTGAGAGAACCCAGATCTCAGGGGGAGTTGGCAGGGCTGGCAGCTGAAAAAAGAAACGTCTTTTGAACCTGCAAGCTGAAGAAAACTGCTAAAGAATTGCTGAGACCAACCCAGACTCAACAGTGCTGCTCCCACGGAGTCATTTCTCAGAGCAGGACTGAACTCTCGGAGCACCTCAGAGGAAGTAGTGACCTTTGTAAAAGAGGAGTGAAGGTCAGAAAGCAATGGGACTGAATGCAGTGGAAGATGCGGACAGCGACTGGTCTGAATCTGTGCGTACTGTTCACCTAACATTACTGGGCATTTATTTGATACCTGCATTTTGAGATTTGCACCGGCAAGGTGTGGGCCTGAGAGATGCTAACAATGCCCAAGTCCCATCGATGTCAACAGGAGTTACAACATTCCACATTGGTTCTGATCAGGAAACATATTCGAACGAGAGTGGGGTGGCAGTTTTTGTTGAAACATTTGCTTTTCAGCTCAGCCATTTTTGCAGAACATTTCATTTTGGTCAAAGGTTTCCCGTTTTTCAAAGGGAAACCCGGCATGGAGTGCTTTTCTTTTTATAAAAATGGTCCGTTTCCAGTAAAAAAAAATAAATAAAAGGTTTTCAGTCAAACAGTTTGGTTTCAGAAATTGAACATTTCTCCCAAAACCTGATTTTAAAAAACAAAACAAAAAACCAGGTTCCAAGAGCAAACATTTTCCCCGTTCACAATTTTGGGGTTTTGTCAAAATAATAATAATAATTTACAGAGAATTAAAAAAAAAAATGGATTCCCACCACAGATAAATGGCATCGTTTTTGCCAGCGCTAAGTAAAAAAGCTGCACTGAATGCTAGTGAGAATTTGTACTGCAGTACCTGGTGTGCTAGGCGACGTACAAACACAGAACTTTTTTTTTTAAATGGATTTTATAAGCAATAAACCAATTTGTAAGAAAGATAGATCTAGTCATCACATTCTGATTCCCTTCGGAAAGAAGCTGCAGCGACTCTCATACATGCTGTATTTCCTCTCCTAATATTAACTATGAAATGTTAAAACTTAGCAAAAGGACGACTAGCCGAGAACGGGGGGGGGGGGGGGGAGAGAAAGTAAAAGCAGGAGGAAAGATGGGTGTGGCTTCCAAGCTGCTGTTAATATCACGAAAGCCACACGCTTCACAATGGAGTCCATGAATTTAAGTGTCTTGGACTTTTCCAAAGTGAAAAGAGTAGGAATGCTTAATGTGAGTTGCATTGTAGTAGCAACTAGAGGCTGCATATGAACTTGAGGTCACCTCATGGTAGGTGCTGCACAAACGTAATATCAGATAGGCCCTGCCCCCAAAAATGTACAATCCAGGGAGACAAAGGGTGGGAGAAAGGAAATACTACGACCTTCATTTTACAGCTGGGGAACTAAGACACTGAGAGGTAAAGGGAGGCTGTGGCAGGGCGAGGAACTGAGGCCAGTGCGTTCACCACAAGTCCACCCAGCCTTTCGCGTCTAGATTATGGGAGAGGACTTTTTCCCCCCACATGCCCAGAAGGGAGAGTATGGTTCCATTTTGAAAGGATGCTGCTGAAGTCGATGGTCATGACTTTTGGGCTCACCACTCATATAGTGGCATACAGTTCCTTAAACTGAAGGACTCAGCCAGAGCACGTTTGCTCAGAGTGTGACACTCCCCGATGGTTTGCGGCTAGTTGCAGACTGGATCTCTGGAGAGAACGGAGGGGTTTATGACAGCTGTTTCTTTATGCCTTAGCATCTCACTGACCTCGTGCAAAGAGTATTTCCGCCTCAAATTAGACAGAGTGTTGCTGAAGCATCACTACCCAGCTGTTCGCTCAGGATGGTGGGATGGCAAGGATCTCTAGCTTAGCTCTTCTTTCTCCATCTGTTTGTACTTTTTCCTCTGTGCCACCCAAAATTGCTAAAGAATCTCCAAGACTTCGCTCCCCTCCGAGCTGTGCAAGAATGAAGAATAGGTGGCCCTGTGGCAAAGTGGCTTCCCAGGACTGGGAAGTTTCCTTTAGGAAAAGAGCAGGGCATATTCTTGTTTTTAAGGGGCAAACATAGTAAAATCCATACCCATACCTGTGGAACTCCTTGCCAGAGGACGTTGTGACGGCCAAGACTATAACAGAGTTCAAAAAAGAACTAGATACATTCATGGAGGATAGGTCCATCAATGGTTATTAGCCAGGATGGGCCGGGATGCAAAACCATGCTCTGAAGTATCCTAGCCTCTGTTTGCCAGAAGCTGGGAATGGGCGACAGGGGATGGATCACTTGATGATTCCCTGTTCTGTTCATTCCCTCTGGGGCACCTGGCATTGGTCACTGTCAAAGACAGGATACTGGGCTGGATGGACCCAGTGTGGCTCTTCTTATGTTCATATTGTGTGGAATCTTCCCTGACAACTTGAAATGGTGCTGAAAATAAATACAAGAGAAAACAGAAGTAAAAGGGTATTTTAAATCCTTTACTCAGTGAGCGAAGTTCTGCAATATGTTCATAGTTAGGTTTCAATCCTAAAATTCTGTTCAGTTTGCTATGGTTCATATGATCCTGGGCTGAATTATGGTTTCAGGAGAGAATCATGTGAGAAGAAGCAGACTAGCAAAATGTCCTGCCCACAATCCCAACACTAGCCAAATCCCAGTGTGGCTAAAGGTTTCGGTCAAATGATCAATCGTAAATAGGTAAGAGATTAATGGAACCAGTTCACACCTCTTCAAGCTAATGACTCACTCTGTCTGTAGGCTCAGGAAGACAGCCCTGTACTGGGTCATATTCAGAAGAGGAGGTTGTTTTTTTAAGCAACCATCATGCCACCAGCCCTTGGTTGGTGCAGTGCTGGTAAGTCATACCGCCATGAACCAGCTCTGTTCAAAACTTACCCTTGACACGTTTCCTGTTTCAAGGGATGGCTCTGATGGCATTTCACACTGAGTGTTTGCGCAGATTCAAACCTAAATCACACAACTGTACTCTGAGCCCATGTGAACCAAAACCAAAGAAAGTTTTGCACCTCTCCTGCTGACTGGCCCAAGCTTTGGGCTGCTTCGTGGGTGCATGGGAGCATTGCAGTGGTATTTATGGGATGCCTGGTATTTATTTGGTAGACTGGAATGGTAACATCAAGGAGTGTCAAAGAGCATGCATAGTCCATTACTGATAACTGGTCCATTACCATCCACTTCTGTTTGTCTATGTAGCCATTCTTAATGATAATTTATTAATTGCCTAGATACTGTGCTGAACTGCTGATGGCCTGTTAACAATATTTTAGAGAGATTACACAGATCCTTTGGAAGCAACTTAATTCTAAATGCAAAGAGGAAAGACCCTTCCTGACCACTGCTCCATTCTAACCTTTAGATAAGGGTCAGACTCAGAGGCAAAAATACTCTTGGTCCCATTGTATATTTAGTGATGGATGCCACAACACTGCAGACCTTCAGCCTGCAACTTTATGAGATGTTGAAGGGGCCTCTCTGCCATTCTCATTGACATACAGGTTTTAGACATCTGCAGAAGGCAGTTCATCCCCAGTACAGAAACCATAACTCATCTCTGCCGAGCGGCAGTAATCAATTGCCATAGCTTGACTTCTCCCTGGGCTAGCGGTAACGGATGCCTCTTCATTTGCATCTTGCAAACGAAATGGCCAACGATAGGAAATTGCATCATGAAATGAGTTCAAATCCCATGCAGCCCTGGATGAGAAAAGGAAAGTTTGGATTGTAGACACGTCACGGCATGATTAGAAACTCCCTGTTGTCATCTTAAAGGGCCAATTGCTTGGGCATTTACCCCTTGTTGCTCTCGACAGACAGAGGAGCAATAGGCCCCTTATGCACTCGATATGGGGCTAGGGGAGGATGTCTTAAGGAGACATTTTAGCTGTTGCCATAGCGATGTGGAGAGCTCAGCACCAAGATGGAAACCAGGCAGAGATGCAGAGTCTGTACTGCAACTTGATCTCGCACTCAGAATTCCCTCCCCGTCACAAAGATTGGCCATGCTGCCTTGAGGACCAGGAAGGCGCAGGATCCAAAGTAGGAGTTAATGGAGGGTGTGATGGGGTTGGTCCCGATGTGATGAGGATGAATCTGGTATCTAAGCCAGCCTGTGAAAGAGACAGAGTCATGGCTAGCTGTCATCAGCTACAGATCCTGGGTTTAATTCCTGAGCAAACACTTGCCCCAAGCCACAGGGTCACCGCTTTGATTCACAGGAACATTTACTGTCAGAGAACACATCATGTTTGGAGACACATCCAAGGTGGTGATCTGAACTGGGGGAGCCAGAGTACAAATGAATGAAGTGTCCAATGAGTCCACTCCCTGGGCAAACCCCCATGATGTGGCCTGCAGAGGCAGAATTTTAATTGGCGTTACCCTAATAGCTTCCTCCATATGACCCACTCCAGGCAGTTTTTCCTGAGACCTTTGTGTAGGCCTTTGCTGAGCTCCTTGGTAGCTTTCCCTGGATGAATGGGCAAGGCCTGGGCTCAGGTAGTCACTCCCTGGGTTCCAACAAGGACACCTGGCCCTCACTATCAGCAGGTTTATAGGGAACTGCTTAACTCATGAAGATGGTTGAAATTTGGAAGCCTCCAGTGATGTTCCGTCCCTCTCCTTCTCACTGCAGATTTCTGCCAGCCGATGAAGTGATTTATGAGCAATACACAGCCCCGGTTCCTGCCATAGAGGTCACTGAAGCATCAGAAATCAAGGTAAAGACCATCATCTCTTCTTGTTCCTAGCAGACCCAACTGGGAGGAGGTTACAACCTTAGAGAGGAGGTTGCAGTGTTTACTAGTGGGAGCTCACAGACAGTCTAGGCCCAGCCCCTCTCAGCAGGATGTAAGAGCACCCGTTTAAGTCTAATTCCCCGAGCAGGCACTGGATGGGCATGGGGCTAGCACTTCAGTTTCAACAGGAGGCACTGTACTGAGCGGGTGAAAAGGGGAATAACCAGCTACCCTAGCTATAGCAGGAGTCACTGAAGGAAGTTATGCAAGAGGACAGCTTCCATCCCCGACTCCTGCCAGCATCAGCCAGATAGTTAATGGCAGAGGAGCTCTGCTAGCCGGGGTCCTGGTGCTCCCTGCCCCCCCGATGGAGTCATTTTTACAGACACAGCGTATAGTCACCCAGGCTGTCCTAGGCCTCTGCTCAATGTCTGTTATCAAGTTAGCCCTAGCAACTAGGGCCTTGGTACCCTGGAGTTGGGCTCCTTGACCCCTGGAGTTGATACTGCCCCTGCCCTAGCCATCCTCTGGGGGACAATCAGTGACAGCAATAGACTGGAGAAGAAGATTGAGAGACCCCTGGTTGTGAGGGGGCTAGTGTATCTTAAAATTGCAATTGAGAGAGGATGAGGGGTCCTTGATGGGCTGCAGCAAGTGGAGAGCACATTAGGAGAGCAGCAGATGGAGGTTTCAGGTCACAGCGTTCCACTCCAGCACAAGGATTCTTACGCTGTGTTTCTGGACTGCAAAGCAAACCAGTGCTGGACTGACAGCAGGGACCCCAGCACCGAGCTCTGGTGCCCCTCGATGGCAGGTCAGACTGGGTCATTCATGAAGGTGGTGGAGTCTCGTGGTGGGACAGACAAGGAGCAAGACTGCCCAGGGGGTAGGGCACTGGACATGGAGTTGGGAAATGCAGCTTCCATTCCTACTCTGCCACTGACTCACTGTGCAATGCTGGGCAAGTCACTTCACTGCTCAGGTTCCCCCTCTGCTTAATGGGAATAACGAGACTTCATGATGATTGTGAACTGCCCAGAGCTGAACAACTGAAGCATGCCAGGCCTTAGCCCAGACCTCTCAAGTAGCAGTATGTAAACCCAAGGGGCGCATGCAAACTGGTGCTCAGGGAGACCTGTTCCCATTCGTTTGTGGAACTGTCCCGTGCAGCTTCACAGGGACTGGTTTGCCTGCAGCTCCGTTTAAGGAAGTGTAAGGGTCGTGGTGTTATGGGGACGGGTGTTTTCCCATCCCAGTGCCCTCAGTGGCAGACAGATGCTAGGTGGGCCCAATAAGGGCTCCTGCCTTCTGACCCCAGCCAGTCAGGGGAACAGGTTCTCAGTGCAGCTGAAGGGGCGCCAAGAAATAGCAGCAGCAAGCGTTAGGGAAGTCAGGGGGCCTCTGCCGTTCTGCTGGGCTAGGAGGAAGTCCTGAAAGGCAGAATAGCTCGGGTGGAGGGGAAGATGCGAGAGGCTCACACAGGAAATTCGAGGCACGGAACAAGCTCTCCGCTTCCCCTCCGGCCTCAAAAATAGAAAAAACAGAAGTGGCGGGGAGAGCAGTCGCGTTTCCGCGTCCTCACGCAGACACCCAGCAGGAGAGGGACGCAGGTGGAGCAGACGGCTGTGCTGCGGACAGTAGCATGCCCAGCTTTCACCGCCGCTCACCTGCTCTTGCATCCCAAAGTCCATAGCCAGGTGGGGAGGCAGAGGGAGACTCCCCTGTATTTGCAGAGCCGATACCAGCTGTATCTGGCGCAGGCAGGTAAGTCGGCCCAGGCTTGGTAGTGTCACCCTCTGGTAAGAGGGGATGACTGCGAGGGAGCCTTTGGCCAGGGGCTCTCCGCCGGGCGTGGGCCGTCTGAGAGGTGCAAGAGGGTGGATGGCTCTGGGCCAGGTGGGAGGAGGAGCGCCGTGCTCCGGGCGGTGGCATGCTGTAGCTCTCAGTGCTTGTGCTGTTCCATTCTGTTCTTTCTCTCGCTCAGGTCTGCTGGCCATGGGCAACCTGATAAAGGTATTGGGCAAAGATTTAGAAAACTGTCCTCATTTTTTCCTGGATTTTGAAAGTAAGTCCCGCGCTCAGGGCCGGGGGATTTCTGTGCCTGGCAGGAGGAAAAGCCGCTGCTCTCTAAAGATGACCATACATTCACACTGGTCCCTGCAATGGGCTTGACTGATGGGCCTTATTACGTTTGGTAACATCCCTAGAGACCTCTCTGAGCGAGGGCAGCCGCAGCCAAACGAACAGTGGGAAACAGTTCCCTAGCTTGGGATAGGCTGGCACTGGCAGCTCCCGTAGGCTAGGCTGGACAGGTGGACACAGGGCCGGCCTTACTGGTGGGCAATGTGGGCGACCACCCGGGGCACCGTGATCAGGGGGGTGCACCAGGGTCGAGAGGCAAGGAGTGGGTGCAAGCCCGGGGTGCGAGGCTGCAGAAGGGAGCTCAGGGCAATGGGTGGGAGGGGAGGTTGCAGGGCCTGGGGTGATGAGTGGGGAGCCCAGGGAGGCAGCAGCACTAGGGGTGATGGATGAGGGGGCCAGGAGAGGCAACAGGAGCCAGAGGGATGGGTGCGGAGCCTGGGGGAGGCAGTGGGGGCCAGGGTTGATGGGGAGCCTGGGGAGGTAGCAGGAGCCAGGGCGGATGGGTGGGTAGGGAGCCCGGGGAGGTAGCAGGAGCCAGAGGAGATGGGGGGATGGGTTGGGAGCCTGGGAAGGTGGTGGGTGCCATGGGCGATGGGTGGAGAGCCCAGGGAGGCTGTGGGGACCAGAGGGGATGGGGGGATAGATGGGGAGGCTGCTGGCCCAGGGGTGATGTGGGGGATGGGTTGGGAGCCTGGGGAGGTGGCAGGGACCAGGGGGGATGGGGGTGATGTGTTTGGAGCCTGGGGAGGTGGCAGGGACCAGGGGGGATGGGGGCGATGTGTTTGGAGCCCAGGGAGGCAGCGTGAACCAGAGGCGCCAAAATACATTTTTGCCCAGGTCGCCATTTTCCCTAAGGCCGGCCCTGCGTCGCCACTGAGCAGGGGAATGGGGTGGGGGCATTAAATAGACTCTCTCCCACGTGAAACCACCATGTGATTTCCCTGCCGCCTGTCACATCCCATCTCCATCGCCAGCCAGGTCCGGGGAGGGAAATCTTACGTCCTCCCATCAAACGAGCAGCTCCGGCCTCACCCTGCAGATGCCAATGGAGAGCTCAGGGGCTTTCCTGGTTTTATCCTTAACGGGGGGGGAGGTTCCTCCACGCTGGAGCACCCACCGCTCCCCGGCCGCTGCCCGAACGGAGAGGCCCCAGCCCACTGGCTCTCTTTATTTATCCAGCACCCATGGCTCTAGGATCCAGGTGCCGAGACAGATTTGCTATGGAGCGAGGCTTCCCAGCAACCTGGGCAATTCATTTATGGCAGCCGTGGAGGAGAGGTGACATTCCCCCAGAGGATATTTGGGAGAGAGAGAGGCCATTGCCGTCCACACTAGGATCTCAGCCCCAAACACGCTCTCCCGAGGCAGCTGCCTGGTCTGCCCCATGATGCCTGAATCCCCTTCGCTGCTCACAAGCCTGTAGGACTTGGACCGCTAATAAGCCTCCCGGAAGGCCAATAAGCCCCCAAAGAGCCCGTCTGCCTGTAATGGCTGGTCACATGCTGCCGCAGAAGGAGGAAGGAAGGATTTGTGCTGCCTCATTGTACTGCAGGCAACATCCAACAGCTTCAGGGAGCCAAACTCCCTTTGGCCCCAGCCCCTGGAGCTGGAGGATCAGGGAGCAGCACAGTGAGAACTAAAACAGAGACTTGTTCACGCTGGCAACGCCACCCCACTGCTCGCCGTGGGGTGAGAGGCCCCCATGGTCAAAACACATCCAGGCTGGAGCTCGCTCTGTAAGCTGCACCAGTGCTGAAGATGGGTCCGGCGCTCCCAAGTGGGTAGGAAAGGGAACAAGGAGGACGGAAAGCTGGGGTCACTCCTAAAATAACCCACCTGCCTTTGACTAACCTGGGCAAACCAGCGAGACAAGAGCCCCCATGGCTGCCCCTCCTCGTCCACTCAGAGAAGCAGCTCAGAGTCAGCACTCAGGAAAACCCGAGGGGTGTAAAAATAGTGCAAGGGAGCACAGCTCACACGCTGCCTCCCGGCGGGGGCTGAGAGGCAAGGGCTCTGTTCACCACAGAGTCTGGCTCAGAGAGGCCTCGGGGGGAGCCCAAAATAGTCCTCTGGCTCTGCAGCACTGGGGAGGCCCTTGCAGCGTGAGGCTGGAGATGGGGCCAGGAGGGATGGCTCAGCCCTAAGGCCCCATTCAAGGACCTTTCCTGGTTGTCACAAGAGCAATTCCCCCAGCAGGGCCCCAGGTACCTCCTGACTGTGAGCAAGCCAGGAGATTCCCTTCCAAACAAGCTGCCAATTTGTAGCAGAGCCTGGCCCAGACCCATGTTCTGGGACCAGGGCTGGACACGTCCAAAGCTTCAGCCTGGGTATGGGCCAGGAGGTTAAAGTCTCATCGGAACCATGTTGCCTCCGGGTCCCCGGAGCTGGCTGTAACTGTGGGGTAGATGGATGTTCCACGCTGCTGGGTAATTACCTCCCTGAGACTCAAGGGGCAGGTATTGGCTTTGGAGATGAAATGAGACATACCCACCCCATGCAGCGGGACTCCAGGAAGCCCTGGGACCATTCCCCCCCCTCTCCCTCCTGGAGAACAGCGGCTCTCCCTCACTTTGCTTGTTACTGTTGGTCACCACCCTCATCAGCCAACGCTCATCTCCATCTGAGGGCAGGAAGAGGCTGCAGCTCATTGGGCTGGGAGCAGCTGCTGGGCCGCCCGCCCGTGAGCCACGTATGGCTGCAGTCGCCATCAAGATCTTGGGAGAGTCTCTAATGAGCCTCAGCTCGTTCTAACTGAGCAGCACGGCTCTTTAAGGTTAGAATTGCCGCGTGCTGCAAAGTTGCTGGGCTCAATAGCCTTTGCCTCCCTTAGGCTCTTGCTTACGAAGAGCCAACAACTGGCACCTCTTACGTGCGGCCACAAAGATTCCGGAGTGACACAGCCGGCCAAACCCCTTGACGCTCTGATGCCCGAGGGGCTCTTCCTGCTGCCCAGATGTTTCCCTCAGGCTAGTGCTCCCACTGCTTCCTTCCATGAACGCCACCTCACTACCCATCGTATTTTTTTCCTCTTGTCTCTTCTCTTGCAGGTGTCACATGGGGAACCTTCTTAAAGTGTTGACTTATAACGACCTTGAACAAGGCCCTAATTTTTTCCTTGACTTTGAACGTGAGATGGGATTTTTATTTTATTTTTTATTTTTTTTCCCCCCACATTCATGTCATTTTAAGTTGTCGTCTCAGTTAATCTCCCATGGCATCGTACCCATTCCAGAAATTGTAGCGATTTCTTCCCCACTCACCATCCCGCTTGGTCTCCCGTAGGCGATTTCTCAGGAAGCTGGTCTTGCCAGATGTTGGGGGATTTAAAAGGCTGGTTTCCAAAGGGGCGGCAGAAAGGGCTGTCAGGCCATTCAGGGTTTTGGTAGGGGCATTTCAGAGCTGGAGGTGGGCTTAGCTCTCCATCCCTAGTGCCTGTCCCATCCCTGTAAGGTTATCTTCTCCTTCTGGTTTCTGCTCTGTTGATTATAACCCAAAGCCAGAAGCTCAGCCAGGCATTCAGGTCCCAGCCAGAAGCCTGAATTCTTAACATTTACCTGCCATGTAAATCCTCTCAGTCCCACCCATTATTCCAGAGAGACAATGTTAGTTAACAGGGAGCTGTTTTCCCGTGCGAAGTGAGGCAGGAAGGGATCTGATGGGCCCATTCAGGAGCAGTAAGATTGGAAGTTGAGCCCAGAATCTGGCCCAGTCAGGAAAGAAAGGGCCCCATTCCCTCCCTACACCAGTATGATGCTTCTGTAGGTCCACTGACTCCTGATTTGCTATGGGATCAGAACCAAGCCCGTGGAGGGGAGTCATATTCCAAAGCATCTCATTCCAATTGGGTTGTTCTCTCAGCAGGAGACGTTTCTTCCCTTTGGTTTGCTTTGTGTTGTTTCCTTTGCACACGTTTCTTTTCCGTTGGGAGCCTGCGTGTGTGACTAGATCACTGGGGAGAGGAGAGCCAGGTCTCCAGAAGGTTCAGATCTGACTAGCGGATAGATGAGGCCTAGCACTAGACGGGGCCTGGCCCTACTGGTGGGAGGTTTTCTAATTTCCCTTTCGCACATCTTTCGTCGGCACTTTCTCCACAGCCTTAGGCAGAGGAATCGCTCTGTCTGCCCTTGCGCCCCAGACAAGCCAGTGCGTTTCCCCGGGTCTAAGACTGCTCGGGGACCGGCCGCCAAAGAGCCCTCACTCTCGCTGTCCGACGCACACGCTGAAATGTTGCTTTCTTGGGGGGGGTGATCCGATGCAGATGCTCAGCCCACGGAAGCCGAGACAGCTGTGTGGAACCAGGTCAATGCCGTGCTAGAGGAAGCACAGACAATCCTGGCTGAACTGCAGTCCTACACGGGGGCTGGGCTGGAGATCAGAGAGGTAAAGCTCTTCAGCTCCTCCAGCCATTGGCCTGGGGACACGGGCAGGGATTCAGGCACGAACGATGAGCTTGCCATCTCGGTTCCTTGTAGGCAATCCAAAATCCCAATGACCTCCAGCTACAGGAGAAGGCCTGGAACGCCGTGTGCCCTCTAGTGGCAAAGCTGAAACGCTTCTATGAGTTCTCTCTTCGACTGGGTGAGCCCCAGCTCCATTAATAACGCAATCTCCGTTCCTGTCCCCCGAACACCTGCACAAACCTGCTGCCCTCAGCCCACATCCAGCTCCCTGCCCCGCATGTCACTCCAAACGCTATCACTGGGCCGCACCCACCTGTCCTTCATTCAGAACAACCGGCGCGTTGCCTCAGCAAGGACTGCAGCATTTGGCCTTGGGCTTCAGAGGGGAGGATGGTCTAGTAGTTAAGGCTCAGGAGTGGGGCTCCGCCCTGGGTTCAAGTCCGGATTCTGCCACTGACTTGCGTGTCTAAGGCAAGTCACTGTGACACTCTGTGCCTCAGTTTCCCCATCTGTAAAATGGGGATTGCGAAACAGATCTCACTCACTGGGGTGGGGAGAAGAAGAGGCTAGATTCACCAATATTTGAAAAGCAGATTGGCTGGAAGGGGCTGAAGTGGACACAACAGATCAGATTATCAGCTCTGTTCCAGTGACATCAAGTGATTGGGTGGCTGAAATAGGCCAGCTCCCTTCCTTTGCTGAGCCATCCAGAGGCTGCTCACCTTTGGAATGAGATCAAGGGGATTCACCCAGGAAATAACCCCGCTGTTAAACGAGAATGAAGAGATTTGCTTCCAGCAGCTTGCAGGGAGGGGAAACACCGCTGGTGCGTGTCCCTGGGTCAGGAGAGGTAGAAAAGCCCCTGAGCGCGGGAGATGGGGAGGTTATAGCCCAGAACCTGCAGTTAAATCTGCTGCCAGCTAAGGCTGAACTGCTCCATGCGGGGTGGGGGAGGGTTAAGCCTGAGCGCTGGCAATCGCTGGGTGACATGCCACCCTGTAATACACCTTTTTCTCTCCTCCCGCTCCCAGAGAATGCTTTGCGCAGCTTGCTGGAAGCTCTGACTAGCCCGCCCTATGCGCCGACTCAGCACCTTGAGAGAGAACAAGCCCTAGCAAAGCAGTTTGCAGAAATCCTACACTTCACCCTCAGCTTCGACGAGTTCAAGGTAGGGAAGCTTTGCATGTCCCGCTGGAGACAGAACACGGGAGCTCGGAAACTCGGCTTTCCCAGTGATGGTCTGTTGGTTTAGAGAACCAATGCTGCATGACGCAGTAACAGCCCAACACAAGCCATGCTCTTCAGGGAGTCAATATTCCCTGGCATGTTCCTCCTTGTAATGCTAAATTGTGACTTGGTGAATTAGCTCTGCTTTACTTGACATGCAAGCGTAAACCAAACGAACCACTCAGACAAACGGGCAGTGGAACTAGCCTACACTAGGTCCTCTGGACCATTCCCACCAATCGCCACTGGGGTATCATCCCTTATGCTAGATTTTGAGAGGTTTATCCACTCCTCTTTCAACCATCTCTTGGAAACTGGCCCCCAGTCTAACAAATCCAGATCTAAGGCCCATTCTGCCCTATGGGAGCGTTACCAAGAGCAGTTTACCAGACCTCCAATCTTCTCTGTCCATGTTTGCTGCAGATGACCAACCCTGCCATCCAGAATGATTTTAGCTACTACAGAAGAACCCTCAGCCGAAATCGCATTAACAATTTACAGGTAAGAGGTCGGTCCCCCTCCCAAAGGGTTTGAGTTCCTTGTCAGAGCAGTGTGGGATGGAATGAGCGTGGAATGAGCGTGGATATGGAGGTCTGTTTAGCCCTGCTAGCCCGGGTTAACACTGGGTAAAAAGCTTTGGGGGTGAACTCTACATAAACTGCTAGAAAAGTAAGATGAGAGATTCCTGCAGGGGCAGTGCTTGTCACTCGATGCTCTACCAGATGGTTGGCAGAACTAAACATCTCGAGGAGCAAGCTGTGGAGGACACAAGCAGTAGGTGGGCCTCTCATAAAGTGATGCGCAGAATGAACCGGAGGACGGCTGCGTTAGGTCCCCTCGCCTCTCTGCCGCACCAGCAAGGCTTGGGGTGAACAAACCTGAAGGCGGTCCGGGTTGAGCCCCCAAGTTCAGCAAACCCAGACCTGAACTGGGAGGTGTGAGCTGGTGAGGTTATAGTCTGGGTCTGTTCAGCACATTCCAACAGGGCAGATTAGGATGGGCTCAGACATTTTCAGCATTTGCCCAGTCCTGTTGGGATTAGTGACCAAGCCGTCTTTCGCATCTCATGTCCTGCAGTTGGAGGCCGAGAGTGACGTTAACAATGAAATGGCCAACAGGATGTCTCTCTTCTATGCAGAGGCCACGCCTATGCTTAAAACTCTAAGCAACGCCACAACCAAGTTTGTTTCAGAGGTGAGTGAGCCCCAAAGACAGAAAGAGAAACCAAAAGCCGAGAGAAGGGGAGGGGGGCTGGAGGAGAGAAATATAGACAATAGCCTAGATGTACCTGTTGGGTAAACCAGTGAGACACCATTGAAGTCAATCAAGCTGTGCCCAGCAGTAAATTTGGCCCAATGATTCACCATGAGAGAAAACAGGATGCGAGCTTTGGAAGGATTCCTTCACGAATTCAGCACGTTTCCAACATCCGTGGTCATGGACATCCTTTGTCATAAGAAACAGGTGTGTTGTCCATAGCAGCATAGGCACAGGAGTTTATAGAGGGAGACCAACTGAACAGGGGTTAGGGAAATAGCAATACGATGAAGTGATTCAGTCCCTAACTGATCCCTCCCCTCCAGCGAGGGGCACAGGGGATCAGGAGGCAAATCTAGTGTCTCTCACATTCTCTCCTTTCAGAACAAGACCCTCCCCATTGAGGACACAACTGACTGTCTGAGCACCATGGCCTGTGTCTGCAGGGTGATGCTGGAGACCCCGTGAGTATTTCATCCTGGCCCGTGTGCCTAGGCGTGGAACCCGGGCTGGCAGATGGCTTCTAAAATCACAGGCCAGCAGGAAGCCAAGGGAGGGAATTCCATCAACGTACACTGGGAAGACCGGGACTAAGCAGTCACCCTACCAGGAGTGAATCCATGCAGTTCCTGAGCGCTGAGAGATCCTTGCAGGTCCCCAAGCCCAGCTTGTAAACACATATAGGCACCCATATAGAAGGGGAATGTACAGGTAGAAGCTCTCCCACCTGTGACCCCCCCCATGGGATGCTCCTTCTCATCTCCCTTCACTTGCCAGCAGCAATAAGGACACTAAGTCAGACCCTGCCAGACTTCCCTCGGCTTGTCACTTTGACCCCGCTCTTGATTTCAGGGAATACAGGAGCCGGTTTACCAACACTGAGACTCTTCTCTTCTGCATGCGAGTGATGGTTGGAGTCATTATCCTCTACGATCACGTTCACCCCGTCGGGGCTTTCGCAAAGACCTCCAAAATTGACGTGAGTGACACCTTGGTCTCAATAGATGGTGCATTGCCCAGCAAAAGAGCACGAGAAGAAAATCACGAGGCAGTGAAGCCAGAGATGGGGAGTGCTATGGGGCCTACAGGCATAGGTTTGGTGGTTAGCAGGAGCGGTCCTGCTAGCCACCCCCTGGATCAGGGCAGAGTCAGAGAGAAGTTGCTTCACCTCCACCCAGGTTCTGTTGGTTCTTCTGGGCTGGATGAGCCCATCACAAGTAGCCGAGCAAGAATCGCTCCTGCTCTCCTACCTCTGAGCAATGAGGTCTTGGTCAGCGTGAGATACGCAAGGGGTGACATCCAGCAGAGTCACTCTTAGCACAGCACTTACCAGCCAGCCTGGGTGGCGGCTCACTTTTGGCTTTCCTAGTTGCCCAAAGACCAGGAGTCGTACCACAGCTAGATTCCCATCTGCGGTAATGTGCACGAGACACACCGCAGGACAGGGGCCTCCAGGCACCGCACTTGAGCAGCTGGCAGCCAGCTAAGAGACTCAGCGGTCAGCCTAGAACGCAGTGCGGGTGCAGGATAATTCCCAGTCCAAGATTTTATGAATAAGGTAGGAAGGAAGTACTGGAGATAAAGAGACAGATGGAGGAAGAAAGCAAGGCTGTCTCAAGACTAAACATTTCCCACCACTGGATGCAGCTCCACTGGGGATAGCACTGGTGAGAAACCTAGAGGTGGTCAGTGGCTGGTATTTTAACTCTTCTCAGAGGAGGTCTTAGAATTGCGGTTAATATACCTGGGGCCTTGTCTACACTGGAGTTCCCACCACTGCAGTGCTGCAACCAATAGCAGCAGGGGTGGGACATTTTAAGAAACAAAGGGTATGTCTACACAGCAAATGAAGGTGTGATTTCAGTGCTTTAATCTGCCCGGCAGGGGATCCTCGGTACGCATTCAGGTTGCTGGCCCACCACGTCTTCCCAGCTGTTCTTAACCATGCTAGCTAGACTGAGGCAAGGGTGCTTGTATCTACCTATGCGACAATCACCCCTTCATCTGCTGGGTGGCGACAAAGCCAAAAAGGAGAGGGACAGGGAAGCCAAGACACAGCTGGGAAGTGTGAGAAGGACGGGCTAAGAGAGAACACTCAGTCCTTCCTCAGAAGGTGTGGGTCAGGGGGCTGCCATTCCCTGCTCCCACCTGCCATGTGCTCTTTTCATTTGAGCGCTGACCCGCCTGGCTCTCTCTCTCTAATCCTGGTAGATGAAAGGATGCATCAAAGTCTTGAAAGATCAGCCTTCAACCAGCACAGAGGGGCTCCTGAACGCACTGAGGTATGTATAGCTCTGTCCTACCGGACCAACAGCTGCCTTCGCGCTGAGAAGGAGGGTGGGGCCGAAACAGGAGATGTGGTCACATGAGATGCCTTTCCTTTCCTTCTTCGCTGCCAAAAAGCCTCAAGATTCTTCTTCCCCGCTCAGAGCCAGCTCAGATCACAATCGAGGGCAGGGACTAGCTGGTCAGGTTTGGCGCCAGTTCCCGGTGGAAACACATCCCCAGTGCAGAAACAGCATTGCTAATACGAGCGGTAATGCTGAGAAGGTGGAAATTCCACCGTGCTGACAGGGATTTCAGCAGCTGTATCAGAGAGAGACAAGATTTTCATGGCCAGCTGGGGAACGTCAACGGGAGTCATATGTCTTTGGTTACATCTACACAGCAAATGAAAGTGTGATCATAGTGCAGGTTGGCATACCTAGCAAATGCAGCTGGTGCAGGGACCGGTGGTCATGAAGACATGGTGACATGGGCTTGCTGACCCCAGCACCAGCCTGCTGGGGACTCTGGGTACACCCTGAGGTCGCTGGCCAGGGTCTGTGCTGCTATGTTTTCACTGCTATTGTTGCCCACATGAACTAGGTTAAAACTAGCGGGGACGTGACCCATGCTACAACCACAGCTTCACTTGCTGAGTAGGCGCATGCTCCATCCCCTTGTCAGCTCGGCTCACTGGGGTGCGTGTGTATTCGATCTCTCAGAGAAAGGTCTAACATGAACCAATGGCTGGAAGTTGACACTAGACATACTCAGACTGGAAATAAGGCATACATTTTTCACAAGGAGGGTAATTAACCATTGGAACAATTTACCCAGGATTGTGATGGAGTCCCCATCACTGACCATTTTAAAATCAAGAGTGGATGTTTTTCTAAAAGATCCGCTCTAGGAATTATTTTGGAGGAGTTCTCTGGCCTGTGATGGACGAGAGGTCAGAGCAGATGATCACACACACACACACGTTTGTTCTCTTCTTTATGAATTAGTATAAAGTCCACCCTCTGTGACTGTTTTGGTAAGAGAGGCTCGTCTGCCCCATCTCCTCCCCTGCTGAGAACTCTCTTCTCGAAAACACTTGCACAGAATACAGCTCAAAGCCTCCAGGAGCCAAGCTGAGATCAGACAGTGCATTCAGCAGACAGACCGGCAATAACTAGAATGGCTTTGGTTCTCCCTTGATTTAATGTTTCCCTGGGCATTTCAAGGTGCCAGGCTGACAGACCTGGGGGCTCAAATCCATTCCACTACAAGACTAGTCCAGTAGCAGATGCCCCCCGAACTCCCAGAAGGGTGGGAGCAACTCAGACTTTATGGCTTGTTCAGTCCTTGACTCTGCTGAAGAAAGTGCCAACAGGGAGGCTGATTTTCCATCAGCTGTGCTGGATGTTTTCCTGTCGTGGAGACACCTGCCCTCTGAGAACTCTCCAACTCATTTCAGACAGGTCACCAAACCGCTGTCTGGTGGTAGCCCCTATAGATTGCTACTGAGCTAGGTTGGGTGTGAGCCAGTGACCTACAGATTCAAGGCGCCTTGTCTCTACAGACAGGCAGGTTGGTTTTGGCCCTGAATGGGCCTCAGGAGATCCAGGTTCACACTCCCACCTCTACTGCTGACAACCTGTCCAACTCCAGACTAGTCACTTTATGCCTTAGTTTCCCCATCTGTAAAAGGAGGGTAATAATACGGCCCTTTCTCTCACCTGTCTTGTCTATTTAGACTGAGCTCTATGAGGCAAAGACCATCTCTTACTATGCGTATGTGCAGCACCTAACACAATCGCAGTGAAGGCCCCCAGGCACGGCAGTAATACCCATAGTAATCATGCTTTCAAGTCCCTGAATCAGCCAGTGCAAAGATTGTGTTTCTGGTGCGTGCCCATTGCTCTCTGAGGCATGGATCCGAAATGCACGGGGCTAAAACTCTTGGTTCCAGGTCCACCGAGCTTCCTTTTGAGTGTCAGCTGAAGCACACCCATGGACTCGGAGGCGTTCTCCGACAGATGTTTAGGTTGATCTCAACTGTGCTTGGGATCTGCTCCCATTAGATAGATCCTTTGGAGTGCTGGTCTCCAGCATATTTGAATCTGATGCCTGAAGCAGCTAGGCTGCTGGCCTTGTGTCTGGGGAAAGGGTCAGGGTTCAGGTGTGCTTCGAGGCGCATTTCTTGTGGCTGGCCTCTGTGTTATATAGCACAATTCCCAACCCTTGGATTAGACCCCTTGTCACACACAGGTTCTCAGTCTAAATCCCACTTCATAAGATAAATGGCTCCTTCATAAGGGGCATTAGTCCTCCCTTGCGTGGTAAATTCCTGCTCCGTTGCTTGCCTGAGATTCCTGTCTGTGCCTTGCCATTCCCTTCTTTGTCCTGAGCATTCACTGTTCAGAGGTTTCCTGGTGGGACAGGATTAAAATGTGGAGTCAGCATAAACACCACAATGCGATCAAAATGGTTTGGCCTGAGCTCGTCACGACGGTTGGTTCTGGGAGACAGAGAGGAGACTTAATGGCTTGAAAAGCACCACGTGGACTCTTCAATAGCATAAATCCCCCTCCTCCATTTGCAGGTACACCACCCGGCACCTCAACGACGACACCACGTCCAAGCAGATCCGGGCCCTGTTGCAGTGAGCGCCTCGAGAGCGGTGGGGTGGGGGAGATCTGTGCAGCTGAGGCCTGGAGGCTTAACTTAGAACTGTCAGCAGAAAATTTTAAATGTTGCCATGTTGCTATAAATAACCATGATCATAGTCCTCATTTTGTAAAGAAAGGGAAAAAAGTTTTTAAAAAATAAAAATGCAGAAATACAAGAACAAACTAAGCAGCCCACAAATCCGCCCTCCCCAACGCCCCCCGCCTCCCTCCAGAGAAGATCAGTGTCCAACTCTGGCAGGCTGCGTGCCACCCACTCCGTGCGTCTCCGTTCCGTTTCCCACCCCCAGCACCCCCTCAGTGGCGATGTGACATGCCCAGTTCTTAGCCTGCCTGAGCTTGGGGTGGGGGCTCGGGGATAGAAGCCCAGGAGCAAGGGGGGCGTCCCATGGTTCCCACAGGGGTACAGTGTAGGGTCACTTTATCTGGACTACACCCCCCCAAGTGCGAAGGGAGGGGTCCAGGGCATGGCCGGCAGGAAGCCGCCTCTCCTGACAGATGTAAATAATGTGCGTGAATCACTCCAAGGGTCCGACTGTGACAACGATGACAACGACGACGATGAAGAAGAAGAAAAAGACATCATCTTGAAACCCTCCCGCACTGAGTCCATTGAAAATAGCTCAGTGCACCTCTTAGATTTTTAATATAAAACAATTAAAAGCCACTCACCTGTTATTTTGTACATTTTTGTGTGAAATAAAATAACATTTAATCTGTTTATTGCCAGACTGGCGCCGTCTCTGTTGCTTGGCCTCGCCGGGGCTTCCTCCACCGGGGGAAAGGGGTCACGCGCAACCCCCCCTGCAATCAGCTGTCCACCGCCCCCTGGTCATTGCTTCCCCTGCTAGCTGCCGGGAGAGGGCGACAACACAGCATTCCCTACGATCTAGCAGTGCCAGGCCATGCTCTATAAAGATCCACCAGTATTTCATCCCCTTTCACTGCAAAACGTTGAGGGCTCCCAACAGGCTTGACCCCCTCGCCCCCCACGGAGAGGCACCGTCTTCCTCACGCCAGAGTCCTTGATCTTCCTAACCCCTTCCACCTGTGACGCTGCCTTCCTGTCGCAGCTGGGTCCCCTCCAACATGGGGACTTGGGGGCCCAGGATCCAGCACTCTGGCCTTTGTCCACTCCTGATTCCACCTGCCAAAGGCTACTACCGGAGTAGCAATGCTGGGCCCTGCAGCAGTGCCGGCGACGGCCGGAGTCGCTCCGGTGGCCTGCAGCAGGGGAAGCTGGGAGCGGTGCCCATTTGCAGCCAGGGGACACAAACTGGACCCGTGCCACTGATCCCATTGGCTCACTGAGGTTGCCCGGCTCCTTTCAGCCGGTGTGTGCTCTGCGTCTCTTGTCCAGCAGGTGGCCCCACGATACTATCGGAAGCTGGCCGTTAATTGCCTCTCGGCTCGTTTGCCCAAAAGCTCCCAGCCCAGAGCCCCAGGAGCCGAGCCCCAAGCCCAGATCGGATGCTCGGCCTCAGCAGCGCCAGAGAAATCCAAGCCCTGGGGGCACCTGATGAGAGGCAGCTCCCAGAGCTGAAGCCGTGAATTCTCTGCGCAAGTTTGTATTAAAGAAGCAGAAGAACAGGCCTGCCATTAGGATGGGGCCGTTCCCGTGACTCGGTACCCAGCCATGGGGGACCAGTGCGGGAGGGATAGCTCAGTGGTTTGAGCATTGGTCTGCTAAACCCAGGCTTGTGAGTTCAATCCTTGAGGGGGCCATTTAGGGATCTGGGGCAAAAATTGGGGACTGGCCCTGCTTTGAGCAGGGGTTTGGCCTAGATGACCTCCTGAGGTCCCTTCCAATCCTGATATTCTATGATTCTATGAGTGCCCTGGACACTGGTGACGAATGGGTGGGAATTTCCACCCCGCAGACCCCAGTCAGCAGCGGCAAAGCGAGAATCAGCGAGCCCAGGGCAGGCAGAAGGCCATGCCAGACCTAGCAGCTGACCCAGGGCACCGCGCTTCAGCCCAGCGCCCCTCAGAGACAGCAGCCAAAAGGCCCCCTGGGGACACTCCTCGCCCGGACGCATTGGTTGAAATGGAACCTGCCCCATCATTTCTGGATGTACAGCAGGGCCCGGTGGGGGGAATCAGGGTTTGTACAGACTTCAACCCCCAACCCATTTATCTTTCCGCACCAGACTCCCAGTCATCAGCACACTGGGGGGCTCGTCTCCCCCAGCCCACAGGACTGTGCCCCTCCCACCTGCCCCCGCTGCTTTCAGCTCCTGCCTCTCCACCGATGACTCCCACCTCGACTTCTTTGGTCTCTTCCTCAGCTGCCTTTCCGGTACCTCAGGCAGGACATCCCACCATGATCCACCAACTCCAACCCAACTAGCCCCATCCCACCCCCCACTCTTCTCTAGCACAGACCACAACCCGCTCGCCCGGTTCACACCAGCCTTGGGGCCACCCCCCGTCAACAAGCTCCTCCATGCAGCGTCTCCTCTCCATTCCCGCCGCTAACCCCCCGCCACAAGGCCTCCCTCCTCCTGCTCTTCTCTAGCCATGCCAGGCTCTCTGTCCTTCACCGCCAGCCCAGCCACATCCCTCCAGTGACAAAAAAACACCCCCCCACCCGCCCATTTTGGAGCCTCTGCTGCTACCTGCATCTCAGCTCGCGTTTCCTCCGGCTGCTCTTCCCGGGCCCTCCGCTCTGCCCCTCTGGGCTCCATACCACCCCGCACCAGCACAGCCTCCCCTTTGCGCCCCCCCCCCCCACACGTTCCCTAGCTGATCGCCCCCCCCCCCCCCCCCCGCACACACTGCTCAACGCCAGGTGGAAATGCACTGATAAAACCGCACACAGCAAGACAGGCCAGCTGAGTGCAACCCCAGAAACCCTCTCTGGAGCGTTTCCCCCCTCGCTCTGCCAGTGCCCCCCGCAGCGCACACTGGGGTATCTGCCCCACCTCCACTGCACACTCCTCGGGGCAGCGAACTTGCCTTATGCAGCGAAAGCGTCACCTAGCAAACTAAGCACTTTGCAAAATTGAAAAAAAGTGGGGGGGGGGGGGAGGAGAGGGAGCCTTAAAACGAACCTTACCTATCAAATCACCAGTCCCGTGTTTGGGACGCTTTGAAATGGTTTGCCAAGGGCCCTGTCCTACAACACCGGCCCAAGCAGAGCTCCCATTGGCTGCAAGGGCATCAGCAATGCAGGATCAGGCCCAGACTTCACCCTTTGGTGGGTTTGTTTGCCAGGTGGACCCAGCACCTCACGCCAGCTGCTGCAAAGACAGCAAACGGCACCGGACTCCAGGAAATAAGAAGCCATCTGTGGGTTATGTTAATCGCAAAGGAAAGTCCTGAATGGAAGGAAAAAACAAAAGCAAATAACCAACCTCATAGGCCTGGAGGGGGCGGATCTGGTGGTTAGAGCAAAGGCCTGGGAATCCTAGGTGTTAAGCCTTCAGACACCTTGGGTGACTAGAGCTTTGGGGCCCTCAAGACAGGCCTGATATTCAGGGTGAGGGGGAGCTGCATTTTCCGGCAATCTGGGCCCTTTGACAATGTTTCCTGCTGGGGAGCCCCAAAATCACTTGTCTCTTGAAAATTCAGTGTCATGTTTGTAACATGCTCCGTGCTCCAGGGTGCTCTGACAGAGGCGGGGACCAAGTCTTGGGTGCACGGAAGCACAGCCGAGCCCTGCCCAAACCCTGCCACCCCTGCTGCAGGGACACACCTTGGGCAGCAGATGCTGGCGGCTTTCCCAGGGACCCTGCCGCCAAATCCCCCTCAGTCACCCAACGGCTCCGCTCCCAACCGCCACTCTCGCGCCACAGGGCAAGAGTCCAAATTCCAAGAGGTTTTTCATTGTGGAAAAGGCCTTTCCCCCGGCCAGTTTTGCCGCGAAGCCCCAGAGCCTTTCCCGCCGCGACGCTCAGATTACCTCCCTCCCCCGCCCGCCGGATCATAGCAATCCAAACCGGCGCAAACTGCAGCTCTCACTCCCTTTGGCAACTTTCTGATTCCTCTGCCCTGCACGAGCTGTTGGCAAGAGCCTTTCTGCTCAGGCTCTCCAGCTTCCCCAGCTGCGTTTCTCTGGGGGGGGCCTGGAATATACAGCACATCCTCCCGCCCCATGTCCCTGACCCCCACCGTGTGCCATTCCCTCTGCATCACTTCAGCCACTTCTCCGCTAGAGAGACGAATGGCAAGAGGAAGGGGCTGGGAGCCAGGAGTCATGGGCTCTGGTCCTCAGGCAAGTCACGTCATGTCTCCGTGGCTCAGCTTCTCCATCTGAAAAATGGGGACCCCCGGTGCTCACCTACCTTTGTAAAGGGCTTGGAGATCCTCAGGTGAAAGAATCCAACAAAGAAGGGGCTCTGACCTGAAGGGCGTCCCGTGGTCCAACTCAAGGACTGCGGCAGGCATCCTCAGACTGAACGGGTAGCTCCTGAATCCATGGAGGCTTGATTTCCAAAGACGTGAACTTCCTGCAGCCCCCGGGACTGTGCTGGGGGCCAGGGGCCTTCAGCAGCTCTGCAGGCCACTGGTACTTCAGCGTCTAAATATGCACTTGGGAGCCGAGCCTTAAGCGTAGGCTCCTAGGTTTGAAAATGTTGGCCTCTGTTTGTGGCTCGTGAAAGAATGTCACAGACCTCTCAAGTGGCGTATTTCCCCTGGGAACTAGAATCAGGCCTTGGAACGGCCCTGAAGTTACTGTCACGTTCTCCAGGATCTCTGCTTTTTTTTTTTTTTTTTTGGTTAAGACAGACCGAGCCGATTGCACAGAAAAAATCAAAAAACGTGACTTGAGTGGAACGGAAGCAGACAGCGGCTCAATAGCTTGGAGACATGTGAACTGCCCCAGTCATCTCCATGACTTAACTCGGACAGCCGGGCAATGATGCAAGTTTGCCAGTGTTAACTATTTCATTGCTCATGTGAGGAAGGGGTGGGAGGGTCACAGAGTGGCCCAATTCACTCCAACTGACACCTCCTTTTGGTGGGCGGCAGGTGAGAGGTGCCAACCCCACTGATTTTCCCAGTCAAGAAGCAGCCCAGCCCAGAGAAACTAGCAGAGCCCAGCTCAGGGTCATTCTCAACACAAGGGTTATAGACTGCAAGTGGTTAAGCAAAGTCTCTCTCTGGAGACAGGGAAGGGCCCCTCCACGTCAGGCAGCTGCTAGCGACCCCTTCGGAATCGCAGCTACAACCAGGCAGGATGCCCACGAATCCCAGCAAATCTCTGCCTGCCCAGGCCAGGTTTCCCGCTGACACCACGTGTCTCAGCGGGGCCAGGGAAAACCCTGCATCCACTGGGCAAAGCTGGCAGAGCTCAGCGCTTGTCCCTAAGCCCAAAGAGGGCTGCATCCAGGGGCAACATGGTGCTCTGGCGTGGGTACAACCCAGCCACACCGCGACACCGGCTCTGCACAGCGGCACGACGGCCTATCAGACCCTGAGACTAACGGATCTGCCTCAGCTTTGGCCTGGAGAAGGGGACCCGGCGGGAAGAGGACAGCCCCCCATTCCTGGGGTGAGAGCAGGTGGGAGGGTTGGGGCTGGGATGAAGTCTCCTGCTGCAGGCCAATGCTTTCCAACAGCTGCCTAGGAAAGTACCAGCCCGGGGAGGGGAAGGAGCAGAGAATGGCGGGTGGGAGAAGAGAATAATTCCTTTGTTACTGGCATTCCCTGAACTGCTGCTCACTGGGCCTGCAGCCAGGATCCAGGGAGTCTCTCTAAATTCTCTCCACACTCAAAAAAAACAACAACACCCGGGCTTTGCCGCCAAACCGTATCTGTTTCACCCAGTGGCAGTTTCCCGCTCTGCCAGGGATCTATAAATCTGTCCCACCCACAGTAACATAACAGGGACATCAGCCGCCCGTAGCCCTTGGGGAGGCAGGGCGCTCCCCAGCTCTTATCGCCCCTGCAGGGAAAACAGTTGGCTTCAAATGCTTTATAGTGTGGGAACCACACGCTTATCTAATGGCCTGAAAGTGCAGGAGAACGTACTCTGCTCTTGCCCTAGCCTGCCGGAGGGGAGCGGGGGGCCGAGCGGCTCTTCCCTCCCCAGCGACGCAGCCCTGGCCCTCAGGAGGCTGGATGCTGCAACGGGCAGACGGTACCGATTGCATCCGACCTGTTTTGGGCCCCGTGGGGTTACTGCTGTCGGGGCTTCGGGCTCCTGAGACCGGGGCAATAGCTGTAGTGGGTGGAGCACAGGAGCGGGGCCTCAGGAGGCCTGGGTTCTGATCCTGGTCCTGTCGCGGGGTGACCTTGGGCAAGTCACTTCCCCGCTCTGGGCCGCCGTTTCCCCGTCTGCGAAACGGGGCGAATGGCAGCGACCCCCCCTTGCAAAGCAGCGGCGAGAGCGAGGGATGAAAAGTGCGAGCTAACAGCTGGGTATTCATCACTATTCATGGGACGCTTGCCTGGAGCACAGGGCCTGCCCAGATGCCCCCGCACGCGACGGCAGGAGACTGCCCCGGGCACATCAGTTCCGCGGCAGGCCGCCGTTTGTGTCAGAACGAGTGCCACGCCTCCGGGGCCGGCCCAGTGCATTCTGGAACATCTAGCGCCCAGACACGGTGCCGGGATCCGGGGCTTCTAGGTAATTTCCAACTACGAAGCAAAGCATTGTGGGATAGACCCCGTGTAGCAATGAAGCCTGGGGAGAAGGCACCAGAGACATCAGCAGCTGGGGTGAAGACGCCTCATTCTGGGCATCACAACCAGACCACAGAGCCAACGCTTGGCAGATCCGCAGGGCTGCTGCTCCCTGTGGCTCGGTAAGTCCAAGGAGAGCCGGTGCCTTGTGGTGTGTCGGATGCTGATGGTGCTAGATACCCTGGGACCCACAGCCGTGGGGGAGAGGACGCAGGTGGCTGAGCTGCGTTGGGGCTCCTGAAGGCTGTGGGTTTGTGTCCTGCACTGTTTGCACTTGGGACTGAGAAGGGCACCTGTAGCTGAATGCAATCGCATCGGCCTCAGGTGTGTGGCGAACGTACCAGCCTCTGGCACTGGGTGCATGGTGCAACCTGGGTGATCAACAGCTGTTGGCAAAACACTGCGTCGAGGAGGAAATGCGGCTCTCATGACCCAGCCTTAGAGCAACTTGAAGGAACTTTTTGAACAGGGAAGTTGGCACCTGGTCAGAAAACTCCCAGGCATCATGTAAACAGCCTGTTTGTTCCCTCTATGTCAGCCAGGTTTGGGGGAAGGCAGTTGCTCCTCCTTACATGCCCCTGCTCTACCCATCCGTCCTAAATCCTGGCGCAGACACTGACAGTCTGGAGCATGGCTGAGCAGAAACAGGCCCAGCTCTCTGCCCGCTGGAGACAACCTTAGTACAGTCACGAGAACCACACCAAGCGCCCACGCTCAGCAGAGCCCACGGCCACTGCTCACTGCCACGGCATGGGACTCCCTCGGCACTTGGAGCAAGCGCTAAAGGAAGCACCCGACCCCCAACACCTGGGGGAAGCCGATTCCCACAAGGCTAGAAAAGTCCCAGCAAAGATTACAAGTGGGCGTGGGGAATCCACCCGTGCTGGAGCCGCAATCCGGTCTCCTGTTCGACCCAACAAGCTGTAAAATCTCTCCCGATAGGAAAGGAATCAGGGCTGAGCAGGAGCAGAAAGGGTTAAAAGGTGCCCGGGAAGAGCTGCCCCTGCTGAGTGCCTCTCCCCTGTCACTTGAGCGCAGGCTCAGATCCCACAGAGCCCAGGGCCGGCTAAGTGCAGAGATGATTAGCTAGCTAGCAGCCCAGCAGAGACCACCCAAGCCAGCCTCTCAGTTGCAGGTTCCTCAGCCTGCTCCCCAGGCCCACTGTTCGCAGGGACCCAGAGACTTTGGCAGCTCGGTCACTCGCTGCAATCAGGCCCAGGGCAGTAGCTGCCGGGAGCCACCCCATGCCGTCTGGGAGCTGCTTGGTGGCATGGCCTTTGGGAAGCGCGTTTGCTTGGGACACAGTCTAGGCCTCCACGTCCTTGCTTGCTAACAGACAGGCCTCCATGTCCCAAGGATCGCCCCCAGAGCTGGCCCTAGATGGGCCATGGAGCCCGAGAGCTCCTCTTGCCCCCGCAGCCCCTTGGCAGGAGTGAAACTTCCATTGCTTTAAGGTCCTTCCTATGGCCGCATCCCACTGCACGGGAGCACCTCACCGTCCTTACTGTATTTGGCCTCACACCACCTCTGGGAGGCTTGGAGATGCTGTTATCCCCACTGAACAGAGAGGAAGCTAAGGCCCAGAAACCGGGGGCCTGTCTACACAGCGAGTTACTGCACGGCGAGCCGGCACACCGGGTTCACTCCCAGGCTTGCGGTGCAGTAACTCGCAGTGTAGACAAGCCCGAAGTGACTCATGTAAGGTCACACAGGGTCCCTATGGTGTAGCAGAGACTTGAGCCTGGGTCTCCTTAAGGCCCAGGCTAGTGCCCTACCCACTAAACTGTCCTTCCTCCCCCTACACCATCCCCTGTCCCGTCTTCAGCTTGCCAAGGATTTGTGATCCCTACACGCCGGGAGCTTTGCACCCCTGAGATGCACTTGCCAGTCTGGTGTGTCCCCTCTGCTTCCAGCCTGAACGGTGCATGCAGGGAACTGCCCCCTGGCTCAACGAAAATGGGACAAGATGTGGCAGGAGACAAGAGCGAGCAACTGGTGCATTTCCCAAATCAACCCGAGGGCCGGCAATTGCAGCTGTAGCTTCAGAAAGCGTCTCTAATAGCTGCACGCAGGGAGTGCTTCCGCCGCACCTTTGTTTGCTCTGTGCTCTGGCGGGAGAACTGGCTGCTGGCTCCCAGCGAGCGACTGAGCTCTCTATAATTCACTCCTTGTTCCACCCCCACATGGTGGGGCTTGAGTCAGCCGCGAATCCTAGCAACCGAGGCAAAGCCCCGGCTCCGGGACAATCGGTGCAAGGCAAGAAGTGCAGGGATTGCGTCCCAGCCCTGAGCGGAGCTGGCAGCTCTGGCTGGGCGAGGGACAAGGGGTCGAGGAGGTGTGATGAGAACAGATGGGCACTGAGACTTGCCCAGTGTTTGGGAAGCTCAGATCTGAGAGATCGGCTGGGCCCATGAAAAAGATAAAATCCCAGTTTCCTGACAGGACTCCAGAGCTTCCCCAAAGTTTGGGGATGCTTGGCTCCCGAGCCGCAGGGTGGCCCCCTCGCTAACCCGCACAGACATGTTTCGATGCGGCTGTCTATGCACACAGAGGTCCGAACACAGCACTGGGAGCCGGCTGCACCCGAGTTCTAATCCCAGCTCTGCCACTGACTCACTGTCTGACCTTGGACATGTCACCTCTGTGCCACAGTTTGCCCATCTGGTTCACAGCAATGCACCGAACCCCCACAAAGCGCCTGAGGTGGGCAACGAGCGAATACTGACAGAGGACTTTGAAGATGGAAAGCCTTGTATAAGCAGTATCATCACTAGTCTATCAAAGAGCGGCAGAGTCCTGCACTTAGGAAGGAAGAATCCCATGCACCGCTACAGACTAGGGACCGACTGGCTCGGCAGCAGTTCTGCAGAAAAGGACCTAGGGGTTACAGTGGACAAGAAGCTGGATATGAGTCAGCGGTGTGCCCTTGTTGACAGGAAGGCCAACAGCATATTGGGCTGTATAAGTAGGAGCCTTGCCAGCAGATCAAGGGAAGTGATTATTCCCCTCTATTTGGCGCTGGTGAGGCCATGTCTGGAGTATTGCGTCCAGTTTTGGTCCCCGCCCTACAGAAGGGTTGTGGACAAATTGGAGAGAGTCCAGCGGAGGGCAACGAAAATGATCAGGGGGCTGGAGTTATGACTTATGAGGAGAGGCTGAGGGAACTGGGGTTATTTAGTCTGCAGAAGAGAAGAATGGGGGGGGATTTGATAGCAGCCTTCAACTACCTGAAGGGGGGGTTCCAAAGAGGATGGAGCTCAGCTGTTCTCAGTGGTAGCAGATGACAGAATGAGGAGCAATGGTCTCAAGTTGCAGTGGGGGAGGTCTAGGTTGGATATGAGGAAACACTATTTCACTAGGAGGATGGTGAAGCACTGGAATGCGTTACCTAGGGAGGTGGTGGAATCTCCTTCCTTAGAAGTTTTTAAGGCCCGGCTTGACAAAGCCCTGGCTGGGATGATTTAGTTGGGGATTGGTCCTGCTTTGAGCAGGGGGTTGGACTAGATGACCTCCTGAGGTCTCTCCCAACCCTGATATTCTAGGATCCCATGTGCATCAAAGAGCAGCCTGTCCCGAGTCCCGCAATGCAATGGCAGGAGCGGGAGCGAGCACGGCTGCTAGTTGCCCCTTGGCTCTGGGGCGTTGCTATTTTCAGCACACAAGTCAGGAGCAGATTGGAAAAGGAGATCTGGGGTCAGGAACCAGCACTGGGAAATCCTCAGCGCTGGTGCCCTAGGGTTTGCAAGGGAGTGACCTAACTGGAAAGCAAAGGCAGTTATCACCGGCTACGTTACTATTACAAGGAACATTCTGGTCTGGTGCCTAACCTCAGCTCCGCCTGGTCACCCCAGTGGCTGCTTTCTACTGTCCACGGTTGCTCCCGTCTCAGCTGTGGGGACTCAACCCACATGGAAAATCTGCACAAAAGCCCTCGACTTGGAGTCCATCCACCAACAGGAGAGACCCAGACAGACAGGGCATCTCCTTCCGACCCCTCCCCAAGTTGGCATAAGGAGGATTAACGTGGTCATGCTGGATACAGGCACAAACCAACACCAGCCTGCGTGGTGGGGTTGGGGAACGGAGTGGCAATAGAAGAGACACCCGTGATTTGGAGGCACCGATAGCTTCCCTGCTCTCCAGGATGGGCGGGGCAGGGGCATGCCAAGCGTAAGAAGGGAAGCTGAAACAGTGCTATCTCCTCCCAGTCCCCGGCTGCACCAAAATCCAATTTGGGAACTAAAGATCAAGCGAGCGGCGCTGCTAATCCACAGTCGGTTTCAGTTTGTATCTTGCAGCTGCCATGTGTCTGCAACAAATGTGCATCCCCAGGTGACACCATCCCCCAGACAGCCTCCTGCCAGGTCGGAGTCTGCCTGGGCCAGGGACCAGCGTGGGAACACTCCCCAGGCAGGGCACATTGTACCGCCAGGCAGCTGCCAAGTGGGAGCTAAAGGGTCAGGAAGGCTGAAGATTGGTCCCATGAACACCTGTGCACTAGATCCTCTTCTGACTTCTCTCCGTTGACTGCTGCGGGATTGGCCCTAGAGAGATCAGAATTGGGCCGTCTCTCAAACCTCCACCCCTCTTCCCTCCCACACGCAACCACCAGATGATGACACCAAAGGGGAAAGAAGCTATTTCCACCCACATTCAAGGCAGATTGGACAGCATCCTGAAGACAAAACCCAGGCTTCTGGCCAGCCAGGCCCATCCCCACACCCTCTGCCACAGGCTGAGAGGCATTCTCCAGCCAGCAGAGAGAGATCAAGGCCTTCAGCAGCAAAGAAGAATGATCCCCTGGCTGCTAATCCCTTTGATCACATGACAGGAGACGGTGCTCAAAGACAGCACAATGGACGCACCAAACCCCCTTCCCAAGGGCTCATGCAAATACGGGCTCACCACATTTCCCCTTTGACGATCAGCAGCGCAGGATTACTGGGAAATCAGCAAAGGCAGCCAGCGCTCGCTTCCAACTGCTCTGAGGCTTCGTTCCCCAGAGCGCACAGGATGTAGAACTGTCCGCCACGGTGGGTGCCCATCTGCAGACATTTCCCTGCACGCCTCAGGAGGAACAAACTGGAGAACTTACCGGCCTGGCGAATGAGACAGGCCTGATGCCAGTGGTACAATGAACACAGCAGCTGCATTGGAGACCCTGCAGAATGTCTTCTCAAAACAGGAGCTGATGCTTTCAATAAAACTAATCCTATACATAGCGTCACTTCCCCAGCACCTTCCGTTGGAGAATCTCAAAGTACTTTGCAAATACTAAACCACTGGGTAGGGTCCCATGGTCTGTGTTCTACAGGTCAGACTAGATGCTCATAAACAGTCTCTTCTGGCCTTAAAATCCACAGAGTCCTGTACGTTTCACCGCCCCCTGGCGCAGTGGGCATTAGCCCCATTTTACAGATTGGAAAACAGAGGCACAGAGAGGGTAAGTGACTTGACCAAGATTGCCTAGCAAGTCAGTGGCAGAGAAGGGGATCAAAGTGGTTGAATCCTGACTATTAGAACCCTGCTGTAGCCACATGACACCAGTGTCACCCTTTAAACTAAAACCAGCAAAGGCTCAATTATAACGATTTATGCAGAAGGTTCCCTTCCCTTTGCACAGGAATTGCAAGTGGGCATTTCCCCATAATCAACGCGGAGGCTCTTTCGGCAGCACCTGCCTCACCTAGGTGCACGTTACATGGGGCAAGGGCCACCTGGTAATCCAGCCACAGGTGGTCTTGGAGTGAGCTACCAGCTGTTGTCCCTCTCCATTGTTCTAAGTTTCTTGATGTTCTCTTCACATAGGCTCTTTGCCGGAGCAGCGCTCTGGCTGGGTTTATGTAACACAATCTCTTGACCTCTTTCCTCCAGCACCTGTTGCCACAATGTTACCTGATGTCTTTTCCTTAGGCGAGAGAGGACAGGTTGGAGTAGCAACAGGAGGGGTCTCTGCTGTGTTCTCAGCTCGACTGAATGGCTATTGTACAGAAACCTGTGGGCTTGACTTCTGCACCAGGCTCTCACCCTGCCGCAATCAGACTGGTCCAGACATCTGAGCTGGGCTCTAGCCCCATTTCCCTGCTTGGGGTTCGAGTCCCTCCGTGGTTTCTGTAACTCGCTCTCATTGAGGGTTATGCTGCAGTCCAGGGTGGGTTTATAACCCGGGCCATGCCCACCAGAGGTGGGAAGAGTATGCTAGCATCCTGCTGACTGCGGCCAGCTGTAAACGAGGCGGATGCTGGCACTGTTCTGATCCCAGCCCGGATGGAGCTGGAATGGATCGGGCTGCTTTGCTGACGACGGGTAGCCTGAGGGGCCGTCAGAACTACACGCCAGGACTATATGTTCTGTAACAAAGGCCCAGCTCATCCCCTTCAGTGGAACCTGCAGGAGGGGACTCTGGGGTAAGAGGTCTCCATGGCAATCCCCCCCCACTGCTCAGTTGGGGGGCAGGAGCAGGAGGAGAGGTGGGATTTCCCAGGGGAATAGGCCTGCCCCAAACCTGGCAGAGCCCAGCCAAATTCCGCCCCCCAGCGACACAGCTCCATTAGAAAGTGGGCAGGAGTACAGCATTATGGCACCACAGATCCCATTTTGGCAGCGTAGCTGGGCCCTCTCCGGACGCTTCGTTCACATACGGGCAGGTACCGGCTGCATTTCCGTCCGGTCACTTTCACGTACAGTATCAAATGTGGCACCTCGGAGTTTGCAACTTAGCAATAATGCAAAGAGACCTGGTTCTTGCAGGTGACCAGGTGATACAACAATTAAAAAAAAAAAAAAAGACTGAAGGGACAGCTGCAATCTAGAGAATCAGCCCGGGGCTGAGAGTCTGGGATGAATGCCCGATGTTGCCACTGACTCACTGTGTGGCCATCCCGAGTCATGCCATTTCCCCATGCCTCAGTGCTCACACCAATGAAATGGATACAGCACAAAAGCAAAGGGATTAACTGCACAGACCACAACTAGGTGACCAGGCTGGTTTCTATCAGCTTTCACCCGTTTAGGTTCTCAGAGATGGCTCAACCCTGGCAATCCCTGAGTCACAAACATCTGCAGGGCCGAGAAAGGCTGAGATGACACATGTGAGGTGACAAAAGGAACGCTGAACCCAGTGACAGAGCTTTGTATGGGTGAATAAGAAACTCTTGACGGGGACAGGGGATCAATGCTGAGGAAGAGCACAAGCGAAACCTTACAAGGAAAGGGAATTTAATCCAAAGAGGAGTAAAGATGGAGGATCTGCCAGGACGGTAAATATCACGGAGAGATGGAAGAGCCACCAGGTCAGCTGGTTCCCCAGGGTGTGGGGCAACTTAAATAAAACATACAACGAGTTTCAGAGATTGCAAGAGACAGAGACAGACATTTTAGAAGCAACCGTTGTAATTATCTAGTCTGACCCTGGATAACAGGTCATCAAATTTCATCCATCAAGCCCAATAATTTGTGATTGACTCATATAAACTGTTTACCATGGAGACAGCGGGAATCCAATGAACGGATGGGGACATCCATGTAACGAGCACTGTGGGTCTCAGTCCAAGTCACAGTGAGTAACTCAGAACCACCAGCACACTTGGCACTTGCATGACCCCTTTGCTGGGGGCCTCAGCAGAGGTATTAAGAACTGAGCAGGGCACGATGGATGAATTCCCCCTTACTCTTACAGCTGCTCTCTCTTCGGGGGCTTCACTCTCCAGGCTCCTCCTGCTAGCCTCTCTCCTGAGCACTAACAGCCCCTGTGATGGAAGGATACAGCTGGGCAGCGGGAGCAATGCAGGAGCTCCGTGTTAATTGCTGATGATCAGGGCGTTCATACATCCAAGGGAGGACTGTCCCTAAGGCAGGCAGCGCATTTCCTCAAACCTCTCTCTTTGGGCAACAATGACCTGCACTTCTAGTGCAGGGTCAGGGCCAGCCTAGCATAGGTTTTTACTGATAGCCAAAGCCAGGCCTGGGCTGTTTTCTAATCCCACTGTAATTAATTACCTTATCTTTGGCCAAAGTCATTTAGATAAAGTGCCTGGTGTGATAGGCCCTGAGACTCAGCAGCACAGATGGGGAGGCTGCATTTGTCTGGGGATTAGCGGAGGGCAGATGGAGCGAAGTGGCATTCCTCATCCTCATTCCACTCAAAACCGACAACAACTTTCTCAGGGAGGCTGATTTTTAACTGTGCTCTTAGCTGAAAGAGGCAGAGAGGGGGCCGGGAGCAACAAAACCAAGCGAGGGAAATCTGAACAAAGGCCACGCAACATGGCAGCAGGAACCCGTTCAGGTCCTCGCCAGAACCGCCTTCATGCCAGGCCTGCAAGCTGGCACTTACCTAATGCGGGGAATAAAAATACCCTATGGTGTTTTTTTATGCCTAGGGGTAACGTGCGCTGTTTGCTGGCTAAGTTCAACGGTGAGGAGCTGCCCGCAGTTTCCCCACTGGCCTCTCAGGGCAACAGCTAACTAGGAAGATCAAAGAAGTATTAACTCCTCCCCATTCGAGACTCAGAGCATCCAAAAGGACACTAGCAATCCAGAGCCAAGACAGCCTCAGAACTTTCCCCTGTGTATGGAGCATTTCCACTGCCCCAGCTGAATCTGCAGCCTGGTGAGGATCCTGAAAGTCTGAAGTTCACTAGAGACTTTACTTGCAGGATGCTCAAATACTGCGGCAGTACAGAACCTACAAGAGGGGTGTTTTCTATCTGCTCAAGGGAAGATGCTCCAGGGAGGCCTCCATGGGCCAAACAGTGACAGGGAAACGAACCTTGCACCTGACCCTTCGAGATGCTGAGCCCTTTCTACTCCAGGAATCAAGGGGGCATCTCTCAGGCTTAGCCCTTAATGAAGAGAAGGTTAAAGAGTGACTTGAGTTTAGTCTGTAGCATGCACGCGGGGAGCAAATATTTAATCAGGGGCTCTTCAGTGTAGCAGACAAAGGTCTAATATGATCCAGTGGCTGGAAGTTGAAGCTTAAAAATTAATCCTGGAAATAAGACAACAATTTTTAACGGTGAGAGCAATAAAAAAATTTACCCAGGCTCGAGGTGGATTCTCCATCACGGAAAATTTTAAAATTGCAAGTGGAAAAAGCTGCTCCAGGAATTATTCTGGGGACAGTCTCTGGCGTGGGCTATGCAGGAGGACACACTAGATGACCACAATGGTTCCTGCTGGCCTTGGAATCTAGGAATCTATGACTCTTTGCATTTCCACCAGTGGATTCATTTCCCAGCTCTGTCACGGGAGGGATGAGATAGTGAAACAGAACCTACGGTCACGAGGGCCATATCCTCTGACGCCTGCCACGAGAGAGCCTGAGAGGAAGTCTGAGCATCGCAAACACAACATCGAGGAGAAGGAAAAAGCTTTCACCGGCACAGTCCCCACCTGCAGCTCAGCATCCATTGCTAATGGGATCGTCAGTGGAATATGCAGACTAGCAGCCGCTATTTGGGTCGCATAACACTGTTAATCTTTGGAGATGGGGCGTTAATATTAAACCGATTAGGCCCATTAAATCCATTTTTAACAGTGTGGTCATCTGACAGCACATGCTCCGTGAGGCAAACTGTATGCCCCCCCCCCGTAATCCCTGCCTCATTCACAGAGTTTGCCCTAAGGATCCCAACCCTGGCTGGGAAGACAGGGAGAGTGGGAGGGAAGAGTCCTTACAAAACAGCAGCGTCTGAAGGTTTCAAAGCCAGCGTCCAGCTCTTGCTGATTCCAGGGCAAAAGAGCGACACATTATTTGCAACTTCTCCTTGGATTTATCTTGACTGAGCTTCCCCCAGTGGGTCAAACAAATCAATGATACTGCTTTTCAGGGTATTACAGAAACAATTAAACATAGGGGGACCCAGAGAGCATGTCCCGGCAATTCAACCTAATCCCCAACCAAAGATCCATCCCCAGAGCCTGCGATAGGGAATCTGTCCAGAGATACTTTTTTAGTAACTCAATCCATTCCCAAATGGGCAGAGCCCTGGGGCGTTCATCTCATCTCGGCCACATTAAGTGATTCTGTGGCAGCTGCAGGAACACCTTGCACTTTGAAGGTTAGAAGCCCCATGGGAGAAACCTTAGCCAAAATAAAGGCTGCTCCCTTTGCAACAAGAATCCCACAAGCCCAGAATGGTTTTTACACAGGGAAATAAGGCAGCGTAGCTGGATCTCTCTGTGATCCATCAGAATGAAGCTCAGAGGCATTCGTTACCACATAGAAACCCACAGGAGTACATCTGCTCCGAGTACGGCACTCATCCCCAGGCATCAATGGACCTCAAACCACAGTATAAACCCCTGGGAATCAGGGTTTAGCTAGGATAGAATCACCTGTTGTCAACTCCAGGGAACTTAGTTCTAGCCCATTGTCAAGATCATTTCAAAGGTGCTCTCTAACAGGTGCTGGAGCTTTCACTGCCAGCAGTATGCAGAGAGATAAGACTACCTTCTGCCCACCGCATACAAAGGCCAGGTGGAGACTGAGGCTCTGGAGAAAAGGGCTGGACCTGGAGTAACATGCAGGCCCACGGGCAGTCCAGGGAAGCCTGGAACAGATCGGAGCTACCAAACCAGAGGGCTAATCATTTTCACCAGAAAGAGGGGGCCAACGTTTCTACTTTATTTAGATGTTTAAAAAAAAAAAAAAAAATCGCCTTCATAAACAATAAATAAAGATAGCGAGAATTCCCTAGCGTGTGGCTCTATGCTTTTGGCCCAGGCTGGAATGGACACAGTATTTCTGTCCCTGAGAACACCTCGCTCAAATGCCAGCAAACTAGATCAAATCCCAAGGCTGGGATGCTGCATCACTGCCTAGAATTAAAAACACAACTCAGCTTGGTTGCTCCTGATGAGCTTGCTTGGAGGTTCAGCCGTTTTCAGGCTGGGCTGGAGAAGTTTGGGGATCCTCACCCCATTCGTGCCGCGTGAAGAAGATACGCTCTTGCCTGCAGCAGGATGCTGAAAGCAAGACACCCAGCTTATCCCCAGATCCTTCCTGCGCTCTGCTCCGTTCTGTCTTGATTCCACTGGGGGCAGAACAACTGCTGACCCTGCTCCCCAGCTGGCTGGGGGATGCAGAACTGAGCCTACGTTCTGTCCTGTCCCAAGTTCTGTGTCCCGTCACTATCTCCTTGAGTCCCTGTGACATTAACTTGGCTTTCCACAGCACTAAGCTTCGCGTGCAGCTTCCGTCTTTTCTTCAGGTGGTGCAGATGGGACTTCGACTTTGTGTGAGCTGAGGGCAAAGACAAACAGAGCATGCGACTCAAATACCCAACTCATCCAATCCTGTGATGTGCTGAGCACCCTCAACTCCCATTCACTACTATGGGGGGGATGAGGATGTTCATTACCTCGTAGGATCCAGCAGCCCCTGTTCCAGTCACTCATAGAAGTATTCCTTTCAGGCCAAACCAATTCACACTCATTCTTAGCACTAGAGGGAAAGGCCTCGGTTTGTTTAAAATCCTGCCACCTACTCGAATAATCCAGATGGATAAACATTATATCATATTATACACACGCACACTGCCCTGTAAAGAGAGATGCAAAACCATTTTTGTGCCTAAAGACTCACAAATGGGTGACCTCTACATTGCTGACGAGTCTAGCCCTCAGTGAGGAACAGCTGCTGTGAGCCTCATATCACAAACCGGTTTTCGTATCTCGTTACGTCGTGAAGTTGGACAATTGTCTGCAGCACCACGAAGCGGTGCCAAAAATGTGTCTTTACATGCAATATGCCATAGCTGGGTGTTTTGTGGGTCTATAGACTGGATGAAGTTAACACCTACGGAGTTGTGCAAAAGCACAGGTAGGCCCTGATCCTGCAAACACTCACGCTTGTGCTTTCCTTTAAGCACACAAGCAGTCCCGTTGCTTAGGCCTGGCCTACGCGCAAAGTTTTACTGGCATTACTAGGTCCGTACGAGGTATGATTAATTTACAACACAGTTACAAAGCAGCAGTGTACATGCAGTTATATCGGTGTGAGGTGATTCACCGAACCAGAATAGCAACGGCCGTATAAGCACTTTTATCCCGGTATAACAGCCTCCACACTAGGGGGTTTTCGCAGCCCTAGCCATGCCGGCATAGTTACGACAGCAATACTTCAGTGTAGACAAGGCCTTCGCTAAGCATGTGCATATGTGTTTGCAGGATGGGGGCCCTAGGACGTTTTCCAGACTTTTTTTCCTTTGGCCTCCTTTGAAAGAAAATTATATGCACATTTGGTACTTTATCGCAGTGTTATTGGAACACCATCAGGTTGCAATGAAATCACAGTTCTCTGAAATTTTGTTACAAGTGATACCAAAGTTTAACTGAAACAGTACACATCTCTCCTGTCATTTGTGAGAGTCTTTCGTTTTAAACAACATGAAAGTGCAATTGTAAAAAAAAAAAAAAAAACCACAAAAACTGAGAGGACCATCAGGGCCAGGAGCAGTTTCTGAAACTATTTCTAACTCATCTTTAGAAACTGACTAGATTTCAAGTTGACTCTGGGCCCCCGGTGTTTTCATTTCCTGCCTCATGTGTTTAAATTTGTAGCTTTAAGGTTGCATTTAATGGCAACATTTCAGTTCAGTTCTACATGCGCCCTCCCTCCCCCTAACACTGCTCTTGCACCATTTATGGGTTCATGCCAAGTATGGCTGGATATAGGGGATGCAGCATTGATCTAGGATAAATAAATATTAACAACTGGGAACTTGGGCGACACCCCCAGGAAAGGAATCTATTGCCCCGTAACCGTACCTTACAAAAGGACCACTCTTGGTCATAATGCTTCCTGTGCCCTAGCAGCATGGAGTGAGCTCTCAAATCTTTCAGACTCTCTCTCCTTGGTGTGTATGCATGTCTTTTAAAATGTTTTCAAACTAGTACAATACACAGATCTACTAAAAACCAGATAACTACTTTTATGATCTAAGCATATTAAAGAGAATTACTAATGCAAAACACCAACTTCCCTACCTACGTTATAAACCGCTCCCTGGATCAATAAAACTAAATGAATCTTTAAAATCTACTTCTCGCTATTAATACTGCATTTGCTTTCAGCATTTCACTCAGTTTGCACAATGAAGATAGACGTGTCAGTTTCATGTTTGTTGCTAGTCAGTTTCTAGCCAATCTCAATTTGAGGTTCTGAGCTTCCCGGAAATGTTAATTTGTTTTAAAATATTTTGATTCCAATGGGATTAAAATTCAATTTTCAAACTCATGGAAATGTTCCTGTCAACATTAGATCTGGGAAAAGCTTTAGTTTTACAAAACCTAAATGTTGGCGCAAACCCAACTTTTTAAAAACTTTCCAGGATATATTATTGTTTGTTTTAAAGAAAAAAAATAGATTGTAAGAGAAACAAGATTCTCGGTGCTGGTTCGCTAACCCTCCTGAATTGCTAACAAGAACCAGCAGCTCAGAACGAACATGGAAATTCAGAAGTGATGCGCTAAGAAGAGTGTTTTGACCGAGAGGGCTCCCACCACCCAGTGCCAGAAGAGAACATGAGTTTTCCTGTTTCCCTCCCCCAAGCCCGGTGGTAAGAGCTGACAGATGGCTACTGTGGCATGGCTTACACCCCTCCAGGCTTGCAAGCGGCTGCTTTTATCAGAGGGCTGTAAACAGTCCTAGGAAGCCTGAGATCATGTAATGAAGGTCATATGACCAAGAGCAGGTATCTATGGACTCATTTTGTTCCCTTGACACAAACTGCAATTCCACATTGAAGTTATCCCATATATATTTCCCCCCCCTCTGGATCCTACCTGCCCATTCTCTGTCCCCAATGATGACTCTGTTGCAGAGCTCACACATGTGATGACTCCGTTTGTCCTCATTTATCTCACTCTCCATCTTTACAGGGTCTGCCGATGGCTGCTGCCCCTGAGGTTAAAAAGGTGTCAGGTCAGTTTCTATTCAGCGAGGTTTCTCTCGTCACTGCCACTGCCACGGGATTTGTAGGCTTTCCTACTGACCTTCGAGGGTCAGAGCTACAGAGTCAGTCTCCTCCCAGTATGAGACAAGGGGCATGCTGTGTGTTTGGGGGTTCCTCAGTAACAGCGGGACACAATCGGAAACCTGGAGTTAGAGACATAGCAATAACCCTTGGCCAGCCTGAGAGGGGCAAGCCTGGAGGCTAGAGGAGTAGGGAGAGAGGGAGCTCTAGTTTAGAAGCATGGAGACCGCAATCTCCCTGGGTGGAGCTCTGGGGAGAAGATCTCTAGCGACAGTGGCAGCTTGTGGAAGGGACAGGCTGCAGTTCTGGCAAAAGTCCCCACCCAGGGCAGGACAGAGAGATCAGACACACACCAAAATAAGTGGCTCCTAAGCAACTGCTCACACAGGCCCATGGATGAAGCTCACCTGGATGACGCTCTCCACAATCTGAAGGGCAGGTTTCAATACATTCTCATCCCACCGTGAGAGATCAGACACCTCCAAACCATACACTGGGGGCACATTGGGTCCAGGGCCTGGGGAGAAACACAGAGCAGAAGCAATTAGCTGCCAGCAGTATCCTAGCCAGTCACGTTACTCCTGAGCGGTGTGGCTGCAGGACCCTAACATCCCTGGGAGACGTCCCACATTATCCTCACCAGCTTGTCCTTCCGAGACAGATATTCCGAGACAGAGTGGTCCTGAGACAGGATTACCGGAGCCCTTGGTTTGCTAGGAACTGCACATCCTCAATCCCAGCGTCCAGCAGGGCAGTTTGCAATCCAGGGGCAGGAAAGAAACCCAACATCTAGAGCTTGGCAAGAGCCAAGCAAATTGTGCTCCCAACATAACAAGAACCCACTTCCCACCTGCCCGGTCCACTGGAAAGGTCCAGGCTCACTCAGCCAGCGGAAGAGTCAGACGGAGACCCAGATGGCTTCAGCACACAGCAATTACGTGAGGTGCAGCTGTTCTTCTAGGGAGACTCGAGCCTGGTGCTTGGATCGGGTATTTGCTTTTGAGGGTCTCAGCCTGGTTGCTTTATTTACAGCTGTCACGGAAGGACAAGAGGTGGACGCGCACGTAGCAATGGGTGTGCTTTATCTGAACACCTGCATTTGGTGTGGGACTATTTTAAAACCAACCCATCTGCCTCCTTAAGCCAACGTGAGGGCGTTTGGTGCTTCCAGAGGCCCAGCCGGCACTCAGAGCGCAGAGATGTCTGCAAGCCAGACAGCGCACACTCCCCAGCGATGTCGCTCACCTGCCAGCCGGCAGAGCGAGCGCCTAATCACTCAGACAAAGTCATCAAAGGCTGCGGCATCCGGCAGGTGCTGCCTTTTATTGCTCCAGCCACAAAGAAGGCTCTTAAGAGGCCGATCGAAGGCACACCTGTCCCATCTGCTGCTCGGCAGAAAGGTGAGACGCGGATGCTGCGCACCTGGCCCCGGGAAAGCCCTGCACCCAGTTCAAAGCCAGTCTTTTGGCCTGGTTGGGTTTCTTTTTCTTTTTCTTGCCCCTACCAGCCACCTTTCAACAAATGCTCGGCTCCCAGCTGCTGATCCTGGCCCTGCTCCAGGGCGAGGGAAGTCCCATTGGCTTCTTGCCATCGTGGTGTCCACGGCAGGCCTGTAACAACCAATCGGCTGCAGCTCCTAATCTGGAGGGCAGCTGTCCGTTGGGCTTTTCGCTCCAGCCCGGCGCGCGTGTGGGCTCATGGGGAGAGGTAAACACGATGGGCAGATCCCCTGTAGCCCCTTTCAGGAAAGAGCTGGCCTGTAGGCAGCCAGGGATCTGACTGCCAGCAACAGCTAGTGCAGGAGGAGGGGACGTATGGAGGGATAGGTGGCGCGTGGGGCTTTGTTCTGCTGGGATTTTAGCCAGCAAGGAGGGAGCTTTTCCTGGGAGGGGTGGAGACTTCCCTGTCACAGCTGGACAATTAGGGAGCAAGCACACCGAAGAGGGCCTGGGAAGGGAGCTCAGGAACGTCCACTTCAGGTGGGAGGGGGAATGAGCACAGACAAGGCCGGGGCAGCAAGGTCTTGTGCAGGCCTGGTCCTGATGGGCCGGGAGAAAAGCAGGAACAGCACGTCCCGATGTGCCCAGCCCTCTCGGCAGCCTGAAGACAGGACACACCCAAAGGTTATTCACTGAAGAGGCTGCTGGACAGATCCCGGTAATTTGGGGGGCGGGCGGCCTCAAACTCAGGCGGAGAATGTCCACGTGACTCAGCAGAGGGAATTCACACGGGAACGGTTCCCTCGGTGGCCCTTGGAGAGCCGTGTTACATAACTGTCCTTGGATATGGCCTGCGCCCGGAGACGTTGCTATTTATCCAGCTGCCCCATCGTGTACGGCCCCCTCCCTCCAGAGGGCTGCCTTGGCCGTAGAGCCACAATGGCAAAGGAGAGCTCTTCACAGGGAGAGGGGACTGCAGGGAGCAGGGTCAGAGCGTGCCCTGTACGCAACTCACCCCCCCTTGGGAGAACTCGGAGCCCCCCACGGGCTGGACAGCACCTGACAAACCAGAGTTCGCCTGGCCACCAATGGCAGCCAGGTTCCCTTCTCCAGTCAGGAGGGCAGAGGACACTGCTCCGAGGGATGGAGGAGAAAGCGGAGGGCTGGGACACTCCCCAGAGCAGATCCGGGAGTGGGGCGTGAATGGGGCGGAGGGATGAGAGGGGAGGGGATGCTCCCAGGGCAGCTGGGGGTGGGGCGAAGAAGGGGTATAAACACTTACGTCTCAAGAAGCGGTTTCGGACCCACTTGTTCTGCTTCCGGGCGTATCTCTTTGTCACTAGTTTCAGGGCCTGGATCCCTTTCAAATTAAGGTAACAAAGCACCTGTGAATTAGACTCCATGGATGTTAAAGAAGCCAGTGGGAACTAAGTGGGGCAGGATGTGGGAAGGTGCGAACCCCAAGGGAGGAGGGGGGGTGGCCGGACTAACGGGAGGGTGACCACTAGGCTGAAGATCAGGGAGGTCTCTCAGCAGGGGGAGGAGTCTCCAAAGGGAAGTGATGGAAACACCATCATGGGGGACAGTTAAAACTCAACTGGGCCAAGCCCTGAGGAACAGACTCTAGGGACGATCCTACAGAGGGTTCCAAGGGGATGGACTGGAGGCCTCAACAGATCTTCTCCATCTTTGGATCCAACTAAGGGACAAGTGAGCAAATCCCTGGCTCACCAAGCAAGGGTAAAGGAGTCTCCATCTCCCTCAATCTCTAAGCATGGGAGACACTCTGCAGCCCAGCTCCAAGGAGCCCTTCCCCAGGGAGACAGCCTGGTTCAGCTGGCCAAGGGGCACCAGACCCTGCTCAAGGCTCTGCCAAGTGACACCAGCACCTCCCGAGTTGCAAGGCTTGTCAGGCATGGGTGGCTGGGACCTCCTGGGCCATTGCACAGTGCTGCTAGGGGTAGACACGAGACTCCCCTTCATGGGCTACCAGGTGTGAGCAAGTGACAGCCTCCTGGGCATGCCATTCCCACCTTTCTCCAGCAGCAAGGCGCTGGTCTCCTGAGGGCAGTTCCCCTCCGTGATAAGGTACTCGTGGAACTCCTTGAAGCCAATAGATTGGAAAATGCCGTGCTGATAATCCTGGCTAGAGAAGGTCAGACAGCAGGTCAACACCTGTTGGTTGCAGCAAGGAGCTGCCCCCCTCTGTGCTGTGTCCCCACAACATCAGCTCCCATGTGTTTAGAACAGCAAAGCCATCGCCAGCCACATGGGAGCGACCCCAGCAATGTCCTGGATCAGTGGGGTGGGGCGGGGGATTTCCAGGTGCCCACACGAGGAGCTTGGCATCAGAGGTTACACCTGGGAGGTACCATCACACCAGCCCAATCCTGGATGTCACAGGCCACTAAACACCCTCTAACTACCCCCACACCAAGCCTTTCAGCCACAATCGGCCCAAGGACTCAGCTCTCAGGGGGACTCACGTATTACAGGCCACAGGCAGTGAACAGGAGGATTGAGGTGCTCCAACGCCCAAGGCCCCTGCAACAACAGGGGATTGATTGAGTGCGAAGCAGCCAGCCGAACACTCACCAGTTCTCAGCCACCTTCTCCTGGTTGTAACGCCGGTGGAAGTCCCGCAGCTCCTCCAGGAGCCCCGCTGCTACCATGTCATCCACCCGCTTGTCCAGCCGCTCATCTAGAGCTGGCAGAGATCATAACAGCGATTCAAACACCCCGAGCCGCATTCGCAGGATGGAGAGTCCTGGCACCGAGAGCGCATGGCTTCCCAGCCACATACACCCACGGTAGCAGGCTGCATCCCGGACCTCCCGAGGACCATGCGAATGGCTCCATCGCCAGGCACCCTAAATCCTTGCGGGGGAGGAGGGGTAGTGCAAGCCCTACACTCCACCCCAGACATCTCCATACTCACAAACCTGCTGCCCCTCTCACTGTGTGACTCCCACCTCGAATGCCCCCTCCCTGCTGGAGCATGGAGCACCATTCACAAAGCTCCTGAAGAGGGACTGGCAACCAAGGACCTGAGCACTGAACTCGCGCTCTGATCCCTGGAGGGCAGCACTGGGCCATTCCACGCTTGCCAAGGGCTAGGCCAATGGACAGGAGCTGGGGACAGGATTCCTGGGTTCTATTCCCAATGTCGCCACAATCCCACTGTATGATCCTAGACAAGCCACTTCACTTCTCCCTGCCTCAGTTTCCCCATCTGTAAAATTGGAATAATTCTACTGACGGGAGGTTACAAGAATTACAGGGTAGTAATGGGCAGATCCTGCTCTCATTAAAGCTAAAGGCAAAACTCCGATCATTTTTGACGGATCCGGCCTCCTGTTGGGTGATGCACTAAGAACTCTTGGGATTCTGACGGTGCAGGACTCCTATTCTGCTGGGCCCATGGGCGTGACCCAGGGCACGAGGGGGTGAACCCCAAGGAAAGAGGATTGCTTTGGAGGGTACGAGTGGGACTTGCCAGGGCTAAAGGGAGGGCACCATGACAATCGGGGCGGGGGGGCTCACATTAACACCACACTGAACACGCTGCTCAGCTGGGGTCTCTCCTTGCTGAGGACCCCTCCCAGGCTCAGACCAGGCACCGCTCAATGAGGAGACTGCATTTGGGACGAGAGAGGCCCTGCCTACGTTTCGCCCCAGGACGGCTCTGCCCATTCAGCCAGACGGCCCCTGGTCAGAACCCTCTCTTTACCTGCCTGGTCTGCATAAAGCCACAGGATACAGGAGTTTGGGTACTTCAGGGGCCCCCCCAACGGGCCCCCGCCTTCCTCCTCTCGCTGCCAATGCAGGAACTCGCTATGGGGGATCCCAGTTTCTTCAAATACTTGCAGGCTCCTGTACAACAGATGGACAGAGACAGCTCAGAAGCCGGGTTCGGAGCAGATTTCCATCTGCCCAGTGCCCTCGCGGATACAGCCAGAGGGAACCATGAACGCACAGGAAAACCCAACCCTCCCACCTGGGGAAAAAGCATCTGCCCCTTTCAGGAGCATGATGTACTGAGTATGCCCAGAGCCGACTACCAGCTCCTGGGGGAAGAGGCCAGGGGGTGGGTGTAAGACATGGAGCACCTAGCTGGCTGACCATAAGAACCACCCCCCACTAATGACGCTGAGACAGCCCCTATGGGGCTAGGGGAGAGGTGCTGGCATGCCTCCTGCCTCTTCCCGTCTAGAGTCCCTGCAGGGAAGGGGTTGGTACCACGGATCAGAAAGGTCACAGAGCAACAGAAGCAGCCGGCAGAACAATGACTGCGTCTCTCCCGTGCGAACGGGGTGGGCGTTGCCCCGCTTAACCTGCGGGCAGGGCTGGGTTGGGAGAGTCTGTTCGAGGCGACAAGTCCAATCTCGCCGCGCCCCGTTCCCACAGCTCCGCGGTATGTTACTCAGCCAGCACGGCAGCTTTCTTTTTAAATCGCTCCAGCGAAGCTGCTGCTGCTCTCCCGGCCTGCGTGGGCTCCCCAGGTTGAGCCGGCAGCGCGCTGTGGGCCCGTGGGCAGCATTTTACCGGTTGCCAAAGGCCACCCTATTCAGGGCCGCCGGAGGCGTGAACGACGATCGCCAGGCTGGGTCCTGGCCACCCTCGCTGATGCCTCTGATTGCAGCAGGGATGCTCCTGCTAACAGGCCCTAGGTTTGCAAGTCAGGGCTGGGCCTTCACTGCAGAGGGCCTGGGCTTCGGCTCTCATATTGGTCCCTTCAGAGCCCGAGCTGGGTGATGTCCAAGGCATAGTGCTAGGTCTCTCCAGCCACTCAGGGGTGGGGAACGGGAGCCTGCTCGCTCTGGCTTTGGGCAGCAAGTCGCTTCTATTGCCTGTTTCCAGATGTCTCCCTGCCGACTGAGCAGCGTGTTTCATAAGCCCCCAAATAAACGCAAACCGCCCCGAGGAATTGCACCCACTAGCTGGATGCCCTGGTGTCACAGGGAGCAGCTGGGAAAGCACGTGAGTCACTTTCACTCCCGCTCCCTGTCAGATCACTTCCACACAGCCCAGAGCAGAGATCAGGGCCTTTCAAAGAATGGCTCTGCCCCGTCTCTCTGGATATTGGTATTCGACCCTCACGAACCACCCAGCCTTTTGCTGATCTGACAGACTCCAAGAACCAGAGACTGCTCTTCATCCAATGGCAGAGAGATGAAAACACCCTCCTCCGGCACCCCACAATCTCTCTGCATCAGCTGGAACCAAGAGGTCAGATCCAATTCCTCCTCCCTGTCTGCAATGTCACTCCATGCAAGCCCTGCCCCTCACACTCCTCTCCCTTCTCTGTCCAGCCTCCACATGTGACCTGGTGCTAGTCTAGTGAGTGGCAATGGAAACCGACGAGAGGCCAGCGAAGTTTGTTCATCGGGTGGCAGACAAGAGGCGACTGTGTCCACTTCCCCGCGAGGGGCCCAACCATGGCAGATCTGCAGAGAGGCACAAACCTCAGCTGGACTCTAACTGCAATGGCAAGAGAGGCCGCAAACGGCACGAGGCGACCGTCTACAGCGGCCGCAGCGCCCCCGAGGTCAGCGCTCTCCAGCTAGACAAGCTCACCTGGCTACTTTGCGCTTATCATGGGGATGCAGCTTGGCAGCCATCTCCGGGTCCACGTGGCTCAGCCGGCAATGGAGCTCACGGCCATCCAGCTGCTCCAGTTCCACCTTCCGGTCGGCTGCTCGCCCAGGGGAAGGGCTGGTCTTCTCCTGTGGGGCACAGATCAGCCCGCCCAAGTCAAACCTCTGCGAATGTTCCTGCAGGACAAAGCAAGACCCCGCTCAAACCTGCTGCATCTGGGACCCTCCGCTCCCTGAGGATGGTGGGATGGATCAGAAAGGAGCCCAAATCAAAACCAGGCAGCCCAAATCTCCCCGAGCTCTGGGGCAGTGCAGAGCCAGACCCAAACGTCATGTCTCAGGCCCAGCTTCAAGCAGAGCTGCTGCCTACGAGCGTACCAAAGGACTCACAAGTCTACCACCTCGCACGGGGCACCAGCTCCCCGCCATTGGCTAGGGATTGCCGCAAGAGCCTTCTGCAATAGAAAGAACAGGAGGACTTGTGGCACCTTAGAGACCAACAAATCTATTTGAGCATAAGCTTTCCTGAGCTACAGCTCACTTCATCGGATAGAGTAACACCCACAGCACCGGTAATCTGCCTCCAGGCACCTGCTTGGTGCTGACTCAGCTAACAAGCCGCTAATGCAAGGAAAGCATGTCCTCACCTCTCGGCGAGTGCCTTAGGCTGCTCCCGAGGGAGGGCATTACCTGGATGCACTTGGTATGTTGCTCTGCAAGAAGGGGGTTACACAGGCCTAGTGTAGCATCCAAGGGAGGAAGGCGAATTTGCTTCCAATCACAGCAAGCCCAGCCGTGAGGAGGGGACCTGCCTCGCCCAGGAATTGCTGCCCCCCAGAGCTCCTACCTTGGTATCGACAAGGACCTTCCAGAGCAGGGACTCGATGTAATAGTTGGTGCCTCCCACAACGATTGGGATCTTCTCTCGAGCAAATATATCTTCAATGTGCACGGTTAAGGAGCGCGAGGCGAGACACAGAGGGGCCTAGAAAGCTCTGCAAAATCTCAGCATTCGATGGAGGGAAAGGGAGCTTCTCACAGGCCATCTACACCATGGAAACAACCGTGTCTTGCTGCTACCCACACGTCTCCTGAAATCCAGTCTGGTCTCGTAGCGTAGACAGGACTGAACCAGGCTGAGCCGGAGCCCTGCTCCTACTGGGTCATAGCAGGTCTCAGGGACACCGATACATTCGTTCGAGCCTCTCTGCAGTACAAACTAAACTTATTCTTTAATCTGACAACGGACAACAGCGCTCTGACTGCGTCTCTTGATGTACCTGGGTATAAAGCAGACCAGCACCTACTCTCACTCCTGGGCTCCCGGCATGATTTCACTGATCTATTTCAAACCTGACCATCTTGGGTTTGGGATTATATCACGGGTGGGCAAACTTTTTGGCCTGAGGGCCACCTCGGGGAATAGAAATTGTATGGCGGGCCACGAATGCTCACAAAATTGGGGTTGGAGCACAGGAGCGGGTGAGGGCTCTTGTTGCGGGTGCGGGCTCTGGGGTGGGACCGAGGGGTTCGGAGGGCTGGAGGGGGATGAGGGGTGCGGGAAGGGGTGCAGGTTCTGGCTGGGAGTGCAGGCTCTGGGGTGGGGAAGAAGATGAGAGGTTTGGGATACAGGAGGGTGCTCCGTGCTGGGATCGAGGGGTTTGGAGAGGGGGATCGGGGCAGGGGCATGGGGAGAGGCTCAGGGGTGCAGGTTCCGAGCAGCGCTTACCTCAAGCAACTCCTGGAAGCAGCGGCATGTCCCTTCTCCAGCTCCTACACATGGAGCCGCCCCAGACCGGGAGCTCGCGGGACGGCTTAAAACGGCTCGCGGGCCGTCGTTTGCCCACCCCTGGATTAGATCATCATCCCCCTCTCCACTTCTCCCCACTAGCCACGTCCGCCCCAGACACTAATGCTGCAGGTGGCATGCAGCGAGGTAGAGGGCTCTACCCGACAGCTGCCCGGGGAACCCCAAATTCGAGTGGCTTTGATCACGCCAGCAGCACTGCCTTCATCAAAGGCTGGTTTCCGAGCTGCTCCTCTTGCTGGCTACGGAGTCTGGCCTGACACACGACGCCCAGACGTCCACACATGGACAAAGAGGGGTTTGGACAAGCTAATGCTTCTCGTACAGCATTAGCTCAACTTCCCACCGCCTTTAACATTCTCTCACCAGCTCCAGTTTTTAAGGAAGTCACTCCTGGAAGACAACGAATGGCTGATCCAGGCAATGGCCCGGGCCCAGGGAAGGGGCCAGGGAGAGAACAGAAGAGCCCGGTGTGTATTTGTCTGGCCAGTCGGGCTGCTCTGTGAAAGGATATCAGGGCCGCTGCTTTGTTCCGGAAGTCCACCACAGTGTAGTTAGAGACCAAGGGATCCACAAAGCTGATCATGTGGTGTCTGCACAAAGCCTGCTCCTGGGGAGAGATCTTGTTTGTGATGATGTCCAGCCCCTTGTACACCTGGGACACAGAGAGCAGGAGATAAGAGTCCGAATCCCCGCTCGTTAATCACAGAGCTGTCCCCACCCCCGCCACATAGGAGAAGGGAGGAATTTGCTCTCCCTCCTCAGCCCCATGACCACAGACCACTTCAGCTAATCCTTCATACTCTGGAGACATCCCCTTCTTCCCTCTGACCAGGCAGAGACAGGACACAGGCCATGCGAAGGAAGGCCAGCTTCAGCCCTGGCGTAAGCGGACTCGCCAATCAGGGCAGCATCTGCTTGTGCTGGGGCCAAATACAGCCCCACGTGCGTTGCTGACACAAGCGTGTTCCAATGACCCAGTGATCGGAGAGCCAGGGCAGAGCCACTGATCAGGGTAACCTCGCCGAGTCCAGCTCCAAACTGCAGCCCTCAGACAACAGCCTGTTTTCATGAACCCCACCGGGCACTTCTGCTGGTAAACGTTCAGGTGCAGCTCTGTCCAAATGCAGGGTCCCTAACAGAGCACAAAGTCTTGTTTGGGGAGGAGATCCTTCTGCAAACACCATGGAGCCCCGTGACAGTCGGAGCTCTCACACCCAGTAAAAGCTGAGCTTATCACCCCTTTCCCCTGCTCGGTGACACGTCCCTCCAGGTACCCGAAGGAAAAAAGTTATACATCAGCCCAGGTCAACAACCCCCAAAGAGAGGAAACAGCCACTCCCTGGAGTTGAATTAGTTCTGCCACAGGATTACAGGCCTTTATAATAGAATCAAAAACTCTAGATTTACTGGTAAACTGATTATTTACCAAATCTCAGCACCCAGACAATGGGAATTCTGGATTTCAAAGGGTCCCGAGTGCAAGCCCCAAGAACCAGTGAGAGGACAACAAGGGAGGGGAGAGCAGTAAGGGAGCGGCACAGAGGAAATGACCAGAGAGCTGGAGGCTGAGATTTTGCTTACACTAGGATCCCCAATCACATTTGAACACAATTGTAAATTGTAAAGTAGACCAGTGACCACACGGCCATCCTTAGTCTAGGCTACAATCATGTTAACAGGAAACCCCACTTTTCATCAGCAGATTTCAAAATATTTTACAGCAGATGGTCAGTATCCTCCCCACTTCACAGCTGCGGAAACTGAGGCACAATGCACTGGCGTGACTTGCCCACAGTCAGCCAGCAGGTCAGTGGCAGAGCTGGGAATAGAACTCAGGTCTTCTCTGGCCCAGTGTAGTGCCTGATCAGTTAGCTCCCCAATTCTAAAAAGATACACAGTTCCCTTTGGAGGGGAGACAGGGTCTAAAGCACAGGACTGGGAGCCAGGAACTCATGACTCTGACCCTGTGCGTGGCCTTGGACAAGTCCCCTTCACCTCAGTATCCCCATCAGTGAAATCAGGGACAATACTCCCCTACCTCCTAGTACCTAATGAGTGAGGCATAATGGGTGTTTGGAATATGCAGTGCCTATGCCCCGCAGGGCTAAGCTAGCAAGGGTGGGTAGCCCCTGGGGAAGAGAAAATCCTGCCTGTGTACAGGAAGGGCAAAGCACCTGCACCAGATTGTTATTCTGGGAAGATCAAAGACACACTGGGTTCCTCACCTTCAGCTGGGGCCCTTCGGTTTTCAATGTTTGCTGAAAATTCAAGGGGCCTTTGGCAGAAATAAACGTTTGACCAGAAAGTCCAACTCGGGGAGCTTTGGGTGTTTGCATATGACCCATTCCTGTCAGCTTTGTAATGTTTCCTATCATGGGACTGGGGGTCAGGACTCCTGGGTCCCATTCCTAGCCGTGCCACTGACTTGCTGGGTGACCTTTGGGCAAGTTACTTTGCATCTTCATGCCTATTTCCCTGTAAAACGCAGACAGTGCCTCCCAACTTTTGTAAAGCACACCAATCTTTTCAGGTGGAAGGCACTGCAAAGGGTGGACAAATTATTATATTCTGTCTAATACAAAAGGAACATGAGATTATCCAGAGCCAGCTGCTCTGACTGCTGCGTTCTCTTTGGAGTGATCCCATATCAGAGTTTATCTCCCCGGTCTAAAAGGGCTGCAGGCCTACAGTGGAAATCTGATCAAAAAAGCTGGCAAGGTAGAGAAAAAGACAGAAGACAATCAGGAGTAAGAAATTCTCCACTATGGCTGCAGCTGCTCTTTTCCACCCTGCGTAAGCGTCAGCCCTCCCCCACCCCAGCTCAGAGTCCCAGCTGACAACACTTCACATGGCAGAAACATACACTGAGGTAGCAATTCAGCTCCCTGGATGCTTCAGAGACCAAATCCACCAATGCCCTGGATTATCAGCGCAGAGAAGAGCATCCCAGTCATGTCAAGCCCACGTGCTGATCGGGTGATACCACACTGATCTCTGCGGATGTGTCTTTAACACACACACACACACGCACCTCTGCACATACCGTCTGCAGCTGCTCCTGCAGCTGAGTGGACGTACAGACTTACCTGTATCCTTTCCTGCAGTGATGTAATACAGTGCACGGTGCACCCTGGAAGATCTGTGTTTTGGGTAGTTACCGAAAGAAAATGCACAATCACCGATCAAACCCAATGCACCACACCCCTTCAGGAACAGCAAAAACCGTGCTACCACAGTCATCAAACTCACTGTGCAGATGGCACTATTGGATCTGATTATTTTCTAAGCCCCTGATAAGAACATCCCTCAGCTAGGCAGTCTAGTATCGCTGGGCTATTCAATCCCCCCTCTTCTCCTACTCCTTCCTTGCGGAACCAGGAAACAGACTTCAGGGCACTTTTCATGTGAAGATCTCAAAGCACCTCACGTCATTACATCCCCTGTGAGCTAGAGGAGTACTCCCTAGTGAAATGGAGGAACTCAGGAGGGACCTGCCCATCACACAGCAAGGGAGCAGCAAGGGAGATAGCCTGGCTCCCGGGCTGGTGACTAGCCGCTGGATCGCATTCCTTGATTTAGGAACAGAGTTTTTTTAAAAACAGGCCAACCCTTCTGCAGGGCTCTTTGTAAATCGCCACGCTCTGCATCCAGGCAGCACAAACATCAAGGTCATACCCAGGATCCACCATCTGGGGTGTGTAAATACCCAGTCATGGCCAAAACTAAGGAACTACCCAGTGTAAATATCAGAGCCTTACTTACGATTTCGAGCTCCGGATCTAAGGAATTAGGAGGGTCCCCTGAGGAGAGCTCTTTCAGAAGAGCGTGTTGTTACATCGGTGGGTGTGTCCCTTGCATGCTTCACGGGCACTGTGCAAATACAAGTCTCTTCGGTGATGTATGCCCACGGACCTGGCACTGGCCTGGCACGGCACAAAGAGCCTCGGATGCTGTTGGCAGCCCGTGCTGAGAAGCAGCTGGGCCACTGCTCTAAAGAGCCTGCAAACAAACCCCGATCAGAGTCGGGTTCTATAGCCCAGCGCTCCCCCAGGACGCTCAGCGCTGTGGGCGTGGGCGAAGACACTGCTCATAAAGCAGCCCCTCTGTTCGGAAATCAGATTTCAACGCTTTAAGGGGGACTGTGCCTTCTTTGTGTGAGACACCCACTGAGGCCCTGCTTTGTAACCACGGGGTTCAGCCCCTGGGAGGATGCACTGAGCACGGCGCAGGCTGGAGTTTTCTGCACATGCCAGGCCTCAGGTTAGAGTCTGCGCTGGAATAAGGCCCTGTCAGCCTGGCTTGGTGAGGCGAGAGCAGCCTGTAACACTGGAGAGCCAGACTCACAGAGCCAGATTCATTCCCACTTTACTTCTGCTAGCTGCCAACCGTTCAGCCCCCCCGCCCACCAGTCTCCTGCAAGTGATGCTCAATGGATCGCGTTGGTGACTTGCTAGGGAGAGGTGGAGGGCCATGGAGAAGAACAATGTGAGGTTACTGGAGCAAAACATCTCCCTCCCCGGCTTGCAGAAAGCCAACCTGCACACCTTCAGCCTGGGGCCTCCCTCTAGTTTGTAGATGTGCTGCTTTCCTGCAGAGTGGGCCCTGGAGCAACTCCCAGAGCACACAACAGGGAGAAAGGAAGGAAGGCCCGCCCTGTCCCCCAACCACGCCAGCTCAGGGAAGGGCTGCCCAGAGACTCAGGCCACGTCTACCCTGGAAACCTTGGCGGTATAGCAATGGCAGGTAGGGAGGTGACTTTTTGCAACACGTCTGTAGGGCAAAAGCCCTAGCGTGGTTACAGTTCGACCAGCACAAGAGTCCTTTTGCTGGTATCGCTCATTCAAGCGATAAGTGACACGGGGATAAGCTGGGTCTCCATGCGGAGAGTTTGCCGGCGGAGTTATACAGGTATAACCGCCCCAGCAAACCTTGCATTGTGCAGCCCTGGCCTCAGCCGGTGGGAGCACAGACAAGCAGCTGTGGCAGGACCTGCGGACTCTGGCGAGGTAAGCTGTGCCCGGTCGCTTTTTCCGCTCCTTTTGACTCTGGCCATTCTCTCCCTGAGCTGATTGGCCGTTTGCTCCAACACCCTCCACAGCTTCTTTGGCTCAAGCTCATTCCATCTGTCCTCCCCGCACCCCTTCTTTTCCTTTCCCCTATTCTCCTTAGCCCCCCTCGCCCCCCAGTCTCTAATTAGCTAATTCTCCTCCCAGGACAACCACACCCAAACAATTCAAAACAAAACCACCAAACCATGGCACTAACTTGACAGGTACCATCTGTCACCCTTGCTCCTGTGTTACAGCCCTTCTCCCTTAACCCTGTGTTGGTCCATTTAGATCACTAGCTCTTCAGGGCAGCAATCATCTGTTTGTGCAGCACCAGGCACAGTGAGGGGCCTGATCTCAGCTGGGCTTCTGAGGTGGTCTCCTAATAATAATCCCCTGGAATGACATGGGATGCTCAGGAGATGGAGGGCAGGGAGGAAGAAGGAATTTATGTTGGCCCCTGCAAGACAGTCAGCACATTGGGAAGGACCATTGCCAATATTTACTGAATTCTTTGGGCCTCATTCCTCCACTGGACCCCATGACGGGGAGAGGGGGGATTGTGGTCCTTCTAGTGTCATATCACATCTCAGGGAAGCTGCAGAGAGAAACAAGATTCATTTGCTTGTTTAATTTGCCCCTTGGGGGCCATGCTTTGAAAGCACCAGGCCCCTCCCCAGCCACCCACTGGCACCCCCTTAACAGCATCAAGAAGGTAGCGGCTGCCTGCAGGCAGTCTCTGTAGGGGAGGAAGGGGCAGGAGGGTGACAAAGCTGTGCCCGAGGAAAGGGATGGAAATGCAGCCAGCTCTGAGCACAAACACAAACAGGGCTCTGAGCAGACAGAAGGAGATACCCAGGAGCCAGCTCCCTGCCGGCAAACCCCATGGCTGGCTGCAGCCTATTGATTACCTTCCATTATCTAATACAGTCAGACCCAGAGGAGGTAATTGCTTGGTGCAATTCAGGCCTGCTGTGGCTTGATACAAAGCCGATGGAAAGATGCCCTGCCCAGGCAAGGCCCATCAGCCTTTCAGCTCCCCTGGTTCACACCTGTTTCCCCGAAATCATAGCGATACACACAAATCTCTTGCTAATGGCAGGACTTGACTAGCTGCAGGGAGGCGGCTGGAGCCCCAGCGCCCTACATGGGCAGAGCTGGGATTTTCAGGCCATGCTCAATCCTTCAAGGTTCTCCTGAGAATAAACACGGAGGGAGAGGCTCCCTAGATATCTGGAAACAAGAGGAGGAGGAATGTGGTGTCAGTGTGTGGGCTGGGAGCGGAACAAAGGGAGCCTTTTACACACACAGAGAAAAGAGAAAAGAAAGATTCCACCAGCTGGCTGGCTTCAGGGCCTCGCAGCTGAGATATCCTCGCACTGTAGACTCCTGTCTATTTTCTGCAAGGTTTCAGATAAGACTTTGTTACTGTCTAAGGCCCCAAAACAGATTAGCAGCAGCCTGGAGCACCAGCCCTCTGTGTGCAACACCAGGAAGAACAATACTGCTAGAGCACTCAGCTGGGGGCCACGTAAATACCTAGATAGATTCATCCCTAGATCTTAAAGAGATGGGAGAGTAACGAGGTGGGGAAACTGAGGCAAAGAGAGCTGATGTGAAAGTCATCATGCCAATCACTATTAAAAACACACAGTAAATGACAATCCCTGTCCCAAAGGGCTTCCAGTCTAGAAGATAAGACCTCACAATGGGCACATCAGGGTGGGGGTGATGGGGTAACACAATAACAGGACGTGTGCCATTTCTAGCCTATCAGGAGTGGTGGGCACAACTCAACAGCGGCCTAGCCTCTATGAGATTGTTGGCATTATGAAAGGAAGGATGGTCCAGTGGTTTGCACTATCGCCTGGAATTCATAAGATCTGGGTTCAAGTCCCTGCTCCACCCCAGATTTCATAGGTGACGATGGACAAGTCACTTAGGCCCAGATCCTCAAAGGTATTTAGGGGTGTAACTTCCACTGATTTCAGTGGAAGCTGGGCCCCAGCCTCCTTCTTCCCCATCTGTACAATGGGGAAAAGAGCACTTCCCTACTTCAGCAGGGTGTGTGAGGATAAAGTTACAGATTGGGAGGTGCTTGCTCAGACCCCATGGTAACAGGGCCATCTGAGTACCTAAGATAGATACAATTCTGAAGAGGGGCATGAAGTTTTTGGCTGGGAATTTTCCCCACATGTGGTACGGGGAAAGAGGATACTCAGCAGCCTGATGTGAAAGGTCCACTTGTTTCTTCAGCTGTCTCCCATTAGCTGGCACCGCAAACAGGGTTACAACAAAGCACACCCTTCGCAAAGCACCTGGTAGGTGTCTGTCTGTTTTCTCCGGGGCAACCGTAGAGAGCTGCCGTTACTCTTAAAGAAGGTTCATTAGGATTATAAAACCAAGGGAAATGACAACACAGAATGAAAAAAGTAAAAGCCCCTTTAGATGATCCTGACATCCTGAGCCACGCAAAGAGGGGGCTGTGAATCCATAACTCAGCTACCAGGATCCACAGGCACCAAGAACACTTGGGAAATACAAGGGTCCCTGTGAGCCAGGCCTTGGCCACACTATCACCAGAGCAGGTGGTCTCGGGGCACTGCTTTGACTCAAACAGCTGCCTAAACACTGGCAGCATTCGTTAGATGTTTGCTGGGTGCCTTCCGTGACTGGATAGACGCGTTAATGTGTGGCTGTCAATTAGGAACGAGGGACGGGGACAGAGAAACCCAAACTCAGCCCTAAGCAGCAACTCACCAGGATCCTTCAGCCTGAATGCTACAGCCAGCTCTGGGACACCCAGCGGGGAGGCACGTGCCACAGGAACAATACCAGAAAGAAGGGAGACGCATCCTTCCAACTGCTAATGCCTACGAGAGCCACCATGCCGTGTGGGACACAAGGTCCAATCAACACTATGCCTTCAGGCTGCCCAGTACCTCCAAGACGCACCCTTTGCCCCGGTGTCTGGCAGCCTCAAGGGGCCACGCGGAGAGCAGGCCGCATTACAGGATAAAAGCAGCAGAGCTGCTCCGCTCTCCCTCCGTAGTCCTGCTAGGATGAGGTTCAAAGGAAAGCAGGCCGACAGCGAGCGCCTGGATTCCACTGGCTGCCTGGCGTCAGAATTTTCCGAGTAGACCCATTCCCACAGGGGCAACGGAGATAACCAGAGCACAAACTATAGTTTAGGTCCCAGAACATCTAGAAGCCTCAAACTGTGGCAGCCAGTCCCAGCCAATTCTGCAGAGAAACAGAGAAGTCAAGACAGAGCCAGGATCTCTTGTTTTCCCATTGACTTCCATGAGCAGAAACATCTCGCCTTGGCCATAAAAAACCTGCCGTATTCCTAAAACAGGGGTGCCAATGGTTTCCCCCTCCCACAACACTCAGTTTTCCTCCTGTGACCCCCATGACTCAGACTCATTTCTGCTACGCCGGCCAAAACAAGTCCCAGGACCCAATAGCTCGTTCAAGTTCACTGTGCCCTAAATCGGCATTCACATCCAGCGCACATTCATTTGATCATTGCACGTTACCCTTGTAAAGCTTTCCTCATGGCTAGCTGGGCTAGAATCATTCCAGTGAGAGCTCCGGGCTTGTTTAGACTGGAAACATTTGTACTAGTGCAACGACATCCGTATACACTACGTCTACACATACCCGAGCGAGCACCCAGCAAGCTAGCCTGAGCACAAATCGCAGTGTAGCCAAGACTGCAGAAGTCACGGCAGAGCTACCTGGACCAGCCAGGCTACCGCAGCTATGCTGCTATTTATACTCCTACTAGCCCAATGAGAACTAGCGCAAGTAGGTGTATGCGGGCAGAGGAATCAAACCCCTGGCTCATGGTGGAAACGTAGCCTTTGTGACACTCGTAGAAACCCCTAATGAAGACACTATACTAGAGAGATTTATCCCCAATAACTTAACTTGCACTAACCTAGACAGGGCCTTAGATTCCAGAGAAAATAGGTTACCTCCTCCCTCTACGATCTACCATGGAGTCAGAACCCCAAATGTTATAACAACCGTTCTAAAGGACTAGCAGACCATTCACCAGGAATATGCTTGGCCTCCTAAAAACTGTTCTAAGTCACCTTGTAACTCCAGCAGATATTTCCACACCCATGTGGCTTTCTAACATAGCTAGGTCAAGCGCTTGAATTGATGGTAGCTCAAAGACACCATGACATGCTGCACAAAGCTTCACAAGTGTTACGTTCATTTGGTCATGCCAACTTAGTTCAGGCCTAAGACTCCCCAGCCCCACCTCCCTGCGTTTTAAAAACTCCCATATGAGCAAAAGCGTTTTCATTATTTGTTTTAAATTCAGTAGAAAGAGTTTCTAGACTATCCCCCCTTCCGTGTTCAGAACCCAAACAGCAGCCGTGAGCTAATACACAAGAACCAGAAAGTAAAAACAACAAGTCCAGTTTCAACATCTAAACTGTGTGAGGTGCAAAAAGACAACAAACAATAGCAAAGATGGGAGGGAAACACATTCACAGTTTTAAAAAATTATTTCAGGATTAAAAGGTAAAAACCAACACCTTAAATTTGGCACCAAATTAAAATACTGTAAAAAAGAAGCTTATCAGAATATTGCCACAATTTAATACAAAACAATGAAAAAATTTAAAGTAATTTAAAGCAGTGTTTTAAATCCAAACATCACAACACTACGAACCTCAGTGAAAGAGACTCTAAACTAAAGCAAAACTTACTTCATTGATTTTCCTTGTACAAGCTAACAGAAATCCAAAAAGTAAATAAAACACAGTGACAGGTACAATGGAAGCATTAACATCTTTCATTTGTAATAAACTAAGATGTTATAAGTAAGATAGCTAAAAAAATGAATTTGCTTACATGGGATTTTTAAGATGACATTGTCCCTTTCATGATCTCTGGTGTCATTAGCGACTAATAAGGAATTGTTTTTAATATTATTTATCTTTAGGCTAAAAAGGACTCGTCTTTTGTTGGTAAATGTCAGTAAACACTGATTTTACCACACACACACACACACACACACACACAAAAAAGTATTTCCAATGATAACAGAAATTTTCAGATAGGCAAAAGAAGAAAAATGCTGCTTAAACACTTGTCAGAGTTTGATTTAAGGATATTTACTTTGTAGAATTTGACATGTGATGTTGGCAATGTGTGTTTTAACAGTTATAAACTTTAACTTTTTGAATCTCAACATCTACTGATATTAAATAATTATTGTCTGACCCTCCCTCAAAAAATGTATGTGAAAATTTAAATTGATAAAAATTGAAAATAAAATTACTTAAAACCTATAATTTTCTGCAATATGAAAATGCAAATAGATGAAAATAGAAAAACTGCTTAAAATACGCACATTATCTGTCAAAATTATAAAAATATAACATTTGAATTCTGCCAAGCCTATTTATCCAGCCAGTCCCTTTAATAAGCAGTGATAGAAGCCCACCGACTGAGCTTCCAGATTAGATCATTATCTGCATTTGGACCCTCCTCCTACAATGACCTCTCCAGTGACAGACCCCACCCCCCCACAGAGTAACAGGGCTCCATGCAAATGCAGGAGACCACCTACACAGAGCTCAGTGCAGGAACAGGGCCTTGAGCTACTATCCTGTTTTATTTAACATTGTAAGACCCTGACCTTGCACTGGGATTCACTTAAGGAGGTCTCACGTGCTCTGCAGAGCCTTATTCACTTCGATGAGACACAACAAACGCCCAAGAGTCCATGCTAGCGGATCCTGATTGGAAGCAGTGCTTATAAGAGCAAGCATGACAGGTTTCAGAGTAACAGCCGTGTTAGTCTGTATTCGCAAAAAGAAAAGGAGTACTTGTGGCACCTTAGAGACTAACCAATTTATTTGAGCATAAGCTTTCCTGAGCTACAGCTCATGTGAGGTTCAACTTCCATTCTGCATTCCCTGAGCTCATTACTTCTCATACTGATTCCTTTTGGGTTTCAACTGTCCAGGCCCAGTCTCATTCCAAAGGTGAAATTATTTTTGGCGGGGCGGGAATTGAACAAAATCAGTCCCACCATTTTTGAGTATGCATGTGTTAAAAAACAAAGAAACAGCTCGCACTCCCCCTCCCCCAGGATCTTGATGAGAAATCTTAGTCACTCAAAAAACTGCAGAGGGTAGAAAAGTCAAACTTGGCTTGTTTTTAGAGATCGCACCAAGATCCGGTGAACAAAGAACAAAGACGTCCCAAACAGTTTTAAAGTTATGTGTTGACTCCTATCCTAAGAGTTTCCAGGCCCTGTTTTGGGCTAGGCCAGGGGTCATTCTCAAGAGCACATCTGGGCAGCCACTGGAGGCTGAAGCTTTCCCAGCTTGTAAACATTAACCCAGAGCCTCTATTCAGCAGGCAAGTTCATTTTTTTAAAAAGACACTTGCCGTATATTTCACAGACAGGGAAATTTCATTTGATTGAACAGAAAGCTCTCCAGGTTGTTTCACCTAGCACATCTTAAGTAAGCAAGTGTCGGCTCTTAGAAAAAAAAAACTGCAATTACACGGTCCAGTCAGCCTGGTGGGATTATTTCCCTCTGGTGTGTGTGTAACTGGGGGCGGGGGGGTGTTGCACCCACCTCGGTGAGTTAGGGGAAGCCATACCAGGGTCTCCCGGCTGCAAACCAGAGTGAAGCGTGGCATGTACGGTACTTAACAAACAATAAGGGGCCCCAGCGGCGGGGAGAACTAGGAGCTGCGGAGCGAGAGCAACCCCCCCCCCCCGCACCTGCAGTGGGTCTTTGGGGGGCCTGCCCGAGTTCACCCCACAAAGCCGAGAACCAGAACCAAGGTAGGGGCGGGGGCAGTAGCTGGGGGTCTCCTGGCTCCCCTCCGCGATGCAGCGTCAGTTAGCTCGCTCCTTCCCCCCCCCACCTCCCCCATCCCCTCACGGGGCCCCGGCTCTCCCGGCCCCTCGTCCTGCGGGAGGCCCCGGCTCCGCAGGCCTTCATCGCTCCCCTTCTCCCCGCCCCCACGCCGGCCAGGCCCCGATCCCTTCCGAGCCCCCCTCCCGGCCTCCCCCCGGCGCTACCTGCATGGAGTCGGCGCCCACGATCTCGCCGCCCAGCCGCAGGCCCAGCTGCAGCGCCAGGTCGGACTTGCCGGTGCCCGTGGCTCCCAGGATCACCACCAGCGGCAGCGCCCGGCGGCCGGGCCCGGAGAGGGAGCGCGCGGCGGCGGCGGCCGCGGCCATGGCGGGCTGTGGGGGGGCGGGAGAAGGGGAGGGCCGGAGGGGGAGGGGGCAGGGCTGCGCCCCTGGGCCTCGCGGGTGGGGAAGAGCTGGAGCCCGGGGCGGGCTCTCCCAGCCAAGCCAGGCCCTTTCCCCACCGGGCCCCCCCCTCGCTGCCCGCTCCCGGGCTGAGCCCCACACAGGAATATCCCCCCCCCCACTCATAATTAAGAGGGGGCCCCTTGGGCGGCTGGGGACCTTAAGCTGGGGCGGAGGGGGAGCTCCGTGGCGTGAGCGTGGCCTGCTAGACCCCGGCTCGTGCGTTCGATCCTTGAGGGGGCCGTTTAGGGATCGGGGGCAAAAAGGAGGGATTGGTCCTGCTTCGGACAGGGGACTGGACTAGATGAGCTCCGGCGGGCCCTTCCCAGCCGGATAGTCTATGATTCAATGGCGTCCTCCGCGCTGCGGGGCAGGGCCCTGTTTCTATGGGCTTGTGCAGAGCCCCGCGCGAGGGGGGCCCAGCGTGGGCCCGACCGTACCCCGGGTAACCATCCCCCGACATGTCCCATCCCCAGAGACCAGCGCCCGACCGTACCCCGCGTAACCATTCCCCAGACATGTCCCATCTCTAGACCCAGCGCCCGACCGCACCCCGGGCAACCATCCCCCGGACATGTCCCATCCCTAGACCCAGCGCCCGACCGCACCCCGGGCAACCATCCCCCGGCCATGTCCCATCTCTAGAGACCAGCGCCCGACCGCACCCCGCGTAACCATCCCCCAGACATGCCCCATCCCTAGACCCAGCGCCCGACCGCACCCCGGGCAACCATCCCCCGGACATGTCCCATCCCTAGACCCAGCGCCCGACCGCACCCCGGGCAACCATCCCCCGGACATGTCCCATCCCCAGAGACCAGCGCCCGACCGCACCCCTGGCAACCATCCCCCAGACATGTCCCATCCCTAGACCCAGCGCCCGACCGCACCCTGGGTAACCATCCCCCGGACATGTCCCATCCCTAGACCCAGCGCCCAACCGTACCCCGGGTAACCATCCCCCGGACATGTCCCATCCCCAGAGACCAGCGTCCGACCGTACGCCGGGTAACCATCCCCCGGACATGTCCCATCCCTAGAGACCAGCGCCCGACCGCACCCCGGGTAACCATCCCCCGGACATGTCCCATCCCTAGACCCAGCGCCCGACCGTACCCCGGGTAACCATCCCCCAGACATGTCCCATCTCTAGAGACCAGCACCCGACCGTACCCCGGGCAACCATCCCCAGACATGTCCCATCTCTAGAGACCAGCGCCCGACCGCACCCCAGCTAACCATCCCCCAGACATGTCCCATCCCTAGACCCAGCGCCCGACCGTACCCCGGGTAACCATCCCCCGGACATGTCCCATCTCTAGAGACCAGCGCCTGACCGTACCCCGGGTAACCATCCCCCAGTCATGTCCCATCCCTAGAGACCAGCGCCCGACCGCACCCCAGCTAACCATCCCCCAGACATGTCCCATCCCTAGAGACCAGCGCCCGACCGCACCCCAGCTAACCATCCCACGGACATGTCCCATCCCCAGAGACCAGCGCCTGACCGCACCCCGGGTAACCATCCCCCAGACATGTCCCATCCCCAGAGACCAGCGCCCGACCGCACCCCGGGTAACCATACCCCGGACATGTCCCATCCCCAGAGACCAGCATCCGACCGCACCCCGGGTAACCATGCCCCGGACATGTCCCATCCCCAGAGACCAGCGCCCGACCGCACCCCGGGTAACCATCCCCCGGACATGTCCCATCCCCAGAGACCAGCGCCCGACCGCACCCCTGGCAACCATCCCCCAGACATGTCCCATCCCTAGACCCAGCGCCCGACCGCACCCCGGGTAACCATCCCCCAGACATGTCCCATCCCTAGAGACCAGCGCCCGACCATACCCCGGCTAACCATCCCCCAGACATGTCCCATCCCTAGAGACCAGCGCCCGACCATACCCCGGCTAACCATCCCCCAGACATGTCCCATCCCTAGAGACCAGCGTCCGACCATACCCCGGGTAACCATCCCCCAGACATGTCCCATCCCTAGACCCAGCGTCCGACCGTACCCCGGGTAACCATCCCCCAGACATGTCCCATCCCTAGAGACCAGCGCCCGACCGTACCCCGGGTAACCATCCCCCAGACATGTCCCATCCCTAGAGACCAGCGCCCGACCACACCCCAGCTAACCATCCCCCGGACATGTCCCATCGCTAGACTCAGCGCCCGACCGTACCCCGGGTAACCATCCCCCAGACATGTCCCATCCCTAGACCCAGCGTCCGACTGTACCCCGGGTAACCATCCCCCAGACATGTCCCATCCCTAGAGACCAGAGCCCGACCGCACCCCGGGTAACCATCCCCCAGACATGTCCCATCCCTAGACCCAGCGCCCGACCGTACCCCGGGTAACCATCCCCCGGACATGTCCCATCCCTAGACCCAGCGCCCGACCACACCCCGGGTAACCATCCCCCAGACATGTCCCATCTCTAGAGACCAGCGCCCGACCGTACCCCGGGTAACCATCCCCCAGACATGTCCCATCCCTAGAGACCAGCGCCCGACCGTACCCCGGCTAACCATCCCCCAGACATGTCCCATCCCTAGAGACCAGCGCCCGACCGTACCCCGGCTAACCATCCCCCAGACATGTCCCATCCCTAGAGACCAGCGTCCGACCATACCCCGGGTAACCATCCCCCGGACATGTCCCATCCCTAGAGACCAGCGTCTGACCGTACCCCGGCTAACCATCCCCCAGACATGTCCCATCCCTAGAGACCAGCGCCCGACCGCACCCCAGCTAACCATCCCCCAGACATGTCCCATCCCTAGCGACCAGCGCCCGACCGCACCCCGGGTAACCATCCCCCGGACATGTCCCATCCCCAGAGACCAGCGCCCGACCGCACCCCTGGCAACCATCCCCCAGACATGTCCCATCCCTAGACCCAGCGCCCAACCGTACCCCGGATAACCATCCCCCGGACATGTCCCATCCCCAGAGACCAGCGTCCGACCGTACGCCGGGTAACCATCCCCCGGACATGTCCCATCCCTAGAGACCAGCGCCCGACCGCACCCCGGGTAACCATCCCCCGGACATGTCCCATCCCTAGACCCAGCGCCCGACCGTACCCCGGGTAACCATCCCCCAGACATGTCCCATCTCTAGAGACCAGCACCCGACCGTACCCCGGGCAACCATCCCCAGACATGTCCCATCTCTAGAGACCAGCACCCGACCGCACCCCAGCTAACCATCCCCCAGACATGTCCCATCCCTAGACCCAGCGCCCGACCGTACCCCGGGTAACCATCCCCCGGACATGTCCCATCTCTAGAGACCAGCGCCCGACCGTACCCCGGGTAACCATCCCCCAGACATGTCCCATCCCTAGAGACCAGCGCCCGACCGCACCCCAGCTAACCATCCCACGGACATGTCGCATCCCCAGAGACCAGCGCCCGACCGCACCCCGGGTAACCATCCCCCGGACATGTCCCATCCCCAGAGACCAGCGCCCGACCGCACCCCTGGCAACCATCCCCCAGACATGTCCCATCCCTAGACCCAGCGCCCGACCGCACCCTGGGTAACCATCCCCCGGACATGTCCCATCCCCAGAGACCAGCGTCCGACCGTACGCCGGGTAACCATCCCCCGGACATGTCCCATCCCTAGAGACCAGCGCCCGACCGCACCCCGGGTAACCATCCCCCGGACATGTCCCATCCCTAGAGACCAGCGCCCGACCGCACCCCGGGTAACCATACCCCGGACATGTCCCATCCCCAGAGACCAGCGTCCGACCGCACCCCGGGTAACCATGCCCCGGACATGTCCCATCCCCAGAGACCAGCGCCCGACCGCACCCCGGGTAACCATCCCCCGGACATGTCCCATCCCCAGAGACCAGCGCCCGACCGCACCCCGGGTAACCATCCCCCGGACATGTCCCATCCCCAGAGACCAGCACCCGACCGCACCCCTGGCAACCATCCCCCAGACATGTCCCATCCCTAGACCCAGCGCCCAACCGCACCCCGGGTAACCATCCCCCAGACACGTCCCATCCCTAGAGACCAGTGCCCGACCATACCCCGGCTAACCATCCCCCAGACATGTCCCATCCCTAGAGACCAGCGCCCGACCATACCCCGGCTAACCATCCCCCAGACATGTCCCATCCCTAGAGACCAGCGTCCGACCATACCCCGGGTAACCATCCCCCAGACATGTCCCATCCCTAGACCCAGCGTCCGACCGTACCCCGGGTAACCATCCCCCAGACATGTCCCATCCCTAGAGACCAGCGCCCGACCGTACCCCGGGTAACCATCCCCCAGACATGTCCCATCCCTAGAGACCAGCGCCCGACCACACCCCAGCTAACCATCCCCCAGACATGTCCCATCCCTAGAGACCAGCGCCCGACCGCACCCCGGGTAACCATCCCCCAGACATGTCCCATCCCTAGAGACCAGCGCCCGACCGCACCCCGGGTAACCATCCCCCGGACATGTCCCATCGCTAGACTCAGCGCCCGACCGTACCCCGGGTAACCATCCCCCAGACATGTCCCATCCCTAGACCCAGCGCCCGACTGTACCCCGGGTAACCATCCCCCAGACATGTCCCATCCCTAGAGACCAGAGCCCGACCGCACCCCGGGTAACCATCCCCCAGACATGTCCCATCCCCAGAGACCAGCGTCCGACCGCACCCCTGGCAACCATCCCCCAGACATGTCCCATCCCTAGACCCAGCGCCCGACCACACCCTGGGTAACCATCCCCCGGACATGTCCCATCCCTAGACCCAGCGCCCGACTGCACCCCGGGTAACCATCCCCCAGACATGTCCCATCCCTAGAGACCAGCGTCCGACCATACCCCGGGTAACCATCCCCCAGACATGTCCCATCCCTAGAGACCAGCGCCCGACCGCACCCCAGCTAACCATCCCCCGGACATGTCCCATCTCTAGAGACCAGCGCCCGACCGTACCCCGGGCAACCATCCCCCAGACATGTCCCATCCCTAGACCCAGCGCCCGACCGTACCCCGGGTAACCATCCCCCAGACATGTCCCATCCCTAGAGACCAGCGCCCGACCATACCCCGGGTAACCATCCCCCAGACATGTCCCATCCCTAGAGACCAGCGCCCGACCATACCCCGGGTAACCATCCCCCAGACATGTCCCATCCCTAGAGACCAGCGCCCGACCGCACCCCGGGTAACCATCCCCCAGACATGTCCCATCCCTAGAGACCAGCGCCCGACCGCACCCCGGGTAACCATCCCCCAGACATGTCCCATCCCTAGAGACCAGCGCCCGACCGCACCCCGGGTAACCATCCCCCAGACATGTCCCATCCCGAGAGACCAGCACCCGGGCCGGAGCATGACCCTCCTCCCTGGCAGTGAGAGCACGAAGCCCCTACAGGGGTCTCCCTTTAGGCTAAGTTATGGGGCGGGGGGGGAGGGGCACTGGCAGTCTAGCACCAGGGAAGCGGAGAGGTAGAAGGGAAGGTGAGAAGCGGACTGGGGGGAGAGTGGGAGAATGTTACCATAGCAACAGAGGAAATGTTACCCTGGTGACTGAGTGCAGGCCCTACAGAGGGATAAAGAGCTAAAGCTGCAACACAGGCAACAGGGAGAGATGGGGAGCAGGCAACTGTTACTGTAGCAACAGAGAGAAGAAGGAAGAGAAAGATGGGGAGACTGTTACCAGGGAAATAGTAGGAGGAGACTGTTACCAAGGTAACAGAGGGGGTTTTGTGACTTCTACTGCAGCAACAGATATGGAAGAGGGAGCGGAAATGGCTCTTATCCTAGCAACATACATCTTTTGGCATAGCAACAGGGAAAGCAAGAGGCAGCAAGGAGACGTGTCATTGGAGGAGATGAGATTATAGCAGGTTTGCCCCACTGTCACAAACTTTACCAACCCAGGCGCAAACCCCCACACGCCACCCTTCAGCATGATAAGCATGGAAAAAAACATGATTCTTTACTCACCCAGAACAAATTACTCACCCTGTACAAGAAGAATTTTGCAAGAGTAGTAAACCAGTTACAGCTGCAGAGAAAAGCATGGTCCAGGGAATGGTAGAATACATGCAATATGAATTGGGGTGACCCCCTAAAAGGCTTGGTGTTAACAGGACAATGTGAACTTAAAAATTTGGCTTTTGTCTGTAACAGTTTACTATTATTACAGTTAACACCCGAGAGTCTGATTGCTGAAGGAGATTATAGGGGGAAATATGCTCTCCCTTTGTTTATTATGGGCTTTTGGCAGCACTGTGTGTATAGTCAGTTTCCATATTTACCTTCTAATGTCAGTTGCCATGGGTCCTTCATGTAGTAATACTAGGAAAAGCATTTTTAAGGGTAGGAAGCTGTACTTGAAAACCGACAAAAATGGCAGGAAGATTCAGGGACAGGTCTAACATCTACATTTACTTTTAAACTTGGTTTTGAAATTGACTAGATTTCAAATTGACTGATCCCAGAACAACTTGTAACTTCCAAACACAAACAGCTCGTTTGTTTCATTTAAATATCTTTCATGCCTTCTGTCATTAAGCCTCTGCCCCCCCCCCAAAAAAAAACCCAGAAACCCCTTTAAAAACCTCTCTGTAGGTAATTTTAACAGAGCGAAACACCATCCTTATACAAATACTCTGGCATCTTTAATGTGTACACAGAAAGCTTCATTCAAGAGACCCACTCATCCATGCACACTTTATTTGGTTTGTCTGCTCTGAGTAGATGTCAGGTTTAGTTAATCCTGATGTATTTTTAACCTGTGCTTCCAGTGGGTCTATTTCAAACATGATGCTTACTCCACTAACCATCCTCTTCAACAGTGGGTTGTGATTTGATGTCTGAGTGTTTTATGCAACCCTAATATTTTTGTAATATGCTCAGACTTATCCCTAGCCAGATCTAGCTCAGCTGTTCTCCCTCTAAACAGGCATATAATGAATTTCTATATCTCTACAGGCTTTTGCACTTTGGTTTAAAAGTTATCCTGACCCCACTGCTGTGGTCTTACAGTGCTGTCTCATCTAATTACCGTCCAGTACTTTTGTAGCCTTCCGAGCAATGGTGCTGAAATCATTTTTATACTGGGGGTGCTGAAGGCAGAAACCATGTATTTGGCTTGTTACTTCTACTTCAAGCCAGAATGTGCGACAGTACCCCCCAGCACCCTTAGTTCCAGCACTTATGCTTCCAAGCCAACTCAGTGCACAACTTTACAGAGATGCTGTCTCCAGAAGTTGGTTTTTGCCTGTGTACGATCCAACTGCTAAACTGAACTAAATGGAGTCTCTGGGTGAGATTTCCAAAGCATTTAAAACCCCAGATCCTCAAAGGTATTTAGACTCCTAACTGTTACTGAAATCAATCAGAGTTAGATGCCTAAATGGCTTAGCAGCACAAGTCCCCATTGACTTTCAATTAAACTTGTGCTAACTCACAAAGATTCATGTAAAAATCCCACCTTCCATCTTTTTCTTGTCATGCTCTGGGACAAGCAGACTCTGTATGAATAAGAGGATCAACTCAACCCACTACTGCTTCATTGAAGAGTGCATCTTGATTATCACTACAAACGTTTTTTTCTCCTGCTGATAATAGCTCATCTAAATTAATTAGCCTCTTACAGTTTTATGGCAACTTTCACCTTCTCTGTATGTATGTATGTGTGTGTATATATATAAACACACACACACTTCTTACTGTATGTTCAGTTCTATGCATCTGATGAAGTGGGCTGAAGCCCACGAAAGCTTATGCTCTAATAAATTTATTAGTCTCTAAAGTGCCACAAGTACTCCTGTTCTTTTTGCATCTATTCCTTCCCACCCTGCCCCTTGGAACACTCCTGTAGAAATAAATCTAGACACTTTGAACCTATATTATTTACCATAGTGTTTTGTGGAGAGGTGAGAGCAAGGGATTAGGAGTCAGAACACCTGAGTTTGACTCCCAGTTTTGCTATGTAACCATTAGCAAGTCACGGCAGAGTACGGAAAGTTGAACTCTCGTGTCTGTACAATGCTTTGACCTCATCTGATGCAACACACAATAGAAGTGTAAAACATGACAGCTATTTCAGGAACCAAAAGGAGCATTTTAAGCTCTTGATTGATTAATCATTCTTTAAAAGACTTCCTTCATTCAGACAACTAAACCTCTCTTGAAATGGCATTTTAGCCCCATTCTAGACTCTGCCTTAACAGTAACATGATGCCTGCGCTCCATTGCATTTAGTACAGGATTTTGCCTCCAGGAGTTAAAACCAATAACCTGGGATTGTTCATGAGTAATAAACATGCTTCAAATTAAGGTAAAAAAATATTTGAAACTCTGCATATGGGGATGTAGGGAATTCTTTAGTAGCCCCTAAAGGGAAGTCTCACCCCCCTCCCACCCCAGCAAGCAATTTCATTCCCCATCTAAGCTTTCCTCTAGTTACTCACTGACAATTCATCATCATATTCATCTTGATGACCTTCAGGGGCAGTGAATTCCACATGCTGACTGTTCTGTAGTGCCATTAGAAGAGTTTAAAATTACATTGAGTCCCTCATTAGAGGAACTCAGCTCTCAGCCCCTCTTCCTCAATAAAACCACTTAAAGAGAAATTACTCCAGGTGATGTTTCCCAGGACCTTCTGCTGTAGCCATTCCACATTTTAAATTTTGTGAGACTGTCCACACAAAGGGAGCTGGGTCACAGCAGCCCTCCTTAGCTTTGTGCATTGCTTATAGCTCATCTCAACCGCTCATGCAATAACAACCCCACTGTTCCCTTCTCCAGGGCCCCGAGAAGACTCAACGCTGGGCAAGTAAGTTAGTTAGGGCAGCTGCAAGTGGCAGTTATCCCCCCTAGAACAACTCTACGGAAGAAGCCAATCCAGTCTGTCTTTGTAACTTATTTATTTATGAAGTGTGAGGTAATGAAGAAAGTGCTAAATCCGACCACAGTGTTAACTCTAAAGTTTCTCAATAGGTCAGTTAGGAGCCAGACAGCTCACTGGCTGCTCTGTGCATCTCTGCTGCAAAGTAGAGGGTCAGCCCCACCAGGCCCAAGGGAGACGAAGGCCACTGGTCCTACTCCTCTCCCCCCAGTCCCTGAGTCAACTGGTTAGTATTCACATCAGAGGGAGACTTGTGGGGAGGAGAGAAGGCAACACTTGGCCAGCTGAACAAATGCTATTTCAGGGAGTATAGCTGCAGGTCAGCAAACAAAAAAGAGGTTAAGGTCTGATCAGATCCCTCCAAAGAGGTGGTGCCTACCCACCTAGTAAAGACAAAGTAACTCCAGGCAGCAATTAGATCAGCCCTTGCTGTCAGTCCTGGGCTACACCTGGGATCTTCGGCAGCACAGCTCCTAAGAGCCTGCTTTTGGGGAATATGTGAAAGTCAGGCAAACAGGATAATTTTCACCCTCATTGCAAGAGAGAGAGAAACCCCATTCAATAGCCCATTGTACTGCTTGAGGAGCTGGGCCCCAGCTAACATCATCCCATGAGGAATCTCTCACTTAAATTCCAAAGAGTAAATCAGAACATAGGACCCTTCTTGGACTCCCCTAGAAAGGCATCAGGAACACTCCCTGTCCCCCAAACACATACTCTCCACGCTGCAGCAGGGACAATGCACACACTCCCCCCAAAAAAAGGTTTACAAAAGAGACAAATCTTTAACAATACTCTTCCAAAAAGTTGTACAAAAATACAGTATTAAAAAAAAGGTCCTCCAGTACAAGACTCAGGCAGTTACAGCAGCAGCTTCTAGAACACAAACCTCAAGACGAGCTACTGTGTAAAGTGGTAAGAAAGTGAGGTATAGCCCATGTCAAGCTGGTCTTGGTTCTTCTCCAGTGATAGGCGTTTATCCATGCATCCACCCACCCCTGGGAGAAAAAGGGTCTTTAACAGCAGCCCTGGCCCCAACCCACCTCTAGGCAGTCCCTAACTGTCACTGCTTCTAGAGAGATGGACCCAAACTGAACCACTGGATTGCAACCCCCTTGCATTCTGGATCCGAACACCCTGGCCTAGATTCTCTCTACCCAGGTGCAGTGGAGTGGGAGCCACTTGAGAATGTAATGACTTCTTCTGGAGGGGATGTGTTGGGCACATGTTCTCAGTCCCCCCTGATGTAGAATCGGATGTGGGATGTTGTGCCGGCTAGTGACTGGGGAGGCGGACCAGTACAGACACCGAGGGTGGGTTAGGGAAGGGATGGTGGAAGAGTACCGCATCAGGGGAACCGGTGCTGGGGTTGGGTTGAATGACAGGAGTGGAATCAAACTTACTAGGTGCATGGCAGCAACGGCCATGTTAGTGATCCACCCAAAATTGTGTGTATGAAAGTAAATTCACAGAATAGTTGGATTCAGTGACAGGTCCTATCTGTCTGAAGGAGGATCCTGCCATCTCTAGGTTAGGTCGTCCACTCGGGCCCTTATTTTGGAAAATGGCCTCAATTTTTGAGTGCCCAATTTCAGGCATCTGAGGCCTGAAGTTCAGAGGCACCTCCTGTAGGCCTCAGCAGGCATTGTTCCACATCTCTGTTCAGATGCTCAGCATCTCTGGAAGTCAGGGCCCAGGTGCTTCAAGCTGGACACCCTCAAAATGAGACACCCAAAACTCAATGGTCACTTTTGAAAATTTCAGCCCAAGGGTCTTGCAAAATCCAGTGTCTACATTACTCCGGTGCCAACATACCAGCATCCCCAAAGGCTAAGAGTTAACTCAGCCCACAGCTGGCAACTCCCTGCTCTGTTAAAGGAGGAACCCAAGACCAGACGTGGATAAGGGAGACAAAGAACCCACCCCCCGCACACACAGTTTAAATTTCCTAGAACGCAAGCCATATTTGTGTGCGCTGGCTGCAGTGCATTCCGGGATATGTAGTTTGGAGGTTTCACAATAACCAAAAATGTGCAAATCAATATTGGAAAGGTGTCGAGTTTTTGGTAGCTAACGTCCCTTGAGATGGGCGATTCGTTTCAGCAGCTGATGCTGTCTCAACTTCAGCTGCCTTTTCTCTGCAGCCATCCTCCTCTCTGCACTAACTAGCGACTGCAGGTACTCTGAAGCTTTGCTCAGGATCACCACTTTGGGGGTTTTGGGACAGTTAGCCAGACCGGGGACCTGATCCCTCAGTGCCAGGAAGCGTGAGCGCAGATCGTTTCGCCTCTTGCGTTCTAAGTAGTTGTGGTTTTTCCTCTTGGCCATGTCCTCGCTATCTGAGCTCGGGGCGCTCCCGGTTTTCAGCAGGCAAGGCTCAGGCGATGAACTCTCTGTGGCTTGCTCTGGGCTGCTCAGGGGCTCCTCCTTGATCTCCTTCTCCGAGGCCTCCTCCTGGGAGCAGGCGTCTGGTGGAGAGCGGGCAGCATAGTTGTGCTGTTGCTGATGGATGGAGATGTGGAAGTGTTTCATGCAGGGGTCCAGGGGGTCGGCTCGCACCGTGATGGTGACCGGCTTCCTCATGCTGAGCGATTGTCTCTTCTCTACTGTCACCACATCAATCTCTTCACCCTCTGTTCAAAACAGATGCAAGCAAAACAACCCATCACTTGGAAATCATTCAACTATTCCCTTCAGCTACCCCTTGGCCCAGCCTCTTAGAATGGCGCAGCGACATGCCCAAGGAAGAGACCATGGTGCAGCACCATGCCTGGATCTCCAGTACCTTTTTATGTTCTGGAGATTAGGTTAAACTTATCAGGAAGAGGATCATATTGCATGGATCCCGCAGTGCATTGGACAAAACAATTCTGCTCCCAGAAGGATGATTGAAATGGTCGATCCCACATCACCTAATCCCAGTCATAGGACTGAGATTTCTCTCCTTAGCTTCAGGCTCCGTGTCCCAGGAAATGGGATGTGGATTTTTTTTTTACTGTTTCCCTTACACACTATGGGCAACACTTATTAAAAGCAAAGACCCAACAGGCAAGAAATTCCTGCACCCCCAGCTCCCACTGCTGCACCAGTCCTCACCTCCCCCAGCAGAAAGGAGGGGAGCAAGAGCCTTAGTGGCTGGGGACAGAGTTGAAGATCTCCCCCCCCCACCCCGCCCGCTCCTGATTGTCGGGCTCTTTCATGGCCCATTGGAATTGTAAATGAGGGATCTGGGGGCTGAGTTGCCCTTTGTTCCTGTTCACTGCAGTTTCGCACTTTAGTGACTTTTTGTTACTTTTCACAAGTTATAAATCCTATTCATCCCCCACCCTGGTATTCCCCCCCTCCAGCTGAATGGGGAGAGGAGGGGAAAAGAGAGAAGAGGGAGACAATCCTCCCCTCTTACACAGTGGGGAGGGGGGACATTTTGCCATCAGCTCAATGAACCTCTAAGCCATCCACCATTTAACATTCCTCCCCTCACCACCTCTAAACATGTTCAACCTTAAAGAAAGGGTTGGAGGGGAAAGGTTATCAAAGCTGTAAACAGAGGAACAGACCCAACTCTTTAAAACTCCACTCTAGCCATCCATGAATTACAGCAGCTACTATAAATTCACTCCCCGCCACTTCCCAAAGTCACTTGGTCTTTCCCAAAGAGATTGTGAAGCTCAAAAGAAAGCACATATCCCTTGCGCATGGCATTCCAACTGGCTTAGTAATACATTGCATTAGCAATGCCTTTCACTCGGTCAAAACACTTCACTGAGATGGGTATTGCCTTCATTTCACAGTTGGGGAAACGGAGGCAGAGCTGTTTAATATACTTGCCCACGGTCACGCAGCTCATCAGGGAATAAGACCCTCAACACAGAGTGAAGCTCTAGCCTAGCAGATAGTGGAGGTCTGTCTTTTTGCATTTTGCCAATACTCATCATGCCAACAGATTATTGTTAAATCAGAGGAGAGGCACCCAGGGCTCTTGACTCCCAATCCTCTGCTCTATGCATTAGACCGCATCGTCTCCCATGTGCCCCTAATGCTAGAGAGATTATCCTTCAGAGGTCTTGCACCACTTGGTGATCAGCAGTCTAGAATTTGCTACTGTGGTTTTATTGTTTTAGAACACACACCCCCCCACCCCTCCTGATATTCAATGCTATTTCCTGGTTGCTTTGTACGGTGCACTTTTTATGCCCTTCTTTTGTCACAAACTTCCATTGTGCAGACAATAGTATCATTTCTCCATTAATAAAAATCTGACGGGCTGGGCCCCACCTCCCAGCCAGGTGGCCATTGGCTGCCTCAGCAGGCAGTTGGAATGTTGCTACTGCAAAGCTACCCACCCCTCATTGGCCAATGCCTGAGTCACTCACTGAGGGCCCCCCTCATTGTTTGCTACAATCTGTTGCTTTTTGTTCTGGGACCATGTGGACAGGAGCATGTGCACAAGGGCCCTGGATTCAGATCAGGTAAAGAGCAGGTCAGCAAAGTAGCAAGATGAAAGTAGAAATAATGAATTCAGTCATCCGTCCGTCCCCCCCACTAATTGAGATTAAGCCCTTTAGAGCCCGCAGCCTCCTTACTATCTCCATCATCCTAATGTAATTAAATCTTAGTCCTAAAGGTGCTTCTTGGCCCAGCTATCCTCATCCCTGGAATGAGTCATAACCAAATTACTCATCCCTGATTCATCAGTCAGACTAGTATTAGGGTCAAGATAATGAGGTGTCTAGCCCTGCACCCCCAAGATTGTGTCAGCACTTCCACCATACCCCCTTCGTTTCAGAGGGCAGTCATTTAAATCTTGCCCCAAGTTTAGGTGTATTGAAATCACACCACCGCCAACTGTTCATTTCTAGAAGGAGCAGAAAAAAAATTGCTGATTTGGGAGGATTTTTGCCTACCATTAAGCAACAAATTTAAAACAAGGGCTTTTTTTTAAAAAAAAAAAAAAAATTAAAGAATTGCATGCATGAAACTTCCACCCCTACAGATCAAGGTTCAGACTTAGTTTTGGTGGCTTGACACACCATTTCCTTTATCACTTTTCACCTTCAAGCCTCAGTCTAGTATTTAGACCAGTTTTCCTAGATTGGGAGACTGGACAGGGCCAAGGAGACAGGACCCTTTTGCAGAGGAAGCGCTAGGGTGCTACGAAGAATTAGGAGATGCATCTAGTCGCTTGCCTCCCCCCACATACCAGTACGTGGGATGACCCCAGAGACGTGAACAATTGTTTTGTGACGGCCAAAGCCCACAAACAGATTTTGCCTTTTGACCTAGGAGGCCCTCAGAGACAGACTTTCCTTGCCAGGCTGCAAAGGGGAGCGGCCTGATCAGCTGAAACCTAGTCATGGGGGAGCACCTCAGGCTGGGTGCTCCAAATCAAGCCGAAAGAACAGCAATATGGCTGCGATGGAAAGCATTGCAACAGGATCTAAAGCGAGCTGCAAACTTCCCCAGGCAGCGAGCTTCCAGGCTCAGAGCGCGTTCCCCAGCGCTGTCTCGCAGCAGGAGGGAAAGATTTTTTTTTTTAAAGCAGCAGAAATCTGGAATCCGGGGTCCCTCCAGGGCCACCCCCGCCCTGCAAAGGGCAGGGGTTTCCCCAGCAAAAATCCTAGCGGGAAAAAGACGGTTCAGCTTCCCTTTGTTCTTGTCCGTGGGCTTTACGCTAGCTTGGAGTCCCCACAAAAGGGGGCTGGGCTTCCAGAGCGCCGGTCCCAGACTGTTTACCAACACCCGTGTGTGAACGGGAGAGCGGTTTTGCAATGCTGGAGAAAGCGGGAAGTTCACTGGGTTGCTGGGACCAGCCCACACCCTGATTTGGAGCAAGGGAACGCGTGGGTTGTTCTGCTACTCCCTTACCAGAATCACAGCGCCTCTCGGCCCCGGGGGCGGCGGCGGGGGGGGGTTTGTTCTCGGCCAAGGGGCAGGGGAAGACGGCAGCAGGATCCACGCACTCGCTCACCGAGTTGTTGAACCCGAACTCCTGGGCAAAGGAGGGCTTGGGCGGATTAACCCTTTGCGTGCCCGTGGAGAGTTTCTCGGTCATAACTTTCTCCAGTCTCTCCCGGGCGGAGAAGCCGCTCCACATGCAATCCTGGAGGACGAAGGCGCTCAGGTTCCCGAAGATCTCCCCGGTGCCGATCAGATACTCCGGCTCCTCCCCGGCCAGGCAGCAGTGGGAGAGCCAGTCTGACCTCTCCTCTGCCCCGGGGCAACAGGCTTTCCCCGCCGCGCTGCACAGAGGCGACGTGGGGGGAGTGGGCACCAGCTCGAATTTCTTCCAGATGTCTTCGCTGGGGGCGGTGGATCGGTAGAAATCCTCCTCCGAGTCGTGGTCGTAGAAGTAATGCTGGTAAGAGTCGAACTCCATCTCGGGAGCGGGACGCCTGGGGATCCCAAAGCGCAGGGTCAGCATCATGCAGGCAAGGGCACGCTCCTAACCCGGGGGGGGGGGGGGTAAGCCCCCACCCCAAGCCAGGCAGGGAAACACCCCAACATCAGCCACTGTAGCGTGGCCACCCCCCAATCTGTAATGACGGGGCGTTCGCGGCATCTTCCCGTGTGTCATCACGTCCCCATTGAAGGCAGCCACCAAGGGGGTCCCAATCCCCCACCCACCCACCCACCGGGGAAGCTGACCGCGCCCACAAGAGACCCCAAAGCCCTAAACCGGAGTCACACCCCCCCCATGGAGACCATTGCGCACCCCCACGCGCGGAGCTGCTCCCACCCACCCGCCGCCCAGCGGCCCCCCACGCACGTGGGGCGGGTAAGTGACAAGCAGGTCGGTCCCTGCTGCCCGGCTTGGAGCAAGGCAGAGGCGCTGGGGGGGGGGGAAGCCGCGCTGCCTCCAAGTTTCCTAGGGTCACCAAACTACAGCCCCTGAGCGGGGGGGGGCCCAGCCCCAGGGCCCACCCCCTGGAGTCACCTTTCCCCAGCGGCGTCCTGCGGTGGCTCCAAGCGGGCGGCTCGCTCTGGCTGCAGCCTGCACCCCCGGGGCCGCCTCCCGCAATCACAGCGGCCGAGCGGGGACTCGGATGTATTGTTCCCCCACCGCCTTATATCCCGTCTGCAGCGGCTGGCCCAGCCACCGGCAAGCGGACCCCCAACCAGGGGGCTGGGATTTGCATAATGGGCGGGGCGCGCCCGTGTAAATCACCGCGGCGCGCCGCCCAGCTCAGCTGTTCCGGCGGCAGCTCCCTCCCGGCCCCGGCCGCGGCACGGCGGAGCAGCCGACTGCCCCAAGCCCTGGCCGGCCCTGGGGGTCCCACCGCAGCCCACTTCCCGGGGGCAGCGTCAGGGAGCGTTTACTCGCCGGCACTGAAAGAGCAATTGACTCTTCCCTGCACTAGAAACACGCCCGAAGTGACCCCCCCGCCCCCAACGCTGATACAACCCCCCTGGCTAATCTTTCAGCCCTAGCAGATTTAGGGCAGCTGTGGATGAAAGAGCCCTGAGTCCTCTTCTCCAGCTCTGGTACCGACTCGGGCTTGACCTGTCTGTGACTCCTTTTCCCCTCCCTACAAACAAGGCTAGCTTTGCTTTGCTTCAAAAAAAAACAAACAAAACACTTGGCGATCTAAGGAGCGCTGAAGGCCTACAAAGTAAAAGCAAGCGTTTCAGAGACTTTTAGCCTGTAGTTCAGCGGCTGATGCTGTGGGAGCGGTGGATCCTGCCTCAGAGTGGTGTGTTCGGTGTATACTCACTTTTCTGCAAAGTTAGTTGCCTGACTTACTCATGAGTTGATTGTTTATATTGTACTGAGAGGTCCCAGCTGAGAGCTGGGCACTGTTGTGCACGGGGCTGTACATAGCCTATGTCTACTACAGAGCCTCTGTCAGGCTGGGATATAAAAACAAAACCCCCCTGCCCAATATAACCATGCTGACAAAGCCCCCAGGGTAGACGCAGCTCCGCAGACAGAAGAGCACTGTAGGCCTAGCTAACTGTGTTCAGGGAGGCGGCGTTCCCACAGTGGCAGAATAAATTTCTAGGGCAGCATAGTCAAGGGACACTTATTACGCCTATGTCTACACCGCAGAGCCTATGATGTCGCAATAGAGCTTGCAAATGACACTATTTTAATATTTTTTGACTATTTGTGTCATCATGTGTATTTGTTTTTGTAAAAAGGTTTAAATTTGCATGGTGTGTGGTTGGTTGGTTGAATATCAGAGGCTGTTGGATGTAGCATGTCATTTAAGAAACAAACACATAGGATTACAGTAGTTAGAGAGGAAAGGCCTGTTCAAGGCATGAAGTTTCTCCCATTAATACAAAGATGGAGTTTGCAAATTCCCAGGCAAATCTCTTGGTGGAATGCTGTGCATGGAGCATATATTGATTTGTTCTTTAAATACTAAAAGAAAAGGAGGACTTGTGGCACCTTAGAGACTAATCAATTTATTTGATCATAAGCTTTCATGCATCCGATGAAGTGAGCTGTAGCTCACGAAAGCTTATGCTCAAATAAATTGGTTAGTCTCTAAGGTGCCACAAGTACTCCTTTTCTTTTTGCGAATACAGACTAACACGGCTGTTACTCTGAAACCTTTAAATACTAAAGAACACTTTGGTACTTCCCTGTCTTGTTTTAAACTCAGGCAACACGCTCCAGCTGTCATTTGCACCCTCTTCCCCATTCAGTTTTGGACTGACACATGCTTGGAAGCCTTCTGCTTTACGTCCATTCATCCTTCCAGAGAATACTCTTATTTCCACTAAAGAACTAAATTTCTTCTCAAATGCAGCTAATGTCCTGTCATGAAGATGAACTAGGGTCCAAGAACTCTCAGTGCTTCCGGAGTGGGAGGTGAAAGGAGGATGGTGCAGCGGTTAGAGCGCTATGCATGACCCCAGATCCTCAAAGGCGTGTTGGCATCTAGCTCCCACTGGTTTCTGAGCCTGAGCCTCTCGGGGTATGTCTACATCATCATGGGGATAAAAATCCGGCAGCTGCTCTGAGTCAGCTAACTCGGGTTCCGAGGCTTTTATCCCCGTGTGGACATACCCTCTGTCCCTCAATTCTTTATTGGCAACATGGCAATAATCCCTACCTCTCAGGGGTACTGTGGGGATCAAATATTTTAAAAGTTCATAAAGCGCTCAGATACGCTGATAAGAGGGGCCATATAAACCTGTTCCTAAGACAGCCAGAAAAATGATCACCTACTCAAGGGAATACAGAGCGTGGGTACTGCCCGCAGCTGATCTCAGCTACTTTATATTGAACAACGCACATTGCTGTATAGGGGACACTTCAAGCTAATCCCACTTCCATTATTTTTCACAGAGCAACAGGCAGGTACTAAAATGGACCGTGCCAGATCAAGACCCCACACTGAATCCAGAACCAATTTACAATCAAATCTACATGGAATACAACGTAATGAACAAATCCCACCAATACCCACCACCCCCCCCAAACGTCTTACTGGATCAGCATCTCTGATTTATCCCAGACAGGACTACAGTATTAAGACGCGCCACCACCTGGCAAGTAGCTGAAATGGCACCCCCCAAAAGGTTCCTCTTTTGTAACTGAAGTTACATAAGGTTAATTAAAAAGTTGGTCACACAAAAAAGGAAGTGGATGTTACCAAAGAACTATTTTCAGTTAATTCTAAAAGTTAGGTTGAGATGGGATGGAAACTCCCTGTTGGTTGAAGGAATAACATTGACAAGAGAAAGAAGGGGAAAGAGAAAAAGAAACTTAATTGGAGAGGTAAATAAGATTTTTAGTTTAAATAAACATAGCCGCTTTCTAGCTTCTGGACCCCCAAAGTGGACAGGGACTTGAGGAAACCACCCCGAACGGCTGCCCACTTCTGGAGTGCACCAACCAGGAGATCAACTGACACGAACACCCTACAGAACAGGAGTAGGAGGGAAATGTTTTGGTAAATATTGGACAAACCGCTACAAATATGAAAACTGCCAAGAGATTTTTAAACATCCAGGGACAGCAGACAGAACATGGAACGTTAAAGTCTCAAACTGGCAGGCCCTCAACTGACACGCTCTGGAAAGTGAAGGCTGAGCCATACCAGAAAGATCTTAATCTGAATTAGCACATTAGGCCAAATTCATTCAAGGCCCATATTTCTATTTAAAAAAACCCTCCAGTGTTCTAGCCCCAGATCACCACAATATAATAGGAAGCATTTGGGACCATTATTATCTAATACTGTTTATTATCTAATACTGTGTTACATTTTTATCAGGGGCATTGTCTCATTCATTGTCTTGACAGTTGGCAGTATTTATATCTATCCATCGGCGTAGTATCTAAGCAATGAGAAGTTTCAAGTTAGGCAGATTAAACAGTCGCAAGAAATTGAGGAATATTTAAAGCTTAAAGAAAGTGATTGTGAGCCAACATGGAAGGTAAAAGCCCTTTGAGATTAAATAACGTCATCAGTAAAATTACCTTCATTGAGGATTTTCGGTAGGAAGGAGACTGGCATTGCATTTGGGGGTTCAAATGTTAAGTGTTGCAATTCAATATATCAGCAAGTCTCCCTGAGGAAGCTCATAACATTGTCACAAAATAGGAACTAAACCTACTTTGGCTTTGCCTACAATTGGCATTTTTCTTCAACTTTCCCATTGGCGCAGTAGGGGATGGTGGGAGTGCTGTTACAGGCAGGACTCCAGTATTTTAACCACTGTGGGTGAGATCCTGACAGCTCCACTTAATTCAATAAAGCTACATCCGTTTACAGCAGCTGAGGATCTGGCCCTAGGCTCATCTAGACCACAGAGAGAGGACACCGATGGTCCTCCTGACTACATCCTAGCATCGGTGTTGCAGGAGTGCTGCAGACCAGGTCTAGCTAGCAAATGCAGGGCAGCCTCTATCTCTTTCAAATCTTTCCATCATTTGCGCCACAATTTCCTCTTTATTCATTAACAGGAGGGGGCTGGGAGTGCAAAGAGTTAATTTGACTCCAGGACAAAAGCCTGGGATAACAGATTTAAGGGGAGGCAATTAGCCAACCCCTCCGACTGCAGCACAAATATTTGCATCATTGCTCCTTAATTGCTTCCTCAAGGTCTGGAATGGGGAGTCTTCATTTGAATGGCTTCACCTTTATAAGCAGAACAGTTTAGCAGGAGAAGACAGGCCTCCAGGCAACATCCCCTACCAGAAGCATCAGGGTGATTTATAATTTATGAGCTGCCGGTGGTGTTCCTGGGGAGGCCCATATGAGAGAGCAGTTGGCAGAGATTCACTCACCAGCATCATCTGGTAAATTTCACACCATCAAAGACTACGCTAATGCTTGGGAATGCACAAGACTACAATCAAGGATCTGAAAACAGGATCTTGCAATGGAAAGTGTCAGGCTTCTTCAACTCCAGGCATCGCTACCTGCACCAGTCATAATGACTGGCCTTCTTCACCGGGACAGTGCTATGCTGGGGGTTTGGACGACCTCAGCTCCCATCCGTTTCTGCAGAATGTATTTTATTTTAAAAGTTGTTGTTCTGGCTGTGGAGATAAACCCTGCCGGCTGGAGACACCCTGACACAAGAGCTCCGGGAAGTGTGACGTGCACCCACTCATCTCAGTAAAGGCTGAGGTGACAGCTTGAAGGCCGACGGTAACTTTCTTGCTGCTGATCCACCCAAGTGAACGTGACTTGCTGTTATTGCCAGGAGCAGTGGCAGATATTGGGGAGGCACCGAGGGAAAGCTGGGGGCCAGGAGGAATCATAGAATCATAGAATATCAGGGTTGGAAGGGACCTCAGGAGGTCATCTAGTCCAACCCCCTGCTCAAAGCAGGACCAATCCCCAATTAAATCATCCCAGCCAGGGCTTTGTCAAGCCTGACCTTAAAAACTTCTAAGGAAGCAGATTCTACCACCTCCCTAGGTAACGCATTCCAGTATTTCACCACCCTCCTAGTGAAAAAGTTTTTCCTAATATCCAACCTAAACCTCCCCCACTGCAACTTGAGACCATTACTCCTTGTCCTGTCCTCTTCTACCACTGAGAATAGTCTAGAACCATCCTCTCTGGAACCACCTCTCAGGTAGTTGAAAGCAGCTATCAAATCCCCCCTCATTCTTCTCTTCTGCAGACTAAACAATCCCAGTTCCCTCAGCCTCTCCTCATAAGTCATGTGTTCCAGACCCCTAATCATTTTTGTTGCCCTTCGCTGGACTCTCTCCAATTTATCCACATCCTTCTTGTAGTGTGGGGCCCAAAACTGGACACAGTTTTGAAGGAAGGAAGGAACAACACTGATCACAGGCCTGGGAAGGGAAAGTAAGATCTAGTACTGCATAGACAGCTTGATTCAAAGCCCTGTGGAGTCAGCGGGAGCCTTGCCATGGACTTCAATGGTTTTGGATCAGTCCCCAGATCTTGAGGCCTGGCGACTGGCGGAGAGAAGGAGTTGTTGCCTGAGATCCCTACAGAAGAACGTTGGTTGGAGCCTGTAATGGGGGAGGGGAGCAGTTGTAACAAGCGGATTTCCTAGGGGAGAGGGGACACTGAAGCCCTCCATTGCTAACCCCAGTCCAGTGGCACCCGTCCAAGCAATGCTGGGGACTCTAGGCCTGACAGACGGCTTGCCCTGAACACCACCCCTCATAACACTGCTCAAAGCAGGTCGCGTGGGCACGCAGCAGAGGAAACCAGGGGCCCAACCCCAGCAAGGCTCTTACCGTTGTTAGGCGCAGTGGAATTGAATGGTGGGAAGGTTTATTGAGAATTCCCCTGGTGCAGACAAGGCCTTAGAGAGTCAGATAGAAAAGCAATATTTCTAGGAACAGCTGCTTGAACCCGAGCTGGGCTAAGAAAGCCTCAGGACATGGGGTGGGAATCCCCCACCTCCTCCATCTATGGCCCTACACAGTGTCACTGCCTTGCCTTCCGCTGAAGGCTGGTGGTTGTTGGAGCGAGGATCAGGACTGGATGGACTGTTCCTTTGTCAGTTCCCATTAGCCTGCTAATTAGCTCCACGAATAACCAGTTTCCGTGCAACTACAAAGGGGAGGTGCCACGGTGCGACTTGGCCCATTCATAATTCTTCAGAGTTAGCAGGTCCAGGGTTCTGCATTCTCAAGGCTGCCTCTGTAGGGTCCAGCCAGACTGCATGGTCCCAGGGGCTGGACAGTTGGACTTCGTGGTCTCAGGGCGGGGAGGGCAGATCAAGGTTAGAGGAGAGCATGTCCTCCAGGCACCGCCGCTGTCTTGGGGCCTGGACATTGTTCCAAGTATTCCAGGCTGATAGGGGCCAACAGAACCACATGGGCAGATCTCCCAGCTCGGCGAGGAGCAGTAACATCACGTTGCTCTTTAGTTTCCCCCCTTAGCCTAGGCGTAATTGCCTCAATGGGCTCTGGTTTAACAGCCAGCAGCTCTTCTTAGGGCTTGTCTAAGTGCGGAAATTGACTAGCTATACCAGTATAATTATATCAACATGGCAATGCTGGTGACACCCCCCGTGTGGACACACTTGTTCTGGAATAAGAGGGCCTTTTTCTGATTCAGCTTATACCACTTACAAAGTGACAAACCACTGGAATAAAGTACTCTTATTCTGTTACAAGAGTCCATGGGGGTGGGGGGCTCTTACCTGTATCCCCAGGTGGTGTCAGGTAGGGCAGAGAGGAGAATCTGTGGTCAGGGTAATTATACTGATCTAGCCATGATGGTACATTTCCCCATGGGGATGAGCCTTAGCCATGTGAGGGGTTGCCGTGATGAGAGGCATTTGGGGGCAGCAGAGAGAACCGTGTGGAACCCCGTCATGTCCCCCACAGAAGAGAGCCACATCTGTAAGTGATAATGTAACAACTGGCCCTCTGAAACATGAATCGGATGCACATTTGGGAACCTTGAGCTGCCAGGAGGGAGGTAGCTACTGGGAATACCCAGGCAGGCAAGTGGAGAAACGGATAATGGGCCATAGCCAGGAGCTCAATGGAGTCTATTGACGTACAGAACAGAAGACCAACTGGATCCAGAGAGCCACACAGGTGCAGCCTGGGAACACAGGACCTTGCATTCAGGGGCTGCCTGTGACTTCAGTTAGGCACGGGGTTAAAAACCAAAACCCTACGGCCGAAGCCCTGAGGGCCCTTGGCCCACCCACCCACATGGGCCAGTTTACCACCTCAGCCTCCTGTCAAACACCTGTGAGCCACAAATCCTCCGGAGCCGGGAGATCCAATACGGGCACATTTGAGACTGTTTCCCCTACTTCGCTCACAATCTGCACCGCAATATACCCCTGCTGGTAACAACGGGGGGAGGGGGGAGGCGCTCGTGTTGACAGGGCTCAGGAACTAGGATCATCTGCTGTAACAGCCAGAGCTCTGTCTACTCCACGCACTTCTTCTGGTGGTGTATCAAGAGTCCATTTTTGGCCACTGATGCCGCAAGAGACCAAGCTGGGAGACTGAGTAGTAAGTTAGCCATGGTGTCTGAAGACCCCATGACACTGGCAGCTGAATGCGTCTATTAGAATAATCCCACGTGGCCCATTAGGCACATGTTATGCAACAGGAGATGTCCATTTGCAAATAAGCTCATAGCCACGATGAGTCCATTTCAGGCCTTTATCAGTAAAGCTGAGGTGGGGAGGGAGGAATTAAATGCAACCCGCTCCTGCATCCAACACTTGGGATCCTGCTTGCACCTGGAGATGGGAATGCCAGTGGCAGCTGTGTCATCCCCAATCCCAGCTCATTTACTGAAACCTGGCCTCCAGAGGCACTGACGTTTAACCACATCTCAGAGAGCCAAAGCCACACCCAACGTGAACCCAGGTTGCTCTGCGTGGGTGCCAGGGTCCATCCGGGCGGAGCCTCTTGACAGACTGGGGCCAATGACTGTAACGGTTATTGTGAAAACAGAGAAAGGGGATTCACCCTCATGCACAAGGAGAGCTAATGATGATGACTATATCCTGAGCATTAAACAGGGTCTGATTATAAAGTCCACCTGGAGCAAGAAGAACAGACCATGGATACCTCTTTCAATCACTAGTTGTTGCTAAGATATCGTTTTAAATTACAGGCACTGTATCCAGGAAGAAGATGCCATGTCAGTCAGTACCAGTTCAGGCTTTGTCACAGTTAGAATGATACAGGCGGAAAGTCTCCAGAACATGAAAGTGAACTACAGCCCTTTCATGCAAACAGAGGCCACGACGCTGACCGATTCTGAAATGCAACCATTGCTGGGGTGGAGCACAGCAACTGGAGACGGTGTGCGGCAACCCTCCAGAACACTCCAGGCCAGGGCTCATTAATAATGACATATACATCCGTGATAATGCTTGCTCCTCCAGAAGGTGACAAAGCATCTATAGAGAACAGTGGTCTCTGAACTTTTTGGCTTGCGCACCGCCCAGGGTGAAGACCAGAAGACCAGCTGCAGATGCACTGCCGAAGGAAGAAGACCGGAAGACTTCACGCACCCGCCCTCCGCAGTTTGGAGACCACTGATACAGAAGACCGATCTTTTCAACATGGCAGAACGAAGGGGAGAAAGGAATCCCGTATTGCTCTCTGGGGCACAGAGTGTCTTTTTGCTCTGTTTCTACAGCACCTAGCACAATGCGGCTCCTAGGCACAACAACAACATAAACAATATTGCGACTAGGGGTACCAAGTTCACATGGTTTATTTTCTCCCCTCCAAATAAACAAAGCTAGTTGCTGATATATTTGGTCAATCAAAGGTGAGGGCACATACCAATCTGCTTCACACACAAATGTCTGATCATTAGGTTACATTTAATCAGAGTAGGATAAAGGTGATATAGAGCTATTAGATCATAGCCGCAAAGCCACCTGGAAGCCGAGCGGTGCGAAAACCATCACGAAGGGTTACTGCTGTAATACAAAGGTCTCATTCAGTCTGTATCCCCATGCAGCTAGCTAGCTTAGAAAAGACCTACAGCACGATCTGATACTATGACCAGATTGTCTGCTCTACGGGAGCCAAGTTAATTACCTTAGAAAGAAGATGCTTATACACTACGTATTTCTTAAATCCAAGTAAGACCTACACTGAAGCTCACAATGGTTCAAAGACCTCACGTGGCCTTGCATGGGTGTATTTTCACCTATCCACCTACAGATTAGAAATACAAACCCCCCATTCCCTGACATCTAAATCAAACATAGGCATTTCTAAATGTAACTTTTGGCAGCTTATTAAAGCTGGCCAGGCCTGCTGGGCTCTGGCTGGGTGACCAAGGTGGGTGGGAGACCAAGACACTCTGACCTTCAACTGATCTTCTGATCATTTACCGGCTTTACATATCTGCATTTAATGTTTGTTTCTTTAAAGCCATAAAATTGGCCAGCTGGGAGAGAGCAATTGTCTCTCTGATCTGGTATTCTGTCTCTGACAACGACCCACCCACCAGCACTGGATGGTTTAAAGGGAAACCATCAATTTAATGGTTAGTCGGGAAAAAAGAAAAGAAAGTTGAAAGTAGTCGCAAATTTTTCACCTGCCCCAAGTCCTCCTAGCCAATTTTTGTGGTTTTGCAATCACACCATCCTGTTTTTAAATGGTTTTTACTATCCCCTATGACTGTGCGAAAGACCCACACAAACTAGGGAAAGTAACTGACCAGACAGGGGAATACAGTGAAATTGACAGCAGGCAAAGTGCTGTCAAATGCACAAAGGAAACAAACTGATCAAAAATCACTGTTCTGGAAAGATCACAGGGGTTCCTTGGAACAACAGGAGTTAAATATTCAGTCAGATGTGTCATTTTTAATTTGACAGTGTCCCTTAAAAAGGAAAGGACCAGCCCTGCTATAATGCATCCAATTGTGTACTGCATAATCAAGGGGAAACTCTTCCTTCTCACCAGCTGGGAGTCAGTTTACAACCCCATCACTTTCAGGGCCTGTAAAATCCACTCCGACTGGCAATTCACTGGTGAAGAGAGCAAAGGGAGGGGGAGGAGGGATTTATTTACTACACTAAAATAGTTGTGTGTCTAGGCGATAACATAAGGGCTTTTCAGCAGACTGACAAAGGCCCTGGGGATGGCAGTAGCTCAAACCCAGCCTTCCAAATCAGGGAGAACCATCTCAAGAGCGATTTCGTGAATTGTTAGCTGTCCTCACAGATGGGTAAACTGAGGCACAGTGAAGTCAAGGGCCCATCCACACTATACTTATCACTGAGGTGGGTGAATGCTGCCCCCGGTATTTGCAAATATGCTTTTGAATCAAACCACCCCCCACCACTCCACCCCGCATTCTCTTGGAGATGTTATTCACAATCCCTTTCGCTCACGCTTTCTGAACAGCTGGCTGAGCAGAGCATGGAGCCCAAGCTGATCTGTACTGAGTGAAAGCAAACCATGATGCAACTATGAGTGATTCACTGCCACCCTGCCAGCAGAGCTGATGTAACAGAAAAGGGAGAGAAGTGAAAGAGCAATTGCTGTGCATGGCATGGACAGCTTCACACCCAGCCGGTTCCCAGCTCTCCCTGGCCAAAAGCATAGCGCCAAAGAGATGTGACTACCCCCTTTGCAAAATTGTGCTAATTATTATCATGCATACGCTCTAGTCCCTTTGGAAAGCACTCGGATTCCTCACTGATGGGTGTAATATAAATTCCTAGGCGAACAAACTACTGAAGTACCTGCAGTAATGATGGTAGGTGACTGATAGGGACCAACAATTCAAGCAATCCCTTAGCAAATAGGGTGGGATCCTGAACATAGCAGGTCTGCAAAACCCCCAGCCAGACCCCCAGCACTGAGATAATTATTCAAAGAAGAGATACAGCTGTGAGACCACTGAGTATCCTTCATGCATAGAACTAGGCATGTAAAGACACATGCAGTTATTTTGTGTGAAAGCAACGAGGGCGGGGGAGTGTGAAGTCTAACAAATAAACCTTTCAGTGGCATCTGTGTGTGCGTCTGTGTCTGTGTCAGGGAAGATTCCAAGGGGTTTTAAATCCACAGAGGCAAATAATTTCTTGAGAAAAGAAAATCTCATGTGCATGGTTAATTACCTGTTATCTAGCTACTTATCCTGCCCCCACCACCCGAGTCTCGCATCACCTCCCTCCATTACTCCTCTCCCTGAGAGAATAAAATCCGGTTGTCTCAGCAGATCTTCCTTCTGTTTCAAAAGGTTACATCATCCCATCAGAGGACAGAAACACAGGCAAACCACACACAATGGTGAGGCTTGACTCCTCCAAGGAACAGACACCCCCACCAGTCCGCAAGTCGCCCGTAGTCTGAACTGTGCGACCGTCCCACCAGAGACAACAAGCACGTTGATGAGAATCACGGTCTGAGCATGGACAGGACAATCTGGGAGCACTGAAGGTTTAAACTTCATGGAGAAGCTGGTGGTTGTGAATAAGTGGCCCCACTCTTGCAACGGTCCACAAGCAACTACAGCACAGACCCATAGACACCTTAACCGTGCTCCCTGAACTGTGCAGAGAGCGAGACCTGGGCGACAACCAAGGCTTTGGCCCTGTTGAAAACACCTTTCAGTGTGGCTAGGTCCGTCTGTGCTCCGAAATGGAAGCAGGCTGTGACCACGCCCACTGTCAACGCGGTGCCCAGGGACCATTCAGTGGCAGAGCCATGGAGTTCGGGGTCCCTGAGCAGCAATGTTGCCTAAAACAAGCCCCAACATATTGCAGACCGTGCACTCCCAGGATGCAGTGTGGTTCCCCCTGGGAGCTCTGAGAACACGGGGGTCGAGGGGTGGCCCAGGCAGGCATGGCCCTAATCCACTTGGTTTTTAGTGGGATCCGTGAACAGCAGCCTCCCAGCAAGACTGAAACTGAAGGGCTCAAAAAGAAACCGAGGGGGAGCTGTCAAGGCCGACAAGGTTAAGATTGTATTTCAACCGACCGGGAAGAACAAAGACATGAGCCTTTCAGCCCCCCAGTATAAACACCCCCCCAGCACAAACACACACTCCAATCTACACATGCGTACACACACACGAAATATACAAACAGATCAATATTAAAGGTGGGCCAAACCAATCCATCCCCCCGATCCAATCCCCTTCCCCTCCAAACGTTGGGGGAACGCCTGGCTCCTGTCCCGAAGTTTGTAGCTTGTCACTATGTGTTGTAATGAGCTGAACGTTTGGTCTCTCCCCTGCCCCCACCCTCTCCACACACTTCTATTGTGCCTCTCATCCCGAAAGATCCCAAAGCACTTCGCAACCTACGGACAGCACCACTGAAATGCAGCCAGCTCTGGGGCGGGGCGGCTGAAAGTCAACAGGCACACCGCACCTTGTCCAACGTTAGGCAGAGGGGAAATATTGACCAAGGCCCCCTGAATTTTCCTCCCCTTATCCCCGGCCCTGCGCACACAGACAGAACTAACAGCTCAGCAACACTGACTCTCAGCGGTTTCAAAGCAGGTGAACTTCAGTTCAAGCTCTTCTGTCAAGCAGAAACACGGCTCACAAGACTCCCCTGTACTGATCCCTTAGGATCTGGGGGGTTCATAGCTGGCAAAGTCCATGCTGATGACCCAGCCCACCCACAACCTCCTGGGCACAGCGGGTTGAGTCTGGGCTTGTTCCATGCCGCAGGGTCCTGATTCCATGGAAAAGGACCCTCCTGCTGGGGTTCCCCTGGGCTGCAGGCCCATCTTGGGGGTTTGCGTCTCAGGATCTGTGGTGGGAGGTGGAGGGTGGGGAAGGAGGCTGCATTGAGATGCAAACGGTAAATCTTTATGGCCAAATGCCTTCCCCAGGGCACAATAGGGGGAGTGAAGAGCCCTGAAGCTAGAGCCTTTGTCTGCTGGCATGCAGGGAGCAGATTGCTGGCTGGAGAAAAGGGAACCAACAATGGCACATGAAGGAAGAGGGGCTGTTCCCCCTGCCCCTCCCCCTGCCTGTCCCATCCATCAGGGAGGAAGGGCAGGAGACCAGAGGAATGCGGGGCTCGGGCCCTGCTGGAGACTCCCGGAGAGATGGGCGCAGGTCAAGGCCCCAGGGAGAGGACAGGGGCTCTCTCATTGCTGCAGCTTGAGCTGGATCAGGCCAGGTCGGCGCTTAGGTCCACCAATCCAGCAGCCCTGGTTTCTGCTCAGGCAGGGTGTGCTGGATATTAAAGCAAAAATTATGTTGTCTTGGGACCCAAGCGGGACGACTGGCCCTCTCCCACCTGGGCAGACGCTTCCAGCTCAGCACCACTCCCCGATTTCTCTCCCACCCCACCCCCAACCTCCCCAGGACAGATCTCTCGGCAGAGGGAGGCAGCCCAGTCAGCAGCGCCCAGATGCATGCCACTTGGCCTGCCTGGCGCCCTGGCCTGAACCCCAGACATGGTTCCATTTACTGGCTATAAGGGCTCCAAAAAAGAACAGTTTGTGGGTGCAGAGAGACCCCCTCCAGCACAGGCCAGGGGATAACAAAGCCCCCCCTCGCTCTAGGAAGCACAGAGCCCTGCCTAGAGCAAGGGGCGGTGTGAAAACAGAAAGGCGCTGGACCCAGTTCAGCTGATGAGAACCAGGCGGGACGCCATGGCCACCAGCCACGTTACACGGGGGCAGGGCAGAATCCAGCCTGATGTTCTGGCCAACTGTCCTTGGCAGCCTGTGAGGCAGTCAGCATGTCTCGCACTAACAAGGAGTCAAAGGGATGACACCCGCCCCCCCACCTTGCCCTGCCCCAAATGCACGAGCGAGATACACGAGCTCCGCGCCCCCCACGACCACTAGCCCAGACAGATGTGTAGACTGACAAATAACAGAGGCCACTTAACATCTGTCTCCCACTGCACCTTACAACCTTTGGGCCCCATCCTGATCCCACCAGAGTCAAGGGCAAAACCTCCGCTGGGCTCAGGATCGGCCCCCTCCCTACAGACAGTGCTGCTGAAATGCAGCCCATGGCCCCATTGTCCACAGCGTGGGGCCCTGGCTCTGCAGGGTTATCTCCCTACTCAGCAGGATGAAGGGCGGAGAGTTGACCATGCAGCTCCAGGGACTCCTACAGCTTCTCCCCCGCAGCATCCCGTCCCTCACAGAGGCCTCTGAGAGCACTCTCCCCCCGTTGCTTAGTCCGCGCAGTTGAGATTTAGCTCCACCACTTCGCCAGCCCCTTTGCTATTCCCGCTGCAGCTGTTTCACTCGGCCGATCGGGTCTGGATTCCAGCCGGCAGCTGCCAGGGCAGCAGTGCGCCGAGCTGTGCAGGGGTGAGCAGCAAGTCAAACTGCTTCTTTACCCTGGAGGGGGAAAAGATCAATCGTGACCTAGAGGCATCTCAAGCGGCAGGAGGAAGATGGCACTGGGCTCTGGGGCAGAGTTTTGGGCTGAGCAGAGCTGCAGCCCACAGCGTGTAGAGTAGAGCTTAGAGGTGCTTGTTCTCGGAGGTATCAGGCTGTCCCCTGCCGTACTGGAGCAGAACAGGTTGAGTGTCAGTGAGGCCTACCGGGCTGAGTCCTTCCAGCCCAGCCTGGGGAGGTACCATGGTAATGGATAGGACACCACACTGGGAATCAGGAGACCTGGAGTCAATTCTCAGCTCTGCTACTGCTTTGCCGGGTGACCTTAGTCAAGTCCCCCTCTGCGCCTCAGTTTCCCCCTCTGCGGGATGGGGATGATGACACTGATGTCTGTTGTGAAGCATGCTGCCTTGCCGATGAAAAGTGCGAGCTAGGAGCTAGAGACACGGGGTGGATAAGAGCAGAAGGCTTCAGGCTCACACAGGCCCCCAAACAACCCAGGCCACTGGTGTCAACCCCTGGCTGTTGCCCAGTTCGCCAGAGCTGGCCGACTTGCGAGGGAGACATGCCACCTGCTGGCACCCTGTGGAAAGAGCAGACGTTACAACAAGAATCAGACAGGCAGCAGCCGCAGCCTAGAACAGCCACCTCAAACACACCGGCATCAAACTCTTAGGTGGAGAACGTGAGCAGTCCTAGCACGCAGTGAGAGAACAGGCCGGGGTCTGGCAGCCTGCCTGACGGCTAGGCAGTATTATCACATTATCCCACGCCTCATTGGAAGATCTCAAAGCACTTTGCAACCTCAGTCCTTCCAGCATCCCTGCAAGAGCATGAGTATAACCCACCTTATCAATGGGGAAACTGAGGCACAGAGTTAAGTGACTTGCCCAGATTCACAGAATCAATGACCCCAGGAGCTGGGAATAGAACCCAGGAGTCCTGGCTCCCAGGCTCCTAAGCTGTACAGGACACCGCCTTTGCATCTAAAGATACAGACCATCTACAAAAAAAGTGGATCCTGTTCGTTTTATTTAAAAAAAAAAAAACCCATGCAAAATGCATTTAATTTCTTTTTTATTGCAATGCGATACAAAGCTTCTGAAAGTCTCACAGACAATCTGGCCTGTGATATTTCAAATCACCATACCTGTTTGGTTCCCCGTGCTGCAGTCAGCAGGAGGAACTATCTCCATAAATAGGAAGTGTTGTCTAGCAGTTAGGACAGCAATCCTGGGAGCAGAGACCTATTATATGCAGGGAACAGAATTCCTTTGAACTCTCTTATTGTTCGATTATACACCATCATTATTTAAATGATGCAAAGGCATGGAAACTAGGGATGCGGGGGGTGCTGCAGGTTTTACACTGGGCCCTGGTCACCAGCCCCACGCCCCACTCCCCATCCACTGACCCTATGCCTGGGACTCAGTGCCCAGCACCCTGCTCCCAGTTCCGCAGCTGGGGCTCTGCTCCTGGGCCCCCGATCCTGGGGCCCCAGCCCCGCTCCCCGACTGCTGGCCCTGTGCCTGGGGCCCCGCTCCTAGTCCGGCGCCCTGCTCCTGGGGTTCTGCTCCCAGGGCCCTGCACCAGTCCCCTGCTCCCAGGGCTTCGCTCCCGGCCCTGCAGCTGGGGCTCCACTCCCAGGGTCCCAGTCACCAGCCCTGCACCCAGGGCTCCACTCCTGGCCCTGTGCCGATCCCCAGCCTCAGCCCCCTTACCCCTGTCCTGGTCCCCCTGGAGACACAACCCTGCTCCTGGACCCAGGAATAAGGAGGGGCAGGAGGCAAAAAGTAAAAACTGCTTTCAACACCCCCACTATTAAAAGTGTCCCAGAGCCACTGAAATGATGGGAACTCTAACTGTACCTGTCTCTTCCATACAGCCAGGCCTCCTCCCTCAGCGCTCTTCCTCTTTTGCCTTTGATTCCACGTTCTAAATCAAAACACAGCTCTGCTCCTCAGTGACTCTGCAAAACCGCCTCTGAAGGGACCTGGGCTGCGTGTCTCTCAGGGACTCCCAATCACACCCGCTCTGCTTGCAAATAACACAATTCCCCCTCCCGCTGGAGAATGAAGCTGGATTCTTTCCTCCTTACTCATCATCACCAGTTCTAGAGATTCTGCTCCCCAAATCCTGGCTTGTTTACAGCTGTACGGCCCCTTCACGGACAGCGCAGGTGGATCAGGTTAGCCCGGTGACCGGAACTTTGTCAGCAATTTGCTTGATGCTGCACAAGAAGGCATAGGCTCCTCCGAGGCCCAGATTCCCACTGATTTCAATGAGAGTGAGGCACCGAAATACTTTTGAGGATCTGGCTCCAATTCACTCTCGTCTCCCTTTGTTGGTCTGCAGGGCTCAAAGGAGCAAAGAGCAAGAAACATTCACCATAGTCCCTACTCTCAGGAGATGTGGCTCTGAATCCAGCCTGGGTGCGGGTTTGTTGGGGAGGAAGGTACCACATTTGCTTACAACTCCATGTCCAGAGGTGATCACTGATTCTGGGATGCCCCATTTCGGACACTGGGCCAGATTTTCAAAGAAGCTGGCTGTAGTGAAGCTGGTGGGGGATGAGCATCAATTACAGGTGGGGAAACTTGACAAGCTGGCCTCTTGCACCTGATACCCACCCTGCCTGGCTGAGGACGGGGAGCCGCAGGTCGTGGGCCATGCCAAATGCCAGGCAGTAGGGTCCAGATCCTCCAAGATGGGAGGTAGACACCTAAATATCTTTGAGGATCTGGGCCTAGGTGCCTCAGGTTGGACTCCCGAAAGCAGAGGCCCCGTGCAAGCAGAGAGCGCTCCAGGAAAGTTTAGCCAGCATGACCTTGCAGAGTATGAAGAGGCGGTTGAAGTTAGTTCATGTACTTGGCCACTAGGAGGCGATGCAGGGTAAAAAGCCGCTCACTTCTCGTGCACACTGAGTTCACCAGGAGGTGCTTTTATTTGAAGCTTTCCGGGGCTAATGACATGATGAGCCCCTCCCCACCCCTAACAGCTGCTGAGACATCCTATCTCCTGCTGCTTGTCAAACGCTTTGAGGTCCTCAACGTGCAGGGTGCAGAGTCAGGGCTTAATTTGTGCCAGGCCGAAGCCCCGGCACCTCTAGGCTTGGCAGTTCGTAGCCCCGGCACTTGCTGCATCGGTTAGGAGTGTAGAAGACTTGCTTGAGCCCTGATGCCTCTTTCATTACAAATTAAGCACCGGGCAGAGTCCTCATGATGAGTATTAATAGGAGCTCCCCTGAGCAGGCAAAAGGCAGGAAGTCGCTGCCAGAGACGTGATGATGATTTATGATGTGCATTATTGTAGCACCCAGGACCCCTGGCCAAGGACCAAGACTCCCTGGTGCTAGGGGCTGGACAAACATTGATCCAAAAGATGGTCTCTGCCCCAAAAAGTTTACAGACAAAGCCTTCCCACCGCCTCCCCCAAGTTTCCTACAGGAGGTGTGGGAGCTCCCAGGGGGATCTCTTAACTACAGCCCAGCATTAGTGAGAAAGGTAAGTTCTGCAGAGGAGAGATGTCCCTGGGGCAGGGAGGCAATGTTTTGTTTACAAACAGAGGCGAGGTGATTAAGATGAGAAAGGGCTGGTGATTAAATTAAGGATCTGGAAGTCTAGGCTGTAAAAGAGGAACCCCTAGGGGGAGAGGAGAAAAGAAAAGGAGTACTTGTGGCACCTTAGAGACTAACAAATTTATCTGAGCATAAGCTTTCCTGAGCTACAGCTCACTTCATCGGATGCATGCAGTGGAAAATACCACTGAATACATCCGATGAAGTGAGCTGTAGCTCACAAAAGCTTATGCTCAAATAAATTTGTTAGTCCCACTGAATACATCCGATGAAGTGAGCTGTAGCTCACGAAAGCTTATGCTCAAATAAATTGGTTAGTCTCTAAGGTGCCACAAGTCCTCAGTTTCACTCTTGTTGAAGGTCAGTTTCTAGTCTATCATTTATCGTGAGGTAACACACCTAGAACCCAGGCAGGTGCAGGGGAAATCTCACAGGGCCTTGCCCTAGTAGGGTGTTTCCAAAGTTAAATGATCTAGTCCAAGCTCAGTGAACTGGAAAAAAGTGATAGAAAGTCATCTAGATTTTTTCTACAGTCGTATTCGAGAGCTAGTAACAAAGTAAGAATATACATTAAAATTTTAAACCTAACCAGTGTCCCTTAAGTGACTTGGCACAAGATGTGAGAACATGTTAATATTAGAGCTGAGTGGGTCTAATATTTATTTAATTCTCTCTTTATATAGGAATTAGATACAATGCTCCTGTCAGCTAATTTCTAAGTTATCTGAAAAAAAACAAAACAAAAAAACCCCTTGAGTTTTCAGGTGCGTAAGTAGCCCCTGGAAACATGGTTAAAGTTGCCCCACCCCCATCAGAGAAAATCTGATATGACGTCCCTGATTGAGGTGCCATCTCTCCTGTTACGGTCAGGACTATATTTAGAATGGCCTGGGTTTGAACACACCCCTCTTGGCGCTTTCTCCACCTCAGTTTAGCTGTGTACAATGAAATCCCCTGGCTGTGGTTAAGGGTGGCCCAGTGGGCTGACCATAAGCTTGGGAGCCAGGAGATCCTAAATTCTAATCCTGGCTCCAACCCTGCTGCTCCTTCTGGAGCCTCTAACAAGTTATTTGGGCCCAGATTCTCAAAGATACTTAGGTGCCTACGTCCCTTTGAAATCAATTTGAGTTAGGCACCAAAACACCTGAGAGGATCTGGGCCGAAGGTTGAAATTATCTAGTTTCTACTCACCTTTGGGTGCCTCAGGCCAGGACTACATGGCAAACTTCTGCTGGCACAGCTGTGTCAGTTGGGGTATGAAGAGGTGGGGTCCCTGACTGACATAACTGGGCCGGTAGAAATCCCTAGTGTAGACACAGTTATACCAGCAAAACTGCAGTTTTGCCAGTCTGTCTTAGGCCACTGGGAGGGGCTGGAATACTGGAAGCAGCACAGTTTGGCTGGTATAAATTGCGTCCACACTGGGTGTGCGTTGCTTAGCCAGTATAGTACACCAGTGTAGCTCTACCAGCAAAGCCTTGTAAGTGTAGAACTGGCCTCAGATTTTGGGGGCTCAGCTTGTGACACCTTAGAGAGGCCTGATTTGCAGAAGTTGGTGTCAGTGGAAGTGCTCCGTGCTTCTGAGAACTAGGTCCCTTAAGGGGTCTCAAGATGGGCTCTCAGACAGGGAGGCCCTAATGATCAGTGGCCACTCTTGACAATCTTGGCCCCAAACCTCCCTGCCAGATTCATAGAATCTCAGGGTTGGAAGGGACCTCAGCTCAAAGCAGGACCAATCCCCAATTTTGACCCCAGATCCCTAAATGGCCCCCTCAAGGATTGAACTCACAACCCTGGGTTTAGCAGGCCAATGCTCAAACCACTGAGCTATCCCTTCTCCCCCACCGCCCCCACATTCGTGCAGGTAAAAGACTTCCTAACACACACACACACACACACACACACCCCACCCCCTTTAAAAATGCAGAAATGATCATTTGAAGTGGCAACAACCGCAATACGGGTCTAGTTTTGAGTTGCTCGAGCTTATCATTTCTGCATTTTTAAGGACAGGTGCTTTACTCAAAACAATGGCACGTGTGTGCTGTCAGTAAAGAAGGGGGGATGTTTTCATGCTTTGTAACGATCCTGTATGCACTGGCTGTTCGGTTAACACAGAGAGCCCGATAATGCAGGGCTGGATAAATAGGGTTCTACTGTATTTAACTCAAATGTCAAACAGATACTGGGCAGGGAAGCTCTTTGTTAAAGATTCAAAGTCCTGCCCATCATTTAAGGCCTGTGAAATCTCCCAGTCCACTTCTCTAGGTCCTCCAAGGAGAACTTCAGCGAAAATTGACAAAATGCATCCCTGCCTCTGAGAGAGTGAGTGAGTGTGAGAGCGTGTGTATGAAAAATCTTCAGGCCCTTCTTTAGCCACGACAAAGAAGCCTTGAAGAAGGACACAAGCCTCGTTTTCCTTCCCTTCCCAGGTCCCCTTTAAATGAACCTTGTGGCCATCTCCAGTAGCCGAGAGGCTCTGGCTGAAAGCAAACCCAAGGAGCGGCCACGCTGCTTTCCGCAGCCCCGTTTGACCTGCTCCTTGGTTGCTGTGCAGCCCTGAAAAGACAGGAGGCTGAGCAGGAGCGCGAGGCTGTTTGCACTCCCAGGGCCAGGCTTTGGGCTGCACGCTTCTCTGGCTGGGACAGGGGCCCAGGCTAAACAAACTCTCCAGGTTTGTCCCAGGAATCCCGTCCCCGGTCTTTGAAAAAGGAAACAGGTCAGTGGGCAGAGAGCAACGTAACCTTTGGCAAGTTGTGTGATGATGTGTCTAGGGAGATAGGGAACAATGACACAACAACACACGCAGGGCCATGTGATCAGAGAAACACAGAGCTAGCCAGCCGCTGACTGAAGGGAATGAGCTGCTGTCAACCAGCCAAAGAGCTGCTATGTTAGGGGTCTGTCCAGCAGAATTATTCCATGCCTAAACTGTACCAGCCACTGGTTACATACAGTTCTATGATCTGCCTAACCTGTAGCAGATTCTGCTGAGGAGCCAAAGGAGAGATGGGCTCAAATAACATCAGAAGAAAACCTCACCCCTGAACCTTTCCCTGACACTCCAGCCGTCCTCAAGCCCAGGGTCAGTTTCCATCCTGCCACGGCAATGACAGCCCCCGACAGCTGAAAGAGTAAAGACTTTGCTTAGGTATTAAACACTGGCTCAGAGGGACTGACCGCCCCACGTAGCCTGAGAATGGGACTGATTTTAGAGTCTTCATTACTTGCATTGCCCCGGACTCTGAGCATGACCCAATTGTGCTAGGAGGTGCTGCACAGATCCATCATAAATTCTCAGAAGAGCCGGTCCCTGCCCTGAAAAGCTGAGAGCCTAAATAGCCTGAGAGTGGGAGAAGTGAAGGAGCATCCCTATTCGGCCCATGGGGAAGAGAAGCACAAACAGATTAAGGAATTTGCCTAAGGTCACAGTGTGGCAGAGGCAGGAACTGAACGCAGTTTCCTGACTCCCAGGCCTGGCCTGCACCATACAACCACCCTCTCTCAGCAACGTGCATCCCAGAACCTTTCCCTTGCAGGTGGTTCTAATCCAGGCCAGGTCAATACTAGCAGTGAATGAAAACGCCGCCCCCCCCCCCCCCCCGTGAGCGGCCATCAGGGGGTATCAGCCCAGGTGTGGTGACAATTGGCAGGCGGGCTCATCTGCCCCCAGAGCAGGGGGGTCAAGGAGCGAATGGGCGACGGAGACAGAAATGTTCCCCTTCCCCCCCTTCCCAGAGGAGGCTGCTGCTTTGCAGTGCTGAGATTCTGCCAGCATCTAGAGTTTGGAGCGCGTGCTATTTACTTACTCCTGGGTTTTCCTTCTCCTTGCCAGTCTAGCACCCCATGGGCTCTGGGCAGAGACTTTAGAAGTACAATTAATGATTAGCGTTATTGTTGCTATCAGTTCTGCTTCCTTCATCCCCAGCCCATCAAAGACCTTGGGGACTGTGTGGAATAGTCCTCTGGGATGCCTTCCTCGGGGTGTGTCCCCCCAGCCCAGAGCTGGGCAGGAGGAGCTCTCTGAACACTTGTGCCAGGCCCTGGAATGCTTTGAAGGTGCCGAAGCATCCGCCAGGGGATCAAGCAGCTACTTCAAAGCAACCCCCAGCCTCTCAGAGCTCTTTCAAACCTCCGCCCAGAGAGCTTCCCACTCAGTGCAGTGAGGAGCATTTGCCTGTTTGCAGAGCACTCGGCAGGCTTTGCAAACATTGGTTAATGGATCCTCCAGGTGTGATTCGCCCCAGGTCACACAGCAAGATGGCGGCCGAGCCGGGCATGGAACCCAGAAGTCTTCACTCCCGGGAGTGCCCGTCCGGGGTTGGCGGCTGTCCGGCAGGACACCGGCCTAGGCATGGAGTTGGGTTGGCATGGAGATTCCAAGGGTCCTCAGTGACCAGCTTCTGCCTCTGCTGATTGATCGTCCCGGCAGGATTTGGGAGCAGCTGGCTCAGCGTTTCCTCTCCAGCTCACAGGCTGGGGTGGCTCAGGGCCAGTTCTTGGCACAGGTCTCTCCCCCTTCAATAGCACTGGCATCTCTAAAGAGCTCAGCTAACAGGAGTGGGAGGTCGAGCCGCGTGACCCCGGAGAAACAGCCGCAGTAGGGACAAGGACAGCAGCAGTGAAAAGTGCAGGGAGGAGGAAGGGTCAAGTAGGACCGGCCTCCGGTAGGCTCAGCACAAGCTCCCTCAAGGCAGCTCAGTCCTGACCTGCCGCGTCCCTTGCTGGTCCCGACTGGGCCTCCCCATGCCCTGCCCCTGACCCCTGCCCTGCAACCCTATTTGCTAGGCCAACCTGAGCCCCTTGTGCAGCTCTGCTGGGGCCCCCAGTGCTGGAGCTGAAGCCCCTCCACTCTTCCAGGCCAGGGTGCACCCAGCCAGCTCTGTGCTAGGGAAGGACAGGGAGGCTGGAGAGCGTTAGCCTTGAGGATGCTAGGGTAGGACATGCCCATTAAATCCATTTCATTTGGGGCTTTTTGTGCCAGGATTTGCATAGGAGGCGAGGCGGCTTCGTTAGCCCAGTGTCCCGCCAGGCCCCGGGAGCTAGAGCTATTACACGATACGTCTTCTCTGAGCGCTGAACATTTCCCGGTGCCCTTTGGAAGGTGGCTGACAGTCTGGAGGGACTTTGGAGCCTCTGCTTGGTACTGTACAATTCTCCCACTGCTGCCTCTATCCCTCCCCTGACATGCTGCTTCTCCCTACACCGCTCACTCATCCCATCTGCCAGGCCCCCTTTTCTCCCTTTGGCTCATTCACCTGGCAGAGGGGCTCTCTGGCCGCTGTCCCTTTCGGGGCCCATCCCACATCACAGCTGTCACGCGCTGGGATGGGAGTAGGGGCAGCTCCGGGCCCATGCATTGCTCTTTACACCTTGATCACAAGACCCGCTCTGGTGTCTCACCACTTTGTTAAGGACGGTGACAGATGCAGCCAATTTCACAGGCTATGAAACAGGTTTTTTTAGCTCCTGTCTGTCAGATCCATCCCACAGAGCAGCACGAGCTCAGGCCATAAACGGCTACATCACAGACCCCAGCCCTGGTGTGCTTAAAGATAGGCTCAAAGCAGGACCCCAGAGTTGGCCCTCCAAACTTTGGGAAGGTTCACATCCTGATCCAGCTTTATTGGGAGGGGGGCACAACTCCCAGCACCCTCAAATATGGGGAAAGCTGGGATCTGTATTGGAACATGGCAGCTAAGGGCTATTTTTAGATAGATAGGGTAAAATACAGGGAACTGGAGTTGGGGGCAGCTGCCTCTAGCCCTGGTGCTGATTTAAAGCCAGCCCAGCTAGGTCGTGACAGTGGCAGGTATTTGGGGGGCAGCGTGGAATCTATCTACATTGCTCATAGGGGCCCCCCCATTGCCACAGTGCTGAGCAACTCACAAACTGATAAATCTGTCACATGGCCCCTGGGAGGTAAGGAACTATCCAGATCCCCATTCTACAGAGAGGAAACCCAGGCCCAGAGAAGTTTAACTGACTTGCCACACAGGGAGTCAGCGGCAGACCCAGGAACTGTGCTCACATTTTCCGATCCCCAGTCTGGTGCCTTAACAAGACCAGCCAACCACCCAGAGAGGTAGACCGTTCCGCTCTCTGCAATAGGACTGGAAGAGGGTGGCCTGCATTCCTTACCTACAGCGTCCTCTGCCAGACCCCCGGACACACAGCTCCCCGGACACAATGACCCAGGCAGCATGTTCCAGGAAGGCCCCTGGGGCTGCCTGGAAATAGCTGGTCCAACAAGCCAGGAGGAGAGAAAACTCTTTCAATTGTCATTGGACATTAGTGGGGAGAAGGGCTCCATGACCTACATGCCCAGGCCCCGATTGGTGCAGGAAATGATGCTTTCCCAGAAAAAATTGCACCACAGACTGAATTATTTACTCTGGCTATAACCAAGCATTCCAGCATGATGTCCCAGGGAGGGGTCCTTAGCCACCAAAACAAACACCGCCCAGGACAAGCGCCAGGAACTCCGGAGGCATCTGGACTTTAGCCCTGGCATTAGGATGACCAAATGTCCCATTGTTATTCCCCACACCCGGTCCTGATTTTTCACACTTGCTCTCTGGTCACCCTACCTTGGGTAGACACGATGGATCCTCCGTACAGTCTACCCAGCATCTTTCTGCTCCCAGCCTGAGCCGGGAGGGTCTGGGACAGCAATCGGCATCAACACCGCTTCCCCCCTTCACACTTTCTACTTCCCTTCTACGGCAAAGCAAACTCCCTGTCCCTCAACGCCCAGTACTATAGACCCCATGACTCGCGCCGTTTAAATGACGGAAAACAACAGGCAGCGGGACAGACGTTTTTCCTTTGACGTTTCGTGCGGACATCCTGGAGTGCATCAGAAAAGGGTAGTAACCCTTTAAATAGTTTGTGAGCCCTCTAATGGCGCGGTCTGTGTGCTACGCCTTAGAAGCTGTCAGAAACCCGCCAGAGCACGGGGTGGGTGGGTGGTGGTGGGGGGCTAGACTTTGACTGTGTTCTATATTTTGGAAGCCTCCCGAAACCAGTCAGAGCCACTCGGTGTGCGCATGGCTAGACATGGCGTGTTTGTGACTAGCTAGTAAACCCGGTTCTTTGGGACCCAACTGCGTTCCTGGGGTTTCTTCACATTATTCTTGTTGTGTAAGAGAAAAGGTTACAACCCATCCCCCTGCAGACTCCAGGGCAGGGATAGGAGGGACAGCACAAGCGTCTAATACTAACTCCAGAGGTGAGGGTGTGAGATACCATGTGTAGCCAGGAGGAAGTCTGAGGGCATGTAATTTATGGCAGGGGGCCACAGCGGGTGTAGTATAAAGTAGGAGGGGATCCCCTTCAGGTGCATTCTTATCCCCTCTGTTGGGTACTTCTTTTGTCGCCCTCCGCGCCCCCAGCCCCACGGGGAAGTTACTCCAGCAACGTGTCTAAATAGTGGTCTGGGGTTAAGCCTTCAGGGTTCATTCAGCCCTGGGGTCTCTTTGCTGAGGCTGCTAAAATGGGGCCATTTAGTGCCACCGGTGGGGCTGGTTTTTGCAGTGCAGACACGCCTGCCCCCACAGAGAACCAGACTGAGATCTTAATTCACACCGGCCCCCCCACCCCTACCAAAGGGGGATGAGGGTCAGTCACGAATGTGCTCGGCCACCTTGAACCCACAGGCCTAGACGTGCAAAGTTCCACTTGACTTAAGAGGGAAGGAGCTAGGACAATGGTTGGGCCCATTTTCACTGGATCATGCAGCATCCACGTAGGAAGCCATCCAGCTCCCACTGAAGTCAATGGAAGTCGCCTTGACTATGGTGGAAGACAGAGCAGAACCAACAGGAAGGAAGCGGGGGAGGTGATGTCGGAACCAGCACTAAAAGTAAAGGGGGTGAGACAAGAAAAACGAAAAATCTTACCGAGAAAGGGCTAACAAATTGGCAAATGTTAGGAAATGTTAAAAAAAAAAAAAAAAAAGAGGGAAAAGGTAACAAATTATTAATGAAAAAAGAAAACATTAGCTACATAGGGAAGAAAATATTAATTACACAGGAAAGAGTTAAAAGCAAAACTCAAGCTACACTGTGATTAGGAAAGGGCAAGAAAGGAAAATGATCCCTTTTCAATCTGGGTCTATATAACCATGGGTCTGGGGCTACAATCCATCGGGCAGTTGGGAGGCAAGGGGGCAGGAATGACCTCCTAGAAATCACCAAACAAAAGGAGCAAGGAAGGCAGGTTGTCTTTGATTTTTAAACTGGACACAGGGTAGAAGAATGAAACATCTCGGGCCAGATCCTGATGGAGGTTACACTGGTGTAAATCAAGAGTAACTGCCTTGAAGTGACTGACTGGAAGCTCTCTGAGGCAGGGACCTGTGTTTATGGCACCTAGCATGCTGCCAAGGTGCCATATAGGTAATACTTCGGATTAACGTTATTACTTATAACAATGATTCCGTTGCCAAGCGACTTCTTTAACTTTTACTTTCATGTATCAGAGTCGGACTCTGCTGGTCAACCAGTTCAGCAGCCAGGATGCAGGCGTGTTGGCTGGATCACACCATCGATTGCTCGGGAGCAGCCAGCCGTGCTGCTTTCCCAAGCCAACCCGCTGCCTGACCTAGCTGCCGCCTGGTTTTTTTTTGCCCCAGAACCCTTTGCTCATTAACGGGGCTGGCTGGGAATTTTCCGATGAAAGGTTTTTTTCCCCAATCAGAAAACGCTGATTCGTCGACTCCAGAACCGTTCGCAGAAAAGGGCCGGTTCTAACGAATCTCCCGATTCCAAAAAAAAAAAGAAGAAAAACTGGGCGTTTTCTAAGTGAAAAGTTTCTTGGGGTTTTTTTTTCTGTGCAAAGCAACTTTGTTTTGAACTTTTAGTTAATTTATACTAAAAAAAAAAGTATTTTTTTAAAAAAAGGTTGAAATTGAAACAAAAGTTTTGCTCAGTCGGATGCCATTTTTCATCCGTTCGTGAAAACGTTGAGGTTTTTGACTTTTTATCCCTATTCGGGACAGGAAAATGTTTCAAAATCTTGCAAGCTCTCATGGGTCAGGAAAGCCTTTTCCCACCCAGCTCTACTCATTATTCACTTCCCCTGGCCTGCGCACGACCCATCCCTCCGGGGCTGCCAACAGAGCTGTCTGGTTTCTTGTACAGTCACAGCTGCCTCACCTCTGCTTGTGCGCTGGCCTGACACTTCCTGCAACCAGCCTCCTCGCCGGAGCCTGGAAGCGGAGGAAAGCCACCACAGGCAAATGGATGAATGAAAGAGACACAAATACATGTGGGAGGTGCAGGGTCTTCAGCAAAGACTGCACCGACCCTCCGCCCTGCAGTTCCCGGATGTGCCCAAATGGGGTCTGGCCACGACCGGAACCCCTAAGTCGGGGTGGCCAACCTGAGCCTGAGAAGGAGCCAGAATTTATCAGTGTACATTGCCAAAAAGCCACAGTATTGGCTGGATCACACCATCGATTGCTAGGGAGCAGCCAGCCGGGCTGCTTTCCCAAGCCAAACCGCTGCCTGGCCTCGCTGCCGCCTGGTCAGCAGCCCCCCATTACCCCCCGTTCCCAGTGCCTCCTGCCCGCTGGCAGCCCCGCCGATCAGCGCCTCCCCCTCCCTCCCCGCACCTCCCGATCAGCTGGTTCGTGGCATGCAGGAGGCTTGGGGTGGGGGGGGGAGCGAGGGCACGGCAGGCTCAGGGGAGGGGGCAGGAAGGGGTGGGGTGGGGGCAGGGCCTGGGGCAGAGCCAGGGGTTGAGCGGTGAGCCCCACCCCCGGCACATTGGGAAGTTGGCACCTGCAGCTCCAGCCCCGGAGTCGGTGCCTCGACAAGGAGCCGCAGATTAACCTCTGAAGAGCCGCCCCTGCCCTAAGCAATCCAGCAAACCCGGGTTCTACTCCCCGCTCTGCTACGGTGGGACGTTGGGCAAGCTGCTTTGCCTCTCCGCACCAGCTCCCCGGGGGGCATGGCTCAGCAGTCACGTCGCGCTCCCTGTCAGCACCCGGCCCGGGCAAGCTAATGATCCAACCAGCGGATCAAATTCGGTGAGGAACCTTGGTCAGGTGCCACCTAAGGCACGTTGCACAGACCCAAAGCAGCCGCAGCGGTCTGAGCTTCTGGGGTGAAAGCTCCCCTCTGGTCCTGATTCAGGACAGCGCTCAGCGTTCTCAGGTGCGTGCTTTCCCCTATCGAAGATCCAGCGCTAGTCATTCATCCTACCGGAAGTGCGAGGAGACTTTCCAGGCCAAAGACTTAGGGGACCGGGTTGTGCCTAACCCGAGGGGACGGGAGGAAGCTGCCGAGAGGGTCTCGCAGGACATCTGCCGCTGGATCAGACTTGGCCAGTGTTAACAAATGGAGACGGGGGCATATACCGCACCTGCCTCTGACAGGTACCTGCGCTGCCTGCCCAATGCACGCGTAGCTTGGCAAGCCAATAAGGTACCCTCGAACCGAGCTGACTGTACGCAATGGCAGCTCTGCCTTGGGACGCAGGGGAGCCACCGGCTGCACACAGATTTCACGGGGGAGCAGGGCTCCGTTGGCCGGCCCGTGAGGGTTGCTTTGCACTTTGCTGATGGTGCAAAACAGCCTTAGAAGGCCGGGGGAGGATTCTCCCGCCATACAGAAACCTTCCAGGGTGTGCGGCTGGAGGAAAGACAGGTGTCGATAGGTGTCCCTGCCTCTGATGATCCCAGCTCCTAGAACGACCCCTTGCGGGCAAAGGCAGCCAAGTGTTGAACAGAGAAGCCCTGAGGCAGCTCTGCTTTATGCCAAGGACCAGCCTGGCACCCAGACGGTGCTAGGATTGACCTAGGGCTACCTTTGCGCCCTCTCTGCTCCCTGCATCAAGTGCAGCCTGCCCAGGCCAGAGAATCTGGGCTCGGCTCTGCTGTGGATAATGCGGCCCACCAAGAAACAGGCCCCCAGGGCAGGTAAACATGCCCCCACTTCCGCTGCAGAAAGCAGAATAAATGTCCTTAGTGTGCAGAGCTGGGGAGGAGGGAGCTGGTCAGGGGAATTGCGTTTGTCATTTCCCCATCACCCCGGCAAAGAGCCACCTCCACCCAAACCCAGCCTAGCAGCACATTCCCTGGCCTCTGAGCACCTGCCCTGTGTCTGCTCCCTGCCCTGTCTATGTTTGGTATGGAGATGATCCCCTCAGGGGAGCCAATCCTAGTCCGCCCCGTCTCCCTGGGTGGAGTCAGGAGGGTGCGGGGAGCATTTAACCACAGGGCTGTGGAAAGACTAGAAGGGATCTTAACCCTTCCACAGCCACACTGTGCTGTGGACAAGTCCCATGCACCAAACCACCTCCTCCTCTTTCTCCAAATCCTCCCTTTCAGCACTGCGGCTGTCTTGGAGCCCCTCAGAAAGGACCTCACCACCTCCAGCTCATACCAATCCCCGTGTCTCCTGGCTGCCTTCGGCCTAGGTCAAAAGGGCACCCCTCCCCCAGTGTTGCCAACTCTCACAGTATTTGGGGTTTGTTTTCAAGCCCCAGCTCCTGGAGGCATGTGATTGGATGGGACTCTCATCTTTCAGTTCAAACCAAAAAGCTTCTAGGCTTTGTAGTTGCAAAGAAAAGCTTGAGAACAGGGCCCTACCTGTTCAGAAAATAAAAGGAACCCACCGTATGTTATTTGTGAGTCATGATTTTTGATTTCTTGGGATCTGCAAAACTGAGCCCTTGACTTATGGGGATAATCAGATCAGGATCTGAATCCAAATTAAGTGGCTGTCACCTGGCTTCATAATGGCTCAGGACCCCCAGCTCCTCTGAACTATGGGGGGAATTTTGCCTCCAGATCTGAGCATGGGCCTATGGTTAGGCCTATTCCTCCTCTGCTTGTTCTCTTGGGAACATAGGTATGACCAGACTGGATCAGACCGGGGAACCATCAAGTTCAATCTCTGAAGGAGCATCAGCACCAGCTGCTTCAGACTCAGGTGTGAAACCCCTTCAATAGGCATTTATGCAACAGCAGACCCAAGAGAGAAGTTACTTTCTAATCCCATGCATTTAGTGGTTGGTTTATTTCCTGAAGCAGGGACGTTTCTATCCCTTTATAGATTAGATCTGATGCAGTTGCAGATACATTAACCTAAGGGGCTGGTTCTTTGCACTGTGGGGGCTCAATATTAATAAATGAAGCTAAGAGCACTATCAGGAGCTGACGAGTCTATGTGACACGGGAATCGCAGGAGTAACAATGAGTGCAAATAAAATGAGTACCCTAACACAAAGGATATTTGATCTTTCTGCAGCACCTTCCATCCAGTGCTCACAAAGTGCTGTGCAAACACTAACCGGTTGTTCCCTCACTGCTCTCCAGTCTCATTATCACTGCTTTATAGATGGGAAAACCGAGGCACAAGTTGATTATGGCACTTGTCCAAGGACTCCAATCAAGATCAGTGCTAGAGCCAGGACTGGAACTAAGGAAAGAAAGAAATGAGCCGTGGAGGTTAAGTGATTTGCCAAAGGTCAGTACCAGAGCCAGGAAAAGAACCCAGGAGTCCTGGCTCCCACTCACTAGTTCTAATCACACAGACAGCTGCTTTGCTTCACCCAAGAAGTAGTGAGTGAAGAAATCTGTAATACTTGCTCATAAACATCAAGGAATTAACAGGACACTGCCAGTATCAACTCCAGCACTCACAGGCAGGACTAAAGCTCCTTATTAACCCTCTCCCCCATCAAACACAACAACATTATATTGAAACAAGATAACAACTTAGTACTGAGATAAAGGTACAACACTTCCTATTGATGGAGGTGCTGTCTACACTGATCATTAAAGACCTTAGTGCTTTGGGATCCTTTGGGATGAAAGTGATAGAATTGGGAGCAGCTGCTGCTGTTCACATGTGTAAGTTTGTAGATGCAGAGATCTCGGGTTTTGTGCTCGCCGTCAACTGTTCCAGCAGCCTGGGTGTCATTAATGAATGGCGCAATCCAAGCCCGGTGAAGGTCGCAAGAGGCAGTTCAACTTCTTACACTTGTTTACGGTCTAATTATTAAACATACAAAAAGAGGTTTCCAACTGGGTGTTAATTTCATCCATTGTGCAGCTTGGGCCTCTCAAGTTATTCAGCCAGCTCCTCAAAGGTGCTTTCCCTATTGAAGCACTGGGAGCTAGCAGGCCTTGAGCTAAGTTTGCTTCCAGGGCAATGAGAGGGATGCAGAATTCTAACCTCGACCTTTTGCAGGAATGATACAACATTGTCGATACCTCTCCGGCCTATTGCACCATCCATCAGAAGATCTCAGAGCAACGTTGAGGAGTTAAAAGAAAAGGAGGACTTGTGGCACCTTAGAGACTAACCAATTTATTTGAGCATAAGCTTTCATGAGCTAAGGCTCACTTCATTGGATGCATTCAGTGGAAAATACAGTGAGGAGATTTATATACACACAGAACATGAAAAAATCGGTGTTTATCATGCACACAGTAAGGAGAGTGATCACTTAAGATGAGCTATTACCAGCAGGAGGGGTGCGGGGGGGGGAATGCTTTGTAGTGATAATCAAGGTGGGCCATTTCCAGCAGTTGACAAGAACATCTGAGGAACAGTGTGTGTGGGGGGGGGGGGGAATAAACAAGGGGAAATAGTTTTACTTTGTGTAATGACTCAACCACTCCCAGTCTCTATTCAAGCCTAAATTAATTGTATCCAATTTGCAGATTAATTCCAATTCAGTTAAGTATCATAACACCCCCCGTGTATTGGCTCATCCTCTTTCCACAGCCAGTGCCACTGAGGGGCTGAGCAGTTAAATGGCTTGCCCAAGGTCACACAGGAAATCGGTAGCTGGGCCAAGACCAGTGGAAGCTGCTGACTTGTGCTTTAACGGCTAACGCATGCTTCCTCTGTTAACACAGCGCATGGAACCACAAGAGCGGAGGAGGTGGGGTCAGCAGAGGGAAAAGAAAGTTCAGAATGATAAAGCAATTTACTTTTAACAGCACGTTCTGGTCCCTGGACATTAGGATTGGACACTAGAATGCCGGACTTCTCTTCCTGATCCCTTTTGCATGCTGTGCCTCGGTTTCCCCATCTGTAAAGTAGGGGTGCTATCTACCTAACCACGCAGGACAGTGCTGCGAGGGTTAACTGCTCGGGGTTTGTAAAGTGCTCTGTACAGAGGATTGGTCTACTGCTCCTGACTCTGGAGCCAGGACTGGATGCTCGTTGGGGCAGGGACCGTCTCTGTAGCACCCAGCACAACGAGGCCCTGCTCTTGGCTGGAGTTTGTAAATACTACTGCAGTACAAAGCACCCTGAGTCGGGCTTGCAAAATCAGTGGCTGCTTCCGAAAAGGTTGGCCATGTTGTATGAAGCCCCATGGGCATCCAACCATGGGGAGGAGCAAGACTTAGTCTCTCCTGGCATATTCTTGAGTTAGGGCAAGAGCGAGATGTTGCCTATGCCCATGGCTAATGCCAGGGAGAGCTCTTGGCCTATGTCCATGGTTAGAGGTGAGGATGAGCACACAAGCATACACCTACGGCATGGGTGTAGTTGGGGAGGGGCATGGGGGTTGGGTGTTGCTCCCCCCAAAGTGCAAGCCTTGGGCAGGTGCAGAATTTGCCTCCCACATGCAATCCTGTTGGCCTGGCTGGAGCTGCCCCCCCCCCAGATGTAGAAGTCAAGCTACACCTATGACCTACGGCTTAGGCCACAGGGAATCCCACCCTCACCCACCCTACTGCTGGGACAAGAGTCTTCATAGCACTCTGCAAGCTGGCCAGATCTCAGCAAGCTTCCATTCCTACTCATCACCCAACCAGCCCCAGAGTGTTGCCTTCCCCTCCACTCGACCCTCTGCCTCTCCAGGGCTCCAGCACATTATTAGAGGGTATTTTAGATCCCACAGGGAGATTTGAGCCTTCAGGAGCTTGACTTTGACCTACTAGGTGAATGCATCTTTGACACACAAAGCCCAGGCTGGTCTTTGCCCCCCCCGCTACCAGCGTTACACTAACAAATCTTCAGCAAATCAGAAGCTGGGATCTTTGGACTCCGGTGGCCTGAGCTGAGCAGAGTTTGATTATCATGGCTCGGCGTGGCAAAGCTTCCACCTCCTGACACAGGGTTAAGACAGCAGCAGGAGCTTCCACACAAATACCTGGCTGGTTGATCAACAAATCGCTGCACGATCTCACCAGAGACAAACCATGCGGTTCACTGTACACATGGCCATCTGGGACAGGTGGAAGGACAAAGGGCAGCGTCCCCGTGTCAAGGGAGGGTAGCGTGATAAGGTAGGCTCTGAAGTGGGTTCCCAGCAACTCTCTGCTGGCCCTCCCGCAGCCCCCTTTGTCCAAACCGTAAGCCATTCAGAACTATCTAAACACAAGCAAATTCTCTATTGACAGGGGCCAGCGTTGCGTCTTCTCGTTCCCAGAGCCAGCACCACTTGGGAACGGCTCGGGGGCGGAAGGAGCTTATGCCTCTGGACATCAGGTCAGGGGGCTTCCAACTGAAGCCCAGGTACCCCAGGAAGGGTGCATTAGAAATGCTTCCTGGGAGCTCTTTGGGCACAGACTGTCTCTCGCTGTGCAGCGCCCGGCACAAATGGGGCCCAGTCACAGGCCAGTCCTGCAGGTGCGACTGCATCCAAACAACCACCATGCTTGGATAGTCCAGCGTCAAGCATCCCAGCCCTTCAGCCTAGGCAAGAGACCCTGCGGGGCTGTCAGCTGCCAGCACTATGGGGCTGATGCTGGGACAGGAGCTGGAAAGAGGGGGTCCGTGCTCCAAGCCTGCAGGCTGGGGGAGTCCTATCAGGAGGAGAAAGGAGCACATAGCCGGGTGGAGAGACAATGTTCCCAGGTACAAAACGCAGCAGCGAAAAGGAAGGCACTAGGAATCCTGTCCCAGCTATAGGGTGAGCAGATAGCAAGTGTGAAAAATCAGGACACCTTCTTTTTCGGGGTGTAGGATATAGCTGCATATAGAAGACAAAGCCCCTAATATTGGGACATCTGGTCACCCCAGATGGCGACTGCCATGCCCAGCACTAGCCCATCCCAACCTGTGTCCCGCACCACCCCAGTCTGTCCTGGGGTCCTTTTTCTACATTCAGACAGTCCGTACTCACAAACACACACAGGCTCCAGACCCACAAGTGCACCCACCCATTCACATTTGCACACACATACACACGATCCTTCCAGACAAAAGGCTCCGAAGAGCCTTTTTACCTCAAGCCCTTACCCTCTGATGGCAGGGGGGGCCTGCGTGACATGAGTTTGGTGCGTCTCAGCCCGGTTCTCAGAGGCCAACCCCACCTCCCAAATTGCACCATCCCAGTTAGCATTCACGGCTCCCCTCGTTGCATAACTCAGCAGAGAGGCCTAAGGCCATGGAGACAGAACTCCCCACTCAGCCCTAGAGGAGTCTCTGCAGACCAGGGATGACGCACAAGAGGGGCAGTGTGAAGGAGTCTGCAATGCCACGGCTTGTGCCATCCCCGCTCTAGGGATGAAATGGAGACTTCAACCAGTCTGGCCCAGTCAGTATTAATGTTACGTCATTTCTACTGCCGTAGCGCCCAAAGCCCTAGACCAGAACAGGGACCCATTATACTCAACTCTGTACATGCACAAGGGAAGAAGCAGCCCCTGCCCTGCAGAGATTACAGTCTAAGGCCCTGATCCTGCAATGTGATGGGCCCGCTTGGATCCCCCATGGACCAGGGTCCGCTGGCAGGCATCACAGCGCAGACGCGGGTTCTAAGGCACGACTGCCACCAGAGCCTTTCACAAGCACAGGAATTCTACCATCACCCTCCTTTGACATCCAACAAGCTAGGGATTTTCCCCCGGCCTATTTCAGAGGGGCCCCTGGACACACGTGCACCCTCGCTGGTCAGTCAGTCCATCCATCTCTTGGAAATGAGATCAGCATGGAAACTGAGCCAAGCTGGGTTTAAACCCTGGGAAATCACCATGATAAGAGAAGGGACGTAATCCCCAGTTGACTTGAAAAATAAATCCTTGAGCCTCATTGAAACAAAAGCTCCATGTGTGCCGGTGGGGGGGGGGGGGGGGAGCGAGAGGAAGTTTTCTTCCCAGCGGCATGCTTTCTATCAGCTGAGTTCTCACAACTCAGAAACTGTATCCTCGCTGGAATGCTGCGGGAGAGCCACGGCCACTGTGCTAAAAAAGGCCGTACAACAGCCCAATGGTTCCCCGGAATGGCCGCAACAACACGTGACAACAGCACAGAGAGCAGCAAGTTGTTAGGACCCCAGGCAGATTCTGGAAAGGAGTGGGGGGTGGGGAGGGTGTCAAAACTTCTCTTCCTCCCACCCGTATATTTTGCTGAAAGGAAGTTTGATCCTGGGGCTATAGATGTCAACGGCCAAATGCCAGCAATGGCTGGTTGGGCAGGTGTCTCCATCAGGTGTGCTGATGAGTCTCTTTGGCGGGACAGGGGATGCCAGTCTAGAGGAAGGGTGCTGAGAAGGAGGAAGAACTGGAAGCTAGAGGGAGCACATCTCTCTGTTGCAGGCTGCACGATGAGCGTCACCATCTTCTTCTTCGGTCACTGCGGGCCTGTGGCTGAGGCAAACCTTGGACCTTCTTGTGGACTATAAAAGGAACATGGGCAATTGGACTGTCCTGGAGCTTGACCTCAGCCCGGCTGTGCTGAACCCTGCAGTTGACCTTCCACCTGTTATGCTGCATGTGGGCTATTTTCTAAGCACACCAGAGTCTCCAGTTGAAGCCTTGAGGGCCCCTGCAGCAGCAGGTCGGCTGAGTGAGTGCGGTTGCTGCTGAGGAAGACCCCAGTGCAACGTGGCCAGATCTCAGCCTGAAGGAGTTCACAGGTTTTCTTTGCTCTTGTAACTGGGCGCCAGTCACGGTGATTTCCTCTGGCTCCTCACCAACAAGAACGAAGCTGATGGCTCCTAGATAGGTTTGGTGACTAAGCCTCATGATCTGCTGTGTGAACTAGTGACAAAGGGGGACGCTCATGAGACTTGTGTTGCTTCCAGTAAGCTTAGTGGACAAAAGTTCGGCTGTGGCTCTAAAGCTGGACCCTTATTCCTCATGAAGCTCCTGGGCCCCTTTCCGTTCCTTCTCTAATGGACCCCCTGCCCCAGCCCCCTCCTCGGGTGTGATCCTCCAATATGCCTTCAGCTTCCTTCCCATCCCACAAACAAGTCCCAGCTCTTCCCAATGCACAACCTATCAACGGGTCCATAGAGCTTTCCTTCCCTTCCACACAGGCCTCTCCTACCTTTAATTAGTTCTCTGCAGGACATGGTAGTTCTGGCAGACTCCCAGCTAGCCCAGAACTCAAGCTTTGTGCACCGCACCCTTCAGAGGCCACTAGAGGTGGGATCTTCACCTGCAAGTAGGCTTGAAGGAACATGAGGCTCACTGGGGGGGACCAGGGAGGGATCTTATGCTGGGAAGGGCGTGAGAGGGTCCAGAGAAAGCCAAAAGCTTGCTGAACAGGTCTAGGGAAGGGTCAGAGCCATGTGGAAAGTCAGGGAGAAGAGAGAGTCTTTCTTCAAACTAATCTGAACATTGTAAACATTTCAGGTTCAGAGTCTGGGCTGACGTTTGGGCCAATTATGTTTCCTGAATTAGGACAGATAGATGCACACGGTACCAACAAATGAAGAAGGCAATATTTCCAGGAGGTTTGATCTCACTGAGGCCTCGGCGGTCACGACCCACCCAGCCCACAGGGTGACATTTCCGCACTGTGGGATATCAGCTGAAGCCATGTGAAAGCATATGTCTGCAGACCAGCCCTTCGAGATGAGTGGAAATGAGGTTAAACTCAGGTGTATGTACCAAATGCCCCCACTGCCCGGGCTCTGCAGGGACATGGGCATACAAACAGGTTTCAGGCAGTGTGGCCTAGTGAGTAAAGCACTGGACTGGGATTCAGGAGACCTAGGTTTTATTCCTGGCTCTGCCACTGGCCTGCTGGGTGACCTTAGGCAACTCATTTCAGCTCTGTGCCTCAGTTTCCCCATCGGTAAAATGGAGATAACAGTATCACCTTTGTAAGATCTAGTGATGAAAAGTGCTCTATAAAGAGCTAGATATTATTACATCATCCATTTTCACTTCCCTCTGAAATGGGCTCATTTCCTAGATTGCTAAATAGAACACAGCCCACGTCATTCTGTGCTGTCTTGGGTAACTGAAATCTCACTGTCATTCATGGTTGTCACAGGCTGATGTGTTCTGAACTAGGAAGTGGCAGGAGCATTTCATCGCAGAGAATAAAGAATTTGAATTTAAGTATTTTCAGATCCCCTCCCGTTCCTGCCCTGTCTCTCCTTATCCCGTCACCCTTCCAAAAAAGAATCCCACTTATGCACGATGACCACAATAAAAGAAGCATTTGGCACAAAAATCTAGGCTTCACTGCAGTTAAAAGCAGAATTTCAAGTGAAACTAACAGGCATTTGGAGGAAACTCCATATTTTCTGGTGGAACATTCTGGTCAGGTCTTCAATAGAACAACTGCGGGGGATGAGGGCACAGTCATTGGCTGACGTCAAGTGGAAATTCTAGCTTTGCAGAGCTAAAAGACAGAAAGATGAACCTCCCAGGAGCCACCTGCTAACCCTTGACAGGTGCTCAGAGCACGGAATGTGATCGGCGGTGGCCGAGCAGTAATGCCTGGGGTTGTTACAAAGTCACGTTCTACCCCTTTCCCAGAAATGGTTCTCCAAATTCCTATGTACAATTGGGCTGTAGCCTCACTGAGAAGGAAAGAAGGGGAAACCGGATGTCATGGGTATTTTAGCGGAAATATTCCTAAAGGAGTTAATGCTTAAAATCCCTAGTTTTTGACATTGGGATTCTTCTGAGTAAAAAAGAAAGCTGTGTAGACATAGTCAATGCATTTGTGAGATCTAGTGTGTGCGTTGGCTGGTGGTTAGAGAAAAGGACTAGAAGCCAGGACTCCAGGGTTCTATTCCTGGGTTGTGGGAGGAGGCATGGGATCTGGTGGTTAGAGAAGGGGACTAGAAGCCAGGACCCTAGGGTTCTATTCCCGGCTTGTTGGAGCAGGCGTGGGATCTGGTGGTTAGAGAAGGGGGTGGACTAGGAATCCGATACTCCTAGATTCTATTCCTGATTCTGCCACACTGATTCCATGTGAAAGTCACTTAATGCCTCATTGTACTCACCAGCAAAATGGGAATAATCCATTCCATAATCCATTCACATGGGAGGAAGAGTGAGCAGCTGTTAGGACTGAGGATTGCAGAACATTTGGACAGATCAGAGAGTCTCGTCCTAGGTATTTCTCAAGCATCATCCGTATAACATCTAGGCTCCAAGGTCAGAAAGGAGAATTGCCTTATTCCATGTGCAAAGGTCACCCACTCTCTAGCATGTCCTGTTTTAGCCCGTTACTTACCTTGCTGCCGTTGGTCTATCGTAAACCTCCACAGACTCTGTGCTTCTGCCTTGGTCACTGAAAGAAGGCTTGTGCAAAAGGGTGGATCATACATTAGGCCTTAAAGAAGGTCTGGCTCATCTGACATGTGAAAAAGCTCTCAAATGCAACATGCGATTGCAGTGTTTGCTTGCCCATGGATGCAGTTCACTTGCTAAGATAGATAAGACAGGTGAGCAGAGCAGATGGGCCCACCATCAACCTCAGCCTGGACCAGTCCACACAAAAAATCCACTTCCTGGACACTATGGTGCTAATGAGCGATGGTCACATAAACACCACCCTATACCGGAAACCTACTGACCACTATTCCTACCTACATGCGTCCAGCATTCATCCAGACCACACCACACGATCCATTGTTTACAGCCAAGCTCTATGATACAACTGCATTTGCTCCAACCCCTCAGACAGAGCCAAACACCTACAACATCTCTATCAAGCATTCTTACAACTACAATACCCACCTGCTGAAATGAAGAAACAAATTGACAGAGCCAGAAGAGTACCCAGAAGTCACCTACTACGGGACAGGCCCAACAAAGAAAACAACAGAACGCCACTAGCCCTCACCTTCAGCCCCCAACTAAAACCTCTCCAACGCATCATCAAGGATCTACAACTTATCCTGAAAGACGACCCATCACTCTCACAGACCTTGGGAGACAGGCCAGTCCTTGCTTACAGACAGCCCCCCAACTTGAAGCGAATACTCACCAGCAACCACACATCACACAACAGAACCACTAACCCAGGAACCTATCCTTGCAACAAAGCCTGTTGCCAACTGTGTCCACATATGTGTTCAGGGGACACCATCATAGGGCCTAATCACATCAGCCACACTATCAGAGGCTCATTCACCTGCACATCTACCTATGTGATCTATGCCATCATGTGCCAGCAATGCCCCTCTGCCATGTCCATTGGTCAAACTGGACAGTCTCTACGTAAAAGAATAAATGGACACAAATCAGACGTCAAGAATTATAACATTCAAAAACCAATTGGAGAACAGTTCACTCTCTTTGGTCACTCGATTACAGACCTAAAAGTTGCAATTCTTCAACAAAAAAAACTTCAGAAACAGACTCCAAGGAGAGACTGCTGAATTGTAATTAATTTGCAAACTGGATACAATTAACTTAGGCTTGAATAGAGACTGGGAGTGGATGGGTCATTACACAAAGTAAAACTATTTCCCCATGTTTATTTCCCCCCTCCCCCCCACTGTTCCTCAGACATTCTTGTCAACTGCTGGAAATGGCCCACCTTGATTATCACTACAAAAGGTTCCCCCCTCCCCCTTCTCCTGCTGGTCATAGCTCACCTTAAGTGATCACTCTGGTTACAGTCTGTATGGTAACACCCATTGTTTCATGTTCTCTATGTATATAAATCTCCTCACTGTATTTTCCACTGAATGCATCTGATGAAGTGAGCTGTAGCTCACAAAAGCTTATGCTCAAATAAATTTGTTAGTCTCTAAGTCCTCCTTTTCTTTTTGCGGATACAGACTAACACGGCTGCTACTCTGAAACCAGTCCTCAGAATCTGCACTCACGCAAATTGTCCCTCGGAGTCAGACAGACAGTACAGCATCAAGAGAAAGCTTTCCCTAAAATTTCCCAGGCTTCTTTGTTCCCTATGTCATATCCTCTTACAGGTGAGGGCTCACCAGTACTTCCTAGTACAGGCATGAAACCCCTACCTAGCCCTGACCCGACCAACTGCAGGTGAGACAACTATCACTGATAATAAATTAAATCACTCCAAACCAATCCACTATCACTGCTTCTGTTCCACCTGGGATCACTAATTCCCCCCCCCCCCAACAATTGCACCTGGGACCTTCCATTGAGCCAAACCATTGCAGCAGGTGCACAAGGTGGAAAGAGCTGCTCTGGAGATAAAATACATAAAAATATTCAAAGCCAAAGAGTCTTACTAAAATGGGACACTTCATAGCAGTGTCCTCTCTTCAGAGAGCAACTAACCCCCTTGGAAACAGGTAAGTATTAATATCCCCTTTGTACAGATAAAAGGGAACAGTTAACTGATATGCCCAAGGCTACCCACTGTATCAGTGGTAGAGAAGGGATTAGAACTCAGGACTGCCGGGCATTCAGTGCCATACTCAATCCTTTTTATATCTAGGTACTTAGGTGGCCCCATCACTGAAGTATCTGCCTTTGTGGAGCATGCCGCTATTGTGTTGTAGTTTGTTAGATGCCTGGAGGCCTTTCCCTTTGGTTTGCATTGAAATGTTAAATATCCATTTAAGATTAAGTCTGAGTTTCTGGATTCATCCAAACTTTCAATTCCATAGGCCGTAGCCAAGGTAAGAAGAACTGAAGGAACCATTGTTTTCATTTGTAGTCTGTGTCAGAAAGAACCCCACCCTTAAAAGAAAGTTTGGAAGTTTTCAGAACTATCTCCCTCACCATCCTGGGTTCTCCCACCTGGATGGTCACCTTGTCTGTTCATTCCCTCTGAAGCACCTGGCCTTGGCCACTGTCAGAGGATGGGACATGGGGCTACCTGGACCATTGGTCTGACCCAGTCTGGCCTTTCTTATGTCAGTTGGCTGCAGATCCTGATTCTCCCCTCACTTAGGTGCAAACTGGGAGAAACCCTGCTGAAGTTACAAGGGTGTGAATGAAAGAAGAGACAGTCCCTGGGCCTGTATGTATATTACAACTTACACAAGCCCAGCGGTACTGAGGTTATGGCCTAGAAGAGCCTGTCCTCGGCTGCTTATTTACCAGACGCTCTGGGCTGAAATTTCCCACGCCCAGTGCCTGCCTAGGGCTGAATATTGGGGGGGGGGGCGGGTGTAGCGTTGAGTCTGTTACATGTGGGTCTCGCCAAGGGGAAGGTGAACAGCGTCGGGGGTTGGCTGGGCCCGGGAGGCCGGGCAGGGGGTGTGTCTCTGGAAAAGGGGAGGTGAGAGGGAGAGAAATTAAATGCAACCACCCAGCACAGAAACGGCCCATTCATTCATCCTGCGGCTGCCTGGCTCCCGCTCCTCCCAGGGCCGCGCCCCCCCCACCGCCCCCCCACCACGCTTGGAAGCTCGCTCACGCCCTCCGGAGCCACTTTCGTGGGACCATGGCCAAAGGCAAAGGGGCGGAAAGCGCGTCGTCCACCGGGCTGCTGCAGCCGGGTCTCCTGAAGCAGGACGAGCTCCGGCACGCCAAGGTGCGGGCAGCCGCTCCGGGCTCGGACGCGGGGTCCGGGGAGAGGGGGGTGGATGCGGAGGGAGGGATCCCCTGGGGGGCGGGGCGGATCCAGGGGAAGGGAAGCGAGCCTGATGCGGGGAGGGGGCGGGTTGATGGGGGGGGGGGATAAACTTCCTCGGAACAGCCCCTGGGGCAGGCGCGAGTGGGGTAGCACCCGAGCCGGCCGTGGGGGGAGAGCCGGCCGGGAGGATGCGGCTGGACGTCCCGGTGTGTCGCCCCCTCCCGCACCCCACCTCTGGGCGGGGAGCGCCGGGTCGGAACCGTGCGGGCTGGGGCCGGACGGGAGCCGGCGGCTGCTCGTTCGCCCCGGGGGTGCAAGGAAGCCCGGCTCGCCTTTGGCCGCGCCCGGGCGCACCCGGCCGGCTGGGGCTCGGGGATCAGGCGCGCCGCTGGCTCCAGCCCAAGTTCATTCATCACAGGCAAGGGCAAACTTTTCTTAAAGGAGCCGCGTCCTTTTTCCCTCCACCGGGTCTGCAGCCGGTTCCCCCTGGCTGGAGGCGGGCGGGGGTCCTGGGGGAGGCACAAGGCGATGATCTGAGACTCTCCGAGCCAAACCCGCTCGTGGGGAGAGGGGCTTCAAAGAGCTGCTTGGAAACGAACCCCCCCCCACACACACACACGCCCGGCCCGGTCCGGCTCGGCTCGGTTCTTTGGGCTTGGGGACAGCATCGGGGCTGCGCTGGAGCTTGAGGCGCTGGTCGCTTCGGGGCTTTGTTTGCATTAAGTTTCAGTCTCTGGACAAGCCCTCCCGGAGTGTGTGGGAGGGGGCCGGCTGTGTTATCACTTTTCCCTGGCGCACCCAGAGGCTTGGTCTGATGGGCCCCTTATAATGAGGTGTGAGGTGATCCCGTACACAGCCTGGGAAGCGTGCCAAGAGGCGGTGATACCGGCCCGCTCCTAGCAGCGGGTAAGCCTAGCACTAAACGCTTTATATACCGCTTGTTATCTTCAGAGAGCTCTGCAAGCACCATCTAATCCTCGCAACACTCCTGCGATGTAGATAAATCCCATCCCCTTGATACAAAAGGGGAAACTGAGGCACTTGCCCAAGGCCACGCAGTGAATCACCATCCCAGCTGGCTGTAGCTTTGAGTCCCTGATGCTCCTGTGCCTGCTTCGCCCTGTGGGCAATACTGCCTAGCTAGGGTTGCCAACCCTCCAGGATTGTCCTTGAGTCTCCAGGAAGGTGTCCCACCAAAACTGGAAACCCTATGCTGAGCAGGATTGTCTGATTGTTCACTTGTATTCCCTGTCTGTCTGTATCCGTCTGTCCCTTGTCTTATACTTTGATTGGGAGCCAGGACTTTTTGTTCTGTTCCTACAGCACCTGGCGCAATGAGGCCCTGGTCCAATAATAAGCTGTCTGGTAGCACAATTAATGAAAATGATTCTCTCCCAATGGTACTGCTAAGGGTATAGCCACAGTCTGTGTTGTGTGTCTGAGTTGTGTAAAGTGGTGAACTAGCAACTTCATCCCCAGGGAAGTTGTTGATCCGTCTTCTTTCACTCCTTGCAATTCCACTTCCCTGTGGGAGAACTCTGCATGTGCCACCAAAGCTCCCTGTTTTATTTTAACCCAAATTCCCATGGGCTTTGTCTCCCCTCTCTGTATGTTTCGATGCAGCTGTAGATCTAATTTGGTGATGGTATCAGTTTGCAGAATTAATTTTTCAACAGCTTGCTTGTCCATAGCTGCCCTGGTGGCTCTCAGCTTTGTTTGCATCTCCTCCCCAGGGGACCCCTCAGCTCTTAGTTAAGACCCGTCATTTTGAGAAGGGCGCACAAACCGCCGGGGTGGGGAACAGGCGCCCTGGTGTGACTCTCCTGATTCTGAGGCTTTTATTGGGAGACTGAGGAATTGCACACGCATCGCCTGTCCCTTTCGCCTGCCGATCATTGTAGCTTCAGAGATTCCGCCAGATGTGAGACGCTAATGGAAACCGCTCCGGCTTATTCTGTGGGGTGGGCAAACCCAACCCCCTGTTAGCTGTAAATCTGGAGGCACTGAGCCTGTATGTTCACTTAAACAAGCAGTTAAATACAGTACAGCCTTCCAGAGTATGAATAGTGGGGGAAATTATTTGGATGCTGCTTGACTCCTCCTTGAATTCCAAGGCCTCTGTTTGAAGTTCAGGATCTGGCTAGATGGAGTAGATTCTGGATTGCGAGAGCGACACAGACACAGACGGATCAGGGAATGAAGAGCCGGGATGGCAGTAGGATGGATTGCCTGTTGGGCTGAATTTAAGCAGGGTATCAGCAGTCTGTATTCAGTGCTAGCAGGGCCTTAAAAGCCACCGAATCAGGCTGTGGAAACCTGCTGTCTGTGCTTCCCTTTCTTGGCACATTCAGTCAGAAACGCTGATCGTTGACTGTGGAAGGCAGTACGGTCTAGTGGTAAGAACAGGAGGGCTGGAAGTTTAAACGAGCAGAGTTTGGAAGAGCTGCATTTTGTCCTGGATGAGTAAACATACGTTCAGCGTTTCCTCGACTGTCAAACCGAAATGTGAGGGGCTGTTCCATTCTTAACGAGCGAAGCGGAGACCTGTGGGCAACTCATCTGCAGCGGAGGCTGGAGGGCTGTTTGTAATCTCTGTTGTGGTCCTAGGTTGCAGGTGGACATGGGGGAGTGATTGGGGGGGTGGGGGAGCTCCCTACACTTGGTGGTTGTTGATCTGACTGTCTAGGACCAGACCGACTAAGCTGCTGCCTTTCATTGCTTTTGCAGAAGGAAAGCAAAGAGAAGCTGTCTGTGTGCAACAAACTCTGCTATGCTGTCGGCGGCGCTCCCTACCAGATCACTGGCTGCGCCCTGGGGTTTTTCCTGCAGATCTACCTGCTGGATGTCGCGCAGGTAATTCTTTCAGCCAGGTTTGCTTGCCTGGCGCTGAGTAGCCAGCCTAAGGGTAATACCTGGGGGCTCTGGATGCAAGCATGGGATTCTCTTGACCCAAAACCCATCCACTGTGATCCGGTCGTCTTTTTTGGCTATTTTTACTCTGACCTGATCTCAGGATGAGGAAAGGTTTGGGGCTTAGCGCTCTTATGGTCTCTGGTCAGCAGAAGCATTGAATGGAGAGAGATGTGGGGAGGGGGTTTCCCTGATGGATTTTTCTATTTGCCCAGTGGAGTGACTTTCCCTCTATGTATAAAATAGAGCAGGTGCCTGATTAGAGAGATGCCCCCAGGCTGTCTGGCTATAGCTGAGGAGCTTCCTTTCCTAGGAGGTGTAGCACTGAGGGCTGCAAGTGTAAGAGCTGGCCAGTGCCTTAATCCACTGACTGCTAGGAGGTAGCTGATGGTGAGAGGGGAGATTTAAATACAGGGTGCTCTTGTGGTCAGTGAGCTCAGCTGCTGTGAGTCATATGGAGGGAACCCCCCGGCTTTCCCACACGGTAACTTTCAGTGTTCCATAAAGGTGGCTTAGAATGAGTCTTGCAAGTCGTAGATGAGCCCTGTTCCCCCACCAGTCAGTGCTGTGTCCCTTTCAGATGGGCTTTTAGCAGGGAGGATTTTTGTCAAAAAAAGTAAAGGCACTTTTCAAACTTGGGTGCCTAAAGTGAGCCATGTGACCCCTCATTTTCACCCGGAGGTAGAAGAAGCTTGGTTGGGTGGGGATGAGTTGCAAAGTACAGAATTCTCACTGAATGCAATCAGGTGAGTACCCGGGGAGGGAGGAAGGGGGAAGTGATCTGAAATTCAGGTGCCTACATATGGATTTACGTGCCAAACCTCAAGCATTTGAGTCTGAAAATTCTGCTTTGCATTTCTAAAATGCTAGCAAATTCCGCTCCAGAAAAAAGGAAGCATGGATCAGATTGGAGTGATTTCTTCAGAGGGCTTAGAGCTGGATTTACAGTTGCCAGCACTGGGAGGCAATGTCTCCTGGGTTTTTACTCCCGGCTTTGCCACCGTTGTCCTGTGTGACCTGGTGCACCGCTCTGTGCCTCCATTTCCCCATCTGTAAAATGGGATAATACTGACCCTCCTCTCTGAGTGTTAAGATCTAATGACATCTGTTATGCGCATGCAAAGTAGTATTATTGGGCCTAGACGCTCTTCTGCTTCCAGTGCTGATGGAGGGTCTGGCGCTGGGACTGGTACCTGCAGAGAGCTATATATACTGATGTGATGGATGGAGCGGGTTGGGAAGGAAGCTGTTGCTGGCCATGTTTGTGGCATGTTCTGGATGGAGCTGGGATGGAAAGGTGATGGCTTCTCCTACATCCTTATCTCCAAATGGGATGGTGGGCAGGCCCAGGGGCAGACTTAAGCTGCCACAGGACGCTGGAGGTGTTGAGTTGGTGTCTGTGGCAATGAAATTGTCAGGAGTTTAACGTGGAATGGGTAAGATGAGATGGACTGAAATTCTACTTCCAGCTGCAGGCTGCCTCGACCAGCCCCTAGGGTAGCCATCTCAAAGAGGGGGAGAGGGATCAGATAGTCCCCCTGCCTCTGAGGCACCCTGGAAATGTGTGGAGGAGGGGCCCGTGTGCACCTGCTCTGTTTCCAAATGCTAAAGGTCGAGGCTAAGATCTTCAGGGTAAGCAATCAGCTGGGGAAAGGGACTCTGACCGCCTCAGGGTCATGGGGTCTCTGCTATCCAAGTGAATTCTGTCCTCTCTTTCTATAACAGCTGGACCCTTTCTATGCCTCCATCATCCTCTTTGTGGGTCGAGCGTGGGATGCTATCACCGACCCCATGGTGGGTTTCTTCATCAGTAAAACCCCTTGGAGCCGCCTCGGACGCCTGATGCCCTGGTAAGGGAAGCTTGTCGGAGCAGGGGATTTTGCGTCCCAGCCTGAGGTTGGAGCTCAGCATGGTCTAGCTTGGGTTCCCTTGGCCACAATGGCAGCAGGGCCCTTCCAGGTCAGCGTTAGGATCCTGGGAGCCTTCTAGAGAGTAGAGGCTCGCATTGGCTACCCTGCATTTGCCTCTTGTGCTCCAAAGAAGGGTTAATGTTATCCCTGTATTACATGTGGGGAACCAGAGGTGCAGAAAAGGGAAGGAACTTGCCTAAGGTCACACAGCGAGTCCGAGCTGGGAATAGATCTCAAGTCTGTGCAGTGAATGGAATGGAACAGAGGCTTGGCAGTCAGCTGAAGGCTGAGTAATCCCTAGATGGCTTAACAAGTTGTGAAAAATGCCTGACTGATGAGAAGTGGCCCTAGGGACAAGGAGGGAAACTCTATTATCTGAGCCTTCGGCCTTTCGCAGCCTCCAGATAGGTGAGAGGGAAACCTTGTAGAGTGGGAATCGATGAACCCAGTGACGGATAGTCAAGTGGGCCTCACTCGCCCAGAAACAACTCTAGCTCAGCCCCTGTGCTTGAGGTGCCTTGCTGTGATCATCGACCCACGAGCAGCTGAGTGTATGGGACTCCCTGGTGTGGGGTCGGGGGCAAGGCCTGGCAGCAGTGCCAAGCTCTGTGGCCCTGAGCGATAAGACAATGCGTTTCTGGTGGTGGGCACGCTCCTGTGGGGGGTTCTTTGATGGATCTTCAGGGTGGCTTTTCTCTTTCCCCACCCCGATGCGGCCACTCCTCCCAGCTCTCCGGGGAAGGGGTAGTCTGAGCACTCAACTGGCTCTTGATAAGTCAGACCCTTGATTATTTGTGCATTGTGGTAGCACCCAAAGGAAATGCCAGTCGTGGACCAGGATTCCATTGCGCTAGGTGCTGTATGAACACAGGGGACGGGAGGGGCTGGGGGGGCAGATAGAGGGTTGTAAAGTAGGCTGCGGGGGAGGGGACCACGTGTCTGGAGATTGGCATGTGAATTGTCAGGCGGAAGGCACAGCGTGTTCCTTTGTCGCAGTGCTGGGACACGCTGTCGTTGGGGTGAGAGGAGGGGAAGGTCCCTCTGGCTTGTGTATTGATAGACACACACACACACGCTCTGCAGCTGGTGAGAAACCTAAGTTGGTGTAACTGGCCCCACCCCCTGGCAGCTGCTTTTATCTCCACTTGCCCTGGCGGGACAGGGGAGGCGTCCCCATGAAGGAAACGTCCAAAGTTCGTCCCGAGCAGCAGAACTGTTTGGCTGTGCTAGCCGACCCGCGTGTCTGATCCACACAATATCTGAAAACCTTGCCAAAAATCTGTGGACACCAGGGCTGCTACCGCGGCTGGAACTGAATCTGTGTTGGCAGTGGTGGGGGGTTTCCAAGAGCTGTAGCCTGTTTTGAATCTTCTTCTGAGCAGGAGGAGCTTTTAACTTTATGTTCTTCTCCCTGGAGCTGGTTTGACTTGGAAGGATGGGGGTGGGGAGGAGTTGGGATAGGAAGTCGAAGATGGTTCAAACCAAGCTCACCCCCACCCCAGCACGCACTGGGCCTCTCACTTGTGTAAATCAGGAGTAACTCCATTGGAGGCAATGTAAAACTGGTGTCGCTGAGAACAGAACCGGGCCCTCAATTTGTCGAATGGGCAGCCCATTCGACCCTCCTGTCTCCGGGGGATGGAGCCGCAGGGCTTTGCTCAGATACGTGTGTGCTGGGTGTTGGGCTTGACTTTTTGTCCAGACTGGATTCCTGGCAAATCTGCCCTGTGTTGGGAATGAAGCCGCTCTGCTGCTGGAAAGTAAGAGCTGTTTGTCTCCGGAGCACCAGGTGGCATTGCAGTATTGTCCCTCCCGGCCATTTGGGGGGGTACGTATAGGGGTGGGGGGAAGCCAAGATTGTTTCTACCGCACCTGTTACTCCTGCAGCCAGGGTCAGTGGGTTGCAGGAAGCCACGTGATTTACAGCTGATTTGGGGGGGGGAGAAAGCAACTGGAGACCAGGCCTGAGCTGGCAGTGACAAAATTAGATGTTCTCACTCCGCGCTTCTCTGCCCTCCCACTTTGGAGAGTGGGACGCTAGGCACTTGCACGGACAGGATACATCCAAGAGAAGCAGGGTGTGGAGTGGACAGGAGCTAGATGGTTCAGCACACTGAGAGCCTGGTGAGGGGATGCAGCGCCTTCCACCTCTAGGAGCACGGGTTCTAGTCCGCTGCAGGGTGCTAGCAAGTGAAAACCATGGCTCGTTGGTCTCTGTTGAATGAGCCGGTCCTAACCTGATTTCATGCAGGCAGGTATCTGCCCACCAAAAACGGCACCACAATAGCACTAGGGGTCGGCAGAGAAATTAGGACGGTGTCCGGGGCCTTGATCTCCACCTGCTGCCTCTCCGGGTGAGCGTGGAGGCACATTACCCATGCAGGGTTCGGAGGCTTGGCCTGCGTCTGCCCTGTGGGTAAAGAGCTAACGTCTATCCCCAGGGCAGTCGATCTAGCACCTGGCAGCATTGCTGAAATGTCAAGTAGAGAAGGGGGTGGGTGGGGAGGAGATGGGGAGGTGGAAATTAGCGGGACTGGTCCTTTCCGCCCCCCACAGGTGGAGCTTGCATCCCTCTGCTCCCTGGGGTTTGAATGAAAAACGTGGTGTCCTGTTTTTGTTGATCTAAACCAGGCTTCACACATAGACCAAAAATAGTTTCCCTCCCCACAGCGCCTGTTGTGAGCTCTTAGGAATTGGAGGAATGGCTGCACACAAGCAGCGAGCAGCTGTCTGGATGTGTTCCAAGGCAGAGCTAGCAGAGGGCTGTCCTTTAATTGCTCTATATTTGAACATCTAGACATCCTTAGAGTCCTCTGGTGTGCTACAGTCTTGTGCCTTTAAGGCTGGGGTGGGGGAGAACAGCCACAGGGGACTTAATATGCACAATGCTTGCACCCTTCAAATTATACTGGGCCTTAGACCTAGGAATCCTTCCTTGTTGCTACAGAAGGGAAGCAGCACATCTAGTAGCTGGGCACGGTGGCTTCAAGTCATGGCTTTTACGCTTGTTTGCTCTGTGGCGTTGGGCAAGTAGCTGGGTGCCCGATTGGGCCATCTTTTGGTGACCCTAAATAGCTAGAACTATAGACAGTCCCACTGACTTAAACAGGACTCCCTGTGCATGGGCAAGGGTGGCCCAGCTGCTGGGCCCTCTATCACTGTGTATCTCAGTTTCCCTATCTGTAAAAAAATGATACTTAATTTTTCATCTGTATAGCCCTGAGATCTCTGCCCAGTTAGTTTGAACAACTTGCTTTTAATGAGCCCTGATCACCCGTCAACATCCTCTTATAACCTGCTTCATAAACAAGGCAGATTACCAATAAATTCCTTGGTAGACCATTCTAAATATCCCTCTCAGCCGTACCCTTTTAATCTGTGGAATAAGGTCCACTTGGTGGGTACATCTGGCTGTAATTCTGCTGAGTGTGGTGACAAGGGGCAGTGCTTGTGTCCCTAGAATCCAGAATAAAATTGTAAGCTATACAATGGCTTGATAGCTCACTTACCAAAATAAATAAATAAAAATGTCCCTCTCTGGTGCCCTCTTGTTATAATTTTGGTCTCTTAAGCTTGGATTCCCCATATGCTCCCCTGTGCCCCCAAATTCATCCCACGTGGATTTCCTTCTCTGTTCACTGAAGTCATCCTAACAGCTGTGCCCAGCCAGCGATCTGCTCACTCTGCTCTTGCCCTGCCCTGCTCTCGCTTCTTCTGGGGGAATTTTGGGCTCTCAGCACCCCCTTTATTTAAGAGGCCCTGTTGCAAACCTCAGTTGCAGATAACTCGAGGTCCTGTGTCCCATTCCCAGGTCGTGGCTAGGGCAATGATTCTGCTCAAGCAGAGGAAAGAGTTAAAGATTAAGGGCCCGGGGGTGTGTCGCTTTCAGAGGAACATGCCATCCCCACTTGGCCAATGGGGAGGCAGGGTGTGCGGCATAGCCTGGTGGAGTCTGTTTCAGATGTCTCAGCTAATTGCCACAGTCCTGCTCAGGGGTTACTAGGAGTCAGTCTCCAGGCTGAAAGCTGCAGCGTGAGTGGTGGCTGGGGGTGGCAGGCAGGGTGAGCTGATCTACTGATTCCTTAGCTACACCAGCCAGGCACATGGCTCTAATCCCAGATGTCCAAGTAGTGTGGTGGGCGGGGGGTGGTGGTGAAGGCATCAGAAATGTACCCTTGTTTGTAACCCAGCTGTACTGTTTGGGTGCCCTGCCGCAGCAGGCATGGGAATGTGCTCGCTCCCGCAGCTTCGGATCTGCGTAAAAGTTTATGAAAACTCTGAATGACTCAACGTGCGCGAGACGCAATGGGAGAGGCGCATGTGATGGGAGAGGAGTGGCTGCAGGGCTCTGTGCTTTCCACTGCTTCCTGGCCTCGTCATCACACACTCGCCTGCTCCCCGCCCCACCTGGAAATAACCGATGCAGGGGAAAATGTGAATATCGGGTCATGTATTTCCCCCTCTCTCCCCCTTATGTGGCTGCTGTACAGTGTGCTTAGGTACAGTGTGTCTCACCCCGGGAGTTTAAATTTAAACTCTGTTTCTTGCCAGGTCAATCAAGAAAGGAAAGAGCTCCGTTCTCCTCTCCGTACCACAGGGAAAAATAAATCCTGTCCCTTTCTCGCACTCCTCTGGGATTGTAAACACCCCAAGGCAGGGACTGTCAAGCAGCCAGTACAAAACCTACCCCAATGGGGCACTGAGTGCGATGGGGGGCTTCTAGGCCTTCCCACAGCCTGAGTGTTGGGCTCCATTTCCCCATGGGACTGATCTAGTCCTAGCCGCAACATTCGGGGCGGGTGTCTCTTTACTCCAAAGAAGAAACTGCTTCTTTCCCCCTCTCCCACCCACGCCACATTATTGGGGGCCATTCAGGCCTTCCCAGAAACGTGGGATGGATCAAGGTACCAAATTCCTGATGTAGGGGGATTCTCCTCGTCTCTCGCCTCGTGGGTTCTTGCTGGTGGTGCCGTCACAGGGATGTCCTCCCTCAGAACCAGTTCCCCCGCCCCCCTTCCCACTCCCCTCTGGGATACAGTGATATCGAATGGAAACTGGAAAGGCCTTATCCCTGTTACGGCCTGAACCCCAACGGGCCGCTGGGAGTGGTCTGTCCGTCCCTGCAGTGCAGGTGACGTATGGGTAGGGGACCAAACACTCCCTTCGCATGATTGTGAAGTTGGAGGACCCCCACCCTTGCAGTTCTCCTGATGTGGGGAATCTCCTTTGCTCTCTCTGGGTAGGTTTATGCTGGAGGGATTTTTACCGCCATTTAATTAGCCACCCATTAACATAAGCGCCTTTGTTAAGGCTGGCCGCTCCCCAAGCACTGGGTCCAGGAGACAGCGATGTGTGTGGCTCAGTCGAGCAAAAAGCGAAAAGGTGTGTGTTGGGGCTGATGGGCCATGCCCAGCCTCCGAGCTGCTGCAGTATCTCCAGGTAGTGCCAGGCTGCTCAGCTGACTCCGCAGGGTAGAGGGGAGGATTTGGGCTCTAAAAACAGCTCCCGTCTCCTGTTCTGGCTAATGGCGAGTGAACCAGCTCCCTGGAGCTCTGCTAGCGGGTACTGTAGGGAGTCCCTCCCGGAGCCAGGCACAGGCTTCTTGCTTTCTGGTCCACTTGCACTTCCCTCTCTCCCCACTTCGGACAGGATCAAAGGAAAGAGCCAGCTGGGGTCTGAAGGTTCACTCTTCCTTTGCTAACCAATGTCCGTCTCTGCTTGGGGAAATGGGCCTTATCCTGCCCTCCCTCACGCTGGAGGCTTGATTGGTGTGTGTAAAATACTCTGGAATCCTTGCAGCTCTGCCCTGCTAAGACAAGCCAGGCTGCTTGCTGCTCAGCCTTCAGGTGGCTAGGATGTGGAGGGAGGGTTTGCTGCCCGAACTGGTTCCTTCACCCTTGCTCCTGCAGGCTGCTTAGCTGGGAAGGGAGAGAAGGCTGCCGAACAAGCTCTTGCATCTCGTCCTGTGCAGAGCACTGCTCGACTTGGATGAGAGCCGGGAACAGAAGGAAAAGCTCAGAATGGAGATGGGTCCCTTTTCTCTTCATCTTGTACAGACAGGATGACAGCTTTTAATAGGAATTCCCATCTCCTGCAATTTCCCTTTCCATGTTTGTTCCCTGCTTTCTGCCCCTATTATTAGGGGGGAGACACATGGCTAAGGAACCACTGTTCTAACCCCTCTGAAACAGGCAAGATGACCCAAGTACAGGGTCCAGCCTGGCCTATTGCTTGGAAAGCCCTTCTGGACATTGCAAATGCCAATGTAAGGGGCTCCCTCCACCTCCCGCACTCACCTCGCTTCTCCCGCACGCCCAGAAACAGGACGACGGCGCAGAGTATGTAGATCCCACCAATGACTCCCGCTGCGATCATGTAGGCGTTTCTCTGTGCAAGACAGATGCGGATCCAGTTAGCAAGGCCGCTCCACCAGGTCCCTTCTACCAGTGTCTCTTGGGGAGCTCTAGACAATGGCGCAGCCAGTGTCACGCATGCCCCAGCAAAACGGGACGGAGCTCTCGCTACAGACTGGGGTGGGACAGAGTCGATGCTGTGCTATGGATCCACATAAAAAGCTCCCTGCTCCACCCCCGCCAGTGCCAGGGGATCCCGAACAACGGGCTCCCCTCTTCGCAACCAGTTCCCACCATAAACGAAGGGACCGTGCACCCTACAGGGTCCCAAGTTGTTTCAGGGGCTCTCAGACACTGATCTGCTTCTGCTGGGAAACAGTCTCCCAGCTGCATGTGCCGTTTTGTAACGGTAGTATCTAGAGTCTTCATTGGGATCAGGCCCCATTGTGGTCTACAAAAGTAGGTGATGGTCCCAGAGAGCTTACAACTTAAATCATTTAAACTTGTTCTGTGGGAGCAGATGGGTTCTCAATTCCTTGCTGTGCCCCATCCCTCACCCCTTTCCAGCCCCACATCATTTCACCTCCTCCAAATAGACAAACCATTGACTTGACATCCCCTCTGATTGTTCGCCCAGCAGCCCTACGCTGCTCCAGGCATGGGATTTGGTCTCTGAGATCAAAGCCTTTCTCTGCAAACCTCAGTCAGCTCTTTATCTCTCTGCTCTCTTCTTCCCTCCCCATCTCGAATGACCTGGAGTTCTGTATTTTGTCGTGTTTTAAATAGCCCCTTTGTGAAGAGGGCCATGGGGACTGAGATCAGGATTACAGCACAGAGTTTAGAGGGAGCCAGAGGAAAGATTTAAGACCAAGCTTTTCAAAGGAGCCTAAGGGGTTTAGGTGCCCAGATCCCTTTGAAATTCCGTGACAGTCAGATGCCTAATTGCACATCAAGTCATGAGCCAGCAGTCAGGAAGGGGAATCTGCCTGGAAAGTTAGGTCCTCAGTCGCAGTACAATATTAGGGTATCCCGGGACCTGCATCCTCCCACAGGGCTCATGTGATGTGGCATTCAGTAGTCTCTGGCTTTGAGTTAACTTGGTGTAGTGAGGTGGAGGCAAGAGGAAAGCCTCAGAGGATGTGATCAGTCAGGCTGGAGGACTCTGTTAGAAGTGCCCATGTTCCCACTCTGCCTGAAAAGCTGCTCCTGTTTGATTGGATACAGCAATTCTTACAGGCCTACCTCCAAGAAATGGACTAGTGGTCCAACTAGACCATCTTGTCTCCAATGGTGGTCAATGCAGGGTACTTCAAAGCGAACTCCCTGATGTAATGCACCCAGTTGCACGATATTTCTCCCAACGGCTGGAACTGCTCCTTGGGTTGGCTCATGCCCTGCAGCTTGAGGAGCAAGGCCCTTGTATCAGCCCAGCTGCGGTGAGGGTGGGTGCTTGTCACTGTTCCATCCTAATTTTTTTATTTTCTTTCTCTCTCTCATTTCCCCCAAAGGATCATCTTTTCCACTCCATTTGCTGTGATCTCCTACTTCCTGGTATGGTTTGTGCCAGACATCTCGAGTGGCCAAGTGATGTGGTATCTTCTCTTCTACTGCACGTTCCAGACCCTTGTGACAGTGAGTCCGCCCTCCATGGGCACAATTGGGTTCCTTTTTGGGGTGGTGGGGGGAAGAGGCCAACCTTTTCTCACCTGCCCGATGGAGCCAAGGAGTGGTACCACAATGGCAGGCTCGGCATAAGCCATCCTGAAAGGAGTGAGGCTGAGAGCATCCGTAAAGGCTGTCCTTGGACTGCCAGTGTCGTCTGGGTTTCCCACAGTCCTGATTTTACAACTCTCAGACAAGTCTCTCGCCATGGGGCCAGCTTTTTGGGTGACCTGCTGTGGGGATTGGAGAGGTGAGACCAGTCATAGCTCATCTCCTCCTCCCTCCAGCAGTGTGGGGGACCCCTACAAGGCCAGCCCTGAATGCGGTGGAGCATTCCGGAGGGGAGCGAGGATTCCCATTTACTCTTCTATATAGTCTGTACCTGGATGGAATTTCCTTCCCGCTCAACCTATGGCCTGCTGTAGGCATCTCACTCCGGTCTGTAGTATGAATTCCCTTGACCTCCATGAATGTCTTTGCACCAAAGGCTTAACTTTCTCTCTCTTCTCACCCCCCGCCCCCCTCCGCCCTGTTTCTCACTGCAGTGTTTCCACGTTCCCTATTCAGCGCTCACTATGTTCATCAGCAGGGAGCAGAGCGAACGGGATTCCGCTACCGCCTATCGTAAGAGCCCTTCCCTTCTCCCTTACGATTGCAGTATCAGTGCTTTTCCCCCTCCCACGGCTTGGGTGCAGCTGCAGAAGTATACGTGCTCCCGGGGTTTGGTTGCTGGGAGGCAGCAGGTTTCTCCGTTACATACCTTGTCCACTACGTGTGCAGGCATGTGCGTGGGGGTGTCCCTTGCTGCTCCTGCAGGATGTGTGTAAGACCATCTGCAGGTGTACAGCCATGTGTCAAAGCGTGTTTGCACATGTACACATTAGCAGTGAGGATCCCGTTCTGAAAGTCTTCCAAAGCTCCCTGTGCCTCTTTTGCATTGCAGCTCTCTCAGCCACCAGATCCCTCTTCTTAGACTAAAGGGACCCTTGGTTTAATGCCCATGTCTAACCAGCCCTGTGGCATGAGTCGGTCTGGACAGGACTCTGCCTGCTGATAATTTGTCCACTGGACAGCACAGTGGCTAGAGCAGGAGACTGGGAATCTGGAGCTCTTGGGTTCTGTTCCCAGCCTTGACGCTGAGCTGCTGTCTGACCTGGGGCAAATCCCTTCACCTCTCTGTGCCTGTTTTCCCTCAGTGGGGATATCCTCCTCCCACAGGCTTGGAGGTCTGGAGAAGCGACTGCTCTCGTCTCTGGCTGGCTGGGTGGGTGCAGTGCGTTAGGAATGTCTCGACACCCAGATGTTTGCCTCTGGAGGAGCAGGCGTTAGCAACCGCTCTCCTCGCTCTATTGGGCCAGGGCATTGCCGCGGTAATGACCCGCCTGACTCCTCTGTTCAGGTATGACAGTGGAGGTGCTGGGCACCGTGCTGGGCACGGCCATCCAGGGGCAGATCGTGGGCCAGGTGGACACGCCGTGCATTCAGGACTCCCGCCTCTTCAGCGTCACTAACTCTTCGGTGGCCGTGGAGGAGGTGAACATTACCCGTGACGCCGGTTCCCTCACAGACACGGTAGGTCTGTGGCACCCTGGCCGCTCATCCTCGCCCTGCTCAGGGCCTCTGCTTTTTCATTGCAGCTTCAGGGTAATCCCTACAGGCTGAGACTGGGCCCCACTAGCTGCTGTGTAACTAAGGCACTTACTTAGGGGTACCTAGGGGAACCATAGGAACTTCGGGGTACCTATCACTCTGCAACAGGTATGGGGCTGAAATACAGTACAGCCTCGTGGGTCATCAGAACTGGATTCTGTCACAGAAGCAAATCCAGGTGCCTGTAGGGTGCACTGTCCCTTCATTTATGGTGGGAACTGGCTGCGAAGAGGGGAGCCCATTGTTCGGGATCCCCTGGCATTGTCGGGGGTGGAGCAGGGAGCTTTTTATGTGGATCCATAGCACAGCATCGACTCTGTCCCACCCCAGTCTGTAGCGAGAGCTCCGTCCCGTTCTGCTGGGGCACACGTGACACTGGCTGCGCCATTGTCTAGAGCTCCCCAAGAGACACTGGTAGAAGGGGCCTGGTGGAGCGGCCTTGCTAACTGGATCCGCATCTGTCTTGCACAGAGAAACGCCTACATGATCGCAGCGGGAGTCATTGGTGGGATCTACATACTCTGCGCCGTCGTCCTGTTTCTGGGCGTGCGGGAGAAGCGAGGTGAGTGCGGGAGGTGGAGGGAGCCCCTTACATTGGCATTTGCAATGTCCAGAAGGGCTTTCCAAGCAATAGGCCAGGCTGGACCCTGTATGTGGGTCATCTTGCCTGTTTCAGAGGGGTTAGAACAGTGGTTCCTTAGCCATGTGTCTCCCCCCTAATAATAGGGGCAGAAAGCGGGAAACAAACATGGAAAGGGAAATTGCAGGAGATGGGAATTCCTATTGAAAGCTGTCATCACTTGCTTTAGGCTAAGCTGCATGGAGGGTCATACACCCTGGCTTTAACCAGTGGGCCAGGAACAGATGACAACACTGATCTCTTTAAATGGGCCCCATTGTGAGCCAAGTGCCTTTGGACTGAAGTCATCCAGGCCATTCAAACCTGAGTTGTGTTTAAAAGGCACGTTCTTCAAACAGCCCCTCCCCTGGCACACACTCTCCCTGCTATGCTAACCAAACACCCCCCACGCTGGCTCCCAACCCTGCTCTTAAGCAGTTAGTTCAGATCTGGGAAGGAAGTTCAGCTCAGCACGAACTGGGGACGCTGCCAGTCTTGCAGCATCTGCGCTAAACCAACATGTTCCAGTGTGAAGAGCAGAGAACAGGGCGCTTGTTACACAGATGAAGCCCTGGAGGGGGCAGGGTTCCATTCAAGGGCGAAGGCTGGGGCGGGGTGTATGGTGCGAATGCAAAGGACCCTGTCCTGGGCTTGATGGGTTCTTGCCTCGGTTTCTTCATCCAGTTTGAGGCCTGGATCCCAACTCTCCCTGGGAGTTGACACACTTGCAGCTCCCACTCCTCTCTTCCCGGCTGGTGCTGTTGACACCTGCTTATCAGCCAAAACTAGGGCAAGTGGGAATTGAGGTTACTGTAAACCAGGATAGGTATGGAGTGGGGGTGGGGGATACGCAGCTTCAGAGACCCATTTCGTGTGTGTAAACCTCCATGGAAAGACTGTGTCAGTGGCAAGACGGAATGTCCCACTGGAAAATCTCGAGGGGACCCTGTTACTGCAGGAAACCACCTGGGAAAACTTGTCTTCGTGCCCAGTATTTACCCGGGTCAATGTGTTGCTGCCTGGCTTTGGCGGACAACGTCTAGCCTCCAGCATGCTGGCTGGATTCGGGCTATTCCATAGCCGCGATAACAATGCAGAGTGGGATTTATTTCTGAGCCCAGCTGGGTTTCGTCCCACTCTCCCCACCCCTAACAGGACACCTGCACTAGAGCAGCGCTCTGCTGATCACGGGACAAAGGGGAGCAAAGATCTGGGTGCTGGGGACTTCAGAATTTTAGTCCCAGCTCTGCCACTGGCTTGCTGTGTAGCTTTAGGTGAATCACTTAACTGGTTGGTGCCTCAGTTTCCCGATCTCTAAAATGGGCACTTGCCTCACAGGAGTGGTGAGGATGTCTCACCATACTTGGGAAGATCACTGTTACGGGGGTCAGGGGAGGTGCCAAGGCTGGCTAAAACTGAGTCTCAGGGTGCCTTTTTCATACTCAGTATACTGCAGGAATGGGCCCCCTGCCTGTTATAGCACTGGGGCCCGTTATGCCAGGGTGCCTTTAGAAAGGTCTCTAATCACCTGCTGATGCTGCTCTGCTCCCCAGATACCTCTCAGCTCCAGTCGGATGAGCCCATCTCTTTCTTCCAGGGGCTGAAGTTGGTGATGAAACACGGTGCCTACATCAAGCTGATTACGGGCTTCCTCTTCACTTCGCTTGCCTTCATGGTGAGGAACTGCCTGGGGAGGGACAATGTGGCTTAGAGCCCACCCGGAGGGGGGAAAGAAATGCAGAACTGGCTGAAGACTGTCAGCTGCATCTGTAGGAGAGTGGGGGGGGGTGTGTGTGTGTGTGTCAAATACCAGAAACCTGCACAGAGGCAGATAACATCAAGGCCTGTGGCATCCCCTGCAGCAGCCGAGGTGGGCCCTCCACCCTGATGGGAGGTGAAATATGTGCTTCTCTTCATGCTGCTGGTAAATGTGGATTGGGCCTGCTCGCTCTTTTCCTCTGCTCAGAGGACTGATGGGATCCATATTCCATCTTCCTCCCATCTCCGGCACCCTTCTGCCATAACTATCGGGCCCGTTCGCAGTATGATGACCTAGGCCTGTTAGCCCTTCTTTGGCCCTGCCGCTCTTGGTCTCGTTTACGGATGAGTCAGGACAATCTCTGCCCAGAGAGGGAATTCCTGAGCTGGTGCATTGAGGGCAAGGGGTGTTAGACTAGACCTGCTTGCTCAGTCCCCTTGGAGGGAGGGGCGGAGGGGGGTTCCCTCCCGCTACCACACACTCAAGGCTTGCCTACAGCAGCAGGCTGCGTTCATACAGCCCCCAGCCCTGAGTACGTCTGTGCACTGGGTCCAGCGAGAACGCTTAGTGTTTTCCCTGTGGGCTGGGTCTGGGGGGCTGCAGGGAATCTGGTTTCTCCATGGGGGGGCTGTTCAGTGCATTTTCCCCCTGGAAAGGGGAATCTCCCTGTTCCCTTCTGCTCTGCTGACCTCCCGTGTCTGTTTCCTTCCCCAGCTGCTGGAAGGGAACTTTGCCTTGTTTTGTACCTACACCCTGGGATTCCGCAACGAATTCCAGAACATCCTGCTGGCCATCATGGTGAGTACATGGCACCCCTTCCCCCAACCCTGTCTGCCTGGGCTAGGCAGGCTGTCAGCTCTTTGAGGCAGTGAGACTGTCTGTACGGTGCCTCGCACAATGAGGCCCTTATCTCCCTGGGTCCCTAGGCAATACAGTAATAAACATGATGAATAATAATAATCGCTGTCCCCTTCACCTGGCTGTCTCCTCCTTTATCTACTTGGGAGCCCACTGGTTGGTGGGGGTGGAGACTTGACTGTAGTGGTCTAAGAGCCCAAAGCAGAGATGGGGGGGGGGCCCCAGGTGAGAAGCAGGCTGGTGAGGGGAGATCAGGGCTGGAAGAGGCTGGCATGTGGGGGAAGGTGACTGGAGGTTGCCTCAGGAGTCGGGGGGAGGGGTAACGAGTTCGAGGTTCCTGGAAAGACACGGCCAGTTGGCAAGAACAGCGAGTCCTTTGTCTGCATTTGAAGCTGACCATGAAAGGGGGGAGAATAAAAGCCGTGCGGGCCCTTTGTCCAAACCCTGCCCTTTTCTTTTTTTCTTTCTTTCTTTCCATGAGGGGGGAAAAAAGAGAGCCCTGAGTGGTGATTGCGGGGAGGCGCTGAATGGAGGGAACAGAGCGGATTGTCTGGGAACCCTTTGCACGTTGATAGATGGAGAAAGAGTGGGGGAGGGGGCCGGGGGAGCATTGTGGCGTGAAACACTTTGCCCTGCCAGAAAGGCAGTGAAAGAAAGAAAACCCGCCCCTGGCTCTAAGAAAATGCAAGGGCTCGAAAGCAGTGGAGACCAATCCCATAGCCGAATGCCCCGCCCCGGCCTCACAAAGACCTGGTGCCTGGTCTGCCCAGGATGTTGGTCATGTGTCTGGCTGCAGCCCGTTGGGTCTCTTCTGTTCTTGGCTGGCTTCCTGCAAGGCAGGGGCCGCTTTGCTTCAGAGCAGCCTGGCAAAGGCGTCACGAACGTTCGCCAGACCTGGTCCAGAATAGACTCAGACTCTCTTCCAACACTTGCCCTCTGAGGACGAGCCGATGGGGCTTTGCAAGACTGCTTCTGTAAAGGTGCTGGAGCGCGTCTAGGTGGGCTTCGAGAAGGTCCTTTAGAGCCAGGATGATCCTGTGGCTCAAGCTTTGTGTGGATGAGTGAAAGACCCAAGGGGGGCTCCAAACCACAGGCAGAAGAGAGTCCAAAATCATCATCATACATCCAGGCCTGACCTCAGGCTGACACCCCAACCAACTCCTTTCCTGCAGCATTAGAGGTTTAACACATGGCCGGTGGGCAATGCATCTATGGAGATGGGTTGGCCTGAGTCACATGTCCCCCCCCACCTCTCTCCCTCTCGCAGCTCTCTGCCACCTTGACTATCCCCCTCTGGCAATGGTTCCTCATGCGCTTTGGGAAGAAAACGGCTGTGTATGTTGGGATCTCGGTGAGTAAGTCTCCTGGGCAGAGAGCGGTTTGTTGCTGTGCCCCTCCTAGGGAACCCTAGCAAGTGGAGGTGGGGCAAGACCAGAGCCGGGGATCTAAACCCCACCTCTCTAGGCAGCGGTTCCAAAATGGGGTCAGGAGCGAGCAGAAGCTCCCACCATCACCTGACATTCATTCACTGGCCTCTCTCCACTTCTTAGTGGTGTCACAAAGGGCACTTTGTGGTAGTCAGTCTCCATGGCCCTGTCAGTCCTTGGCCTCTCCACCGTGAATTCTCCTCTGAGCCTAGGACATGTCCCACCAACACCCTGCCCTAGAGGGCCGAGCATTAGAAAGGTTGTGTTCCTGCTGCCTATGCTGTGGGTAGATCCTACCCTATCAGCCAGCACCTCCAAGTGCTGAAACTCACATGAGAGGGAAGATGGGGAGGGGAAAAGGCCAATTGGCTCATCAGGTCCATCTTGATTATCCGCTGCCCGGCGGGTGAGGTGACACCTCTGTTCTTTCCTGGCTCCGCAGTCTGCCATCCCCTTCCTCATCATGGTGGTTGTTCTGGAGAGTAACTTGATCGTCACCTACGTTGTGGCCATTGCAGCTGGGATCAGTGTCGCTGCTGCCTTCCTCTTACCATGGTGAGTGTGAGGCCTCCGGGCTCAGGCAACCACAGAATTATGCTCCCACGTTCTCTATCGCTGCTAGACTGGTAGACACCTGCTGATGCACAGCTGTGGCATCTGGGTTGATGTTTCTAGTGCTGGGGGTCGGATCCAGGATGAGGAGATTCCTGAGGTCTTGAGCCTCCTCCTGTCAGTATGCAGGGCATTGTGGGTCTTTTCAGTACGAAGGTGGACCCACAATCGGTGGCCCTTTCCCAAATCTCTGCCCCAGGAGAATTCTGTACCGTTATTGGAAGGGAAATAATTGGAAGTCTGTAATTTCGGGGGTGGGGACCTCCCATGTCTCTGCTTTGAAAGGGGAAGTGTGGGCTCCACTGAAGACTTGTGGGTCTCATTCTCATTAGCCTCGATCTGAGGCTCACACGCTCTCCTCTCTCGTTTCAGGTCCATGCTGCCGGATGTCATAGACGACTTCAACCTCCAGCACCCAGACGCCCATGGCCATGAGGCTATTTTCTTCTCCTTTTACGTCTTCTTCACCAAGTTCACCTCCGGGGTGTCTCTGGGGATCTCCACACTCAGCTTAGAGTGAGTCCTTTCAGCACACCGAGCCTGGAGGCAGGGGGGGCTTGTTAGGAGAGCTGGTAGCTGGGCCAGAGAAGGAAGGCTTCTCTCAGACCCTGCAGTCTGGAGCTTCTCCATTTTTAGCCACAAAACCCTGAAGGGGATTGGGATTAGACATCCAGCGGCTGGCACTGAAGGTGGCTCCAGGTGTATCTCCCCTACAGCTTGTGTGCTAGGAGGGAGGCTCATTCCAAGTTCACAGTTAATAAGCACTAAAAGGAGAAATCTTAGAAACCAGCCTTTCTCTGAGGAGCCAGCATGGTAGTGAACTGAGGCTGTGCCAGCCCCCTGTGGTCATTGCTCTCTCTCTTTGGTACATACACGCCCCTTGGCCTAAGCACGTCCCAGCCGCTGGTTGATTTCTCTTCCCAACACCCCCATGAAGCAGGGCAATGCTATTTTCCCTCTCTTATAGATGGGGAACTGAAGCACAGACAGGCTAAGTGACTTGCTCAAGGTCACACAAGATGTCTGTGGTGGAGCAGGGAGATCAACCTAAGCCCCAGGCTGACACCCTCATCGCTGAGCTGGCTTTCCTCCATTGCTCCATCACAGAGATGGGACAGTATAGCTGTGAGCTTCTAGACCTTGGTGGCTATTGGCTTTGGGGTTGCAGGAGGTGATGCTCCTTGCTAGATGGAAGAAGGTTGATGTGATGCTAAAGCAGCGAACGCTGGCTCAACAGTAATTCCCTGGGAATCTTGATCTATCTCATGGCCGTTCTTCCCCTCAGAGGTACCTCTGGAGAGGTAGGACTGGGCTGGTGTGGAGAGAGGAGGTTGGTAATAGCCTCATGCATTTCCCTTGCTTGACAGTTTCTGTTCCCTTAGTTTTGCAGGATATAAGACCCGGGGCTGCTCCCAGCCCGAGGAGGTGAAATTCACGCTGAAGATGCTGGTGTCAGCAGCCCCGGTGGGGCTGATCCTGCTGGGCCTGCTCCTATTCAAGCTGTACCCCATCGACGAGGACAAGCGGAGGGAAAACAAGAAGGCCCTGCAGGATTTAAGGTAAGGGCTGGCACGGTCCTCTCTGTGCTGTAGGGGAAGGACTGCACTCACTGGGTTGGGCAAGTTCCAGCAGAGAGTGATGGGGAAGGGCCCAGTAGTGCTGGGAGAACCTGCCCTGGCTTTGCAGGTCACTGGCAGGCTGAGGGAGGTGGCTAGTCCTTCAGCCCGTAGGGGGCTGACAATCTCTCCCGTGAGGTTGTGCGCTTCCAGCTAGCCTCAGAATACCTGCAGCCCTAACACACCACCTGCCCTTTGACAGGGGTGGCTGAGAGACCCTGCCGTGCCGCTCAGTGGTACCACCCAGCGGGTAGCATCTTAGGGCTGCAGCATCGTAAGATGCCAGGTGCATAGCAGTTCGCTAGAGGCGGAACAGGACTCCCCCAGCTGCGGGAGCGGGGGGGGTCTCTGCTGCTTCCCCCAGACCCAGCTCAGGGCTGCATTTACTGACTTGGTGGAGCCTGAGAGAAGCAAAAGAATAACTCTGAGTTACAACTGGGCATGGGAAACGAAGCCTTTCCCTGAAGGCCCCTATTTCAATCTGCCCCAGAACGGGGGGACCAAAAGCTGTCTAGCATTTCACAACCATCTGGTGGCCTCTGTTACAAGGGGGTCAGGTCTCCATCCAGTTCCTAGTGGAGGGAAAAGTGTCCACCTAGCAGAAATGGCTTTCCTGTCACCCTGCTG